>NC_048532.1:9330876-9930876 GCF_008121235.1 Drosophila subobscura
AACGCCATGTCATTAATCTATTTTAAAGCGATTTGAACAAAAGATTCTCTAATGAGGCACATCCTGTTTGTAACGATTATGTAAAACGATTCTCTGATGGGAGACAAAATGTTATAACGAATTAATGAAAAGATTCTCTTATGAGACACAGAATGTTAAAAAGATGTTATAAAAAGATTCTCAAATGAGCCACTGCTAGGTTTTAAACTATTTTAACAAAAGATTCTCAAATGAGGCACTGCTAGGTTTTAACTTATTTTAACAAAAGATTCTCAAATGAGGCACTGCATGATTTTAACCGATTTTATTAAAAGATTCTCGAAAGAGGCACTGCATGTTTTTAAACTATTTTAACAAAAGATTCTCAAATGAGGCACTGCTAGGTTTTAAATTATTTTAACAAAAGATTCTCAAATGAGGCAATGCATGATTTTAACCGATTTTTTTAAAAGATTCTCGAAAGAGGCACTGCATGTTTTTAAATTATTTTACCAAAAGATTCTCGAAAGAGGCACTGCGTGATTTTAACCGATTTTATAAAAAGATTCTCGAAAGAGGCCCTGGATGTTTTTAAACTATTTTACTAAAATATTCTCAAATGAGGCACTGCTAGGTTTTATATTATTTTAACAAAAGATTCTCAAATGAGGCACTGCTAGATTTTTAATTATTTTACCAAAAGATTCTCATTGAGGCACTGCATGATTTTAACTGATTTTATAAAAAAAAACTCGAAAGAGGCCCTGCATGTTTTTAAACTATTTTACCAAAAGATTCTCAAATGGAGGCACGGCTAGGTTTTAAACGACTTAAATTAAATTGTATTTTATTTCACACCTATTTTAGATTACTAGTTTGATCCGAGCAAGTGGTATTTATCTGTTGAAAAGCATTTCTTCAGTTACTTACATGATATTTAACATATAATCCAATGGCTATAATCAGTTACCATGCACGTCAGTAATGATATAAATTAACTGTCTAATGTCTCGAGTGTAAACTACTTTACAAAATTGATTCAGAGTTAGTTGAAACGTTGGTGGAGTTTTGAAGATTGATTTTGATTAAATGTGTGTACAAGTTTAATTTTAGATTCACGCAAACCCAAAGAAACAAACTTGTATCGTGTAATCGTCATGTGTTCACCATTCTTTTGTTTACATTTTGCATTAAACGTATGTATATCGTATTTAAAACCTGAGTAGCAGAAATGTGTTGCTTGTTCCTTAAGCAAAAAGAAGAGGTACAAAATGCTGAAATGGAGTACAGAACCCTTCGAAAAGCTAACGAACTCTTTGGTAAAGTCTAGCACTAAATGAGTAATAATGAATGATGTGATGGAGGGTGGGTGTTTGCATAGGCTCTCACAACCGCACACAGCTCGACTCGACTCCTGTCCTTACATTCTGTCCATTCCTTGTCGTTATTTCTTATTTAGCAGCCATCAGCATCAGCATGCACTTAGGACTCGTTTTAATGCAAATTGTAAATGGAAATGCATTCCAGCACCGCCTGAACATGTACCACGTGATGTGGAAATGGCCAAATCCATTTAACACTTAACCGCCTCGAAGGGGAATTGCAGTTGCATTCCAAGTAATAATAGAAATACAGTTTTAATGTAACGAAATTTCTCCGAATATTTCTGCTGCAAGGGAACAGGAACTGCAGCAGAATGTTGCTCATTAAAATTGAAATTATATGATTTTTGTATATGTTTTTTAATTTTTCTTCCCCTTGCTTTCCCACCTGTGTGTTGCCTTAACCCTTTGTCGTTTGAGATTTCGTCGTCGTCCTGGATGGCAAAAAGTTGCCAGTTGGCAGCGTGTTAATTTGTGCGTAAACGTTGCACTAACGAAGCGAAACGGGGAAGGGAAGAAGCTTTTTCCCTCTGAATAATACAGCATCGTGTGAGGGGTATTGCGAGGGCTTTGTGGGGTGTGGCATGTGGCATGCAAACGTATGGAATGCGTTATTGAAATGACATTTAAATGTTTTGGGGGCGTCAAAAGCGTGCTGCATTTTCCATGTGAGAGAATGTCATACAAAATTATGGGACTTGATTAAAGAGCGCTTTGATGGAGGGTAAACTGAGTGGATATATGGTGCAAAATCTATAGAGATAGAGGTGAAAGGTAACATGGAATCTCTGATTTAGTTTAAATTAATTTAATTGAATACAGGAAAGTTATGGGAAGACATTTCTGTATTTCTTTCTCAACCATTTGTCTCGGAACATATGTTCTGGGGCGTACAGATCCACCACAACTGCATCTTGCACCACAGATTATTCAAATTGAATTTAATATATTTATATTTATGAAATTTTCTAGATATAGTTTTTCATATCTAGAGTGAGTTTAATTTATTTCAAATTGAATTTTCCTAATTGTCAAAACGGGTTTGCTGAGGCTTCACCTGCAGTCCACCGCAAAACCAATTACAATCTAGTGGGTGGAATTGTGTCGATGCCTCAATCTTGAGTCACGTGAAGCGAATGGCAGCCCGAATTTGCACCGGAAACCGCAAACTTTTCCACACTGTCCAACACTGAGAAGAGAGAGTGGGCGGGAGTTGTGAGCTCCATTAGAAAGTTGAAACCACACATATCAATTACTCAAGTTTTCGTTAGTTGGCGTCGCCTTGGTCGCCATGGTCCTGGGTATTGGAAACTGGTAGATGGTAGCTGGTAACTGGCAACCGCAGCAACTGCAAAGCAAGCAACAACCGAAAGTTCTTGGCCAGTAGTATAATCGGAGGATTTTAAATTTGCATTTTGTTGCTGCCAGTGCTGGGCAACGTCTCATAATTTGACGGTCAGACAAGCGTTTCCGACTGCATACCGGAATCTATTTGTTCTTCTTTCGTTTTCCCTTAAAGTTTCTTCTTCTGTGTTTGCTTGACATTTTATTTGTTTAAGTAGAGAAAACAAATTCGCTTATTGTTATGCCATTGCCATTCCCATTCCTCCCCCATTTCTTGTACTATTTGTTTCTTCTACTTTTGTCGACTTAAATGCGTAAATATTTTTACGCTTTTGGCATGGAAAGCAGCAGCCAAAAGGCAAGGCAACAAGCGAACAAATTTCATAAAAAATGCACAACAGGCGAAAAAGAGAAAATAAAATAAAATTCACCCTG
Source organism: Drosophila subobscura (assembly GCF_008121235.1). Taxonomy (NCBI): domain Eukaryota; kingdom Metazoa; phylum Arthropoda; class Insecta; order Diptera; family Drosophilidae; genus Drosophila; species Drosophila subobscura. The sequence goes on from NC_048532.1 coordinate 9,334,017, forward strand.
CTGTGAGGAGGTGGGCAAAAAGTTTTCCTCATTTTTTGCTATCTGTTTCGCTTTGTGTGTATTTGTGTTTGTGTGTGTCTCTCCCAGTCGATATTAAATGAAGCTGTAAGAACTTTTCCCTTTGTTGTTTTTTTTTCCCCCCCTTCGTTTTTGGGTCTGTTTCCAAAGTTCGTATTGAATTTATATCCTAGTGAGTAGTGTGTGTGTCGTGGAAAGAGAAGTAAAATGGTTGAAAAACGGTTGAATACTCATGTGCAAGTGGGATTGCAGGGAGGATATTCCTGACCCATGGATATTTTTAGCTGAAATCTTCAACCCAGGTGTAGTTCTCAGTTCAGTGGATACGCGGGTATTTGTTTCTTGTTTTATGGCAGTTTGAAAGCATCTTTGAAATATATTTGACATAAATAAAAGAAATACTTGTAAAGTGATTGCAAAATGTTACAAATGTTGCTGGGGGACGCTGAAATCTCAGCAATAATTTCAATGGCACATCATAATTTCTGGTATTTTTACGTACTATTGAAGAGTTACAAATTGTCATATATTTATTTATTTTAAGTAATCAAATTTTGTATGTCTTATTGGTATTTAGAATGTCTTACTATTTAGTATAATATTTTAATGGGAGGATTCTACTTATTATTGCTTAACATTGCTTATATTTGTAATGTTTGAGGGGTGTTTGTCCTAATCGAATTTGACGGTTCAGTGATGAATTATCTCTTGGTTAATTATTTATATACATAGCGGCCACTGTGGTGTTTCATTTTAACCCACATTTTAGGAATGTGGTGATCTCAAACTCTTTCTTGCCAAAGGCCATCTCAGTATTCTCGAACTTAACTGCTGCACTCGCAAGGGGAACTTCATATCAAAATCTCATTAATTAGCGAATGATTTAAAATCTGTTTGTGAAATCCATTGGATAAACACTCCATTAAAAACAAACCTTTCGTGAAGCAAGCAACTTTGGAGACACTCGACTTTAAGCCAAGGAAGACGCAATTGCACTTAAGAGATCCGGTGCAGGTCCAGGTCCAGGTCCAAGTCCAGGGAAGCCAACAGCGAAATGCATTTACAGCGTAATCCAATCTTGGCAATAATGAAATGCTAAGTGCCAGACACACACTCACACAGAGATTCCCAATTGGAATTGCACTCAGAAGAGGCCGGAAGCAGCATCCCAGTAGGGCAAACAGAACACTCTGTTGGCCACCAACCGAAAATGCAACAGACCCTCAGGGAAGTCTTCTCTGGCCCTGCCTCTGGATCTGCCTCTATCCTGTGTCACGTTTTGTATTTTACGCTTCGTTCTTTGTGTGTCTGCTGCTGGGCTAAGGGATAACCAGGACAGGATTTTTAATAACACACGTTCCAGATTGCTTTCAAGCCATACTTGTCACCAATCGTTTTTTGACCAGAAATCGGTGTTGTTAACGCTGATGAAAACAACGTTGGGCTGAATGGCACTCCACCATTGTCTTGGAGATGGCTTTTCAGGACCTGACACTGACATCTTTTCAGTGCCCAAGATTGCTTCACTTCAGCTTACCTTTTTTCGACTGGTAGTAGTAGGAGAAAATCGATTTATCCACTCATAAATGAGCACTGGGCAGACCTCAAATTCAATTCGACACAAGTCTGACCACAGTTCTAATGCAATTCCTTTCACCATTGACCACAGATGGGTGACTGACAGGCAGGCAAACGGGCGGGTGGGCACTCAAATTCCACAAACTAATCAACTAATAAGGCTCGATGCTTGGGCCGACAAATAGAGAAATTGCGGAATCAAGACATAGCCACAGCTCTGCCCATAAATCAGATACAAGATTCAACAGAAATCCTTGTAGGAAAATGGAAACCCCCAGCAGAGTGCCAAAGAGAGATGCAGAGGCCAGAAGTAAGTGCCAGGGCATTCAAAAGTCAAGAGTGATAATGACACTGGTGCTAAAGGTAAAGCTGAATCCAAGGGAAAAAATAAGCAAAAAAATCAAGGGAAATTCTCACAAATTTGCACTCGAAAAAGTTGCCAAGCTTCGCTCCGGCTTACGCAAATCCCCCGTTCAGGGCATACTCAGACCAACACACAGCTCTCTGCAGCTTTCAGTTTTTTGCCATTTATTTACACTTTTTTTGTACCTTTCAGGGGGAGCTCCTGTTTCTCAACCATATTTGAGTTAACATTTTCACTTTTCACCTTCCGACGTGCAGTGCAGCCTAGCGCCGCCTGCAGGTAAAAGTACGAGTATTTCGCCCAACTCTTTATTCTGGGGCGCTGAAACGCATAAATCAATGGGGGTAAAAAATCAAGTAAGCAACAGCTCAGCTCAGCCCAGCCGGAAGATGGCAGCAAGCCAAGTTCCTAAACTTGATTTAATGCCGGTGCTGCAGCGGCATCAAGTCAGCAAGGAGAATACAATATATTGGCAGGTTGTTCTCCAAAGTGTTGTGGCCTTAAAAGCTCTTAACCTGACTTGAATCGTATCGATATAAATCAGCAACAGCAGCAAAGAAATTCTCGTTCTCGTACTCGTTCTCAGTGCTGTCGAGGCTCACAAAGACCTTTCGATTTGTTATTTGACAAATGAATTTGTGGCGAAAGCTGATGTCAATCTTTAAATTGTTTAAAGTTGAATGGGACTTAAAGGGAAAAGCAAACTGAGGGAATAAATTATATAGTTGCCGCACTCGAAAATAATTTATAAAATTCCACTTTATTAACGCACTTTCAAGCACATTTATACGTAGTACATAAATTAAAAATTTGTAGCCTATAGTATAGTTTCATCCATTAGTTTTCACTGACCAACGATCCTTGGTAAACTAATTGAATTAATTTATATGCAACAGGGTAAACATAGGGGTAAACATCCACTCACATCAGCGCGGTCAACCAAGTAACATTTGAATAATTTATTAAGTATTAATTTTCCTTTGCAACATCAAATATTTTGGGAAACTTGTCCGAGCGAGAAACATTCATTCATCGAAGGCAATGCCAATTGCATTTGAATTTTTCTTTGGAATTTTCATGAACTTTCCCTAAAGTTTTCAATTAAAACTTAAGCGGTAGCCAAACAAGGTTCACGGAATCTTTATAGTTCGACTCAGTGGTCGACTGTGGCTGGCGCTCTTAAAAACTTTTTTTATTTCTTATTTTATGAGTGTTCTGGCTTAACTTTGGATGACTCTGCCGCTAAGCTGCTTATACTATGCAAATCTTTCTTATTCTCTTTTAATTGCATAACCAATTGTAATTACCCGAACGGTTAAATATGTAAGAAGTTCTAATAGGAGAAAGATTTACGGGGATTTAAACTTATTTAGGTTTATGTTTTATGAGTAAAGAGTTGATTTGTTTTTCGGGGAATGAAGAGTTTGTCGAGGAAGTACCACTGGCAGCGTCTGAGTTTATGGCTAAAAATAAACTTTATCTATCTTATCATTTGTCTATCCCAAGAAAAACATTAAATTCATTTACTGTTCTTCTTTCATTCACACAAAGTATACACATATGTAGCATATTTTATCAAAATAAATTAAGAAGATGCAAGCTTACGTGTTGAATACTTTTATCTTTGTTATATTTTGTTTTATTTTTCTTAGGGAACTAAAATATACATAGTAAGTGAAGTAATTATGAAAATTGGAGGACATTCAGTGAGAAAGTGACTAAGAAACAAATGAGTTGAAATTGCTTGAAATTCTATTTTTTATGTTCTCCCCTTTCACCCATTAAAATATTTCAGTTCCATTTTCTTTTCATTATTCGTTGTGTGGTAGAGAATTCGATAAGATTCCTTATTCATAAATATTCCAAGCAGGGACACATTATAATTAATCATTAATACTGCCAAAGTCTCTACTCAAATACGTAGTATTGCTCGAGAAAGTTTACAAGATTGTTTATTGGGTAAAAAATAATTAAATGCCTTTCCCTACGCCCATCGATTAGGTAGATTTTTTGTCTTAAAGTTAGTTACAAATCTGTTTGCTGCATCGCACCGGAACCCCTTCTGGCCATAGTGCAGAAGGCCTCTCCCTGCTGCTCCCCCAGGCAGATGATCAGATTCTCCGGTTCCTTGGTGGCTGCAGAAGCTAATTTGCCATTGGAACTACTCGACTTTTGTGCCCCTGTCGATGCCGTCTTCTCCGCTGTCGTTGTGGAGGAGGTGGCGGTCGAGGAATTGTTGTTGCCCGCATTGTTGGCCAGCAGCTGTGGCACCTGGGGATTGGGTGTGAGCAGTCGCTTGGAGCCACCCCGACGACGACTGCCCTGCTTGGTGAATACACTCGGTTCCAGGTGCAGCTGGGCATTGATATCCTGCTGGGTCATGCAGGTGAATGCTTTAAAGAAGCTCTTGCGAAAGTTTTCACTGAGAAAAGCATAGAGTATGGGATTGACTGCCGAATTGGAGTAGACCAGGGCGCCCAGTAGCAGAAAGATGAGTATCTCCAGGCGCGACAGGTCACGCTGAGCGGGATTAGAGTTGATTAGCGCCAACTGGGACATCCAGTGGGGCAGCCAGCAGCAGATGTACACCGTGATGACAGTCAGCACCAGTCGCGTGACCTTGCGATGTGCACGGCGCTTCTCCTTGGACTTGGTCGCCTGTTTGGGACCCACAGACTTTAGTTTCCGTATGACCAGGTAGTAGAAACTGAGGATGAAACAGAGCGGCGTGGCGAAGCCTAGGAAAAATGTGTACAGTATGAAAGTGGTTCCCGAATGTTTCTTATACGCATCCGGCCACATTATGTTGCACGAGTAGTTCACGCCATCCTCCTGTTCCACTGTGCTGGCGTAGAGGATCACTGGGAGCATCAGCACTGCGGACGTGGACCAGGCCACCGCCGACACGATCTTGGCTATGTGCAGGGTGCGATATCGTGGAGAGGATATCGGATGGCAGACGGCTATGTACCTGTCCGCCGACATAATGAGCAGGAAGATCGAAGAGGTGAACGATGTGATGGAGGTGCTAACCATGTACGCCTTGCACATGAACTCCCCGAAGCGCCAGCTGCAGATTCGCATTGTGTAGAGCAGGAAGGGTATGCCAATCAGAAAGCACTCATCTGCTATGGCCAGATTTAGGATGTAAATATTCGTCACTGTCTGCATCTTGGAGAAGCGCAGCACCACATAGATCACCAGAGTGTTGCCAAACAGACCCACAATGCACACGAGTCCATACAGCACCACTGTGAATAGATCCGCCAGGGAGTTCCTCGTAGCTATGCAGTGCTCATACGTGGGCAGATCCGTGCTGTAGGGAGGTGTATCCTCTGGGTGGATCGTGGAGCTGCCACTGTCCCACCTTTGGCTTAACTCTGTGCTGAAGAGAGTCTCATTCGAGCCCTGCCAATTTGTGGTGTTTGCATAGGTTGATTCCGTGGACACATCCTCCCCTCGTACCCATTGCATCAGCCCCATCATCATTAGCCAGGTCAACATATTCTTGCACGGCTGTTGTGTGTCTGTGTGTGGTCCAAATTTAATTATATTATTCGGGTGTTGGTTGTTACGGTTGTGTCCCTCATTTGGTTTACCTGCAAAAACAAATTTCATTATCCCATTAAATATTTGATGCGTGTATTTTGTGTGTGTGTTTGTTTGTGTATAAAATTATGCAAAATATGAAAACTTGTTGGCTGCTAATTAAAATAGTTTTTGGCATCTACTCGGCATGCGAGAGGAGAATTTTCAGCTAATCAGCAGGGTGGTCACAAAGGTAAAATTGAATAGAAATTCTTGCTGAAACTGCCTCAAGTTCAATTCTCGTAGCTAAAGTTCCATCTTAATTATTCCCCAATTACGGCACATAAATGCTCTCTCAACTTGCAAACAAACATCTTAAACAGGCACTTGTTGGCAAAATTATTGAATCCCAAGTTAAAAGTTAACACTGACAAATTACATGCACATGCAATACGTTCCCCCATTAAGAAAACAAATCCCCTCCCAGACTCTTCTCTGACTTCACAACCAGACACACTTGGAGCAGAACTTTTTTTGGGCGAAAACTTTTGCCGACTTTCTGAAAAATTACACCAAAATCTTCAACTTTTTTTCTGACAAGTTGTAGAACAACCAATTCGGAAGGTAGAGCGAATTTATACATACATAAATCATTTGTTTGCACAATTTATTTCAAGAAAAAATTGGCCAATTCATTTGCACACAAACACACACACACACGCATACAGAGTCCGAGGAAAAAAGTTGTTGATTTATGAAAACTCAGTTGATTATATATGGGTGTGGGGGATTGGGTGGGAAAATTAACATTTAAATTGAAATCAAATTACACACAATTTGTCAAGCCAAACAAGCAGGAGAGAGCAGAAGCCAAACAGGAGATTTGTAGCTACCATAACTTTGCTCCAATAAATAAATAAGCAAATGATGTTGAAGCTGGGGCTCAATTTACGCAAATATTTGCGGAGAATATATATGTTTGCTTCATTAAAATTCGGTTGTTTTCCTGCATTCTGCATAACGAAGGGTCATCTTTTGATCCCGTCCATGTGTCCTCATGACAGAGGAAGAGTTAATCCTCTTAGTCTATGCTTATTTTAGAATTATCCCAAACACAAACTTAAACCCAACTAAACGTGAAGCGATGGTCCGAGTCATGTTGCAGACATAAAACGATTAGAATGGCTTCCCATTTTAGTTAGTTAATTCCAAAGCAATTATAGAGAATTTTAATTGGGGGAAAAATCAGAGAGTGCAGTTATTGGATGCTAAAAAACCATTGTTGGGCTTTAAAGACCTTTGGCGGGTTGGTTGTAAAACTCGTGCAGTTTTTTTGGCTAACAGGGAAACATATTTGCACGAATTTAAAAATTATATATTTTAATAATTTATTATGATTCGAATTTATACGATTTTTATTTATTTGTATACCCAAAAAATCATTTTACACTCTACAAGTGCTGCCACGCTTTCTCTCAAATGCCAGCTAATTGCGCATTGGCTACCCAATTAGCCCAATCAATCCCATAGATTGCCACCACATTTGAGCTGCAACGAGCAATCAAAGTGGGATCAAGGCACTCGCCTGATGGCAGGCTCTGCCATGTTCTCTGTTCCCGAGATTACAGTGGTGCAATCAATTAGAGGAGTATTTGACGTTGTCATGTGTGTAATTAACATGTGATCAGTTGTGAGTGGTAGTCACCAACATATAACCGTATGTAATGACATTGAGAGCAAAGTAGCTCTATGGATTTATTTGGAGTTCCATTTAAGCTGCAGGTTGCAATTTATTTCGAATTTTAATTAAGGGTTGACATGTTTAAATCAATTTAAAATAAGAGAATAAATTCCAAACTACTTGATCTACTTTTATCCTGATTTTCCCATCTTTTCACTGTATTCCATCGAAATTGTTTGTTGATATTCAATTTGATAGTTCTCATAGACGTTCTGCAGAGAAACAACCAGTGCCAATACCCCTATAATGGGGGACTTAAGCATGTCATACAGTCTACTGCCAAAGTATTGTACGTACCCCATCACCACATGGCGCCCAGCTTTGTTCCCCTTGCATTCAATTCCTTTTTGGCTGGATTCTTTTGTAGCCATTATTGGCTTGTCGCATCCATTGAATTGTGTGGGGGGTAGTCCCTATTCCATCAGTGACCACAATCCGTAGCCCCTAACTGCCGTTTCCCCCACCCTCACGTGTGCTGTCGTTTGTTTGCTTGGAGATTTAACTTTGAAACGCTCGACAGGTGTAACACCCAGGGCAATCTCTCCCCAGTCTCCACCCATCTTTGACTGCACAATTGTTGTTCGACATTTATTTTTTTGTGGCTGTGTGGCTGTGTGGCTCTGTGGCTGGCGTTTTCCTGCACTGCGTTTATTGTTGTTGGAATTGTAACTGTTATCGGTAAACCGCAATGGAGGCACAAATCGCAAGGCAGCTGATTGCCTCGGTGGGGCAAAGATGGAGAAAGGGAGTGAAGGGGGATGAAACAGCATGTGGTGCACTTCTATTGTGTCTGCAGTTCCATTTGACGACAGGCAACAGACGGCGGAGAAAGCCACTGACAAAGTTCTATATGGGGAAAGAGACAGATAGACAGAAACAGATGTAAGTGAGAGAGAGAGAGCAAGAGCAAAGGGAGTAAGCTGTGGCCTCATCTGTGCCAAAGGACCCAAGCAACACCCCAAGGAAGGTGACGGAGCCATCATCATCTGCTCATCGCTCCCTTGACCACATGTTTTTTTTTCTTCCTCACTCTCCTTGCTCCTTCTCATTCCCTCTGTGTGCACGTATGTTTGTGTCTTTGTGTGCTCTGTTCTGCAGCATTTATTAAAAATTTATGCATTTTATGAGACCCTCAAGAGTGGCTCCTCAAATGCAGTTCCCTCACTTCCATTTCTTGATGGGACAGGACACGACACGGCATGTCTCTGCTCCTCAATTTTTCTCACTCTGACACTTCTCTCTCCCTTTTGCTCTCTGGCTCTTGATGATGTGACGAAAGGCTATAAAAATCAGCATTTTCAGCTTAGAGGGAGCTTATTTGGTCTCTGGGTTCGGCCATAAAGCTTACGAGTTCTATAAAATTGTACAATATCGAAGGCAAAAAGGACAAAGGACACTGCATGGCAGGCAATACAGTGTTGTGTTTAATATTTTTGAGGATTTTCATAATGGTTTTGGCAAGTATAATAAAGTGAATACTTGAGAAACCGAACTAAAGCTGCAGGCTTAGTCGTTGAACTGCTTGCAGCACGCTTTAAGGTAGAACGAACCAAACCTTCAGGTTTCATCGTTGAACTGCTTGCAACACAACACTGCTTTCAAGGCAGAACGAACCAAACCTTCAGGTTTGAGCTCTGAACTGCTTGATTGGAAAGAGGAAACTTACCAAACCTTCAGGTTTCAGCAGCGCACTGCTTATGGTATTCATTTTCGCTTTATTTTCTAAAATTAAATTCTTTAGAAATAACAATCGAATGGGTTTGAAAAGAAATTTATAAATTTACCAAACTCTCCTCCAAAGCATTAATTTCTATTCTTCTCGTCTGTGTGTGTGCGTAACCCATTAATTGGATAACTCTTGTGAAATATTTTCGGCCAATTCGTGCCACTTAAAATGTTGTAGGCATTTTTCCATTATTCATAAGGATCGAAAACTTTAAGCTTTGATGATACACGCTTAATTAATTAAAACTTGATCAAAAGACCCTTGAAGATTGCATACAAGTGTGTGTTAAGTGTGTTTTGTGTGAGTTTATGTGGATTATGTTACCAAAAAAACAGCAAGGCGCCCAAAGAGCAAGACAAACATGGCGCGGGGGTAACATTTTACATGAAAAATATACTTTCGAGAGCAGCAGCAGTAGCAGGGGGGCAGGCAGTCCGTCTGCCAGGCAACAGCTTGGCCAAAGTGCAGCAGAAACAAGGTAATGCATTCCCACAAATCTGAAGAGGATATGGGTATTGGCTTGCCTTGAATAAATATACCTTGGCCTCTTGGCAAATGTTTATCCGCTTGCTTTGGTTTTGCAAGGAGCCCAACAACAGAACACCCAAACAAGAACGCAAAGCAAAGCTTCTGTGTACCGATGCATTTGATACTCTTCCTATAATATGCAGGTATACGTTATGGTCATAAGATATGCACGTAGACCCACCTGGGGTTAGGTTTCTATTGATTGGTTTTACCCATGACTGATCAATGATGCAAAACTCTGCTCCAAGTAATTATACCCTTGGAAGGGACAAGCAACCATGCAAGTAAATCAGAGGGAGAGAGAGAGGCATATGCAAAGAGCATAATTTTATGGATAAACACACCCAGTACACACACAAACACTGGCATGTAAGCCGGCCTATACTCCTTGCCATGTTTGCATGTGTCTGTGTGTGTGTGTGTGTCTTAGGAGCAGTGGCATGCAAATATGACTACAAAATTTGCATGTATACACATGGCCGAAACACCCACACCCACACACCACTGCTGAGAACATGTCGCCCAGTCTTGTGGGCAAGAGTGCACTTGGGGTTCCGGGGTACACTTGTTTATAGAGCCCCTACAGCCGAACATAAAGTGCAACATAAACAAAACTCACTCACCTACACCAGCGCTCCCAGAGTGCCACTACATCCTCCCACTGCCTTCCTATCTTCCTTTAATTTCTCTGTCTGCCTCTCTTTCCCACTATTGGGGCTTGGGCTGTTGGACTTTTTTTGTTTTGGTGGCAACGCACTTAATCTTTGGGACACATTTTTGGGTGTTTTGGGCCACAGGTTGCCACTCACCCGTACCCTGGGCTCTGTCTGACCTTTGATAAAACACTCAAAACATGTGTTGCATAACACATAAAAACAACAACGACAGCGACAACCTCGACAACAAGTGCAATTATAATCCCAAGGGCTTTGTGCTTCAAGCCTTTTGTTTCACAATTTGAATTTTGTACACACACATCGGGGGCCTGATACAAATATCAGCTTGGGATTAACGCCCTTTGTTGCCTTTACGTATAATACTTTGTTGGGGAATCTTTTCGGATTTATGTACTTATTTCATCCAATTAAGGATTGGAATTGGTAGGAAGATTATTCCGTTGCATGGGCTCTGGTCTTGCAGTAAATATGGAAAACTTTAAGGCACATTCCAACCTCCACTGTAAAGTTCAACCATTGCGACCAAGCCACATGCCACATGTACATAAATGGTGCCCCGTATATTATCATCCCACCCACTTGGAAAGAGTGGGTTCAGCTTTTTGCTCATTCTCATTGTCTCTCTCTCCCGTTGTGCGGTCAGTTGTCTACCGAGTGTCCCCTCTATTTAGCATCCAAAGAGGGAATGCATGTAGGAATGGAGTGTGGCCAGTTGTTCTCGCCTCACACTGTAGGCTCAATTATGCCTGGATGTTCATTGTTAGCTCGTCTGGGGGGGTCCTAGGACCATAATGTCTGGCACCTAAGCCGGAGGTCCTGGAGATTGTTCTTTTCTCTCTCTCCCAGCCATTGGGTCTGTGGGTGTTCGTTTTTATTTATGGTAGTCATGGGTCGTTCTCCCACTTGGAAAAGGCAAACCTCTGGTTGCCTTTTAGTACACATATTTGCACCTCTTATAGACTGTTAGACGGGAGCTAGGTGGTAGAGTCCTTCCGTGTTTGTGGATCCTTTGATGTGGTCTCTTGTTTGTTGTTTTATGTGGCTGCTTCTGTTGGCGTTGCCGTTTTGTGGTCTCTCAGCGGCAGGGCGGGGCACGGCAGGCCGTTTGCCAAAAACTGAAATCTGCCATCGCATTTCCACTTTATTTTCACATTTTCACGGCCCTCACACCGTTCCACCCGCCCCCTGCCCACACACCTCCCTTCACATCTGTCTTTGAAGCTTTGTTCATTGTTCAGCCACACCCTCCTCATCGGTTCTATAGCTGTTTCCGATTTGGTTCTTTGTTGTTTGTGTTGCTGTTGCTGTGTTTTTTTTTTTGTGCCGCTCAATTCCGTGGAGCTTTTGATAAATGTTTGTCAATTGCATGCTAAACGTTTTTAGTGATTGGTGTGGCAGAATATGCAAAGGGAAAAGCGACAAATAAAACAACTAAAAAACTTTCGCGATCTGTAGATAATATTTGCAGGAATTGTGACACGGTCTGTTGGCTCTTTAACGATTTAAAGCACCCAAAGAGAGCACGGAAAAATGTTCTTTCAAATCGGATTGGCTGTAAGCTTCTCACACACACATACGCTCTGTGAAATTGTTTACAATTTTCCCCTTAAATGTTGTTTCCATGGACACTTTTCCCTTAAGCGGTTTAGGCTTAAGCCTTTTTAATTTTCCACAAATGTGGGAACCACAACTTGATGCTCATAAGTAGATGACGGAAAAAGAAATGACAGCGATTTAAAGAAAATCGTTTTATCAAATGGAATTTACGAATCCTTCCCCGCGGGTAATCTGAAGCCCAATTAGATCGAGAGGGAGTCAGTCCCTTACAAACAATTTAGTTGTCGAGTTCAAACATCATTGGCTGGCTTAAGGGCGCTTAACACTCGCACAGCAGCGCCGAGTGCAATTTATGGGAAGCATTCCCCAAGCCACACTCTCAACAATTTGCATAAATTAGCACCAAAATATATTACCCCTGCCTGTGTACCCCTCTGTTCCCCTCTGTTCCCCTCACTCCGTGCTGCGATGTGTTTATTATTGTTCGCTTGGGGATGTGCTCATTGGTTTGTGTGTGTGTGGGGGTTTCGGGACAGTTGGATGCTTCGATAGTTCCGCCGGCAAATTTAACATAATTTTCGAGCACCCATTGATGCTAATTGAACTACTCGTACGAGCACCCATACATTATGGGGTGGACTGTACTGTGGGAGGTGGGTGGTGGGAGGATTATGTTGCATATGTTGCAGGTCAACGAATCGTATCCATGCCCATGTAAATGGCACACCAAGGATTGTCACTAATTGCGTGGCAATCGAAAATCCTTTGTTGGCCAAGCGGTTTGGCTTTTACGTGCATTATGCATGTTATCCAGGGCCTTGGGCTGGGCGTTGTTTCACGGATACAGCACCAAAAATTGTGGTGACATTTTAGCTGTCAGTTTAAATTTAAAGTTTAACGCGATTGCTCAGTGTTTGTAGCTAGAAACAAAGGAATTCCTTCCCTCTGCACTGAAGCAGCAACTTAATTTAATTATTTCCAGACAATCAACATCATTCATACGCCCTGTTTGCGCTTCAATTGAATACTTCTTCTTGGCTATTTGCTTTACACGTGAAAAGGCCAGTACCAGCCGAGGCCGAGGCCGAGGCCTCTCTCTCTGACTTCAAACGGAGTTCTTTTTACGCCCCGAAGTTAATCACACAATTTGCTGCTGTCATCATCGTCAGCAGCAAAATTCCATTACCTAGGTAAATAATATGGTAGTCAGGAAGTAGGAGCAGGAGCAGGGCACTTTCCACTTTTAACGTGTCCGACGTGCTGATGGCGCTGCCAGCTTGCTGGCCATTCATAAAAATAAAAAAATAAAATCCTCGCTGCAAATGGGCAACGGAAAATGGATAAATCTGGCAAGCAGAAAATAGAAAACAAATCAAGCTGATTGGAGGGAAAGCCAAGCGCTCGCTCAATCGACTCATTCTCAGTTATTGGAACTTTATTTGTGGCTCGGTTCGCAATGCAATTAGGCAGCATGAATGGCCAATTGATTGTTGTTGCTGTTGCCTCATTTGCTGACTGTTTTTGTTTTTCCAGCAACTATGCCATGACATTCAGTCATCAACAATTTTCATTCAGTTGGTCAATCATTCTTGTTGTTTTATTATTCTACAATGGCAGAGGGAATAACACACACACAGAACTTGGCAGTAGAACGGAGGAACTGTTGGAGTTTTATGTGTATTGTAAATGGCATTAAAACTGGGTTAAAAATGCTGAGATTTATATTTTTTGTAGGGTATCCACTGGCAGATTTCACACGCATTTGGCATTTACTTTTTGTTTACAAAATTTGCCAATTCTGCATTTTAGTGCGTCTTTCAATGTAATTATTGTTGTTTTTGGTAGCCGATGATGCTTTTACTTTTTGGCTTTGGCTTTTCGTTCTCATCTGCTCATCGCATGCCTCTTCTGTCTGTCCTTCCTGCCGTTCATTGGAGTGTTCTCAATGTGTTTTGCAGCAGGCAGCCATGGCCAAACGGAATTGCCGTTGCTGTTGCCTTTGTTGATTTTCCCAGTTTATGGGTTCAATTAACCAGAAGCCATGAAAATCATAAAAATGATGAACTTTTTTCCCATTCCCCACCGCATTTAAATTGATTGCTTTATAACAGACAGAATCGAGCGGGGTCTGGAAATACTTAACAGCTGTGTGGCCTAGAAAATTTCCTCATTAATCCAAAGCAGTTCTATTGTGTGGCGCACTGGACTGGACTCGCTCTATCCAATTAACACTAAATCATGTTCTTTATTAAATACATTATTTCATTATGGTGTTAGCCATGTCGTCACTGATTCCCCCGTCTTTTATATCAGTTTTCCATGGAAATTCAATCAATAATGCAGGAGCGTAGCCTTGTTGGAGTTGTGCGGAGTTGCGTGGCAATCATTCATTTCGTCATGGCCATCAAATTGTCATTGAAAAGCTAATTGAATTACGAAAAGGTATCAAATCGATCGACAGACATGTCAAATCGAGTAAAATGTCACAAAAGAGTTTGTGCTCCCGTGGGAGAGAGTCTATTGTTCTTGATTGATTACATGATTTGCATTTGTAGTTAATTTTATATAGATTTCGGTGGACTCATCTTTCGCCAATAGTTTGTATTATTTTATGGCTCTAATTCACCCCCACAGATACGACATTGAGTGATTCTAATCATTTGTTTACTCCATCCACATATCATTATCGTTTTGGAGATTTTTTGTTGTTGTTTTGGCTTCAGTTTAGTTATATTTTGCTGCTATCTTTAGTCGTCATTAACGTCATTGTTTAATTTGAACATTAATCATGGTCGCACCCTGACAATGGGGGGGCTAAAACTATGGCACAAAAAACAGACAAAGGAGTTGGCAATATTGCAACACAGGAAAAGTTGCGGCAGGTTGTGCGTTGGGTGTGTATTTATGGAGCACGTCTAATGAAGACGGGCAGGTCTTATTATTAGTTTTCTATACGTACTCCGTAGTGTTTTATATAAAAGAATTCATGTTGCACATGCGCACATTGAGTATTTCCTGGGGCAAAAAACATTCTGAAATTCTTGCAGTGGCATCTGCTGGTCCTGCCCGACTTTTACCCAACATTCTGATGGTTTGGCAAACTTTGCTCTTGGTCTTTTTTCTACCCACATTTCTTAAGTAACCTTTTTTTTGCTAGACCTTTTCTTTTTTACTTTTTCGCTGGACTTTTATGAGCACCTTAACACATAGTTTACTTGAGTATTTTCAGTGCCCTCATCATCTCTTCTATTCTCTCTCTTTATTTTATACCATGGCTAATCATCGCAGCAACTGTTGGCTCACATTAATTGACAGTTTTGCCATCAGTTGGCCCAGATGGAGCCATGGCTAAGTCCTCATTAACTCATCTATCATTATGTGTGGATGTGTTTGGCTTGTCCCCCTCTCTAGTTCTCATCTCCATCTCTATTTCCCTTGACGCTTTCATTAATTCTCTTTATGTAGGCCAATTCAGAGGGCGGCGTGGGTGGAGGCGGAGGTCCTGACACAGTTGGATATGATATCTGGAATTACCAACTGCAGTTGGCTCTCTATCTCTATGCCTGTCTTTCTCCTACACGCAGCCTATCTTATCTCTCCCCCGCTTAGGTTTCGTTTCGTTTTTTTTATTATTTTAATTTTTTTTTTTTTAGGTTAACTTTAACGTCTGTGCCCCTGGATGCGACCCCCAATCCTCTCTTTCTGTTTAAGGTTCTTGTCCGTAATTAATTGCAAAAGTTCCCTTCGTGTTCTCTCTCTCGTCTGATGCTGCACACAAAAAGTTCAAAGTTTATGGATGCTGGGAGCATGGGGGGAAGCGCCGCCATCATCCGCAAGTGATGAGTGGCTAAAACCAGAGAATTGTCAATTATGATGAATAATAATACGAAAACTCTCTAATTAGCAGAGCGAAAACTTCATCGATGGGTTGTCCTGCGGTTTCTAAACTTTAATTAATTATTAATCAAATGTTAGCGATTACTTTTTGAACTAGTCACCGACAAGCTGTGACATTATTGTTACCTCGAAACAAAGGAAAGTTTTGCAACAATGGAATAATGTTTTAATACGTTTTTTGGTAGCTTAAAAGAGCGATCAGAGTTTATGGCAATATTTAGAAGATAATTAAAGGGAATTCAATACCTATCCAAGTGGATTTATCTTTTAAATTTTTAGCATAAGTTAAATATTTATTACTGTTGATCTGAGTGACAAATCTCTTTCTTCACTTCGGATCAGAAGAGTCACCAAAGAAGCAATTTTATGCTTCTTTAGCCATCAATTACCAGAAAGCATCAGCAGCATCTCAAGAGATTTTGGAGCATCTCTGGCACTTGTTCCAACCATTTGAATCGTGGGGTTAGTCTCTTCTTCCTTTCGCCAGTCCCACCCGCTGCCTCGCCACTTGCTGGGTTTCTTTGAGATGGAAGAAGGATACGCCATCAGTCTTGTTGTTGTCTGTTTGCCTGACGCCGACGAAAGGTTAAGGCATGCATCGCCTTCCATCAAATTAGACGCATTTTCCACGCGCTTTGTCTGCGTTTCCTTTCCTTTCCTCCCGCTCGTATTGCCTTTGGCTATTTCTTCTACATCTCTCTCTTTCGCTCTATGTTAGCACACCTCTTCTTCTAGCCCTTTCTGGTTGGTTTGTGCTTTTTTTGTTGCTTTGTCAATTTTCGAGCTGACGCCGCTTTGCCTTTACTTTTTATCACTTCATTTGCACTGAAATGTCAATGTCTGTTGCTTTTTCATCTCTCTTCTCTTCTCTTCCCACACTCCTCTGTCTGTCTACACACTCTCTCTGTTCACCCCTCATCTCTTTCTCACATATTCCCTCTTCCATCTCCGGGTTCAAACAGCATTTGCCGAATGGCAGGAAGGAAGCAGTTTTGCTGCAATGATGTGGGCCATCCTGGGCTTGGGTGTACTTTTTTGGGTGGTCCGTCTTCCACGGTGGCTGATGGCTGCTGGCTGCTGGCTGATGGCTGTCCTGGCGCTACAAGAAATCTGTCTGACAAATTACATGCCCTGCGTAGTCGCAGCTGCTGACTCCTCCATGACTGGGCTCCTTCTTTGCCCATTCCCATTGTTGTCTCTGGCGCTGCCTGCCCCACATTTGGACTCAACCCATCAAGCCATCAAGCGAATGAATGGACGCACGTCATTCAGTTAGTCGCCGAGTGCAACGGCCTTTTGATTGGGCGCTAGGTGGTTTTGCCTTTGCTTGGGTTTTTGCTTTGGGTCTTAGCAGGGTGGGGCTTGGATTGTGGGGTTTGGTTGGCTGCTTTGGTCTGCTTTTGGTGGATGAGCTCATTTCATCTCTTTTGGGTTTGGGTTTTATTATGCACAATGTAGCAGGAGTAACTGGTTGCTTGGCACATTAGTTGCTGAGTGAAACTGTTCATCAGGTTATTTATTATTTATGAGAAACTCTTAAGTAAAATATTACAATTTGAATTGTAATTTTAGAAAGCTTTTAAGGTGTGGTAAACATTGTATTTCCCTTCTTACTACTTTAAATATTTGCCCAAAGATCTTTGCACAATTTCAGAATCTATTGCCAAAGAGTAAACACCCAACTATTTCCTCTGCCATCTCCATTTCGAGTCACCATTTCCCTTTCATCCCATTACTCCAACCGAAATTTGTCAAATCTCTATTCATTTGCCAAAAATCTTTTAGGATTTCCACTGGTCAGGCCAGGCCTGGAGAATTCTCAGTTTCCACATCATCAGGCAAACCAATTCCTCATTCCGGCGGGTGTCGGTTTGCTCTTACAACTTTTACTCCCTTCGCTCGCTCTTGAACGCACAACACGCACACACAACATTCAACATTCAACAGTTCCAAATGGCCATTCACACAAAATTTCGGTTTATCTGACAAATTCCGCCACACGCACACAACAACAACAGCAAGAATTCAGGAAGGGCGAACCCTTTTGGAAGTGACAATTTTTGGTTGGCAGCCGCCCCACCGCTCTTTGGAATTTGCTTACCCGTTTTAATAACATCCTATCATACGCTTCTCTGTTGGGAAGATGAAAGATCTATCCCAGCAAGAGTCTCCACAAAATGCCACACGACGATGCACTTTTTGAGGTTCTCAAAATATTTTGGCAAACGTTTCTGCAATTTCTCGGATTTCTCTAATGTTATTTTTCACTTTTGGCCTTCCCTCTTGCCGGATTTATTTGTGATGTGTGTGATGATGTTGCTGGTTGCTGGCTGCTGGCTGCTGCTGGTTCGGGTGCGGCGTGGATTCTGTTGCAGATTCTAGCTGGGGATGCTGGGGATGCTGCCGGTGCTGGGATGCCGGTGCGTATTCTGCCACTTATTTTGTGTATTTTCTTTTGCGTTCTGGCTGCTAATTTGCATTTGCCTCAAGAGGCATCTGTGTCGAAGGGGAGGCACGGGCACAGCCGCCCGCAGCTATGGTTTCTGCTTTCCACTGTGCGTCCGTGTGTGTGTTGTGTGTTGTGTGGTTTTCGCGCGCGTTTCACAAAACGGTTTGTTTTTGTGATTTACCGTTGGGTGTTCGGTTCGTTTCGTGCTGTGCTGTGCTGTAGTTTCTGCCGCTGCCACTGCTGCACGTTTCGGCTTTGTTTTGCATACTGTGGCGCCGCACTTGCCGGCGAATTTCGTTGCGGTGCAATGCGAGAGACGAGTGCAGAGTCGCCACTCCTCGGCGCCTCCTTCGGGTTCAGGTTCGTCTCCCGATTGGCCTGATGCGTGTTGCGGTTCGGCGATGCTTTTGTCGTTGTTGTTGCTGTTGCTGCTGCTGCTGTTATTGCTGGCTGCATGGCATGGCATCGCAGGGCATGGCTCGCCTTGCAATTTCCTTCAATTAACAGCTTTCGCTCGTTCTCTCGCGGGAACTTTCTCTCTCTTATACGAGAACTCTCACTTTCATTGGCGCTGTTAGCGCGTAACAGTACACTGTTAATAGAGCTGAAGCTCTGTTAGCTTTTTGGAGGCAATTTGGTCTGTCTGCTCTGCTTGTTGATTGAACTTTGATTAGGACTGGACTGTGACAAAAATGATTAGATTTGATTTGAAGCAGAGCTTCGGTACGGAATGGAACGTTTCAGGGCTGGCTGATTAATAATTTTGTGTTTAATTGGATGCATTTTACAGGTGGATGCATGTGAAAATGATTGCCAATTGAAAGCTATTCCATGTAGTCTAATGAGAGCTGGTATTAACCACCAAATTTCCTTGCTTTACTTTAATCTTTAAATCCTGAATAAATATTTAAATTTTTTTTAATTTCACATTCTCTTAAGTTGATAAAGTAAATAAATCATTTCCAAGAACTTGCACCATTTGTCTTCTCTCGCATTCTGGAGCTTTATCGCCTCCAGCATGGACATCTAATTGCTTTGAACCGTGTGGTGGAGAGGGCAGAGGGCCACCTGGCATTCACCTGGCTGCAAACTCTGGGAATTCAGACTGTCCGAGTCATTAGGAGAATATCAAATTATCAGTTTTTGTTAGCACTGAAAAGTTCGGGGAAAAACTAGCAAAAATAATTTCCATGTGGAACAGATTTAAGTTTCTCTGCTGCTGCTGAACAAAAAGTTGGCAGGAAAAAAAGTCGACGAAAAACATATTCAATCATAGTCGAAAAAGGAGGGGAGGAAAAGCCGGAAAAACAAGAAAGGGTAGCAGGAAAAATACGGCAACTGTCGTCTCCTTTTGAGTCGGGCTTTAGTTTCGCCTTTTGAGCAAAACTTTTAATCCCTCGGGTTGAACTTCCGTCACTTGTTGTTGTTGCCTTTCCATTGACACTGAAAAGTGCTTAAAATCGCTACGTAAAAGTAAAAGGAAACTGTTTATTGTTTACCATTTCTCAAATCCCGAAAGTTGTACCAGAGCAAAACTTTAAATTAAATGATCAACCACAAGTACAAAGTTGCCGCTGGTTTCGCCAGTTGTCTATATTTATGCGGCAGCCAGAAAGGAATTTTAAGCCTAATGTTGGAAATCTAATTACGGCCAAGGCCTTTTTGCATGTCCACAGCCATTAGTGCCGTCAGCAGATCATTAAAGTTTGCTTTTAAATATCGTCCCCAAAGAATATTAAATCAGCATCGACTTTAAAGCGTCTCCCGACAGATTGAATTAAGAAAGAATTTAGTTTACCAAAACACAAACCCAGACACAGCAGACGGGCAAAGTTTTCCGTGGTTTACCCAGCCAAGGCGTCTGGGAATGTAGACACATGAGGACAGGACAACACCATCTTATATGAAGGTCAGTTTATCATTTTCAAAACCCTCAGCCCAGCCCACGGATTGTCTGTCCCTTTTTGTGGCTGTCGTCTCTGCTGTGGGAAAGTTTTTCGTTGGCAAAAACTTTTCTTATAAATTCTATTAATTTGGATACACTCTCATTGGGTAGTAATGAAGACATAAACAATATTTAAACAATTTAAATACAGTATTAATCAGGCAAAAAAAATGTCCCATCTATGGATACAATTCTGTAGAATTATTGAACAAATTCTTAGCTTTTCTTTGCATAAAAAGGGTGTAGAAAATTCAGTGTACTCCGAATAGTTTTCACATATTTTTCCATTCAATATACCATAAAAATAAATTCAATTTTCCCCAAAATTGACTTTGAGCAACTCAATAAACTGGCCGAAAAAATAATCAGAGTTTGAAAAATCGAGACCCCGAATGAATTTTTAATGAACTTATGTTTCCACATTTACTCGTACTCATATTGGTATTCGGACACAAATATGCAGATAGAAATACCTTTCCTCGACTCTGCTAATAATTTGATGTAATTAAGGAATTATGGAATCCACGCCCAAAGCTAATTAATAGCGAAATGGTAATTTTTATGTGTAATTTACGCATTCAGCAATATCTAAAAACAGGGGAAACATTATGCAAATTAAATGACTTGCATGCGATTACAGAGTGAGAAATGATTACAGGGGAAATGGTGTCGGATATTGATAATGAATTCCATAATAAGTTAGTTGATTATAAACTAGAAAACATAATTGCCCAATGCGGATAAATTGATTGCATTTTCGGGGAATAGTTTGTGTGTAGGTACTTTATTTTATTTACATGTATGAAATATTTCTGCCTAAAATGTTATTTGCCTGGCAGGATAATAATTATTTTCAGATATAATTAACCCTTCGAAAATGTTCGTGAATTCATTTGAAAACTCGTTGCTAATCTGTGTAGGTTTCTATAAAAAGAAACCTTGAATTTTAAAGTATTTTCCATAAACAGTGAAGCTAATAAGGGATGCAGAGGTGCTCCAATTCGATGGAGTAGAATTATATTAGAAATAGAGAAATAGCCCAGACACTTGAATTATCTTTTTTCATATTCTTGACACATTTCCCAAGACTTTTCTAGGGATTTAAAATTTCCATAACAACATTTGAATACATAAATATTTGCGTTGACAAATCTCTTTGCTGCTAGACCTCATCCTACCCACAGTAATGCAAAAATGTCTTTGCATTTTCCACTCCTTCGGCCAGCAGCCAAAAAGATGGACCATTTGGACACTTGAAATTAATGTTACATTAAATTTGTGCCCCATTCTGGCCAGCGCACGGATTATAGCCAATGCAAATGAGCTGATCCGAGCGTAGACTAGAATAAATGCATGGCATTAAAAATAATAATTATAATCACGCACAGCAGCACATTAATTAATAGTTTGGACAGAACTGTGTGCACATTTGTTCAGCGGGTCTGGAGCGGTGGCACTGACATGAAATATGCATTTGGCATATTTAGTAGGTGTTTAGCCCGGGTATTTCTAGAATTTAATGACGCCAATTAATAATTGAGTCATTCATTTTGTTCATTACTTCTTTGTATGCCACGCTGAATACCATTTAATTGGGCATAAATAATTGAGAGAATTCTGCCAAATTTAATTATAAAGAAATACATGAATGTAAAGAGTGGTCTAGTATTTCACTTTCGTTGCGTTTTTGTCAGTCGTTGGACGAGCGTTTTAGTCTGTCAATCAAATGTGGGAATGTTTGTCTCATCGTCGCATCGTTGGCAGCCAGATGAGGATGAGGATGGATGAGGATGGGAATAGACGGATGGATGGATGTGGTACTGGGTGTACTGGTCGCTTGTATGCCTCTGCCGTTTGCCTGTCAGCGAGAATGATTGACAGGCACAAGTGAATGGGGTTCCCGTTCCCGTTCCCTCCACCCGATCTGTGACCGAAATACGAGTACCAGTCTCGCACTCATATGCGTACTCATATCTGGCAAAAAGTGAATGCAAAGCAAAACACAAATCTGTGGGCCCACCCACCCACTCATTTGCATTCGCATTACGGAAGGGAGGAGGGAACTGCGATACTTGTACCATGTGCAATTTCTCTTATTTTCTCTTTCCTTTTTTCGAAGGTTCAACGTACTCTCATCTCGGGTGTACGTTGCCCATATTATATTCTCTGAATGGGCCAAGTGCCTGCAGAATATTGGCAGCCATCACCCTGGTCTCTCCTGCCAATTCGTATAAAAAAAGTTTTCAATTTTTCTTTTGGCTTGTTTGCCCTCGTGTCTGGGAATTGTCGTTGCTCTTCAGTTCAGAACGGGACAGATTGGTCAGCACCGGCAGCGTATACATAAATCTAGACCGGACTCAGTGGCAGTCTCAGTTCCAGTTACACTTTCACGCCCATGAGTCATGCCACATAAATCAACCGACAACCGACAGACGTCTGCTGCTGGAACTCAACTCTCGCCTGTCAATATTTATTTTATTTCACATTTTTCGCCTGAAATGCCAAGTCCATTGTAGGAAGATCTATGGGTTGAGTCGGTAGAGCTGTCTGTTAATTGCTCACTCAACATTTTTCGGGTGCTATGCCGTGTGAGGTCACACATTTTATTGGATTTTTAATGGAGTCCCTTCCCTAAGTAGAGAGGTTCTGTCTGTGGCTGCTCAAGCTGAAGCCCAACACCAGGTTTAGCGAATGATCATTGCAATAATCAGGGAAAAGCAGTGGAAAAATGCATTCTAGAGTGTTAGAGTTTGAAAGAATTGGAATTTGTTTTATGGCTAATTTCTCTTCTTTTATTTTTGTTAAATTAAAGAACTCCGGACACCACAATTTTCCAATGCCCCATAAAAGGCGTAGTCATGGTGCTGGTTGTCACAAGAAGGTTCATAATATCTGCGGAATAAAAAGGTTTGTCTAGCATTTGTTTTGAAGTGGCCTGGACTCGACTAACGGATTGATGTTGATGCTGTGGTGGTCTTGGGAGTAACAAAATCAGCCTTGCGCAAATAATTCGATGGCTCAAATGTGCTCCAGATCTGATTCTCCTCAAATATGATTCCGTCTGCTTGATGCGCATTTTTCCTGGTTAGTTTTGCGTCCTCTTTCTTTGGAAACCAAGGTGGGATGATGATTGTGGTGTGTGGTGCTGTGGTCCGAGTCGTTTTCCTGGTGGTGCTTTTCATGGTACTCCCTTCCGTGGTGCTCGACAATGTGGTGCTGCCGGTAGTCATCGTGGCAGTGGTGCTGGTGGTTTTTCCGGGTGTGTTCAGTGTTGTTTTTATTATCTTGCGTGTTTGACTGCTGTACGGTGGAATGTACATGGCAACGCATTTCGATTTGCCGCTCCGCACATAGCCATCCCGGCAGACGCACCTGTAGGAGAGCAAAAGGCGCGAAGTCTCCTTTACTTTTTTCTGATATTTACCACATTCTGCAGAGGGAATATTGAATTAGCTAAATGGTTGTTTCGTGGCCTTTCTGTAAACTTACTGCCACCAAAAAAGGCTGTGAATGGCAGCAAAGCTTGCAAAAAGGATGGAAAACCCATGATGCCATCAACTGAACGTCAAATTTCAACTGATTTTCATTCCCCTAAACTTTTTGTATGTGTCAAGTGTGTAAAAATCAATTTGTCAAGCATTTGGTTAATTTACACTCTCTGGGGCAGTTCCATTTGTTTCGAGACATGTCTCGGGTGCAGTACGTTTCACGATGAGTTCTTCAGCTTAAATGTGGCATGTCCTACCGGGTTTAATACCTGAATTTCCCCTCTTCAATGTGGGCCATCAGAAAGCGCTTTGCCGTGGCAGATAGCGCTGCTCTGCCCCAAAACATCTCTCAGGCTGCTGCTGCTGCTGCCGCCACTTACCAACTTGTCCAACTCACATTCCCGTGCAGTCCTCGGGGGCAGTCACTCTCCCCCTATCTTATCTGGGGCAGTGTGTGGCATAAGTTGCAAGTTGCAACACTCTCTTGAAGCAACCCGAAAAAATGCCAAGCCACGCAGATACTCGTACTTATGACGGCACTCCCCCCTGGCGTCATAAAAAATTCATTTCCAAAAGTTGTCCTCGAGATGGATATGCATGCAGGAGGATGGCGGATGGTGGGAAAGTTTTCATTTCATAATTTTCAGATCTCTTTTGCCACATGGAGGTGTAGCTGCCCCATCCCCATCCCCTTCCCCTGCTGCTGCTGGCAGATTGCATTCGTCTGTTGTTGAATGTTATTTTGGTGCCCATATGCCATTGATTATTCACGCACCACGCCCAGCCAGGCCAAAGAAAGAGAGAAAGCTTTTCAGCGTTAGCTTTTCACACTTCAGTTTTCACTTTTCCTTACCCCAACACCCCCATTAGCAGCATTTCCCTGCCACTGCATACTTTTTGGCACACGGGGAATAGATCTTTGAACCCTTGAACTTTAATGGTCCGGCCTTGGGTCTTCACCTTATTGTTAATTGCTTTTCGTATGGGTTGCCCATTGTCTGTCTGTGTGGCATGTGAAAAATATTTCAGATAATGACTTTTTGCGGCTCCCTTCTAGCCATAATAATTGAGCGGTTTTCGGGCACAATCGCTGCTCCGAAATCCATTCGGCATTCAGTTCATTTGCCTGCTCCTCGGCTCTCGGCTCTTATCTTTTTTGCGGTTTTCAGCTGGCCATTAAAATATTTTGACCTTCTTGAGTGTTTCGGTTAGATTTGCCCCGCTCCTCACAATATTTGATTGTGGTTTGTGCAGCTCC
This sequence comes from Drosophila subobscura, assembly GCF_008121235.1. Taxonomy (NCBI): domain Eukaryota; kingdom Metazoa; phylum Arthropoda; class Insecta; order Diptera; family Drosophilidae; genus Drosophila; species Drosophila subobscura. The sequence continues at coordinate 9,358,771 of NC_048532.1, forward strand.
ACTGAATTTTGTGATAAAGGGAAACTAAATCCAAGTTTTTTCCTACCGATTAATTTATGTATGGGATGAAAGTCCAAGCAAGCGTTTAAATGACACTAAAAATAGTTTTCTTAGTTGCTGAAATTTAATTTATAACAAAAAAATTCCTTAGGGACTAATATATGTTATATCCCATAAACATATCTGGTATTTGCCTTGGGGAATTCAAACGCAAAACGGAAATATCGAAAGCTAATTTCGCTTACACCACAAGAGATGAAACGGGGGAGGGCGGGGCAGGAGGCAGTGGGTGGTAACCACATTCAATTGGGAATTGCATCTCCGCCGACAATCATCTAAGGCAATCATCAAGGCAATTAGATGGCAAAGAACAGCATCAATTAAATGGTTCAAAGTCGACCCTCAATGAGAGGAGCAAATTTCAAAGGCGTTTAATTAGAGGCGAAGGCAGAGCAAGCAGCTGAGGCTGCTGCCCCACTGCGGTTGTTGGTTATGCCACAAGGAGAGAGAGAGAGAGAGAGAGAGTGGTGGGGGGGAGGGAAAAGGGCAGAACTGCACAATAAAAACCATGTGACGATGGCCAGGAGCTCAGCATAACGGAGGAGCAGAATATTCCAATGCTCGACGTCTGTTGGAATTCCCACAAAAGTAGTTGGTGGTGGCCCGGACAGGCAGGACAGGTGGCAGATGTATATAAATTGTATGCAATGCCATGGAAATCCAGCCATTCGCAGGACTTACGCGAACCAAACATGCCACAGGAGGTGCGGATATGGGATATGGGATATGGGATATGGAAGGTTGCGTGTGCTCAGCGCCCAGGGCGCGGACGACGACGGCGACATTGACAAATGATGCCCGGCCATGGAACATGGAACACACAGAGAAATACGCACCCCGACCCAAACAATGTGCTGGGGCAGGGGATGATGCGAATATTTGTGAACTCAGTGGGTCAGTCGGCACATCGCTCAGATCGCTGCTGCAATGGCAGTGGAAAGGCCAACGACCAGCACTGACCAGGCCAAGAATAACAATGGCATCAGAAAGTTCTTTGTTGCAGCACCAAGACCAGCACCAGCACCAGCCCAGCCTTGTGCCACAGTTGCAGCTGCATTTTATGTTCAAGAAAAGTGCTTCGAGCTGTAAAGCAAAGTTTCGCCCCTGAAACAGGGTTTTCCCTGGGATATTTAAGATTGGTGGCTCCTCTTTGGTGGCGTATAAAATCACCCTGTATCCCTCAATGCACATTCAATAGCCATTTTCCATATGTAGCAAGTTCTTCTATGGCGGCAGTTTGCAGTGCAAAATATATTGACAAAGTGGCGAAAGGACGTGCCGCACAGCACACAGCCAATTCAATTTGCAATAAAAGGAGAGCTCCGGGAAGTACATGTAACTAGTAGTAGTAGGAGCTGTGGAAAGGTGGCTATAACTGCCGATAACTGGCTGCTTGGTGCTGCGGATGAGTTAACCTAATTTAGAGTGCAACTCCAACTCCAGTTCCAACTCCTCAGAGAACCATTACACATGTGAGTGTCTGCGACAGTTTATCTCTGGAGTTGCTTGCACTTCCCAGTCCCTTTTTGTACCGCGCTAATTTGTCAAGGAAACTTTCTTCATCGTTTCTTTTGGGGAAGGAACTTTTCCTTTGCCGGGCATAATCCGACTTGTCTGCAAGTGACAAAGTTGCCAGACTTTCGACGTCCCCAACAGCAGAGCTGAGCACATTATGCAAATGAAAAATTGTCTAACATTTGCATTGGCAAGCAGCAGGTAAATGCCAGGCAGCCAGGCAACCACTTCGTTCCTCATCCTTCATCCTTCCTCCACTTTGAGCAGCCAGCAAAATGCCAGCAAAATGCCATTCCAAATGTGAAAGCCCGGCACAAAGTTGCGCTTGTGCGTCAGCGAAAAGGAATCAAAGTCAAATTTGCATTTCACTTGGCATTTCCCTCATATTTATTTCCACTTTTCCATCGCTGCAATCTCTGCCAGTTCTGCCATCTTTCCACATTGCACATGTTCCGGCTGCGCACTTGGTGCAAAAATATCTCTGATATCCGCCCGATGATTGCGTGGCCCGGCTTGGGCTTGATTTTTAATAAGCGTTGCCCGGGGACCGCCGGTTGCCAGCTTCGCCAGCAGTTCCCACGACCTTGAAAGCTTTTAATGCGGATTGTGAGGCACTTAGGTGTTGGCTGCATGTGTCCCATAGAAAAAAGGGAAAACGAGAACTATTGTTGGGTTGGGTTTTCCAAGGAATCTCCATTATGAGAGAAAGAGAACATATGTAACTAAGAATGGGCTACAAGTGTAAGGTTCAAGGACAAAACACTTGCTTGCCTCTCGTTAGAGTTGATGGAGCGGAAGGAGGCATGTTTGACTACCCCGGAAAATGGGAAACAAGTGCGTATGTGTGTGGTTTTCAGGTGAAGTGTGCTGACATTGACCTTGACATGAGACGAGCCGAGCCGGTAGCCGTAAAGTTTCCCTAAATATTCATGAAGCTGCCAGCAGTCCATCATTTTAATTGCAGAATCTGCTACTGGGGAAGAGGTTAAAAGGGGGGAAAAGTAGAGCCTTTTCTGCACTCATTTCGAGCTTAAATCACTTCCGCTGTGCGCACAGGAAATGAGCAAGCAGCCATATTGGCTGCCTAGACTGACAAATGCAGGCACAACTCCTCACACTCCTCACTCGTCACACTCTCTACTCCTCTCACTCATCTCAAACTCGTTACGCCTTGTGTCTGGGTTCGAGTTGGATCTTCTGGCATACGCACACGTGCTGTTGTTGCATGCCACACACATTGTTGCCGCCACTGCTGCTGCTGCTGCTGCTGCTGCTGGCGGATGTTGGCAATTTCATTGCAACTTCCGCAGAATGTCGACAACAGAGAAAAAGAGAGAGTCTGGCGGAAGAGTTAAGTTTCTTTTAATTCTCAACATAAGCGAAATGCGTCCGCAGGCAACAATATTCGTATAAACATGAGGGGCTCGGCAGTGGCAGGGCAGAGCGGTGAGGAAACCGCCAAGGAAAGTGGGTAAAGTGCGTCGAAAAGGAGGGTAAGTAAGAGACAGACAGACAGACAGACAGACAGGAATACACTTTGTGCTCATTTCCGTTGCATAATAAATGGCGGATGCCGTTGCAGAGCTGCTCGATAGCCGAGCCAAAAGGATATGAACGAAATGTATGCCCCTTTTCAGTAGGACAGACAGCCGCAAGGCCCTGGGGGGTTTAAGTATCTGAAACCATTTAGGGGTGTGGCTTTGGGAGAGCGTAAGGGAAATACCTCATTTTGGCAGCTCTTTTTTATGCATTTTTGGTGTGAAATTTTCTTTAAATAACAGAAGTTTTGTTTGTGCGTTTATTTTGTTTAACATTCAACTAAATTTTCTTCACTTTTCCCCAAAGCATCGTTCTTGTAATTGAAACCGCAGATTTTCTGATCAAAATATTCCCCAATTTTGTTAAAGGAATACTTAGATCTAATCATCTTCACTGTGTTCAGATATATTCGGAGAGATCTTTAATTAATTTGAATATTCTCCTGTTCCTTAGGACATCTAAAAGTCGACGCTGCTCCGCCCCAAGATTTTCTGCGTTATTTTTCTTGTATTCTTTTTTTTAAATGTCGAATTGATTGGCTGCTGCCGTTGGTATCTGTGCCGCATCCCCGTGGCGCCCCGTGTGCCACCAAGCTAACATGTGTTGCAGGCAAACTGTTTGCAGATTCTTCAATCTTTCGGTGTCTTCTTTTTTCAGTTGCTCCTTGCCCCAATCCCTCCACTCCACACACACTGTGGGCGGAAATGAAAACGAAATTAAACTGAAAATTTAACATGTACAATCCCTGCGTATCTCTGGGTATCTCTGTATCTGCGTGTGTGATGCTGTTTCCGCCAGTGTTGCCATCATGTTGCAGGCGCAATTAAATGAAAAGGAAACGAAACACGCAGTGCCCCACCCCATTTCCCACTGTACCCGTAAGCCTCGAGGATAAGTGCAATTGTATTTGTTTTCCGTATTTTGCCGCATTCTGTATTTTCTCCCATATTGTATCTGCATCCGTGTCTCCGCAGCGATGCCTTTGTGTCAATGCATCTGTATCTGTGTGTGTGTGTGTGAGTGTGTGTGTGTGTTGTGCATGTGCAGTTGATATTTACAGATAAACAGTTCGGTTCAGCATGCTGAGTGGCCCTCTGGGGCTCTGGGGGGTGGCGTGCACGACTTCAACTCCAACTGCGCGTATTTGGATGGGTCGTGGGTCACCAACGACTTGATTGTTTTTACGCGTGCGGTTACCCCATGGCACTACCTCGTCAGCCATTCAACTCCTGCTGCTGCCTGCTGCCCCTCCTTGTGCTGGTTATGCCCTTTGGGGCAGCGGCAAAAGGAAGTTGAGAAATAAACACGTGCATGCCATGCCCCCAGCTGCCATTGTCTCTGCTGGCTGCTCTCTCCTTCTCTCTGTTGATTTTAATTATAGAAAAATGTTTATTCTAAAAATTGTATAAATTCATTTACGTTTCCTGCACCGTTTTGCAATTTGTTTATATTTTAAACAATTAAATACACACCTCTCTTGGTACACTTTGTGTGAATTTTTATAGTGGCAAAGCAGCTGCGTTGACCTCCCAAATTAAATGTAAAATTTAGGCCAAAAAATTTAAATTATTAACCATATTTTGTAATGTTATCTTTCGCTCTCTCTGGTCTAGCTATTGTATAAATTTGTTTGCCTGTGGTTTATTTATGCCAAACCATTTAATGTATTGCTATACAATGACATCTCCCTGGCCAGGCATTTAATGGCAACAAAAAAGAGGCAAACCCATTTTGCGGTTAACCATGGAACTACATGGAACTGCGCTAAAAAAAACAACAACAGTCCACTGAATGGTCCCTAAATTACTAGCAATTGTTGACTCTTCTGTTTTCTATATTTTTTCCCCATCTACTATTTCACATTCGAATGCGTTTAATTGGTTTTTCTTTTGCATCGGAATGCAGCTGCATCGACAGCAATTTGAAATCGATTCAATAAATAGGTTTTTTTTGTTGCCACGTTTGCAGCAACCGCAAAAATGTTGGCCAGCCAAAACAGTACCATAAAGTGCGTATAAAGTAGAAAAATGATATAAAGCCAATTAAGGAAGGACATTTGTATGGGTTACAATTTTTGTATAGGAATTTTCGGGCTGTGGATCAGTGCAAATGAATGGAAATATATTCCAGTTCTGATTTAAATTCTCATATCCAGATTCCTTTTACACAAAGGGATGTGGAAATTACTTTGATAAACACCTTCCTGCTGCTGCCTGCGCTGCTGCTGCTGTCTCAAGGTCACGACTACTGGGAAAAGTTGTTCGCATTGGGATTCACTCAACAACAGCAAAAAAGGCAATATCTATGGCATATCCAGAGAGCGAGAGGGCTGGGGCTGTAGGAGCGTTCTGCATAAGCAGCTTTTCTTTTGTTATGTGGAACGCCCGCACGTCTTTTGGCAGGGATACGGCTTTGGGGTGTGGGGGCGGATGGTAATGTACTCGTATGAGCGAGGATGCTTCTGCTGCTGCCATGGCAGCCAGCACCACCACAAGGAAGGATAACTCACCTGGCGGGAACTTTTTCAAAGGAGTCACGTTGAGGTATTTTTACTTTTATTTTTTCAAAAGCGGATGGAACATTTTTCCATGGCTCAAGTTAGGATTAAATTAAATTCTATGCGCTCGCTGCTATTTTGGGTTTATTAATTTGCGAATTACAGTTTTATGTCTTGGAAAATTTCGTTGATAACAATTTTCTTCGTGTGTGTTGCGGTGATGGCTCTTCCTTGCCCATTCCTTTTTTCGTTGCCAAATCCAATCAAAGGTAATTCCCTTTTTGAGTGACACTCAATTCGGGTCTGTCTGCTTGCGTTTGTAATTATTTGCCCCTGAGTGCAGTCTGTTTTTTTTTGCTGTACCTTTTTCTCTTCAGTTTGAGGGGCTTACATTGATGGACATTAGGCAATTACAGGGGGAAAGAGCCCGACAAAGCAATTAAAGTGGAGCAGAAACAAACGGGATGATGGGAGAAGATGAAGGTGATTCCACTTCATCTTCTGGGTCGAGTCCTTCGATGGGAATCGATGGGCTTGAATGATGCAAGCTTCAGGGCTGTTGCCTTGAAGTTTACTGATTGACACGCAACTGATTTGATTCGAAGGTTTTTCTTGTATTCTCTTTTTGCACAGAAATCGATGTTAACGTGTCTTCAATTCTTCAATACTCTTTGCAGCTTTTTCGACTTAATTTCCATTTATTCTCAGTTGTCAGAGAACTCTCTACGATGTGAAACTTCAAAGCCATTTGGTCTCCATATTCTAATCCAAGTGCCATTTAATTTTCAATTCAATTCGCTGCCATTCAGGCGTTCAAAACACGAGCTCTGCTCCTCCTCCTACTTACATCCCATTTATCTAGTAAAGCCAATGTCTTGGCCGCTCTTTCACATGTCAGATTTTGAATGCGACCACGCCCAATACACGAGCAGAGACTATAGAATTTTTGGGGCCAGCCTCCTAATGAATGCCTGACCGCCACCGGCTCATTGAACTGTGGCAAAGACAGCGACTGTGGCGGCGCCTGTGGCACACACAAAAGCTGTAGGAAACCCGAAAGAGAAGCAAGCATCTGAAGTGGTTTAAGGATGCCCATACCCTGGGCCATTCCTGGTGTCTACTGTGCACCGTACAGTGAACACACACACATGGCACGATAATGCGTTTGTTTTGATTAATTAGCACACAATTCGGTCCTTTGTATTCCTTCCAAAATGGGTGGGAGAGCAGCTGGGCCTGGGGCCGGGTTTGATTTGAGTGTGATTAACAGGCCTTTCATTTCGGTAGTTTCAGCCCCCCTAAAACTGGGTTGGCTCTTGAGTGATTATTGCTGGCATTGTTTGTGCTTTTTGGGGCTTGTCTCTCACTCAATTGAATGGGCCCACAATTTGATGGAATCAAAGGAACAAACTTTAATTAAGGCTGTAGACAGGTTTTGATTGAAGTTTTTTTGGCCATTTTTGTTTTTGTTATGTTTCATATATTCTGCTGTGATTTCGAGTAACCAGTAAACTTTAGAAGTGTTTTAATTATCTCAAAGATGTGCCAGCAAGTGCTTAGAATTTGCCTAGCCTTAGTCTGAAAATAGCCATGACCCAAAAAATGAAAAATGAAACTCTTAAAAATATATGTGCCGTCTGTTAACGATACCCTAATTAGGCAAGAATTTTAAATCACTTGGCACACACGTGCGTGGGTGTGTGTGTCCCTTTTCGTTTGAATATTTCGTCAAATTTGCTGCTGGCATTGGGTGCCCAAAAGAAAGGAACCCGAAAATAGGCCACGAAAACAAACAGCAACAGAGGGAAAGGGAGACAGACAGAAAATGGAGTGCTTTCCATTCCATAAGAGTACGAGTGTAAGTGGGCACATCCCTTGCACGTGCGACAGACTCAACAAAGTCCTGTGCCCACACACTCGACCGAAAAAGTCTTCTGCGGCAAAGGAGTTTGAGGAGTCTCAGGCCCATGTCCAGGACTCTCTTCGAGGGTGCTTCGCTGCCAGATGCCAATGGGAATGGTGCCTGGCAACACGACCTTGTTATCATAATCGAGTGATTGCTGCCATTGTTGCTTTTTCTGTTTGCTGGCACCCATTCAAGTGTAAACATTTTAATATTTGTAATAAAAGCAAAAAATTCCTCGCCTCTCCGGCTTGAACTTTTTGCAGATTTTAGAACACGCGCCGTGCCCCAGCCAGAGTTCCAGTCTCGGCCCAAGGATTCGATTTCTCTCTTTATCGTCGTCTGTTTGAATTCAGCTCGATTTCATTTCCGCTCAAATAAATTTGGAGAATTTTTTTTGCTGTTTTGTTTTGTGTTATGGCAATGAATGATGGAATGAATGGGCTGATAGGATAGGATGAGACGGTACAATTAACCTGAATGGGAACGAGCTTCCTCCACTCCACGGGTAATTGGAAATTATTAAACGAGCATTGCACACTGAGTGACGGAATCGAAAGGGATGGGGCAGGAGGGGCATGGGCAGGGGCATGGCTGCGTGTCCCATTATCCTTGGCAATTGAACTGTGAAAATGGAGCAGTGCTTCGAGCTTCCATTCGTTTTGCCGAATTATAGAGCAATGTCAAGAGAGAAAATATTTAAATAAATTGGCGCCTCGACTCGTGTTAGAGATAAATAATATTCTGATAATTAAATGTTCAGGTTTGCTGGAGAAGAATAAGGCAACAGAATCGAGAAAGAACTCTGGGAATAATTTAGGTGGAATCTATAAATGTTATAGCAAATATTAGCAACAGATAATGTTCACTCAAGTCCTCAGTGATTCCTTTCCATCATAAAAATCAAATATAATCAAATCTAATCGAATTCTTTTTCCAATTTAGCACCCAAGGGGGATCCATCAGCATCCACATCAAACATTTCCAAATCACTGAACTTGGTTAACGATTGGACTGGACAGAAACGTCTATCCCTTTCTCTCTAATTGCTAATGCATTCATCAAAATTCAGAACCAAACCCAAAACCGGAGACATTTCACACCTGTTACACATGACAAGGAGCCCCAAACGAGGGACGACACAACTGCTGGAAGTTGAACCTTTCTTTTGGTTAATTAGCAGACGGAGGAGGATGTTCTTTCCGTCGTCGTCTGGTCTGATTTTGGCTATGTCTGGTGGTGCCACAAACACCCTTCAACCCAATTTTGCCCACGTGCAGCTGTCTCCTCGAAGACGTTTGCTGCCAGTTCAGTGAACTCAAATTCGAAAATCCATCAAGGTGGATACTTGGGACTACTGACGAGCTAACGAAGTGGCTCAGCCCGTGCCGAACAGTCAGTTTATTGATCTTGAAGTGTAAATCTGACCACTGGCCATCAATCAGGGCGACAGGTAAACGCCTGCCATGAAATCCGACGACGTGAAGGTCGTCCCAATCACGGCCAACCCCAACTAAGCCATCAATCAAAGGCTTTGACAATAAACTGAGCCGCCTACTACTTCTTCCATTCTGTGGCTCGATGGAATTCAATCAATGTGATACAAGCAATTTTGAAAATTCATAAGATTTGTGGGTGAATGTGCGAAAGCCTTGACAAAATTGGAATTTTCTTGTGTGGAAAATGGGCGGGAGCATAGGAAAATTTCCCATCTAAATTGAAAATTCAACTCAAATGATATGCAAAATAAACATAGAGTGGGGTCCATCACTCCGCCAGGGATATGCGTGTGGCAACAGGAAGACGAGATGAAGGAGGAGGCAGATCCGCAAACAGAATCCAAACAAATGAAATGAGTGCGAAAAGTTTGTGGGAATCTTTTGTAGCCGAAAACTTGATTAAGTTTTCTTGGGGTTTAAGTGGGGAATGTGCGACGACGACTAGTTGACAAAAGGCATCTTTGGGTCGTTGCCAGGCAATCGATTGAATTGAAAAGGAGAAACTTGGAGGAGACATTTGGAAATGATGTGAGTAGGGGAAGGTCTATGAAGACTGATTGACGGAGTGTGTGTGTGTGGTCTGGGAATTAATAAATTAAATTAATTGCCTTTGGCAGGCTAATTGATATTGTTTTAATGTGGGAAATATTTTTGGGCTTGACAGAGAGGTTGCTGCCTGAAGCTTGCCTCCAAGTGGTTTGAATTTAAAACGAATTGAATGAAAACCTTTTCAATGTATCTCACTCTCCCTTTAATCACAATACTCTTCTTCAATTACCAAGGCACTCCAATCCTCCACTTTACTCCACTCAAACAGTTAAGCTCTCTCTTTCAGTAATTTTTCCAAACACCTTGAATAAAGTCTTTGAGTGACTTCAATCAGCATGAGTGTCACGCAAGTGCATTTAGCTTATTTTATTGACCAATTTTCATTTACACATTTGCCCAGGAATGACCAGTTGACCAGAAAAACCTAAACCAAATGTTGATTTAGGCAAATTGAAATGACGAGGACACGCCACACGCCACGCTACTCCTAATTGCTAGACATAAGTGTCTGAGGGGGGATTGGATACCCCTTGTATCCTTGTGAACTTTTGTCCATCTAAGATTTCATATTCGCAACACGTTCCCGTCTCTCTGTGTGTGTGCTTCAGGGCTCAATTGACTGAGGGGTGGGAGGTTGAGGATGATCATTTGAATGGCGGGGATGGATGGAATAGCTGGCTGGCTGGTTGGGATGAACCGATTCAGATTAGGTTTACAATTTGCAGGCTGAAAGGCGCTGATTTATGGCCATTTTGCTGGCCAAGGCTATTGCCAGTCTGCGGTCATGGGCGTTCAATGTCTCTCGCGATGTAGACCTGGCCACAACACCCTCAAACAATAGAAGGCCGTGGCCAAGTGTCTGGCTGGTGTCTGCCGTCTCCCGGCTCATCCTAAATGCCGTTTATCTTCCAAAGCTAACTACTCCTTTGGGTGTCTGCCGGGAATTAGCGCCTGTTGTTTGTCCCCTCTTCCTGTTCTTTAAAAAAAGAAATAGAAGAATACAGAATAGGATATCTTGGCATGGAAAAAAGTGCCAATCATACAACAACAAAAAAGGACAAGACGTCGCATAAAAAATTCATTCATAAAGTGGGTTTATCTTTTTCATTTATAACCATTTCTTCAGTCTGTCCAGCGCTCTACCCCACTCTCTCCCTCCGTCTCTCATGAAATTTAAGTTGCTGTTTTTCTCACATTTCGGCGGATTTTGCAGGCCGCCTTCGACGCTGAAGCCCTCAGGGCTGTCGCTTAATATTTGCCCAGATTTTTGTGGGTCCTGCGCGTGCCATTGGTTTCTGATTTTTATTCTCCGTTTGTTCTGCTCTCCCCTCCAAAAAGGTCTTCTTTTGCCTGATTTGTCCTTTTTCTGGAGGCAGTTTTCTGCTTTAAGTTCGTATTTTACTTTGACAAAAACGTTTTTCTTTGCATACTTAATTGAATTACTTAGATTTCGAGTGTATTTGAGTCCTTTAATCTTTACATGCGTGGCACGTGGCACACGCTCACACCGATAATTAAAATTGATTGGCTTTATTGCTGATACTCGGATTAATTCGTTTTATTTGTGGAAAATGTTTTGTATTTCATTCTTGGATATTCCTAATGGGAGAATTAGGAGCATTTAAATACTACAACTCGAATATTCAGTTTAGAAATGTAGAGAATTTAGAGTAATACTGAAATAATAATTAATATTTTCTCGGTAAGACAACAGAAGTCATGTGGGTGGCAAGTGAAGCAGAGATTTATTTGTCAGGTACGTTTGTTAGGAACATTTGTAAAACCCTAAGAATAAGTGCAAAAGGAAATGAATTATTTTGAAGCACAAAAAATTCTCATAAATACTTACATTTACATTTGGAAAATTATTATTTAACTTAATCATATTTGGAAAATAATGGAAATACCTCCCCTCCCAATTTGTTTTTTAATTTAGAATTACATTTTTTCGCTTGTTTATCTAGTAATTATTTGAACGGTATTTGCGCAGCTTATCGCACATTTCATGATGTTCTTTTATTCATATTATCCTCTGTTCTTTTTGTATTTATTCCTTTTCTTTGCTTCTCTTCTCCAGTCCTCGCTCATGAACAGTTGTTTAGTTATATTCTTTTATATGCTAATGGCGGAGAGCGTAGGTTTGAGATTCACCGGCCTACCGGTGCGAGCGTTAACTGACTAGAATTCTAGAATTTACTAGATGAGGCATCTTGAACTACTTTAATACCCCCATAGAACAATCGATATTTCCTCTACTAAATCAGATGTAGGGACGCCAAAGGGGTCCCTTCGTCAGTGTTTTCCGAAAGCTGTCACAATTTTCCGGATCACAAATCGGCCAACAATTTTGCGTACGAGTCATACGCAAATTGCTTGCTAATTTTTGGCACAACATGTGGCCTTATTAGAAATTCTGCGATTCGACACACCGACAAAGAGATTTGTTCCGACCGTCTGCCGGCAATTTTGCGGGATTCATTCTGCAGCATTTTTTGGCAGAAAGGCGGCCGAAAGTAGGCCAACTAGCTCTGGCCTGAGTGAACTCGGCAGCGACCATTTCGCTATGCTTTTCCGCGTTTCTGCTTTTCTGCTTTCACTTTGCAATTAAAACGCAACACACACAAATGGAAAAACAATGTTCTCCCGACTGCGGGGCATTAAGCGGCGACGATACACGAGAGTCAACGAGTATGTGGCAGGAGGGACATGGATTGGGGCAGGGACGGAGACTGGCAAGGGCGATTCAGTTGGAGTGGGTAAAGTGTCGCAGAAAAGCCGCAAGCATTTTCATTTGCATGCAAAATAGAGGAATGGACACGGGATGAAAACGTTTTGGCGAATCGGAAACTAAAAAGGAAACAAAATTCAAAAACAACAACAAAACACACAAGGAAAGAGAGAAAAGGACAGAGAAAACAATAAAAATTAATAACTTAAGTTTTCCGGGCCTCTGTGGGCACAATTAGATTGGGGGAAATAACTGGGAAATGTCAGGGAAAATGTTTTCCTTAAAGGAAAGAGACATTTTTACAAGCATGTAAGGAAGAAAGAAAGATTTAATTGAATTAATTCTCATTCGAGTGTTAAAAGTTGCATTAACAAAAGGTTTAAGCTGTGAATGTTCCCAGGAAAAGTCATTCGGTATTAATGACTGGTAAACTGGTAAACTTGCTAGCTGGTAAATTAATCTATAGACATAAGAATTATAATTATTTTTCGTATGCACCATGAACAATATTTATTCCTACATTTTAATCCCACTCTTAATTAAAACTACTTTTAAAACTTCTCACCAACCGTCAACAAACAGCCGCAGAGTAAAAGAAAACTCTTCATAAATCAAATTCTGCGTGACAAACACGACGGCAAAAACTTAATTCGCCGAAAGAATCTTGGCCAACTTTTTGGCCCAAATGTTGCCAAAAGAAAGTCAAAATTTATACATGCCAAAAAAGCAAATTATGATAATGTGCCGTGCCAGACAGAAACATATTGAAATTCTCAGACAAACCAATTGTCAAATTAGTTGTTCTTGTTCTGCGAGCGGCTGCCAAAGTACAATTTATGTCCCAAAAGGACTCTGATAAGCGGGGAGATAAGATACAACAAGTCACAGAGAAAACAAAAAAGCGAAGAACAAAAATTGTGGGAAAATAAATTGTAAAGGTTTTTGTGATTGCACGCACAAAATAGGCGGGGGAAGGGAGGGTAAATATTTTAATTGCGCATACGCCATGTGGGTGACCCAGGGACCAAGGGGCCCTGAACCTAAATCATTCTGCTGGGTTTGGGTGGGAGATGGACGGTGGACGTTATACGGTGGCTCCTACAGTTAAGCAAAAGTGTCAAAGGCTGTGCCAGCGATAAAAACGTTTCCCAGCAATTTATTTATGTCGATTTCCATTTCCATTTTGTTTTATTTCATTTCATTTTGCGTTTTATTTACTCAGCGACGGGCCTCGCCCTCGATATGCGATTTGGACACGCACCATTTGCCGGAGTGGACATGAGGCGTTGCCGGTCCCAGTCTGGTCGAAGGCCCCCGTCCCTCCCCCGCCCTAACTCCCATTTGTCCCGCTCAATCGCCATATGGATGGACGTTCCAACGGCCTTTAGTTTGTCACATAAATTAAATACAATTAAATTGGTTAGAGTGACTCGGACGCGATAAACGTCAGGCGGCAAGGAGTGTGTGAAGTGGAGGAGTGGGTTGGGAGGGACATGCTCGTAGTATTCTTACAATATTTGTTGTGGCTGGACATGCCTCAGGGTGGAGGTTTTTAGCAAATTAAAGAACAAGATGTGGTGGTGGCAAACAGCTGATTTTTTGGCGGCTTTTCCAGGCAGAGAGCCACTGGAAAGCCGAAGGGCAGAGCAAGAGAGCGCAAGAGTAAAACCTTCGGAGTGCGAGAGCAACAGAGCAGCTGTTATCTATTACTGTTAACTGGCTAACAGACTACTTTTAACCGTCTATTCGGAAAAACACTCGACTCGAAATGTTTCTTGTACTATTGGGTACTATCGGCTTCTAGATGGACACCTCCCTTTGCGGCTTGCTTGCGTTTTTATCTCAGAATATCACATCTAGAGTGCTTACATTTTTCTATTCAAAGCACTTTAAAGCCATTTCGTATAGAATTTTGAATCTACAGGCAAAAAGCACTTTTGTGAAATGTTTGACAGTCTGTCTGGGTGTTGAAAAGGGTTCGGTTTCGGGACAAATCAGATGTGTTTGTGGAGAGGTTTGAGGCTAATGGGATTGTAAATACATAGACCCGACACGAAATGCAGAAGCCAGCTGTTGGCTTGGCATGGAATGGATTGGGATTGCATGTTCATTCTTTAATTAGTTAGTTTGTGGACAAAGCCTCATTTCAAAGTAGGTCTACTGAGTGATGACAAATTGAATTAAATTTTACCGAGGAATTATCCTAAGAGAGAAAAACATAAAAATGACATAAATTTAGAAACCAGCTTTCTTAAGGATAGAAACTCTTACAATTGCTTAACTCAAATAATGACTTTCCGTCTGCAATCATCTTCATCTTCCATCAATAACACATGGCATTTCCATCATTCATGGCTTACTGCCATTGCCAGTCCATGGACTATTTATGGACATCTGTTCAGCAGCTCTGACAACATCCGCAACACAATAGATTCTTGACGTGCAGTAATAGGTTTAACTTAGGCTAAAACCAGCTGCAATTGTTCCTTGTTCCTTGTCCATTGTCCCTTGAAATGATATTTAACAATTAGAAAGGAGCACAGTCCGTAGGGCACTTATGCAAGTTGTCCACACCTCTGCAAAATCCGATATACTCTGCGTACTCATTATGACCTCAATGGTGGGTACAGGGACACGTGTCTGTGTCCTCTCCCTCTCTCTCTCTCTCTCTCTCTCTCTTTGCTCCTTTTGCTCTATAATTACGCATAAAGCTGCACTCGGCCTGACGTCTCTGGCAACCAAAAAGTTTATATAAAACTCTCAATGACGTCGACTGGGAAGTGGGTAAATGGTAAATGGCAAATGGGAAACTGGTACTCAGATCCAAGTCCGTGTCTGTGTCAGGCATGCTCGCCCCCTCATAACCAGGGTGCAAAGCCTCTGCCACTGCCACCGCCCCTGCTGGAGGCAGGTGGCAGGATGCAAAGGAATATGTACGTTGAGGTTGAAGCAAGTGACGTTATTTACGTGCCAAAGGCGGGGGCGGTGAGCACCTTGCATAAGCAAAAGATGCCGCAAGTGGCAACATAGAGACCAGAGACAATCGGATTTTGCAATCCTCTCGACATCTGTCAGCCTGTCCGTCCGTCAGTCAGTCGGGCAGTCAGTCAGGCAGGCAGTCAGACAGGTGGTGGAATAAGTGCATAATTAATTTCATCGGAACAAGAATGCCAACAGATGGAGGAGCATAGAGGGGGAAGGGCTCTATGGGTGTTGCTGGAGAATGGCAAAGGTAAATAATTTTAGCCTGACAAATTGTATTCGAGATGCAATTGTCACCAGCAGACATCAGCCAGGGAGGGGAATGAAATGCGATGCCAAATGGCAGAGGAATTTTTATTTAACTCCCCGAAGCCGGGGATTGGTCCAATTGAAACGCATTTTAATTGTTCAACAAGCCAAGTGGGCTTTTTTCTGGGCCCCGTTTTTTGTTCAGTGCCAACCCGAGCGTAAATACCCAATTTTTATGACAGGAACAGGAATTATTTTGGGGCGGAGAGAGCCATCGCTCATTTGATTATGCCTGGGAAAAGTCAACCTTCGCTTGGTGTTTTTATTGATGTGCAAATATATTTTTTGGAGAGGCGTATAAATGAAACCCGGTACAGCAAACATTTAAAATGTTCCGTTCCTCCCAGTCCTCCAACTGCAATTGAATTGCACAGGAAAAATCAGACATATATCGATGCGGTCGTTCATCAATTGGCGCAGTGGTCAATGCAATTAAAGAGCTGCTGCCATTTATTGCTTTAATTTTTAGCACGAGTTTTAGGTAGAATTTAATTTGCACTTTTGCTGCTAAAACTTGGCAATGTCCTTGGCCAATTTTCGACGCTGAATAGCAAATGGAAGGACCCAGCCCGACAGCAGCAGCAGCAGCAGCAGCAGCTGCAGTGTCTTGGCTTCCTACTCAGTCTCAGTCTCAGTTGGGTGCTGCATGTATGAAAGGAATTCCTGAGACCCTGGAACTAAGCACAATACGGAGAGGAGAGCCAAGGCAAAGGCATGCTCGGCAGCTAGGCCCAGTCAAATCGCGTTTTGTGGTGTGGGACTGAGGGTAAATTAATTTATAATAAGCACACACACCTTGATGCCTGATTAAATTGCTCCACACTGCATAGCTGAATGGAGGGGCCACCAGCACAGACACGATTAGCTGCAGCTCGGAAGGGGTCGGGTCTTTACAAAAGCCTTTTGAGAGGTCGTGCTAGAAGGTATTCAAAATAGAATCCAGCAGAGGTGGCTCATAATGCATTTAAAGTCTAAAAAACTTTATGAAGATGCTTGACATTTAGTTCCCATCAACTCAGTTCAGCAGCAACTTGGTTAAACACCTTAACGACACTCGTTACAGTCATGATTTGCAGCCTCATTGCTTATAAATAATATAATACATATCGTAACCCCCGGGCTAAGGTCTCCCCCAATTTGCCATGAGTTGGCAAATATTTATCGCTTATGGCACCGACAACTGTTGCCCCATCCGCCCCCCTCTCATACACCATATAAATTTGTTGTTGTGTGCTTTATTTATCAGACGACGCCGCATGACGCTCATTATTTTCATCAGCCACCTCCTGCTACATCTCAAGGAGAGAGCTGCCTGCGCCATGTCCTGGCCTTAGCCTGCCCCTTGGCACATTTCATGTTCAAATATAATGAAAATGTGTGAGCGGGAATGGAAAGTACACAAAACATTTTGTGTTTTAATATTTTACATGCAGTGTATCCCGAAAAACTTGGCCAACATCTTTCCTTTTGTTTTTACTCTGCAGCACGTGGCAGGCTGCCTTTTGTAATTTAACCCTTTTTTGGGGCAAGTTTTTGCCTTGGTTTCAGCTTCATTCGAGTGCTGATAATATTCAAATTGTCAACAACTTTCAAGCGTTTGCCCCAATTGTGTCTGTTGTGGCTCCCAGGCTTAGTCAGGGAAAAACTACAGTCATCTTCGGATCCAAGTCAGCTGCTTCGCCTCGAAGAAGTTTCTTCTTGTGTCTTGATTTTTGTGCTGAGACATTTACAAATTATGCCCGACCCTTGCAGTGCCTGAAGGTCCATACAATGAGCCTTCTCCTGGCTCCTGTTCTACTGGTTGTTGGGCAAATCGATGGCTTTAGTGTTGCTTTCTGGCTCTGGGGTTCAAACTCAGTTCAAATGTCACAGGCAGAAAGAACCCTGCAAATTGAGTGACAATGATGCGGTCGATGCCTGGGCCAGCAGTTTGTTTCTATTTATCTTTTGCTTTATATTTCCATCTGCTTCTTCTTTGATTTGATTTTACTTTTAAAAATATATTCTATTATATTTATGTCTATTTTATTTGCTGTTGCACAAGCACAAACACGCATTCAGTTGCGTTTTCGAGCATGTTTTTCGGGTTTATTGATGCAAGGCAATTCAATGTTTTCTTGGGGAATTTTCTTTTTCTTTTGTTGCCATGATTGCATCAATGCTATGATCCAGCAAGGTGTATCCTACAGTCACAGCAGCACAGTAGAAGCTATAAATGTGCGTATCCGTATCGACTTCCATGTCTTCCACCTTCTCCATGGCATAATACCCCGCCTAATGATACTTTGAAACTCCTGTTTGGCTACAGCCCACATGTTGCTTTTGAGACGTCTGGCGGCACATGCTCCTCCTTGCCTAAGTAGCTCATAATCTGCCAATTGCATGGCCAACAGTCAACAATTGAGGCCAAGTGGCAGCTACGGCAGCTCCGTCCGGGGCGGTGCGCGCTGCAATTGAAGGCGGAACTCCGCTCCGCCTCTCCCTGAACACATGATGGCAATTTGCTCGACACAACAGCAAGAGGGAGTGTGTTGCTTCCTACCCCCTTCGTTAATTTCCATTGCAAATGTTTTTGCTGCTGAAGGGGAAAACTCCAACAGTCCCCCATCAAGCCATCATCATTGTAGGCAACGAAACATTAACACTGCCACGCAAATTGGGTTAATTACCATTGTGTATGACATTTAGCCATTTTGTTGAGCGCAGTCCCCAGCCCCTGCACCCCTTTATGAAGGAAGGGGAAGGGTGGGACACACCAGGAGACATGTAAAAATCGCACGCCATCAAACGCAGCAATTTGCATAAACCTCAATCCATGCAGCGTCTGGAGCCGTAAAAACAAATGCCACGGCAAATTGGTAAATTTATAACCGACCTTTGCCCTCACCCAGCCCTGCGCTCTCCCACGAGCATAACCTTGGGATAAATAGAAAGGGGTAAGTGTGGGGGAGGAAGGAGACCCCGTCAAGTTATGGCATTTTTATGAACTGAACTTCTCCCTCAGACTGGCTGGCAATTACTCGAACTTTGAGTTTTATCGAGGCTCAACGTTGAGACACACGAGTGCTGGCTCTG
Organism: Drosophila subobscura; assembly: GCF_008121235.1. Taxonomy (NCBI): domain Eukaryota; kingdom Metazoa; phylum Arthropoda; class Insecta; order Diptera; family Drosophilidae; genus Drosophila; species Drosophila subobscura. The sequence goes on from NC_048532.1 coordinate 9,377,427, forward strand.
GCTCTGTTCTTTGGTCCACGTCTAGTCTCGGTTTCCCCCTTTCCTTTCCTCCCTAAATCTTTATTCTTTCTGTGTTGTTCTTGTCCCTTGATTCATGGCCATAGTTAGCATGTCTGTCTCTCAAACCAGTCACCCCCCCGCCGCTCGCTAAGTGCTTGTCTATGACGTCTGCCCGCTGCCACTGCCAATATGTTTGTCTCAACCGAAAAAAACAAAAGCAAAACTGACAAAGTTTATGTCTAGAACTCAATGAGGCAGCGGACAGGCAGAAAAATGCTGCCCCAAATAGACAAATAGGAATGCCACGCGAGATCAAGAAGGATATAGGCGAAAATAGTTGTTGTAGAAATATAGTGAAGAGACTTGAAGAGCCAGCAAGAGGCCTTCTGTTAATTTAAAACATAATTTCTAATGGAACTTTAATGAAACATCAGGCAGGAGCCCTGAACGAGAAAGAGATTTAATTCCCTGCCCAACTGGAAATCTGTTTGTGTAGGACAATTTCCCATTAGATTTAAATCCTGTTTGGGTTTTGTTTGTGCTGAAAACTTTGCCTCGAGGCAGCTTACAAAAACTCTGCATGTGTGTGCCAGTGTTGACCCATTTTGTTTTGTTGTTTTTAGTTATTTTGTTGTTGCTGTTGCTGTGGCTCTTGCTGGATGCTCCATCAAGTTGCTCGATGTTTGTGCACTTTTTGCCAACATCCCTTGACTGATTTGCTTGCACTCGTTCACTGCGGAGTCTAGTATTTGATGTCGGGGCGCAAAAAGCAGAGGCAGAAGCAGAAGCAGAAACAGAGGCAAATCGCGTTATGCATGTCACAGCATGACTGCCTGAATGGCAGGACAGCAGCAGCAGCAACAACAAAACATAACAATAAAATGCCATAGCAAATCATATCATATCCATGGACTTACGGTCTGGCACGGGTACTAAATATTTGCATGGGGATATAGTGGGTGACACGACACGACACGGACAGGACACACCCCAGGCTGTTGCTCTCACACTCGCTGGCGCCATTGTTTGGGCATCGAAGAGTTGGAAGGTGTCCTCCATTTGGCTTTTGTTTGGCTTAGCCCCGAGCTGATTTCATTGCCATATTTTCATAGATTATTGCCGGGGCAGCCTGTAGGTACGAGTGCTCGTATGAGATTTTATTTGCTGCTGCTCAACTCAAAGGCAAAACGTTGCCAGGAGAGAGCTCCTGCAGATGCCTTTCTCCAGTCAACTTTTGTGTTTTTTTTTTTTTTTTTTTGCTCCTTAAAAAAGGTTGTGGGTGAAAGGATGTGTGTGCACCACATGACTCCTCTCTCTATACATATATAAACAAAAAGTTAATGTTATGCTTGTTGCTAAGACAATATATATATTAAGAAGACCCTGGATGCCGTCGACTCCTTCTCCTGCTCCTCATGAATACCACCCACCCTGCACATCCCCTCTCATTAAGTATGCTTGCCTGACTCTGGCTCTGGCAACACAATCCTCCGGGGCCCCAAAGGGAAACCCACTCGACCCCACTCTAGATGCAGGCCCGCTCTCTTTTTTATGGTTTTAATTTTTCTGCTGGCCCATCGTGAATTTCTATAAAAGTGGAGAGGAAGGCGCATGGGTTGGGATGCCTTCTGGCATCGTTTGACGCTTAACATCCTTGTTCTATTATGCTATTTGCTGGCTCCTTTAATAAGGGTCCTGGGCCATGCACAAATTGATTTGCGAGTAAGTTGATTTCTATTGATTTGAGTCAATAAGAAATCGAATTGCAAATCAGATCAACAAACCTGTGTGTGTGAGAGAGAGCCTTGTCCCTTGCCATTCGGCACTAAATTATTTGATTATTGTAAATGGACGAGGGACGGGGGACTGTGTCCACTATTCAAATTAAATTTTGGGCCCAAAGTAAACGGCCAAATGGTGCGTATCATTTGGTTGCTTTTTGCCACTCCTCACCTCAGGCCATCATCGTCATCATCGTCCACGGACTGTAAGTCGCACCACGGTCGAAATAACACGCTTTCAAGGGCCACCATGCTGCCGTTCCTGGCTTCTATTTGAGGCTTGTGTACACTTTCCAGCTGGCAGGATATGATAGCTATGGCTGGGTGTATAGGAGAAAGCAGAAATAGAGAGAAAATCGAGCGAAGACTGGAAAAAATAGAGCGACAGGCAAACACCTTGGTAAACGGTAGAATCGTAGGGCAATGTTAGGGACTATCATTAGATGTCTAACATTCTATTCAAAATATTTTCCATTGTTTCTTTGCATAACCAAAAACATTTCCAGCTTCAATTGTGAGAGCATCACATGCTCGTCTTGCCCAAAGGTAATTTCCGGTTCCAGGAAAAGCAAAATCAACAAAATCATAATAAAAAAAGAAACGAGGGCATAACAGACCAAATGGAAAATGGACCTGGAGCTGTGGGAAGCGAAGAGGAGAGTCAGCAGCACAGCTGCAGGGAAGAGGCAAGCCAAAGAGGCGTCTCATTCTCCGCCATAAAGGGGAGGGCAAAAATTGCCGAAATTGAAATGCAAAAAGAAGCGAAAACAAAACGTTTAGATAACCGCAAGAGCACAACAATGATAGCATTGAAGGAGGGGGAGGAGGAGCAGGAGTTTAGGTAGGGAAATGGAAGCAGCGGGCGGGCGCAACAATGTTGCGCGCAGGAACCGGAAATAGACAAGGCGCACCCCGTGCTGCTCCCCGCTCAATGGCGGCTTAAATGTGGCATGTGTGTAGTTTTTTCCATGTGTGGCAGGTTCATTGCATATAAAAATAAATATATTTCTATTTTAGTTTATTTTATTTGATTTTATTTCGCCCATTCCCGAACTTTGCCCATCCCTAAGCGTTGCCTTCTCTGGAATTTATGCAAAAGCCAATGACCAACGAAATATATTTCGTTGTGTCTGTGTGTATCTGTGTGTATTTTTGTTGTATCTGAATTGTAAGTTGTAAGTTTGATTATTGTGCTGAGCTCAGACTCGACCCATTCAGGGTTCATGCATCTGTGGCAAATGTAATGCAAAGTGATATGCGGATTCCTTCGTCCTTCTCCTTTTTTTTTGGCCACATTTGCGTAATTTGAATGGCATTTTAATGCAGGAAAAGCTGAGCAACAAACAAAAAAAGGAAGCAGGAAACCCAATACGAGTTTGGCCATTGATATGTTTGCTTTTGGTTTATTTTTGCGATTGAAAAGCGATGGGGAAACTTCTGTCAGGGCTGAGAAAATCATTTTGCTCGAATGAGTATGTGAAAAGTTGAGACTTTTCGATGGCCATCAATGGAATAGACATTTAGAAGGGCTCTGTATCAATGGATTAATAAAATTACAACGAGTAACTGGATTTAGTATCTATTTTCGTTGATTATTTTACTTGATCATTTTGTTGTGAACAAAGTCTGTAAACTATTTATTTTTTGTGTGTTTTCCACAGCCTGAAGAAATAAATATCCGAACAATTTAGAAGCCAGGTAACTTCGCTAAAGTTTATTTGATAGTAATTTCCATAATCCAGTTTAGATCCTTGACATATCCAATAGCAAAATCCCAATAATTTGTAGATACTTCCTTATTCAAAAAGGATTCAAGCTTACAAGACTCGCGAACAAACCATTTCGTTAATTTGTTTATTTATTTACCAAGTGTAAAACCAGCCACAGTATATTCGTGCCAATATCCCCACTCAATTCCATTGAAATTGCGCTGTAAAAGTTTGTTAATTTTTGGAGCGTGTGGTGCTGTAAATTGCATGCAAGTCAATCACTTGAGAAATTGTTGAATAAACAAAGAATTCATTGGCCACAAAATCAATCGAATATTGATGGCAGAAGGCAGCAAAACGGGGATGGGAAACGGGAGAGCAAAATTCACAGCTATAAAATATCATCAAAATCCAGTGAGAAAGAGAGAGGGTGACAGCGAGGAGGGGAAAGGGCGAAAGAAACGTGTGAAACGTTTGTAAGAGCAGCCAAAAACATGTGCGGAATATTGGGTAAAAAGGTTGCTCTGCTTTGGCATTGGAACCTGGTAAATTATGCATTTTATTAATGCCACTTGGCTGGTTGTGGGTAGCTCGTAGCTGTACATCCATAAGTACATATGATTACGCGTACATCTGTATGTAAATCCCTTGTGGATCTCTTATCCCCCTCTGTGGACCCATCGCATCGTGGCCAGCATGTGTGAAATATCAGCCACCAATTTATGACGCTTGTGTGGCGCTGACTATTGTTTATAAAATACCCTTTCTCTGCCCCGTAATCTCTGCTCTTCCCTCACTAATCTCATCCACATTCGATGCTGCAGCAAATGAAATTAAATTGAATGAGCAAAGCGACGCCACAGCAGCATTTGGCCCGCATTCACTTTTGGCCAACACGAAAATGGTTCGCTTAGCAAATTAATGTAGGAAAAAAAGGGTTGCGGAGCGAAAGTGTGGCTCACATAAATTCGCATAAATTGCTGTAATTCTAACAAGCTGACACAGGCACGGCAAAGGCAACCAAAAAAGAAAAGAAATTGTGGAATTGGAGCCTATGAAAATTACGCAAGGCCGAAGAGAACTGAATAAATCTCTGGTAAAAAAAAGGGGTTTCTAGATACATTTTGACATTCGTTAGCAGCAGAATGCTAATTAGATGAAGGACTCTGTGGGATTAATATATGTTATATTTATTTAAATCTGCAGCAGAAGAATAATTTTGCTACAAGCTGGCAAATTTATTTATACAATTATTATAAAAGCAGCTCAAATCACAAATTATGGAATGAAGAATAGATTTATCTTCAACCTTTCTTAGAAAAATAATCCATCTATAAGAAGAGATACTCAAGGCATTATTCTTCATCCCTACCCATTCTCTTTTATCCATTAATATGCACAAAAACCGCACCCAAAACACACACAAAAAAATACTTTGACCGTCTATTAACCCGAAGTAACATTTGTTAGCCTACCGAGAACTCATCAGTCTCTGAGGGAATGAATGCATGTGGGGGGCATGGCATCAAAACTATAAATAATATGTACAAAATATGGCAAGCAGTTACTAAATGCCGGCCACGGCCACTTTAACCTCTTGCCATCGAGCAAGAGAGCGAAAGTCATAAATCAAAGTTAATGGAGAGCGATTAATTTGTGCCAAAAACAAAAAACTCCACGCACCCACATGTCAGGCCCAGAAAAAACTTCTATTTTAGGCTCTGGCTGGGAAATTAGTTAAATTAAAATGATGCTAAAAGGTTCTTCAGTGAATGATGCACGGAATGATGGAAAGCAAACTCGTACATCAGACACACACGTGCGCACAGAGGTGGGACCCCTCTGAAGTTGACTGACAGTTGGCTCAGGTGTGAAGTTGGCTCTCCCAAAAAGAGAGTGAGAGAGAGACAGTGTCTGTCAGTAGGCAACACTTTTGCCCCCTAAACATTCTGCAGCATTTTCTATCCTCCATCCGCATGATGATGATGGATGACACACTGTCGCAGCACAGTCGGAGAGGGATGGGACCTCACCGTACATGAATATTCATGGGTCGGGCTTTGAGGGGGGGTCTATCTGTTTTCGGCTGAAGCTTACACTAATTCATAACGCAAATTCGTACATGTGTTGCCAGGCCATGCCCCTAAGCAAAAGTGAAAGCATTTAGCAAAGGACACAAATTACTTGACTGCCGCCGCCATGGCATCCACAAAGAGAAGAACGAATTAATTATGTTACTGGGCAAAATCTGAAAATAATCGAAAGCAGTTAGGGCTGGCTAAGTGGTTCAAAGGCAGATGGATGGGAAGGAGCTCCCCTAGTTGGAATACACTTCAACATAAATTTGGTCTTAATCCAATGACGAATTCAGCTTCAAGGCCTTCCTGAAGTCCCTCCCACCCTCAACACTTTTACGCGTCCATTGGGAAATGAAATTTTTATAGAAATTTAATTGAAGGATTTTGCATAAAAAGCTCTGTCCATAAATATTTGCCGAAGCAATTGAAACGCAAACACCGAAATGCATTTCAATTTCTGTTTTTACGCATTTATAATTGGCAGAAGTTTTCTTTGTTTTTGTGTGTTTTAAGAGGAGCCTTTGGAAGTGATAGCTGGGGATGAGAGAATTCTGAGCACTAAATTGAAGAGGAAATTGATATTTTTTTAAATATTTTAGAGGACTCTAATGAGAGGTATCTCCATGGTTATCTGCAAGCACTCGACACGATTGCCTCCATTCCTATTATTTATAGAAAGCTTCAAAGCAATCGAATAATGAATATCTCTAATTATTTTATATTTAGAAAACAATAACGAGTGAAATTAGTGGTGCGTGCCGCGAATGTTGAGTATGAGCAAGTAGAGGCCGTCTGCCACGCGTTAAGCAAACATTTCCATTTAATCCCAATACCACGAAAGTGAATTTATTTTCGATGTATTTTGGCATTGGTTGGGCATACACCAAATCATAAAAAATAAATATATATATACGTGTGTAGCAATTCCTATTAGAACAACAATGTGAAAGTGCTTTGCGGGAAATACTCGTAGTTTTCCCAGCCGCGGGACATTTGGTTGATACTTTTTTTGGTGGCAAGTCAGTCAAGTAAATTTGAGTTTTATTTCAGCCATGGGAATACTTTAAACTACTCTTGTGTGGATTGGAAGAACAATCGAGATGCAAATTGTGCATGCTGTGGAAATTTAATAAGTGAAATGAATATGCAGCAGCAGAGGTGGGGGCGGGGAAACACACAGAAAATTGATCCCAATTGTTGCCCCGTAAACTTCCTGCTGGCTGGCTGGCTGAAGTGGCCAAGTGGCCAATAAATGCACTCAAATGATGCCAATCCTGGTGCTCTCTCTCCCACTCACTCTTACTCTTTCTTTATAGCTCTCTGTCTTTCTCTTTTTATTTACCTCTCTTACATTTCATCTCTGCTTTAGACTAGCTCTTCTCTCTCCCTCTGTCGCTGCTTTTGTCATACTCTTTAAAAGGGTATTATAATTTTCGCAAGATGTTTGCAAGTGCCCAGAGATGGAATCATCAGGTGCCACGTTTATAGCTTCAATATAAAATATAGATAAAACTCGATTTAGGGTTATCGGAAACGAATTGGATGCAAGTGCATATAAAACTTTGGACCCATTGGCTATTCATATTCATTCCGTTCTGGTTTTACCCTCGCATTATTTGCACTCGAGTGAGACCATACAAATTCGATGCGATTTGAAGAAGAAGTGGAAGAGAGCGAAAGGAACAGCAAAGCTAGCTGAATGATGTGCGGTGTGGGTGGAGGATGGTGAAAGGTAAGAGCTGTTCGCTGCTCCTTTGGGTAATTGCAATTTTTGTTGTTCGCTCACGTTCGCCTTTTACCGAAGCCATGCCATGCCATGGCTCTATTTGCACTTGAACTTAAAATGATGGCACGCGCAGAGGTAACACCCACACACACACACACACGTAGACAACAGACAAACAGAGAGAAGGGAGAGTGAAAGCAGAGAGCGGCAGATAGAGTTGTTTGTTTACACGTGAGCAGAATCCGTGATGTGAATTTTTGTGGATAAATGTAAATAAATGCTCAACACATTACCGCGCAGCAAGCCCTACCCATTTGAGTTTGTTAATCAAATATTAGTGGCAAATATGCAAAGGCTTAAGCAATTATCGCGGGAGTGCTTATAATGGCATTAAAAGTGCAATTTCTGTGAACGTATTCCCCGTGTGCGCCTCCGCCACGTGTAGCTTATTTGCAGCCAATATCCACCTTTGATTCTTGGCCATCGTGCGATTCATTTTCGATCCGGTCAAACGATTTGCAATCATTGAAACGAAGCACAGAGACACAGCCTCGATTGAGATTGAGATGCATTCGAAATTGAAGTTTTTTCGCGGGAAATGGGAAACAGCCAAAGATTGACTGGAAAAGGCGAAGGTGTGGAGCGTGGAGATTGCAGCTAAAATCCTTTGACACTCCATTGACCATTGACCGTGGGGTATTTAGGCAGAAAGCACTCCATATACCCATAGCACTCTTGGCACCTTTTTTTTCGATGATATACCACCAGCAGCATGAGGGAGAGTTAACCGTGGAGAGCGCTTGAAGGAGCTGCCCAAACAAAAACCAATGCGGAAAACATTTTGGGATGGCCGGACAGACCCCTTCAGCGGGGTAACGGTAACATCAATTACTTTGAGGGTTTTTTACGAGTAGGTGAAGCAGGAGGGAGGAGGAGTGGGAGTGGGAGGGAGGTGGCCGACCAACGATGCGGATAGCAGTTGGAATGCCGTTTTGCCTTTTCAGCGGTCGCCAGCGCAACGCTTTTCAATTTAACAAATACGAGTTCGAGTACCCCTCAACCACCTAAAAAGGACAGCTGAGAATTGCCTATCAACTGTGAGTTACTCATTATGCAAAATTATAAAAAATAATAGCTAATTTTTGGTGAATGAAATTCACACAAAAGATCACCATCAAATTCGATAATTGATTCTCAGTCGCATAGCCCAAAATTCCCCACCTACAGGGTACGCAAAAAGGCAACCAAAATAGTAGAATACGAACGAGGCCGAGCACAAAAATGCCCGCCATGTGAGATGATGGTTTTGGGGCGGAAGAACCTGCGGTTGTGTGGCGGTTTTTGTGCCCCTTGGATGGATGGTTGGACAGCGAGGGGTGGAAGAGGAGGAGGAGGAGTAGCAGGGCGCATGGAAGAATTCCCTCTTTTCGCGTGTATTTTTTCTTTTTTTATTCACGCCACGTTGCCACCCGTCCAAAGGAGTTGGCCAAGCATATAAATTAAATGATGTTCGAGCATTGAGCGATTGAAATTAGGCGGTCGACAGAGCGATGGATGTAAAAGTTCTCGCGAATCAAATTTAAATTCAGTTTTTCTTTCTCTGTTGTACATTGGGAAATGGCAACGAGAAGTGGAAACAGGTCACTGCATGCCCGAAATATATATAGAACCTTCAGTTTGCGAGAGTTATATTGGGCACTTGGCACATAAATAACATTGCAGAGCGGCAGAGCAGCCGAAAAAGCAGGAGAAGTAGTGCGAGAACTATCTAAGATATCGCCTGGGAGTCCATTCATCATCTGGGAGCAATGCAGTTGGGACCATTAAGAGGGAATGCAGGACTTATGGCAGTCATGGGCCATATGTCAATGCTCAATGGACTGCCCAACAAAGGAATGAAGACAGTGAAATATCGCCATGAAATATGTTCGGTGAGTGGTTCGATGATTATGTGGCAAAGGGAACAATCCATTGAAGTATCTACTCATATACTAAATAATGAATGATGGACAAATGTAAACTGTCTGTCTGTACTTAAAACAAGAAAGAAAGAAGCTTCCATCTACCCAGCTCACAAAGAAGGAAAAGCCATCCATGAACAGATTTCAACAAATAAACTTTTTAATTGCTTCCCTTCAACAAGTTGCCTCTTGGCTCTTGGCGAAATGACTCTTTCAGCACTGAGTGTGTCCCCTTCGACCATTATGGAACTCTCGCTCTCTGTCTCTCGGCAGTCATCAGGAATTAATTAGCAATTACTTTGCTACATGTGATAAGTGAATCATGATAATACTACTCGTAAAACTATCTGCTTTATGTCCGTGACCTACGATGGCCTCTCCCTCCCGGCCAAAGGTGCAGCAGGGCAACCTCAGAGATGTATGCATAGACGTCCTCTTAATATCGTAAGCATATGGAAATTGTGCATGTGCCATGTGCTGACTGACCCCCGACCCCTTGCCGGGCCAGGTGCTGTGTCAATCTTTGTGCTGGCAACCGCCAACAGCCACGGCCAACAGCAGAGGGACAGCCATCACGCAGCGGGACCGCGGCAAATGTCAACAGCAGAGCAGGAGGGTTGCACGCGTTGCCCCTGTTGCAGGTGCAGGTACAGGTGCAGTGACATGTTCCGATTGCAGCTGGGGCGGGGCTGTTGTGGCATCCAATTTCAGCATAGCTCAGGCGACCCCTCAGCCAAAAGGCAACGGTCTCAAGCCAGAGGCAAGCAAGTGTGTTTCCTTTGCTCCCTTGGACTTTTTTAGCGGGAAAAAGAACAGCAAAGCAGAGAGCAAATAAGCAGCGCAGGGAAAACAGAAACGAAAAAGAACCACATGCCAACGGAAATTGCTGAACAATAGCAGGAAATGTTGCTACACACACAGTCTACACACTCGATTACATGCCATGCACGCCCACGCACACGCACTCGAAAGGCTTGCCACACACACACACACACACCACTCACACAGTCCGTATACGCAGTGGATGCTCGAGTTGACTTGCGGCATGTTGACAACACTTTGCAATTGGGTTAATTGTACATTGACGACGAGCCTCCTCCTCCTCCTCCTCCTGCTACTCCACTCGAGGAGGCGCCACTTGAATGTGGGTCAATGCATTGGCCAAGCTGCTGGCAATTGGTTTTTGGTTTGAGTTCAGGATGATGAGTGGGGAAGGGGCATTCTGTTTGGACTGCTTTTGGGGCTTTTGTTTGCATTGCTTTATTCGTGTAATCGTTGTTGGGAATTTTGCTCGAACATCTAGCATTTAAATTCGTTTGCCACTTTCCGTTTTAATTGTAAAAAGAGAGGCAATGCCATCCACTAGACTTTTCCTGGCAGATATCACTGCTCAATGAATTCACTCAGCCAGAACCATGGAGAGTGCTCCTCGTACTCCACCACTCAACGCAGGCTTCAGGGCTCCATCCAGACAGTAGACTCAGTCGCCGAAAGCCACACACACGTGGAAGCTGAGCTGCGTCTTTTTTGCGGGGACAGCAGCCAAAAGACCATAAATATGCAAATCTGATACGTGATTTCTGACACAGATTTCGATCGTAAACCAACGACAGCACGCAGAAGTGTGTGGAAATGTCGCGCAATGGTTGGGCGAACGTCGAGAAGAATAATTTGAATGAATTCACTATCAGAACTGGATTGTGTGGGGTAAATGACTTGATGAACTAACTGATAGTTATGCGAGCACTAGTTTGCATAGAGGATTTGGGATTTTACATGCATAAACTTGGTGGAAAGCACATACTTATATTAGATATATAAATATTGTGTGTATTTTGTACTTTAAAACATTCATAATCAACGGTTATATTTTTGTACACAAATTGTACACAAATTCTACGTATTTCCATCTTTTGAAACCGTTTTTCCCATCTCTCTTTATTTTGTTATCTATATTTTCCTCTTTTTTTGCTTGTCTTGTCTCTTCTTTTGCTAAATTGTTGGCAAATTATTTTCCAAGAAATGGAAATTCGTGTTATGAAAATTCCTAGTTTGAGTAGACAACGTGCCGGGGGTGTCCTTACATTTTTATTATCATATCTATCCATCTGTCGTAATTCTCTTTTTCTATGAATAACTTTCGACACCTTCCGCTTGGCTTTCACTAGATAAAGGAAGCAAATAAACTGGTAAATGTTTTCCTAATAGTCTCTTGGTAATTCTCCTCTGAGCAAGTGCTATTTGCTCTCCATTTCCTGTCCCGTACAGTGCACACACCGCCTATTTGATTTATTGAACAATTATGTGGCATTAAACATTTGCTTAACCAATTTTAATGCGGATTTCTCTACCCAATTAAATGTTAATTAACATGTTCTTGTTGCCTGAATTTTTGTTTGACTTTCATGCGAATTTATAATGAATTAAAATTCATTTAATGGGGTTGCAAAATTTGCATAGTAAATGCACTCGGTTCGGGGCTGATGGAGAATTCCGTACACTCTGCGAGGAGACCCAGGCCATGGCATCCTTTTGTCTCTGAAAATTCTCTTTTAATGCAACGGAAGTCATTTAAAACACATTTAATCGGCTGATTTTGCAAAAACTTAATAGCGGGGCAGAGGGAAGGATATAAAGAGAGCAAGGAGCATGGTAGGGGCTGTAAGGGGGTGTGAAAAGCAGGCTCGTATCGTCCTTGTAATTTGCATCCCGAGCGTGCATGTAATTTAAAATGAATTAATGAACCAAGCAAATTTACAAAGGAAACAAACAAAAATGGCCGGATTCCAGAAAATGGAAGAGGGAGAATGCAAAGGCAAAGGGATGCAAAGGGCAAGGGGGAGCTGCAACCGGATGGTGGTGGCAAAAGACCGTTTATATTTGACACATAAATTACAGGAAGGATGTTGCACTTGAGACCAAGGCAACCGAACCATAAGAGTGGGAGGCAAATCTTCAGTTGCATGCAAAATGGAATTAATTAAGATTTCAATTTAATAACTTTTCATAATGCGATAAGGATTTATTCATAGAATCTTTAGCTGCTTCTTAAACTCATAGAACGGGAGATCTTCTTTGAGATTCTCTAATTTTGGTGATTTTTTGTTAAACGCCATTAGCCGGACAGCCTGCCATAATTGTCGGTTCACTCCTCTCCATCAACGGCTGACGGCTGACCAGCATTAAAACTTTTTTACTGTCCGGCTCTAATGGCCATAAAAACTGATGATGGAGAGTGTAGACAAAGAGGGACAGCCAACATTTATGACAGAATTTTCATGCACATATGAACAGTCCCGAGAAGTTCTAGCGGCGGGGGAAATTTTAGCCTTTTAAATTTTATGGCTTGGCATAAAATTGACGCCAAATGTTGGCTAGAGAGACTGAAAAAAGAGAAAGAGGAAAGAAAAATATTAATTTGCTCATGGAAAACGGAGAACAGAGGCAGGGGAAGAGTGGATGCCACGGATGCTTCTGCTTCTGCTTCTGCCACATCAATTTAATGTGCTTCAGCTAATTTGCTTTTTATTAAGAGGTACCACCCGAGCAGCAGCCCATTCCAACCCATTTCATTTCATTCCCATTCAATCCCATTCCAAGCGCTCCCAGACAGACGTAACAGCTGTACCCCCCGCCACCAGTAAGGGCGTTAAATGAGAGGGCGTGTCTGGGGCAGAGCTGAATGGTGCGGCATCCTGCGGAGGTTCTCGCATACCGTTGACAAACAGCACGCAAAGCATTTACAGTTTACGGGTTATTATGCTGTAAATAAATGCAAATAATGAAGAGAGCAAATGTGAGTGAATTGCACCGAATGGGGCATACCCTGGAATGGAATTCGCTCACGAAATTAATGAAGTTATAGGAGGAAAGGTACAGGAATTTGACCAAAAACGATGTTTTGGGAGTGTCTTCTTTTTCTTTGACCTTTACACGTAATTAAATCGTTCAGCATTTATTTCCACTTGACCAAACCAACAGCGAAATACCGACTGCAGCATAAATGCAATCCCAAGCAGAAGTCAACGGCATATCTCGACTTCCAACTCCAGCTCCTCCTCCCTTTCCTTCTTCGCTGAAAACTACGCGGGCAGGATCCACCTTTTGCTTCTTCCTACTTCACCTCCGCTCTGCATCCCACTCTGGCTGGTTCTTGGTCTGTTTTTTTAATGCAGCTTCCGCTTTTTGCAGCAGCAGTTTCCGTGTTCTGCAGTTGGAAAACATTTCAACCGAGAGCATACTCGTAAATGGGAAATTTATAAGCAATGTCCTCGCGGTATTTAAAGTGGCTTTAAAAATTAACAACATTAATAAACTGTGAGAGCTGCAATAAGCCCCAAATGAAACAGAAAAAATACCCGCAGTTGTTAATTAATAACATTAGCGGGATTAACGCATGTACGCTGAGAGGATGAGGGCTACGATTGATTGCCAGATGGAGAGAAAGGCGACAGAGAGGGAGGAAAATAGATTAATGTGAACGTGATTTAGCATGTGAATTGAGCTCAAATGTGGCACAAATAATGCAGCTTTGTGGTGGCTCATGGGCAAAAATTATTAATTAACATTTTATAATATTTGGTTTCTCTTTTGTGATAGATTATTGCAAAGCTTGTTCTCCACCAGGGCAACCTGTCATGGAAACAATATTTATAGAACACCCAAATAATTATTGCCGTAAACAACTTCGTTTGCCATCTTCCTCGAGCATGTCGCACCTTTATTTCCCTATTGCGCCTTCAATAATAGAATTCCCACTTACAATTATGCCCATTTGCCCCACAAGAAATGTGGAAAACAAAGGCCAAGACAAAGATGAAGACGCCTCCAAATTGCCGTTTGGTTAATTATTTATTTGGAAAACGAAATTCAAACAAACTCATATACCAGGGAGAGTGGGGGAGAGAGAGATGGATATAATGCAGAGCGAGAAGGCACATCAAAGCGTTGACGTCACGAGAATTTGAATTCAGGGGAAAAAAATTGCATTGACACTTTCATAAATCGACGGCTGATTTATTATCGATAATTGCTTTTGATTGTTATGGCCCCTCTGGATATTTATTTATATTCGATCGTCTGCCCCCGGGCACCGCCCCCCCGAACAGTCGTCAAAAGGTGCAAACACACACCCACAATTTGTTTATAAACGAATGCGCAGCAGACATAAAAGCCGACACCGAAAGGAAAATTTCAAAACAAAGTCATAAAGAGAAGCAGCTAATACTCTAGGATATATCTTTGTTTTCTGATCTCCCTGCACCACCCAGAGTACGTTCAAATTCATGATACCCTCTGGAAGCGTATCGAAATGAAACCAAATCAAATTTAAAACCAGAGAAAAAACCAAAAGCACAATGAACATGAAACGTTCGGAATGGCTGGCATTAAAAAGCCATTATAATAAAAACTAATATTAAATAATATAAACATTCGTCGAAGAAATAAACACACTTGGGGGGCGAGGCGCCGCCAGCTCGTATGTTGAATGTTAAGCTAACAGAGGAAAGCAAACAGGTAGACCGCCCACCCACGGAGGCTAACAGAGGCCTGTTCGGTAACAGACTCCCCTGGAAGCGCTCGTTTCGGAATCGAGTGTGCCACGAGCACGCACGAATGGGCCCGTTCGGAGTAACAGCTGTTCTGTCGGTGCCACTGGCCTTACCATGGCCCGCCATCAATGGCACGGCCCGGCCCCATCATCATCTTTATCATGGTCGGTCGTCATCGTTGATGTTAGACCCACAATTTTCCTGAGCGGCTTCAGTCGTTGCCTGTCAACAAAGCGCTGCGAACGTGTCTGAAGAACCTGCTCCGCAAAATTAACTCAATAATATTCCAAGTCGAATGCGAAATAAATTAGAATTGAATTGAATTGAAGAATTTCCACCCAAAGTGCTCCAAAGTGTTGTGTTCGAAGAAAGTGCTGAAGAAACAAACCAAATGCCCAACATGGCAATGAGCTTTTAAATATTCCACAAAAACATTTCGAATTTAATGCACAAAGACTGTCAAAGGTGTTTTCTTAGACATAAAACATAACAAACTCCACAGAAACTCAATTTTCACAAGGTAAATATTATTTTTGCAATATCATTGCATAAATCTCCCTTACAATGAGCTCGCCCCAAAAACTGCTTTCAGTGCATAAACAAAAGAAATCGTTCCCCTAAGCCAACGACAGGAACAAACCAAAAAAAAGAAGGGAAAACAGCAATGAAAAAAGTGTCAAATTTATGCGAAGCGGTAAAAGGCGACAGCCGGAAATTTATATGGCTTATGAGTCGAGTCGAGTCGGGACGAGTTGAGTTGAGTTGAGCTGAAAGATGGAAGGAAACCTTTCCATCTGTCCCCACCAGAAACCTCGAAGATTTTTTATTTGCCTTCTCCAATGCCACAAGGAAATAATAGGATAGGGAAGGAGAGTCAGGCATCCAAATTGTGGGAATTGTTCTGTTTTTTTTGTGGGTGTCAACTTGTTTGTTCTTGTAATTGTGTTGTTAACATATTTTTTCCATGGGTTCGCCTTTTTTGCCTGCTCTTCCATTGGGCCTAATAAATTCTAGCATCCTCGAGGTTTTTAAAACCGAAATAATATTTGAAAAGTTATGGTAATCATGGGGGCAATACTTGTAGATGTAGAGGTTACAACACAAAAATTACTGAAATTCTGCGTCATGTTTTAACTTTATTAAATTACTCATTACATAAAAAAGATAAGTTTGCCTGGAGATTTATGTTCAGTGTTTTTTTTTACAAGAATTATTAACATATACACGACACAGAAAGGTCTCTATTGTGTGCACATGGGAGTAGATTATTTCTGTCAAATATTTGACATCATTATTCTGTTCTTTATGGACAAACTCGAAATAAAAGTACATTTAATATACTCATACAGCAGCGGGTACATTTTTCAATTTTCCAACATTAATTTCTGCCTAAAATTCCTTGCCGGAAAAGTGTAAAATTATAGTCAAAAGTCAGTTATCAAAGCGTTAACTATTATGGCAGGACATCAACCTTTATTACTCAGAAAGTTTATTGGTTAAGGCACGCTCGCACTTTTGGGGATGATGCTCGTAAAAAATGTAAAGTGCCTCCTAGATAGCCATTAAAAGAGCAGTCCCTCAAACGTTAATGGAGTCGGATAATATCAATGAAATTTTGTAGGCAGCTTCCTAGGCATAAAAAAGTTAAAGAAATATTTAAAAACATTTAAAGTTGCGAAAAAGTTATCTTCAAAGTTAAAGACGTGAATCTGAGTAAAGAAAGATTTAAAAAAAAAATGCATAAATTGACCCTAAATCCAAGCTTAAATTATTCCACTTCATCAAACAAATTTTCCTTCAGCTGATTTGACATATCAAACGGTTTCACGCGCTGCCCGGCTTAAGCCAGAAAATTTGGCCACAAAAAACTCTTATTAAATATTAAATCTGGTGTAATATTAAAGCATAAATGTGCCATGATTTCCGAGAAAGAAAAACGAAGCCTCAGAGTTCAGGCCAATTGGCCTTTTTGTTGCTTCTGTGCAGCTTTTGTCATAGACCGTGGAAAGGGCAGGGCAGGACAGGGAGAGTGTAACACACCAGCATATAAATGTCATACAATCCCACACATTCTCGTACTTAGTGCAGTGAGTAACATAACTTTAAATCCCATCAAGAGTCAAGAAACATATTCAAAAATTAAATTAATTAAAATAAACAAATAAAATCAGCAATGGCTAAAGAGCTTTTCGACTCATTACAGTTTTGCTTATAGCATAATGTCTTCGTTATGAAACGCACTGTAGCCATATGCATTATGTAGGCAGCTGCCATATGTATATTGGCAGGCTGAAGCTTTGCTTTGTGTGCCACCGAAATAGTTTGCTGAATTTGTCAAAGAGTCGGGGTGGGAAGACCTCCAAATGCTGCTCCTTCCTCTCTCCTGGCTCTTGGATTCACGGAATGAAATGCAGCATACACGTCGTATACGTACTTCCCGGGGCCCTCTGCCAAAATATTTCATTGTGAACCATTTCTGGAGGGTGTTGGTTGGCCCAGATGGAAATGCTGGGGGCAGCTCTCTCCTCCCCGGTGCCACAATGAAGCAGCGAAACCTGAAAGACAAAAAGTTAAATTAATAAACAGCCAAAGGCAGAGAGAGAGAGAAGAAGAGGAACATAGAGAGTGAGCGAAATAGACTTAATTTGTGAGAAATAGTCTCTGGTGTTTGGTTGAGAAGACCGCAAACTCAATGCAGATAATTAAATGTAATTACATAATGTGTTTGTATTTGGAGAACCTTCTCTGCTGAACGTGTACGTGACCGTGTCCGGTGTCCGTCTCTGGTGTCCGTCTCTGGTGTCCGTCTCTGGTGTCCGTCTCTGGTGTCCGTCTCTGGTGTCCGTCTCTGGTGTCCGTCTCTGGTGTCCGCCTCTGGTGTCCAGTGTCGAGTGTAGGGTCTCGGGTGTATATTCCTGCACTTGCTGGCTGTGCTTGTGTGCGTAATGACGTGCTTATTGCCACCAACAATAAATGCGAGTGTAGCCACACACAAAATAAGCACCGAACACCATCAAGCATGAGTCAAAGGAAACTTTGATAAGACGAAAAACGAATGCTCTGATGAGTGTGAGGGTGAAATTATGTTTCAGGGAAATTTCCACTGATTTCTATACAATCTCAACAGCAGTAATACTTCACAGGGGAGCAGCGAAAGTCAGAAAGTTTATCAGATACAGAATTGCTCCTGAATGAAAGTGTAATTAAAATAGCAACAAGCACATAAAACATGGGGGAAAGGTACGGGAGTTGTACGAGTATCTCTCCCTTGGTTTGTGCATAAACGGCATAGTTGTGTGTTGCTTCTGTTATTTGATAAGAGCTTATGATGATGACGCGTACGTTGGCCAGGGGCGGGTGCTTTTCCCACACAAACGTACTCAGTACTTTCTGTTCCATGCGGAGGAGTCAATAAAATGTAATTAAATCGACATTGTTATCAGCACTAGGCACACATACACAGGGAGGAACACACAGAAACACCACTAAAACAATGGCAGTATCTGTGTTTTGTTCAGTAATTTCAATACAAAATAATACTAGGAATGTAATAGATATTCGAAGTGTTAGATACCCATTGTACACTACTCCAGAGGGAGTATTTCTGCTCCAAATATTTTCTTAGCCATTTGGCAGAAATTATCCAAGTAGAATATCTTTGCGTTGGCCATCCCCAAGTGTAAATGTTAAATAAACATCGAACACCACAACATACCCTTTCGTTTTATTGTTTCCATCTAAGCGAGACATTCGCTTGGGTTCATTGTCGAATTTGTTTTCCCGTTTTCCCTGTTTTCGCTGGTGTTTTCCCTTGGTGTAATTGTTGTTATCGTTGGTGTGAAACAATTGAGCTGAAACAACATTATCAACCCCTCTACACTCGTATAAGTGCTATGTGTGTGTGGCTGTGTTTTTCTGTGGCTGCTGTTAAAATAAATAAAATTTGCAAATTTCCTTGTTGACCGTTTTTGGCCTCATGGCCTGGCCTAATGGCCGCCCAACGGAAAGTGTGAGGGAAATTCCAATTGAAATTGGCAAATAGAATTTAATAGTGAAAAGCCCAAAGAAATAAAATAATCAAATTTGTTTTTACCTCTCGAATAAAATGTAGAAATCCTTGAGTGCAATGCAATTCAATTCAAATTCAAACAATCGAAAAACCCCAAATAAAATTCAATAAAATAAATTTCAATAAAAGGCCCTCTCTGTGAAGCTCTTATAAATCTATTAAAAGTTTCTCCGTACCGCAAAAAAAAAGAACACACAAAATTCCCTCGAGAAAGTTTTCACTTCAAAAAGGACTCGGCAGCAGATAATGAGCTCAAAAATTGAGCTAAAATGCAAAATGGAAAAGTTTCCGGGGCAAAGCCAAAGCTAAAATCAAATTAATTTCTCGGTGGATTCGTCAATCGACGAAATAAATTGTGGGGCCGTAGAAAACTGGCCAAAAAATGTAGCAAAAGTTTCAGCTGGAGTGTTTTGGAAGGAGTTTTACGGGGAAACCTCCCAAATAGTTAGGTGCAAGGCAAATAAAACCAGCAGCAGCAATCCTTTACCTCTCAGCACCTTTTCACATGAACTCGGTCAAGTTGTGGCTCTTTATTCAAATTTAATTCTCAACCTTTTAAGTTGTTTATCATCGCCACTTGACCTGCCCCTGCCCCAGCACTTAAACTTCCATTGGCATTGCCACTCCTCCCCTTCTTCTTTGATTTAAAATTGTTGGTCAGGGGCTTGTTGGGACCATTGAAATTTATCAAGTGCCATCTCTTGGCCTTTTTTCCCCGAACTCTTTTAATTGAAAATGCTGCCAAAGGTGCCTCCTGCTTCATCCCAAAATAGGGCACCCACAAAAAAAAGGTTAAATGAAATGTTAAGAGAGCGCAAAGATGCCCTAAATGAGATGAAATTAAATTAAAAGTTTCCATGCGCAGTGCACACAAATATTACCCCGGTAGCAGGTGAGAAATTGAATAATTGATACATTCCAACCTGTAAAAGAGCCTGAGAAGAGTGGTCCCAAAAAGTACACAGTGGGTTTATCCATGGCAATTTCCAATTCGAAACTCTTTGAACCTTTTCCCAACATTATTTTCTGACTAATTGAAAATTGAAGTGGTATTGAAAAGGTATATAAAATATATAGCACTTGACATGGCACTCCCACTCCCACACACATTCACACCTGAAGGCTTTGATGCCTATTCAAGCATTATTCACTTTGCCATAGGCATTATCTAACCCGTAGGTGGGTCCTTGAATAATCCTTAAGCACCATTCGCAGGCCTTTAATTTTGCGGCTGACCGTTTCAATTGGACAGAGTGACGAGGACGAACCTCAATGAGTGAGAGCACTTCAATTACATTTTGCAATTACCCCACACACATGCATCCATGGGCTTTGTATGTATTGGTGGCAACCACAAACGTACTCGTATCCCAAAAAAGAAAAACCTCTTTGCTCTCTCTCTTGGAAAATGAAAATATCCTCTTGACTGGGGAGGCACCTCCGTGTTAGTGTGTGTGCGAGTCTCTCTCTCTCTCTCTTTTACCCTTATCAAGTCCACTTGCAGTGGGTCTCTGCTGCTGCTGCTGCTGGTGCTTCTGTCCATTGCATAATTCAGTTGAGTTCATCTTGTTCTGCAGCTGTAGCTGCATCCCTCCCTTTACTCTCCCTCAGAGCAG
Organism: Drosophila subobscura; assembly: GCF_008121235.1. Lineage (NCBI taxonomy): Eukaryota > Metazoa > Arthropoda > Insecta > Diptera > Drosophilidae > Drosophila > Drosophila subobscura. The sequence goes on from NC_048532.1 coordinate 9,397,919, forward strand.
TCATACAGATCATACAGATTCAAACTCGGACATTGGCAGGCTCATCAACGATTGCTCAAGTTGCTTAGAGATATGTTTTTGGCACTCCTTCAAACACTACTGCCTGCTCTCTCTCTCTATCTCTGTGTGTGCAAATTGCATTGCCAAATGTCTAACCTCTTTAAGGCCTTAGGCTCTCTGGCACAATTTAATACTCGTCTGTAGGTTTGCCCTTTAAAAAATTGACACAATTGTCACCACCATAAAAGGCCCAAAATGTCTGGCATTAGCCATTTCACTGGCCCTGTCATTTCAATTAGGATTGCGACAACATTTTGTTGGTTTAGTTTAGTTGCCGACGGCCACATCTGCCACGTCACTGGGTCATGCCCGAGGGCCATGCCTCATGAAATTTCCCCGAATTTACTTGCCACCCACACACATAGCCGAACCGTTTGGTTATGTGGGTCTGTGTTATGTGTGAGTCCGTCAAAAAGAAGCTTAACATATGTATTTTTGTATGTTGATGTAAAATGTTTGCACAGTCGAAACACGAAAATGTAGCAAAATCAGTTGCATAAACTTTAATGGTCATTTATGAAGCAACTAATCAGGGATTCTGTCAATATTCTGTGATTTTTAACATAAATATGCTTAAAATTCAAAGCAAAGTTCAAAGGGTTTTATCAGGTTTATTTTAGAAAACTACTTCAATAAATACTGCACCCACCTTTGGCCCCACAATTCCACAATAAATGGCCAAAAATTGAAAACGATGTTCACGAGTAAAGTGATTTACTTTGACACTTCCACCGAGCGAGTTTTTTCACCCATTCAGCCGCTCTGCCCTACAAAAGGGAACCCCATTGGATGGTCCATTCAACTGATGGAAAACTTCAAAGTGCAACAAGTGTTTGGAAGCAGAAAATTTATCGATTCCAGAAGTTGCCCTCAGAGTGAATTACGACAAGTTCGGCTGCCATCCACCCACCACCAGAACAAGCCCCAGGAGTAGCATCCGCACTCTTCTCTTTTTTTATGGATACAAATGCTGGAGAGAGTGGAGCGCCGAATGGAAGATAGATGTCTGTAAGTTGTCAGCGCTGCCTGGCGCTTACATAGGTGGCACGAGTGGCACACGGCTGTCGCGGCGTCTCATGGTCATGGCCATGGACATGGATGGTAGTCAAGGCCGGGTTGTCCGTGAGAGTGGGACTAAAATTTAATTGTGCAGTCGTGTGACTAATTGAAAAGTTTCCACTTGTATGACGAAAATAGGAAAAAACTTATCAGCCGGGAATAAAGCCCTGAGAAATGGCCGATGAAAGTTGATTGTCTTGTTGGCTCCCTGGCTGCTTCCCTTTTTATCGCCTGACAACCAGCAGAAAACCATGGAGATAAAAACAATGGGGGAACAAGCAAAACTATCGACTCCATTAAGTGATTTACTGGGATTAATTATGCTAAAAATGTTCATGTGGATAGTTCTTGGCAACACTAATTGGAATTTGCAAGAAACAAAAAGAAAGGCAAAGCCGCATGCAATAGTTAGGGATAGCTGAGGAATTTTGTGGATGCTTTTACTCAAGCGGGAAATAATAGAAAAACAAATCTATTCCTGTGTATGTGATTATTTAACCATTAAAAATTGATTAAGTGTATAGGAAAGGTAACTGTGAATTGGAATTAAAGATTACACACAAGGGAAAGTGTAGGTTTGAAGATAAATACTTTCACTTTTGAATATCGATTAAATGCACTAAAGTGTCCCCTATAAATATATGTATCGCACATCTTAATTGAAATCCATCTGGTTTATTCCCTTAACCATACTTTACTCGCACCACTGATCACGCAGAACATATTTTTAGTATCAATTTGAAAAGTTCTTCATCACATCAAGAGCAAAAGTGAGTATTTCGCGTGTTTATAGCCTTCGACCTCGCAGTATTTATGGGCGGAACATCCTACTCCACTCCGTTTGGACTCTGTTTGTGGCACAGTCATCATTTTTATGGGCTCATGTTTCACTTAGGCAAACATTTGAATGGCTTCTGGAGTCATAAATTTGGATATCAACTTCGTTAGGCTCGGTCATGCTCGAATATAAATATTTTGTGTGAGTGTTTTTCTGTGACAATTTCAATGATCTGCATATCTGGTTATAGTTTGTTCACCGCCCTCCTACTTTTTCCCAATTTCGTGTTCCTATTGCTCGACCGTTGCTTTTTTTACGAAGGCCAACAGGCCTTCCACTTTTGGCTTGTTTTTGCTCGAATGTTTTATTGGCGATACGATTTATGCGGACAGGACAGTGTCCGTTTATCGCACCATCACGTCCTGTTACATGTTACATGCTCCATGTAGATATTCCATGTAGCGGCGGAGTGGGAAGCGTGTCCATAAATTGATGTCAAACAATCCTTTGCTGTTTCTACATATTTTTACAGCAAGTCAATGGTGAGAAAGGAAAGGACTGTGGTGGGGGGGATATGACTCGAAACTTTGTCACATTCCATTGGCATTTTAGTATGTAAATTCCAAATTATATATTTGCCATTTTATTGTTTTCCCTTTCTCTACTCTGTCTCTGTGTCTGTCCATGAATTAAATTATATTATTTGTATTTACCCTTAAACACGCAGGGTGTTCCATTAAATTTTACATTAAATCAGATAAAATTCTCTACCACAAAATTGTGTTAGAGCATTGAATGCCTCGACCTTTCATATGCCCACTTTCTGCGTTGTTTTAGACTGGAAATTTTCCTTCCTTTATGCCGAATGTAAAGTAATACATTTGCCATGCGACTTAAGCTGTCATTCGCATGGAAATGTTGCCCAACTCATTCGCTTCTTTGGCGCATAAATTGCGAGAACAAGGCTCTTAAAGTGCAAATTTATTTTAAATTACGAGTACGAGCATTTCAGTGGTTTTGCCTCACTTTTGTTTGAGTGCTTTGCGGCCATTAGTTCCGTGGCACAATTCTGCTCACGCACGGAGGAGCCATGGCGGAGCCATTAGGTGGAGGATGAATATGAAAATCAAGACCGAATCCCGCAGGCAAATAAGCCCCGAAGGCAGTGGATGAGGGACCCAGACCCAGACCCAGACCCAAATCCAGTAAGCAGTCTGAGTCCCAGGTCTAGGTCTGCTGCTCTCGCCCTCGCTCCTCCTCTCCAAAGCTCTCTTTAAATGCAACACGCGCCTTTTTGCGGCTCTCTCACTCTCGCTCTCGCTCTTCCCATCTCTTTCGTGTCCCTTTGGTAGCTCTGTCTTTGGCCAGACACTGATTTCAGTTGATTTTGCTGTTGCTCTTTTTGTTATACTCTCACTTCGTGGCTGAAATTAATTTATTGTCTAACTGCTGATGGGAAGAGAGAACGCAGGGAAGGTGCTGAAACGGGAGGCAGACTCCTCCATGGGCGTGACACGTTGTTGACGCCGCAACATTAAATGTTGCTGAAAGCGCGCGTGGCACAATTTCCTTCCCCGCTATACGAAACTTCATAGACCCAACCTAAAGGCAGCTACAGCCATACAACAAAACTGTTTTTAATCGATAAACTTGTGTGGGTTTTTGGGCGACGGCGACAGCGACGGCGGCGCTAGGGGCATAAATCAAGTTATAGAGATAACAAAAAAATTCTTCACTCACCTTCTGATACGCAACAGAGTTGCCATTAAATAGAGGACAACAAAAAAATAGCCCAAAAAAGAAAATGAAAAATGTAGCATACAAAATCGACTTTTAAACGTTGCGCACGAAATTTTCCATCTCTTGTATTTTTGAAAGGTTTTTGGGCAGACTTTTGGGAAAAGAAATGGGTATTTGAGGCTGTGAGTAAGAGGAAAGATATTTGAAAGGAAGGAATATTATATTTAAGAATATAAACGGGAAGTTAATTGATGAAATATTTGCTGAAAGTGGCCAACAAATCCTGAAGTAAACTTATTTAGAAGTTGAATGGAAACTAATTAATAGCATTTGTTGTAATGTTGTACAAATATGTTATATTTTTAGCTTATTTTAAATAAGTTACTCCAATTAATGGCAACTCTCTTTCGGATCAGAATGAGAGCAAAGTGATTGCGTTGTCAATTATTGTAAATTAGTTTATATCTTGAACAAAATGTGATTACACGAACATTTTACCCAAAGGGTACTGGAAGATTCGACTTCTTGGTATCGGTAGACTCTCGTGCTTTCAATTACCCACACACACATGTACATACATATGTATATGTACATATGTATGTATCTACGTCCACCTGTAAAATCTGTAATTGTGGGAAATGGATGCTCCGGGGTCCCATGGCAAGTGGCAACCTCTCAACAATCCAAACAAAGAATCTTCCATATTGAAGTTTGTGTACTTTTGTCTTCGTCCCTTTGTTTCAGTTTATTTTGTTTTGGTTTTTCACGTTTGTATTTTGCTAAACTGTCGCTTGTGTGTCTTTTCGTTTTGGCTCTCTGCTGCTGCCTCCTTCATTCCTTTTCTCTTTTCTTAAATATAAATAATAAATTATATATTTCAATCTTCCTCTCTGGGGGAGCATCCCAAAGCAGCATGAGCCAGCTGCTGCTTAAAATTTCCTGGAAATTTTTCACTTTAACTGACTTTAAAGGAAGACAAATTTTGAGGCAGCATTTTGAGGCAGGCAGCCTGAAAGTGATGTATGAGCTTGAGGGTCTGGTGCTGAGGCCTATAAAATATATTTGCTGTCCTGGCTAAGTAGAAGATTGATATTATTCCCTTTTCATTTTCGCTGAGATTTGCATAACAGAGCGAGCTAGGGATAGGGGCTAGGGAAAGTCCTGCAATGTGGTGCCTATTCTTAGTCTTATTCCGGATGGTCTCTGTCCCGGACTCTGTCTATCCGCAGCGGCTTATTTATGCGCGCATGTCGGCGTTAAATTGGATAATGGAAATTGGATTCGAGCTGGAGTTTCGGCCTAAACGAAAACTCACTTCGCATCGGGCCACACACTCAGATGGGAGCTTTCTGTCTGTGGCCGAGGCAGTGGCACTTGACTTGATTACGTCGCAAGCAGGGACAAAGGCAGACACACGTGTGTGCCAGAAGGCAACACAAACACCTGTTGAGATTAGAGGGACTAGACAACGGGGGACACGAGGACGGAGGCCATCTGATACTCGCACTCGACAAAGTCGCCTTATTAATATTAATGAGCAAATGGTTGGGGGCTGGCATCATCGATGGCTGGTAACGTCATTTACGATGTGCGAAAATAAATATTTAATTATTTATAAATCATGACCTGGCCACAGCGACAATGACGTTGCCACATGCTGCCAACGAGCGTCGAGAGGAAAACGTGAGGATGTCGCCGCTGCACGGATGAGCACATAATTTATCCAGAATCCAGGGTCGATCCCACCGTCCGGGCTACGTACGGGCCAAAGTGTAAATACATAAATTATGGCAAACATATTTTGCCAGCCTTCGAGCTTCAGGTGGGAGCACACACCCACAGGGGAAAAATTATTAGAAAGAGAAACAATGTGAGCGAAAAGAGTGGGAAGATGGTGTACAGGAAGGACCGTACATTAAACTTGGAGTCTGTTATAAATGTACAGTCACCTCATTAGGGTGTAACGAGAGAATAATACACATAATTAATGACTTAAAGACGTCCATTTAAAAGCTAAAAATTAAATAAAATTGAACTCATTGAAGGGAAACATCAAAATGAAACATCAACGGCATAAGGCATGGCCTTGACTAGCAGAAATCTGCTGTCAATTCAAAGCAATATACCAACATTCATTAATGTAGATAAAACACATCGAATAAGCACTATTCATTCATATAAACGTCAACTAAAACTCCGCTTATTGATTGAATAATTGAATACCGATTTTAATCATATTTTCATGCATGAAATGCAATCAAGTTGGAAGCTTACCCAATGCATGGTAGATATAAGAATACTCGCATTAGTCAGCCAATGCCAATCGTCCTGATTTGCTCCATAACCAAATGGGAATATGATTTGACTGCTGTGTTGACTCTGCCTCTGGCTCTGCCTCTAGCCCCCGTGGAGAGGGCAAATGTGAAATATGAGCTATTTTCGTGCATTTACCAATTAAATTCGTTGACATAAGCCGATTTGGCGTTTACGTACATTTGATGGGGTTCATTTGGGTGGCTTGCACAACAGATCGAATATAATTTTTAATTAACCAAATGGCAATCCAACCAACGGAAAATCAATCAGTTTAGCCTACTCTCTGGGCTTTATGCATGCGAAACTAGGCAAGCAAACTCGGGGCAAACAAATCAACTGGAAGGTGAATCTCATTCTCTTTCAGAGCGTTGGAAGTGAAAATTGATACCAAAGAGAAGAAGCTGAAAAGAGAGGAGAGGAGGACAAGAGCAAACTCTATGCATGACAATGACTTTGGCCAATGAGTGTGAAAGATAACAGCGCCAAGTTTTGCATGGAAAAACAGACGCTAGTCTCTGCTCAGGTGAACAAAGGCGCTGGCAAACAAAAGAAGTGGAAAATTCGTTGCTAACTTCAGTTCAGTTTCTGTGTTGAACCTAACAATGTTTTCCATGGACATTTTCTTTATTTTTGGTGCATCTATTTAAAGATAAATTAGCATCAACACAAATCTTATTTAATAATTGAGAAAACCCAACAATATTCCCTTGTTAAAGTCGAGAGAGTTTTCTGGTGGAGCATTTCCAATTATAGTTTCATCAGTCAACCATCCGTAAAGCAAAATTTACCTTTTCTTTTGTCTCGAATTCATTGGAAAGGCGACAACACACATGAATCTTCTACTCGAACGGCCAGATCGGTAGTCGGTAGTCAAGCGTTTTATGTCCTTTTATTGAGATTTCGGGGCGGCAGAGCAGAGAGCTGAATGTGAGGTGCCGTCATCGTCATCGTCAATGGCAACATGTTTACCAATTGATTGCTGGCCTTGTTGGTCCTGGCCAGAAGCCGAACATTGAAGCGAACTGGACAGGCACTGTTCTGCAATTGGCTGGCAGGCAGATTGGTTGACTGGCAGACTGGTCCTGGCATATCGGTATATCTGTCTGACTAATCAAGGTGTAGGCCGTACAAAAGGCAGCCACTGTGTTGGTGGCAATTATGATGTGGCTGCTCCATATATCGCTACCTAATTAAGTGGGAGTCATGGCTATGAGGAGTGTTGTCTGGGTGGGAGTGACTTAAGCTTAAACCCGAGCCGGGCAAAGGTCATTAGGAACAGCAGCAGTTGTTTTTGTTTTTGTTTTTGTTATTGCTGTTGCTTGGAGCCATAAATTCGGTGGCAATTCATGTAGTTTATCCAACTAGGATTACGCCAATTAATTAATCAGAGGAAATTCTATCTGCGTGTGGTCGTCTTGGAGGAGTCAAGTGCCACCCCACGGCCCAGCCCACAGGCTATTTCCGCCATGACCTACCAAAACTTCCACTTGGCCTTGGCATGTCCTTCTCCCGGCAAATAAGTTTTCTCTTTGCCCCAAAAACTTGACTTGACTTGACTTCACTTCCCATTGGCCGCGTCGTTGTCTGCGAAGGTTGCTTTGCAAAGTTTACGGCTTTCATCGGGTTGTTTTGTTTTGTATATGTTTTGTGGGCTCAAACTTTATGCTGGCATATGGAGGGAAAAATGCCTGCAAGCGGTACGATACAATTTTCTTATTAATTATTGTACAAAAGGCTAGAGAAATGACAAGTGCGCGGAAATTGTTGGAAATATTTGCTGGAAATATTTAATTTTATTTTATTTTATGTGAATTTCTTTTAGAAACGTTTCTCAATTTTATTTGACACATTTTCATTGCTTTTCATTGCTTTTCTTTGCTTTTATTTCTCTGTCCATGATGAGTCATTTGAAATGCATTTTAATTATAGTATTTCTGCCTTTGGCACTACAAATAGATTGGGTTTTATACTATAAACGAAGAGGACTAAGCTACACTTCAGTTTTTGCTCCCCGTAGCCCCCTTGCCACGCCTTAGTTATGTCCAAGTTAATTGCTTGTTGTTGCTTATATTGTTGGCATTGTTTTCCTGTTTTCTTTCCTTCTTTCTTTATTCTTTACTTTCGCTGGCATTCTCGAGTTGCCGTTCATTTTTCACTTGCCAGATAGAAAATCATTTTTTTTCGTACGCTCGCGAGCGGAGAAGAAAGCAAACACAAACTCGAGGCAAAATTTCATATAGTTGATTGCATTGTTCTCTGCTGGAAGTTGTCAGGGACACAGTCCACACCCAGGAGACTGGAATGGCAGCACCAGCGTGGAGTAATCTACTTTAGCGAGTGCTGACTGTAGCGCTGCCTGAGAAATACTGATACCCTGCGCTCAATATTGTCGGTAAATAATGCGCTCGCTTGTTAGGAGCAGCTGCCGGCAGACAGGCCCAGTTATATGTATCTCCTGGCTAATAATAAGGGGGATCCACCAGCCACCAGCCACTAGCCCACTAATCAATCTCGCATTTCTTTATACTACCATTGCAGCAGCAGCCAGCAGCAGCAACTCCAAAGAGGAACTAGAACCATGTGACGGACGCCCGGGCGTGGCACGCATAAAGTATGGAAAACATATCAAAACATTTGCGATTCAGCAGCTGGTTCAGGCATCCACAAATAGGCTGACGACCAGGGCATAGGAAATTACCAGACGAGGAGTGGTGCAGGGCACTAAAGCCAACATGAAAGGACATTCGAAACCGAATGGGGCAGCTGCCGACCGCAGTGGCCGCCGCAACGTGGACAGCGACAACAGCCATGTCCATGTCCATGTACACGTCCAGTGCCCAGACCATCGCAGGGGCATTCTGTTATTTGTGCTGACAGCGCTGACACTAACGAGCTTAATAACGCCCACAGAGCAGTTGACAGTGGCGCCAAATGGAACCTCACAGCAGCAGCAGCAGCAGCAACAACTGGAACAGCAACAGCAACTGGAACTGGAAGTGCAACTGCAACAGCAACAGCAATTGCAACTGGAGCTGGAGTACAAGCACATGAATGGCAATCTGGTGGCAGCAGTGGACTTCAATGGCACACTGGCACCGGGACGGCCACCGATGACGCCCCACCAGCATCGCAATGGCAGCGTCGGGGGGCATTTTCCGGGTGGTGCCATCGATTGCAGCAAAAGCGGCGGCAACGGCAACTTTATACTGAAACTCATCGCAATGATCCTGTATGCGATGGTCTGCATCGTTGGACTCTTTGGCAACACTCTGGTGATCTATGTGGTGATGCGATTCTCCAAGATGCAAACGGTGACGAATATTTACATACTGAATCTGGCCATTGCGGATGAGTTCTTCCTGATTGGGATACCCATTCTGATCTACACGATGCAGGTGGGCAACTGGTCGTTCGGGGACTACATGTGCAAGGCGTACATGGTGAGCAGCTCCATCACATCGTTCACCTCTTCGATCTTCCTGCTGATCATGTCCGCCGATCGGTACATAGCTGTGTGCCATCCGATATCCTCGCCCCGCTACCGCACCCCGTTCGTGTCGAAGCTGGTGTCGGCCTTCGCCTGGATGACCTCAGTGCTGCTGATGCTGCCCGTCATTCTGTTTGCCAGCACTGTGCCGGCGGAGAATGGGCTGCTGAGCTGCAACATCGAGTGGCCGGACACGCAGAACCTGGACTCGGACTCCACGTTCATACTCTACTCGCTGGTGCTGGGCTTTGCCACGCCGCTGACCTTCATTCTGGTCTTCTACTGCCTGGTCATCCGGAAGCTACATACTGTGGGGCCCAAGCACAAGAGCAAGGAGAAGAAGCGATCCCACAGGAAGGTCACCAAGCTGGTGCTGACCGTCATCACGGTGTACATCATGTGCTGGCTGCCCCACTGGATCTCGCAGGTGGCGCTCATCAACTCGGTGCCGAATCCGTGCGGCGCCTCACGACTCGAGCTGGCCGTCTTCCTTGTCTGCGGCTGCCTCAGCTACTCGAACTCGGCCATGAACCCCATCCTGTACGCCTTCCTCAGCGACAACTTCAAGAAGAGCTTCATGAAGGCCTGCACCTGTGCGGCCCGCAAGGACGTCAATGCCCAGCTCCAGCTGGAGAACAGCTTCTTTCCCAAGTTTGGCAAGAGCCGGCAGTCGGAGCGACTAATCGGTGGTGGCAACAAAGCGTCCAAGGCCGCTGGCACGGCCAAGAAGCGGGCCCTGGCCGCAGCGCGGAACAACAATGCACCGATGGCCACCACCACGACGACCACGACAACGGCGGGCACGGATGCAGTGACCTCTGTCCAGCCAGCTGTTCATTATGCTCCCCCTTCTGAGCCAACAGCGCCATCCTGCAGCGGCAATCCTGCCACACTCCTGGTGGTCAACGCCGAGACCAACAACTGTAAGCCGCCCGTCCTGCACACTGACTTATAAGACCAGGCCCAGGCCCAGGCCATGCCGCTGGAGACGGTTGTGTTTATAGCCAGAAGATGAGGGCAGGCCGACATCGGTGTGGGCGCGGAAGTGGGTGTGGGTGTGGTAGTGGAACTCGATAAAGATCTGACCATGCAGTCGGAGGTGTTGCTTTAGGTTAAGCATTCATTCTCGATGGATATTGATATTTTATAGGGATAGAGCAAAAGCGATGCGAAACGCTGCGAGTGAAACTGATTTGGGAAAAGATTATGACAGGGAATCGATTATAAACTCATTTATGTTTCAGTATACAAAAAAGAACTTGACACCAGGGAAATATTCTTCATAAAATTACTTCAAATCAGAGAACACAAAGGTCAGAGAAGCAGTCACTATCGCATCGGTTTGCTGCCAGTCAGATTAGTGTTTGGATAAGTTTGCGTGGATAATTTTAGTGTCGTTTTCCAATTTACATACTCTGCTAGAATAAGGTTGAAAATCTTTACAAATAAGTTGAAGAGTGGAGTGAAAGTGGAACACGAGAACGAGAAAGTGAAAGTGAAATAGTGGAAATAATTAGTGGAAAGTGACAAGTGTTAAGTGTTGAGATTTGATCTTAGATTTCAAGGAAAAGAACTCAGAAAAATGCGCCAAAAAAACCCAAACCCAAAGGGGGAACCCAAAGAATTCCAGAAAGGCAAAAATAATTCCATTGGAAATAAAACGAACAAAAAGTATTCGCTGAAACAAGAAATCAAATAATAATAAAAAAAAAATAACAAAAAGAACCTTTTCAATTCGAATTAAATTGTAATGTGATTGTAAAATAAAAAAAAGGAAATTGAAATGGGGAAAATGTGAAGCAAACAATGTGGAAAATGTTGCATTACAATTCATGACGATAATCTCTAATTAAGCCTAATTAACCGAGTGCATTTTAATTAACACTGAAAGTACATACATAAATGTTTTTATAGCGGCTGCTGGGACTAACATTAACTCAGTGCAGGCGCTTTCAATAATCGACTTAAATGAATACCCAAATAAAAACAATAGATACAATAAATAATATTGAATCAGTCTCGAATAGATTCACACACACAAAGTTTGTCTCTCTTGAATGTTTTTAAAACAACACAAAATATAATAGTAATCTAAATGCCAGAATTTATCATTGACTTGGATATTGTTAGCCATATTGTAAGCCATGGCTGAAATAATCTTTGGGCATTTCTGCCCCTCCCCTACCAATGTACACGAATATTTGTACTTTTGAAAACAAAACACACAACAAAAGCTAGTCTAATCAGTGTTTAATATTAAACTATGATAAAAACATAAATATACATTTATTAATTGTCCACAAAAAAAAGCTACAGGTAAAGGAAAAAATGTGAACAACACAAAAGATAAATACATAGACACACATCTCTGTGGATACATTTTTCAATTTTAAGTGTAACTTAATTGAAGGCAAAAAAAACGTTGCTAAAAATACATTAGGTGGAGTTTGAGTGCTTCAAAATCAAAACAAAATGATGATCGAATTAAATAAACATAATTTTAAATGAATTCTCAAAGCTGGTCATCCTTTTTTTGTCTACTTATATTTATTTTTTGTGTTGATCTAAAACTATTTCAATTATATTGATTTTAAATGTTCATTTGGGAGCCATCAATGACGTGGCTTACCAGTAAAAAGTGAGGAAACCCATAAAAACAGGAAAATTTGTCAAGACAGAAACAAGAAAACGTTTTTCATGCTTCCGCCAACCATTCACAACATCCACAGGATGTTCAGACAACAAGGGGCCTGGGTTGGAAAATTTGACAGAAAAATGCAATGGAAAAACTGGAGAACCTATAATAAAAGCTTAACACAAATGGCAACCATATTTGGGGCATGGGATTATCGAAAAGAAGTGACAATTGCAGTTAGTAAGGGACGACCCCGAGGACAATGACATTTGAGGGCAGATTTTAAATCCAGTTGACCAACGAAAAACAGGGGAAGTGCTTTCTAGTGTGTCGTATTCCTACTCGATTTCATTCGCACTTAAAGCACAACTTGGTTAAGGGGCATATTGATTGTCTGGGGAAGTGCGGGGAAAATTATGGGCACCGCTCCTGCATGCTGATGCACTTCGCCATATGCCAGGGAGCTTTGAGAGTTTTAATGGGAAAGCTGCAGACGACGGACGCGGCATACACATCCCTCCATCCTCCATCAAGTTGAAGTTTAAGGTCAGACCAGAGCAGTGAAGGCACTTAGAAGTCCGTGTACGTGTGCAGGACGGGCCGAGGCGGACAACTTATGGCCATATTGATGGAAAAAACTCAGCTGTCAGTTGAATTATGAATACAGTTCGAGGCAAGGCTGCACCCCATCTGTGTCTTCCAGCGCTCTCTGGAGATTTTCAAAGTCAAACGAGCAACACAGAGATATGTATGTACGAGTATGAGTAGATATACGAGTACTACGAGTACTATGGGGCCTGAGCGGACAGACTTCAAAGCGCTGCCCCACGCCCGTTTGTGGCTATTTTGACCTAATTTATTTCTGGCTATACGAGAAATCAAATTAATGCTTCGCACTTCATAAATCGACCAATGAAAATGAACAGATAAAAAGGCACTCGCACAGCCACAGGCTACATACAGCCAAAGATTTTCTTTAAAAACTAAAAATACATTCGAGTCGCTTTATAAATACATTAGCACCTCAAATGCGATGGATAATGGCCAGCGATGCTGCGATGCTGAACAAACAAAAACACAGCAAAAGAAGCCACAGATTTATCCAGGTGGAGGAGACTCTACAGCTGTTCAAATAATATAATTGGATTCATTAAATTCATTCAATTGGCATACGATGTGCACTACAAATATGTGTCTTGATATATATTTTATATTATTTTATTCTATTGCTAATTTCAATACTTTCAGCAGCGCAGTTCGTGTGGAATTCAGACTCTCGTTAACGATAATGTTTGCTGTGATCCTCTGTGACCCTCTCTGTGTCGTAAATCAGTTTCAACAGATAAGAACTGAATGAGATCCACAAAGTAAAGTCATCTTTGCATGCATTTCATTCGATTTGTGATCAGTTCGCTTTGAATTTCGCCATCAGTAAGACGTTTCTCGGCTGAAATGAAAGTTGTTTCGGTTATTCTGCTTCTGGCAGGAAGCTTCTGCCACACTGCTACTGCCGGCCAACAGCTCGGTTACAACGCATACGAAGAGAATTCCATTGATTTTTGTGGACCAGAGTGCTTTGAGAAGCTGAAGCCCCTGCTCGACAATGCTGTGGAAATGAAGCAACGTTGCGAAGATTATGGCTTCCAGATCGATTTATTGAACGAGCAAATGGTGGAGCTTCGCGGTATAGTGGAACTGCAGAGCAAAGAAATCGAAGAGCTGAAGAGCAACCACAACCAGAAAGGAGAAGAATCCACTCCCAGCACACCCAGTACTTCCACCACGCCCAGCATTTCCAGCACTCCCAGGACTTCCACCACTTCCAGCATTTCCACCACGCCCAACACTTCCACCACCCCCACTGGTTGCACGAGCACCACAATTGGCAGAAATGCCACCACACTACCCACCAAGTGTGCGTCCTATGAGGAGTCTAGGATACTTCAAATTCAAGTACCCGGCACAGATCCGTTCCAAGTGCACTGCCACATGGAGCAGATGGACGAACCCGCCTGGATTGTCATACTGAAGCGCAGTGGAGGCCAGCTGGACTTTCACAGGAATTGGACAAGCTATCGCAATGGCTTTGGGGACCTGGCCGACGATCACTTTTTGGGTCTCGAGAAGCTGCACAGGCTGACGAGGTCACTGCCCTACGAGCTGCTCGTTAAGCTAACAGACTTCAGAGGCAATGAACGATATGCACTGTACAGTAATCTACTGATTGGCAATGAGCAGGAGAAATATTCACTAAAATTGTTGGGTAAGTACTCGGGAGATGCCGGTGATGCAATGAGCTACCATCTGGGCAATGCGTTCACCACCTACGACAAGGACAACGATGGATGGGGCCAGGGAACTGTGCCAATTACTACCACGGAGCTTGGTGGTACGGCTGGGATGCCAATTGGTGAGTGTTCACATCTGAATCTACGACTTTAAAATTATTTGCTCGTCTCTTTCCAAGCAATCTGATGGGTCAGTACTACAATGATGGCAAATATAGCGGTTTTTCTGGCATCTGGTGGTTCACCTGGAAGAATTATGCTTCGCTGCAGTCGGTCAAAATGATGATTCGTCCGTCTCACTACACTCTGATGCAGGACTAACAAGGCGCTGAGCTTTACATTTGTAAAATAAACAAATAAATATACGTATTTCGTTTTGTGCTGACACCTTCCGTGTCAGCTTTGAACAACGTCGAGCAATCCATAATTTTCCCATTGAGACTTGCAGTTTTTGAAGAGGTTGGAACCATTTTCTCACTTTTGCGAACAGCCACCAAGCAGCCAAGGAAAAGTTCTTGAGCATTCCGTGCCACTTGCTCCCTTCAATTGGGCTGTGGTTTTCGGTTTATCCTCCTCGCATTTTACGATTTTTACTTTTCTTTTTTTGCCATAGCTGTAGACTCTTTTCTGCTGAGCAAATTGAAAGTTTTTCGCCAACGAATTTTTGTTTTGCGGCCACTCGAGCGTTTGGCATTCCTGCATGCGGTGGCAAAAACTATTTCCATAGAGCCAGGCTCTTATCGCTGCAGGAGCAGCACTGCTCATTCTCGTGGCCATAGCAAATTGCTCAAAAGTCGAAAGTCATTGAGTCGGACAGTAAATTTTGTAAGGAGTTGTTCCTCTAGTTTATTTGCCGTAATTGGGGCACAAAGAGCCGTTTCCCTACCCGATTCTTTGGCTTCGATTTAAGGCCAGAACATAGCCGATTTCGGTGGCTTGCCAAAACAAATTTGATAAGCCATCGGAGGGGTTAAAGCGGCTTGGAATTAGGGCAGGAGATGGTGCCACCGAGTGATTGATGATTGAGTCAGCAACGAGAAGGAAAGTATTGACAGCGATGGATACAAAATACATTGGGAGCAGAGGGAAGAACAGATACGTATATATATCATGATGGTTTTTGGATGCTCTTTGGTAAGAATATCCCATAATAATAGCCAGAGATTACATATTTATTTCGTTTTTTTTCTTCTCTTATGTTGGGTTCAGTTCTCAGCCGCCTCAGGCTAGTGGGAATACCCCTGATACCCTGAAGTACCCACGACAAACACGCAGCGGGCATAAAAGTCAAACTCGAATCGATCAACATTTTTCTGTAGCATTTTCGGCCGCTGATGGTGGATGGTGATGATGATGAGGAAGAGGAAGAGAAGCACCCCCATGGTCAGGCGGCAGCTTCCGTAAACAGCGCCACATGCCACGAGAAGAACTTCCTCATCTCTGGAATCTTTGGCCATAAAAACGCTTGAAATATGCTGCTCATTTACATATGCAGGGGATGTATGGGATATATGGATGGAGGCGTTATATGACCTGCTTTTGGGCCTAACATAAGAATGAGGCGGATACACAAAACGTCCTCACAGCAAGGACGGGCAAGTCCCGGACTAGTCCAAGTTGCTGGACCTGCCACGGACTTGGACTCCGACTGGCCATCAATTATATCAAGTGGGAGCCGCCACTGCTGCCTGTCGGTACAAATTAAAGGCGTAAATTAGCCCACGCCCCCCGGCAAGTGTCAGCTCAAGTGGCAGCCCCAGGCCCAGCCCCTCCTTCGCACTACTTTCTCTGCGAGTGGGTGTCATTTGTGCTTATTGAAAAATATAGGTATTACGCTGCTGGGACTATGTATAGTAATAGGCTTTAAAGACATCCAACGAGCCAACACGTTTACTCTTTAAGTTGGCCAATTTCCGTCAAGGCTAAGCCGTAAAAGCCAACTACAGCCGCTAACCGGAAATCGCTTCTCGTCTCAAATTTCAACGCCCTGAGATAGCATCTTAATTACCCATCCACACACACACAACCACAAGCACAAACACACACAAAAGTGGAGAGAGAGCCTGGAAGGAAAGTCAATGACCTGGTAGGAATAACCCGGCAATGGTCAGCTCGCTCCTCGCCTCCAATATTACCAACGCAAACGGCTTTCGGTTTTTGTACGCAGGCCAGACACCCATCAATGGGTGAAGCCTCTGAGCTGAGGGATATGCCCTGTTCCTGGATGGGCATGTAACATTTTCTGGCTAGTTTTTTTTCAGGGTACAACTGCTTCGCTTCTCATTGCTGTACCCTTCTCGTTCTTTGCTTTTTTAAGGCGACAAAACAATAACAATTTCCTGTTAACGTAAACTTTTTGGGCTCACACTTCCGCTTCCACGTGGCTGTGGACATTGTTGCCATTACCAGAAGCAGCAGGGCCACACATTAATTACACAAAATACACACCACGATGGAAGTACCACAGAGAATGAGAGAGAGAGAGAGAGAGGAATAGAGTGACAGAGACAGAGACAGAGTGAGAGAGGGAGGGAAAGATTCACCTGAAAGTCTAGTTCGTACCTGGACAAACATTTGTGGGCATTAGTCGCCTATTTTGGGCTCAGCCTCAGCTGGGTGTCTGGTACTTCCGGAGTCCGGACTCCGTACTCCGCACCCTCCCCTCCCCACACGGTCTATGTACATTCCGGCGTGTAATTTGAGTTTGTGGTGTTTGCGCCGCTTTTATTATACCCGGTACTCGAAGAGTAAATAGGGTATATTGTATTTGTGCGGATAACGGTTGTATGTAACGCACAGAAGGAAACGTCTCCGACCCCATAAAGTATATATATTCTTGATCAGCATCAATAGCCGAGTCGATTGAGCCATGTCTGTCTGTCCGTCCGTCTGTCCGTCCGTCTTGTTGAGCGCCTGGATCTCAGAGACTATAAAAGCTAGAGCCACCAAATTTTGCATCCATACTTCTGTGTGCTCACACTGTTACAAGTGTATTTCAAAAAAGAGCCACGCCCCCTTCCGCCTCCGCAAAAGGGCGAAAACCTCTCAAATCTACAATTTTGAAGATAGCAGAAAACTCATTCCGTAGGGAATGACCATATCTATCAGATCACCAAATTGGGATACAATTGGATCATTATTATAGCCACAATGAAGAAATTAATTTTCAGTGGCCAAACCCACCCTGTCCCGCAGCTTATAGCAGCACACTGGCCGACTGCCGCTGGCTCTGCCGCTGGCTCTGCCGCTGGCTCTGCCGCTGGCTCTGCCGCTGGCTCTGCCGCTGGCTCTGCCGCTGGCTCTGCCTCTGCCGCTGGCTCTGTCTCTGCCGTGAGTCTGCAGTGTGGTGGTCTAGGGAGGGGGGGCGAGCTAAAGGAGCGTGTTGGTGTAGAAGTGTTGTAGATGTAGATGACAGATGAAGAAAAAATTTAAAATTTGACAAATAACCGCTAATGTACAGATGTAGTACCCAGTGCCGGGTATAAAAGTTGTAAGAAGCGTCTCAACGTCCCTTCTCGTTTATGTTTATTCTGTGCGGCCATACTCGACTCGTAGTTATTTATGCCTCCTCATCAGCTCCACTCTGCCTCTCTATTCTCGGCGGCATTCTTTCTTTCCTTTGGGATCCTTGGGCTAGTTTTTCTTTTGTCTGACGACTGACGAGCATTTTATTTGTGAGCCAAAGGTCTTGGTCAGAGACCCAAAAGATTTGTCAACATTTTGCAGAGAGAAAAACTGTGGAAAGAGTGGCACGTGTTTTCCTTTCTTAAATAAGCCCACTCTGAGTGTGTTTCTTGTGTTTTAATATTGTGTTTATTTGCAGTAATAGCTGGGCAATCAAATTATTACAATTTTAATATCATTTGGTGAGCGATTGATAGAAAAAACAGCAGACAGCATATCCGGTCAATGACCAGCTACAAGGATGTTTAAGATGGCTTTGCAATTGAGAACTTTGTTTGCCTTTTAATGCGGATTTGTACATAAGGACTTTCGCGAAGTCTCTTTCCCATCTGTACACAAGTTGGGTAAGCTTCAAGTAATTAAATGTTGACTCCATCTCATTTTCTGTTCCCGTATCGATGCCATTAAGTACAAATGGGAGAAAAACAAAAAGTTGTGCAAGATCAGATATCATAATTGTAAATATCAATAATGTCATTTCTGCGATTTCAGTTCGCCTTCTACAATCCGTCATCAATTTAATTTAAATTACATGTATTATTAATTAATTAATGTTAATGCAAAGCACTATGACTAATTTACTTTTGCTTTTACTTTTTCGGCCCTGCTTCTGATGAAGTCCTCTGGTGCCTGACATCGCCTGCAGTGTTTTAATGCTCTAAAATGTGGTAAGTGTGTCCATAGACTTCTTCTACTGTAAATCGAATGTATAAGGTTTGTTATTCCAATTCAGGGTCCATATATGTACATATGTACTTCCTGTGCGAATATATCTACGCGTCCTGCATTAAGAAATCTCCCAGGTGAATGGGCACCAAAGAAGACGAATAAAAAGACCCATGCTCTTTGCTTCCCAAACTATAAAGGATAATTTTCTCGGCAATATTCTACAATCTTTCCATGGTCACGAATATGGTAAGTGTTTTTAAAGACTACATCTTATTTTATCTCCAATTTTATTCTCTAAAATTCCATTTCAGTATCAAAATTAAATCGTGTGCGATTGCAGCTGTTGTCTACACTTAGATATTACCCGTGTGCGGCAATCAAGAACGATAATGACTGGAGAGCCCTGCAGTTCCGCAGATCCGAAGGATAATCTTAATTATATTAGTATCATAGAGATAAAAGACAAATTTCAGTTAAAAGACCAGCTTTTAAAATTAAAATAAGAAGTATAAATAAATATTGAACTAAGAAATAAAACTTATCAGGCTGATCGACGTTTTTAATGTGTCTTTGGGGGTATGGTTTTATTGGAAAATCATGGCAAACTTTCAGGCTGAAAGGATCAAGATTACAAAATAGCGTTAAAACAGCCATATCCGCTCACGAAGGCGTGACCCTGATCCGACAGGAAACAGCCGAGTTGAGGTCCATCCTTAAAATGGCATTATCCTCCTTAGACGTTAAAGTAGACTACATTCCCTGATCACGAGGAGGTGTGGCATGTCCTGATCCGACAGGACACAGTCGAGTTATAGCGATGTAGAGATTATATATAAAAACATCCTTAAAATGGCATTATCCTTAAAGTCCTTACCCCCAAAAGGATTAAAAGAGATAGAGGACATTCTCCTGATCACGAGGAGGTATGGCATGTCCTGATCCGACAGGACACAGCCGAGTTATAGCGTTGTAGAGATTATATATAAAAACATCCTTAAAATGGCATTATCCTTAAAGTCCTTACATCCGAAAGGATTAAAAGCGAAAGAGGACATTCTCCTGATCACGAGGAGGTTGTGGCATGTCCTGATCCGACAGGACACAGCCGAGTTATAGCGTTGTAGAGATTATATATAAAAACATCCTTAAAATGGCATTATCCTTAAAGTCCTTACATCCGAAAGGATTAAAAGCGATGGAGGACATTCTCCTGATCACGAGGAGGTGTGGCATGTCCTGATCCGACAGGACACAGCCGAGTTATAGCGTTGTAGAGATTATATAGAAAAAAACGTCCTTAAAATGGCATTATCCTTAAAGTCCTTACCTCCGAAAGGATTAAAAGCGATAGAGGAAATTCTCCTGATCACGAGGAGGTGTGGCATGTCCTGATCCGACAGGACACAGCCGAGTTATGGCGTTGTGGGGTTTCTAGGAGAAAACATCCTTAAAATGGCATTATCCTTAAAGTCCTTACATCCGAAAGGATTAAAAGCGATAGAGAACATTCTCCTGATCACGAGGAGGTGTGGCATGTCCTGATCCGACAGGAAACAGCCGAGTTATAGCGTTGTAGAGATTATATATAAAAACATCCTTAAAATGGCATTATCCTTAAAGTCCTTACATCCGAAAGGATTAAAAGCGATAGAGAACATTCTCCTGATCACGAGGAGGTGTGGCATGTCCTGATCCGACAGGAAACAGCCAAGTTATGGCGTTGTGGGGTTTCTAGGAGAAAACATCCTTAAAATGGCATTATCCTTAAAGTCCTTACATCCGAAAGGATTAAAAGCGATAGAGAACATTCTCCTGATCACGAGGAGGTGTGGCATGTCCTGATCCGACAGGAAACAGCCGAGTTATAGCGTTGTAGAGATTATATATAAAAACATCCTTAAAATGGCATTATCCTTAAAGTCCTTACCCCCAAAAGGATTAAAAGCGATAGAGGACATTCTCCTGATCACGAGGAGGTGTGGCATGTCCTGATCCGGCAGGATACAGCCAAGTTATGGCGTTGTACAGATTAAATATAAAAACATCCTTAAAATGGCATTATCCTTAAAGTCCTTACCCCCAAAAGGATTAAAAGCGATAGAGGAAATTCTCCTGATCACGAGGAGGTGTGGCATGTCCTGATCCGACAGGACACAGCCGAGTTATAGCGTTGTAGAGATTATATATAAAAACGTCCTTAAAATGGCATTATCCTTAAAGTCCTTACCCCCAAAAGGATTAAAAGAGATAGAGGACATTCTCCTGATCACGAGGAGGTGTGGCATGTCCTGATCGGCCCCCAAATGAAGAAGAAAACAATTAAACAAAAATGTCCTGTTGTTGTTGTCATTTTATGTTGTTGTACAAAAAAAGTTTTTTTTGTTATTGTTGTACAACAACCACGTCAATTGCACAGTAGCGCCCCCACCATCACGACGGCAAATTTTGGAACTAAAAAGGGTTGTTGCACAGTGGCGCCCCCGAGACCACGACGCCCACGTTTGGAACTAAAAAGGGCTGTTGCACAGTGGCGCCCCCGCGATCACGACGGCCACTCCTGGAACTAAATTAACGTAGTTCGAGAACAGACCGCTCAGAGTTGGGGCGCCACTGTGTACACAACAATTCTTCTGAAAATGCTTCGCTCAAATGTAAATTTTCAACTCGAGTACCAGGCCAACAGAAATCAGCAGCAAGTAGCTGGTTTTTACTTTTTTTACTGTGTCAAAAGCTGGCTGCTATAGAACCGCAACTGAATTTTTCAAAAATAAAAAACAACTTTTTTGCACAGAAGTGCAAGAAGTGGCCGTCATGATCGAGGAGGCGCCACTGCACAACTTCTTTTAGTTCCAAAAGTGGCCGTCGTGATGGTGGGGCACCACTGTCGGGACAATTGACGTTCGTTGTTGTACAACAATAACAAAAACTTTTGTAATGCAACAACAATGTTTTAAATCGACAAACCCAACAAGGCAGATTTGTTTTGTTGTTTTATCCTTTATTTGAAGGACGATCAGGACATGCCACACCTCCTCGGAATCGGGACAATGTCCCCGATCGCTTGCAATCCTTTCGGATGCAAGGACATTAAGGATAATGCCATTTTAAGGATGTTTTTCTGCTAGAAACCCCACAACGCAATAGCTCGGCTGTATCCTGTCGGATCAGGACATGCCGCACCTCGTCGGAATCGGGACAATGTCCCCGATCGCTTGCAGTCCTTTCGGGTGCAAGGACATTAAGGATAATGCCATTTTAAGGATGTTTTCTGATAGAATCCGTACAACGCTATAACTCGGCTGTGTCCTGTCGGATCAGGACATGCCACACCTCCTCGGGATCAGGACAATGTCCCCTATCGCTTTTAATCCTTTCGGATGTAAGGACTTTAAGGATAATGCCATTTTAAGGATGTTTTTCTATAAACCCCACAACGCCATAACTCGGCTGTGTCCTGTCGGATCAGGACATGCCACACCTCCTCGTGATCAGGACAATGTCCTCTATCGCTTTTAATCCTTTCGGATGTAAGGACTTTAAGGATAATGCCATTTTAAGGATGTTTTTATATATAATCTCTACAACGCTATAACTCGGCTGTGTCCTGTCGAATCAGGACATGCCACACCTCCTCGGTGATCAGGATGGAGTCCTCGGATCGCTTTTAATCCTTTCGGATGGAAGGACATTAAGGATAATGCCATTTTAAGGATGTTTTTCTTTATAATCCCTACAACGCTATAACTCGGCTGTGTCCTGTCGGATCAGGACATGCCACACCTCCTCGTGATCAGGAGAATGTCCTCTATCGCTTTTAATCCTTTTGGGGGTAAGGACTTTAAGGATAATGCCATTTTAAGGATGTTTTTATATATAATCTCTACATCGCTATAACTCGACTGTGTCCTGTCGGATCAGGACATGTCACGCCTCCTCGTGAGCGGAATAGTCTACTGTAACGTCTGAGTACTCCAAGGACCTCAAGGATTGCAGGATATGGCTGTTTTACGCTATTTTGTAATCTTGATCCTTTCAGCCTGAAAGTATGCCATGGTTTTCCAATAGAACCAACCCCCCAAAGACACATTAAAAACGTCGATCAGCCTGATAAGTTTTATTTTTTAGTTCAATATTTATTTATACTGCTTATTCTAATTTTAAAAGCTGGTCTTTTAACTGAAATTTGTCTTTTATCTCTATGATACTAATATAATTAAAATTATCCTTCGGATCTGCGAAGCTGCAGGGCCTCTCCAGTCATTACGTCCTTGATGGCCGCACTCGGGTAATATCGTGGTGTAGACAACAGCTGCAATCGCACACGATTTAAAATTGACACTGAAATGTATATAAAGACAATCAAAATGGAGATAAAATAAGAGGCAGTCGACAAACACACTTACCACATTCTCGTCCAGGGCTCGGCACGGCCCTATTCCTGGGGTGCGGAAAAATGCGCTGCTGCTGCGCTACCCTCACGTACACGCGTACTACAGTGATCCGTACCAATACCAATATAGTGAAATGTTCCGTTTTGCGTGATTCTTCACACACAAACGCAAAAACGTCTCGTTAATTGTATGGGTGCCGAGCCCTGTTCTAGTCCATGGAAAGGTTTCAAAGTATTGCGAGGACTTCCAGGTTGACATGGTCTCCAACCCACTTTATGGAGTGACTATTGAGCGGTTGCAGACGATTTCCAGGATCCAGGATCCATTTCCACTCCATCAAAGACAGGGCCGAAAAAAATAAAAGAATAGAAGGAATTTAGTTAAGAAAAACAAATGGAATGTCATTTAAATGAAGTTAGATTTGATTTTAAACTTGAAACCTACTTTTTCAGGATATGAAATGGTTTGCGGGTGAGCTAATATGCAAATAATATTTTAATCTAATATTTTATTGGTGTCGAAGCTCAACTAATGCAAAAGATTTCAACTCCCATACATTTTTTTTTATTTTAAGCTAAAAGCCATTTTGGGGAGCGAATAGGATCTATCTGAATGGTGTATCCACAAAAAACAAAAAAGATGACTGCGTGGTGAGGTCCCATTTTAACATGGCAAAAAACATGCCCAGCCGGAAAAGAAAAATATGCAAAAAAAATGGATATCCCCTATTGTCAATGGGCAGAAGCCGAGCCCGTCCGAGACCGACAAAACGGGACCAATGACCAGCACAGATGATGGGCCATACTTTCCGGCTTGGCCATTAGTCATTATTGACACATTCTTTCCGCCTTTTTCTATCCCACACTGCTGACGCCCAAGGCTCAGAGTCATTTTCGCATTTATTGGATGTTTTTTCGTACTTGTTCGCCGGGTTGTTTATTCTGCACAACAAATCGAGACGAAAGTCAGACGCTGTTCATGTCCGTGTTGTTCCTAAGTGATATTTCCGCTTCGGTTAACATATTGTTAAAGTTTTTGTTTTTGTTTTTCCTCCTCCTGGTACTGGGGATATCCTTAGGCATTTTGGGATGAGGTGGGGTAGCTCCGATTGATGGAAGGGAATGTGACATCAACTTTGGGAAATGAAGCAATGTTTTGTTCCCACTTTAAATTCCTACGAAAATTCTACACAATTTTTCTATTAAGAAAATAATTCTCTGAAGAGTGTCCCATTACCACGACTCCCCAAACACAATGAGGGGTGTTCCAGCATTCTCTTTGACTGGGATATTGTACCAGCCAGCGTCAAACAAAGCTAAAATTGAGGCTAAAGTCAGCACCGGACGCGAGCCGACAGCTTGGCTACGGGTACGGATACGAAGCCGGATAGGGGCCGGTTTCATGGCCGTGTGCGGGTGTGGCTGCGGCGGCCCTGTCTGGATTACAGGTCAATGATGTATGTTGTTAATTTGCCAAACAACAGAAGAGCAGGAGCAGCAGCAGTCCCAGCCACAAATGACTGCCGAGATGAATGGACAGTTAGAGGAGGTGGAGATGGAGGTGAAGACTTTTCTTTGGTTTTTCTTTGCGGTCAAGCCTTTTGATGTTTAATTTACTGGTTGCACGCTGTACCATAGAAGAAGTGCTGTTAATGAAGCGGAGAGAGGCAAGAAAAAGCTTCCGTAGAAAACTCAATTGGAACGATTTTCGTTGACTGTAATACAAACTTTGGGGAATTGGAAGTTTGCTGGAAATCTGTGGAATTGTGAACTCTTCTGAGTTCTGAATAACAGAACCATTTTATTCATTTATTTGTACTTGCAGTTCAGTAAGTACTGTATTCTTCCTGTGAACTGGCTTATTACATTCCTCCATCAAATTCTATGCATGCTCTTTGCCACATTTGCATTTTTTAAAACAAAATTTTTTGAAAGTTTTGGTTCAGTTTCAGGAGAACTGTTCCCTGCATGTTGTTTGTGGCATTCCACTGACTGGGCATCGTGAGTCATAGAGATCTAAAATAAATAACCGCCCAAACGAAAAGGCAACACGAAATTCCAACAAGTTGTGTAACAAAATCAAAGGGAAAACACAAAAGAAGCCGCCAAGTAAACACAACTCCACAAAAACAAAAGTTGGAAACAAGTGGAAATAAACCAAAAGAAATTCTGCCCAGTCGGTCCAGTCACTTTATTTAAAGGAGGAAAACTGTTAACGGAAGAACTCTCGAGCCCCAAAGGGTCAGGCAGGGCAATCTCAGTGGGCGACACGCCGAGATTTGCTCAAGAGAGCATCGTTTCGATGGAGATATTTCACGTAATTAAATGTACTGCTGACAGCATAATGAGTCCTGTACCAGTCCCTGCCCCACCTACACTTTGCCATTGTTATCAGACCAAATGGAAATTGATTGAGGCGCAGGAGAACAGAGACTGTGGCAGCGACTGCGACTGAGGTGGAACTAATTGAATTTGCCAGACTTGCAAAATTAGAAAATAGGTGCTTGAACGGCACTAAGAAACTGAGAAACTGGGCAAGGGTAAAGGCGTCAAAGTGCCAAAGGCCGCCGGCAAAAGATTCGTTTGATTGTTTTGGATAGCAATTGATTTTGGGCAGTAGATGCACAGAAGCTGATTTGGCTTTGGATTCACTTACTGAATCCGTACATAATTGAGCTGCATGGAAGTCAAAATGAAATTACTTTCAAGTAGTACTCCATGTTCCATTGGAAACACTGAGAGTCAATAGATGTCTATACCTAAGTCGTTATATCCCAGATTTACCTGTACAAAGTTACTATAATTTGCGTATATTAATAAATAATTAGAATGCAAATACTTACAACCAACTGAAGCACTGTCATTTGAATCTGCTTGATGCAACAAACTTTGGGGAATGTAATGTAAAACCCACTTACATTGGCATACCCAAGAAACCCCAAAGAGAGTGCCGAGTAATTGAGATTTTATGTGGCAGAGACGGACGGACGGGTTTTCATTTCATTTCCATTGTCAAATGAATGTTGAAATATTTCTGATTGAAGATTTGACTGCTCGATGATAATATTCTTGGAAACTGCCATGGCTGTCCCATATCCGATTTCGATTAGTTAAAGGCTGCCCACAAATATGAATCGAGATAAATTGCTGGCTCGTTGCATGTCTGATGGGGACATGCTTGATTTGATCTCTTCCAGAGAGAGAGAGCTCAAGTGGGGGCAGAACCAGGAACAATAACTACAGGAATCAAATGCAAATACCACAGAGTTTTCTTCTGCACACACACAGCAGAAACACATACACATACGAGTATTTCTTATGGAAAACGTTGGCAGAATAAATGAATGAATGGACAGGCTAAATATTTGATGAAGGCACTGAGATACTTTCAAGGAGCACACACAGAAACACTCAGATACTCAGCTCGAAAGGAGCTGCAGCAGGAGTGGCCCCTTCTGGGTGCCAGCGTGTCTGCCTGTGGCATCAGCACATTTCCCCACTCGAACCAAAGGTAAACATTTTTGAATTAAATCTGCAACATGAACAAAAAAATACAACAGGAATATGGTAGCGAAAGAGGAAAGCTTCCCTGCCGTTTCCCTGCTTCTGTTGCTTGTTGTTTGAGTGCTAATGAGCTTTTGGCTTTATTGAATCAACAGAATAACCAAGAGAGGGAGAGACATAACTCCCAGTTCAAAACTAAAAACCCACAACTGTGTGAATCCTCTCGGCATGGCATAGCTTTATTAGTTTTTTGCCTGCAGTTATAGCTCTTAAATGGATGGGGAGGAAGGACCTATCCACGGCAGGGAAAGCTACAGAGATAGAGAAATTGTTCTGACAAACATTTGCTGAGCGCGGACGGACGGCAACATTTGAATAATAATTGAAAATAAATAGTCGAGTGGCCCATGTTAAGTGCATGCAATATAAAATGTTTAGGAGCCAATTTAATGGCCACAAATGGATCCAAAAAACAGCTCGCACAAGGGACTTAAATATGCGAGAGAGCAAAAGAAATATCACAATGAAAAAAATTACTTTTTTCTCTACAGAGAGTTACTCTATGCTAAAGGAAAGTTCCCAAAATAAACACATATTAGATTCCCCTTAAATGTACACCCAAAATTGTTCATGGAACGCTGGGCATATTAAAGGCCCCCTCCTGGATTCCATTTTATAGAGCAGCGGCGACAACTGCCCATAACAAAGCCAACCACACAGAAGCCAATTTGTGGCCTAAACTCTGCTGCCATAGACAAGAGTCACACCTCCTAGTCACACCCAGTGCCAGTGCCAGTCCAGTGCAGGCCTGCCTGCCACCTGCCACATGCCACTTCACGTGGCACCGTAAATTTGCGGCAACTTCAACTCATTAAAAGTGGAGAGCTGCTGGGCAAAAGTTGCGTCTACCCGCAGCACGTTTTATGTAGATATTTTTTGTGGACAATTCGCCCAATGCGAAATGCAATTAGGAATCACCCGAATACGAGCACGAGAACGGGTATCTACATGTGCCACAGCATTCGTTCTGACACTGCCCCCATCCCGTGTCCTTTGCCGTGGCATAAATTAGCAAAAGGGTCCACAGGACACACCGGAGAGCACACGGGAGCCACACAACAATAACAATTACACAGAAAGTTGTTCACTAAAATTAAACATTAAATTTGATGGCAGCAACTTTTTAATTGTCTCTGGATACTTGAAGCAACGGCAAACCGTAACCACAATGCCTGTTCGGCAGGTGAGCGCTCTCCAGTTGCCCCCACACTCGAGAAGGAGGAGCATTCAGAATTAAATCAGATATAAATGTTACTTTAATCGAAGCTTCTGACATGTGGTTAACCCTTGAACACGTTGTCTATATTGACACAGCCCTGAGATAAATATAAACTTAATCTTACAGCACCCCTGCCCACCCAGGCAGAGGCAGAGGCACAGCCACAGCATTTTGCTTTTTAAGTTTTGTTATAATGAAATTTAAGTCAAGTGGCTCCCGAGCTGACATTGATAGACAGTTGGCAACGTCGCACCGCCATGGAGGGGTGGCAGAGAACGGAATGAAGTACAAGGATAAGGAGACATCTGCCCCAAGCTGCTCCTTCTGCTGCTCCTGCTGCTGTTGCACTTGTCGAGCCATGTACATGGGTGCAGTCTGTAGGTTCAGCACCCTCAACCTGACAGAGGCGCCAAAGAGCCACCCAAAGTGGCATACGTAAACGCTTGCAACGCGGCGTGGCAGACAACTTGTTTATGGTGGCTGCAAAATGGTTTGCCTATGGCAAGGGCTCGTTTATTAATTAAGTGCTTGGCCAATGGCTTTGCGCGGTGAACCGAAAGCGGGGAAACAACTTGACTTTGCCGACACGTGTCGGGAGTCGAGTCTCTGGAAGGAAGACCTTACGCTGAAGAGACATGGCAGCAGATACAAATGTAGCATTTCTTTAAGCCCAGCGATAATTAGGCTTTTATTGAATTAATCAAAATTAAAGGCAATAAAAAGTAGCGTAAATAATTGTCGATGAAATTAATTTAAATTGAATTTAAATATTTATTTGTACATGCATTTTATTTAAATATATTCCAGCGCAAAAACTCATGTTCGACTAATTAAAGTTATTGTTCTTTTGCCATGAATAATTCTGGCTATGAGCCAACATGTCGCGGGGGGAGGGAAGACGTAGGAGGATTTACTTTGAATGCTCATTAACCATTTTTGGGGCTGTGTCTTCGGCTGCGTCTCGCTCTGGCGTCTAGACCAATTAATAATATTCCGTGTCAAGTGGAAAATTAGACAAAGCACCGCCCGGAATATTCGCACCGAAATAAACCAAGTGAACGGCAGAGGAAAAAAAAGATTGAAAACTGAGCCAAAAGCCAAATGCCAAAAAACCAAACAAAAATCTTCTTTGTGTGTCGTGGCCTGAAACTGAGATTAGTACAGAGATTACAGCCAAGTCGGGGCAGACTGCTTATAATTAGTAGGAGAGCAGAGCGGATCGAAGAGAGCCGTGCCAAGTAAATCGAACTGTCATGAGTGCTGCAGGCGAAAAGCAGACCTTGAAACGGGTTAGCTGCGGTTTGACTCTCCTCAGTTCGAGTGCCAATTCCGAGTCAAGGTCTGGGTCAACCTTAAAGACCATTGATTAGACCATTAAAATTCCTGCAATTGTGGAACAATTCTTAGCCACAAAACACACTCAAAGGCTGCCACACAGTGTGTTGAAATCTACCGCAGGAAATCTTCCACTCTTTGCTACCCTTTTTGGTTGACACTTGCACCAATGTGCCTCCCGGCTGGGCCATGAAAATAGCGTGTAATTGGTGTCGGAAAAGCGGAAAACTCCGCCTCGGTTACTATGAAAATGGCGTTTTATTTTTCGCTATGCTCTGAACTCAATTAGCTGCCGTGCGTTGCGTAATTAAGTTGTTTCTAACTGCCGGCTGCCAAGGCCATTCCACATTTCGATAGGCGCAACTCCCAACAGCCTCCTGCACCTCCTCCTCCCTCTTTTTAGGCAGCTCTTTGGCCACCTGGCAGCAATGGCAATGGCAATGTATGCAAACATTTTCAGAAACCGCTTTGGCTTTGGCTTTAATTAATTTATCACGTGCCGAAATAAAGCACTAACTTCCGTTTACTTCCGCGCCCGTGTAGCCAGGCCAGGCCAGGCCAGGACAGCCAGCGAGCCGCGTAATTAATTGAATTTCAAGCGGTGGAGCCCTAAAAGTTCCCCACGGTGCGATGCGCTGCCAAACTTCTTCAGCCTGAACAAATGTTATTCACTTGGGCAAAAAGTTAAGCTTAAAGTTTAAGTTTTCATGGCTAAAATGGGAAGAAGAAAGAGCAGGAGCCGGGAGCAGGGAACACATAATGGTACACAGGAAAGAGGGGCCATGGCGTGTAATTATGTGCCCATGTAAACGGAAGAGCAGGAACCGCAACGGCTCCGGGCAGCCGTGTAATGAGTCAGCGTGGATTTGTGCCAAACAAAAAATAGGAGACTGACTCTGCACAGGTGAGGACATCCTCTCAAACATAGAGGGGGGGAACAGGAATTACTTTTTAATATTCTGCAGGTTTTCAAACCCAAAATGAGGAGCCAAGCACCGGTATGACCTTGAATGCTGCAGCAAACTTAATCGAGCCGCCTGATTATGGCGTATCTATTGGCATTCTCCAATTTCCGGGTTTCTCCACGTCTGGCAGCTATAAAAAGCCGATTCAGACCCAACAGCGTTTACAGAACGACCAACTGCAGAAATGAAATACCTACAAGGCAACCTGGGGCTCTTCCTGGCTCTTACTCTGGGAATTCTTTCCTGCGGAAAAGGCCGCTATTACAAGGAGTACGTCGGTTGTGTTCCCTATGGATAAGGATTAGGGAGGATGAACAACTCAGGCAATTCGAATCATGCACAGCAATTGGCAAACCAAATTTTCTAGGCTTATTTCAGCAAGGTATAAAAAGCAGATTAAGTTTCATCAATGGTAAATCTTTAGTATACAAAATAAAATAAAATTGTGCACTTGCCGAAAGCGAAGAATTCTTTCTACTTTCTACTTTCTTTGTACTAGAAAAATGTACACCAAAAATTCTGCATGTCGGTAGGTACAATTCCAAAGACAGTAAACAGTTGCCTTAGTAACTTGCAGTCTGTTTTCCCTGCTTGTTAATTAATTAGCTCTCCCAGGGCAGAGACGCGGCAGAGGCAGAGACTCGGCAGCGGCAGAGACGCGGCAGAGGCAGAGGCCGCACACTGAGCGAAGCAGAGTGTGAATGATATAATGTGCAAAAAACAAATATAAGCTGCGGGACGGGGTGGGTTTAGCCACTGAAAATTAATTTCTTCCAGATTCCAATTCGGTGATCTGATAGATATGGTCATTCCCTGCAGAATGACGTTTTTATACCCGGTACTCGAAGAGTAAATAGAGTATATTGTATTTGTGGGGAATAACGGATGTTTGTAACGCACAGAAGGAAACTTTTCCGACCCCATAAAGTGTATAAATATTCTTGATCAGCATCAATAGCCGAGTCGATTAAGCCGTGTCAGTCTGTCTGTCTGTCCGTCCATCTGTTCCTCTTTCCGTCCGTCCGTCCGTCTTGTTGAGCGTCTGGATCCCAGAGACCATAAAAGCTAGAGCCACCAAAAGGGCGAAAAACTCCCAAAGCTAAAATTTTGAAGATACACTTGAAATACACTTGTAACAGTGTTAGCATACAGTCTGGTGGCCCTAGCTCTTATAGTCTCTGAGAACTAGCCGACAAAAAAGACGGACGGATGGACGGACGGACGGACGGACAGACAGACAAGGCCCAATCGACTCGGCTATTGATGCTGATCAAGAATATATATCCTTTATGGGGACGAATGGGTCAATATATCCTATTTACGCATCGAGTATCGGATATAATGAGTAGCCAACTACCGGTATGACCTTGAATGCTGCAGCAAACTTAATCGAGCCGCCTGATTATGGCGTATCAATTGGCACACTCCAATTTCAGGGTTTCTCCACGTCTGGCAGCTATAAAAATCCGATTCAAATCCAACAGTGTTTACAGAACGACCAACAGCAGAGATGAACTTCGTACAAGGCAGCCTGGGTATTTTACTGGCTCTTACTCTGGCAATGGTTGCTCAAGCCGGCGTTCCCGTGCGACCACCCACCTCAAAGGATATCGCCTGCGGAAAAGGCCGCTATTACAACTATGCTCGACACACTTGTTTACCCTGGTAGCGGAATGTCGAACAAAAATGTCTCGTAAAATGCACAGGCAAAGACAGTAAAAGCCAAAGCAGATCATCAGGATATTCCAGGCCATGTGTAGTGTGTTTTTCTTCAGATGAAAAGAGAGTAAAGTAAAGGATGGAGTTTTCTTCCAAATGAGTATCAAGTTAAGGATGAGGGAGGATGAAGAGCTCAGGCAAGTCGAATCAGGCATAGCAATTGGCAAACCAAATTTTCTAGGCTTACATCAGCTCGACAGCGGGGTATAAAAAGCATATTCAGTTCCATGAATGCTAAATCTTTAGTGACAAAAATAATAGAACTTTGTGCATTTGCGGAAAGCGAAGACTTTTTCCTACTTTCTTCTTTCTTTGTACTAGAAAAATGTACCCCAAAAATTCTGCATGTCGGTAGGTACAATGCCAAAGACAGTAAACAGTTTCCTTAGTAACTTGCAGTCTGTTTTCCCTGCTTGTTAATTAATTAGCCCTTCCCTAGAGCCGCACACTGCAGAGTCACTGCAGAGGCAGAGGCCGCACACTACGCGAAGCCGAGTGTGAATGAGACAATGTGCAAAAAAACATATATAAGCTGCGGGACGGGGTGCGTTTAGCCACTGCAAATGAATTTCTTCATTCTGGCTATAATAATGATCCAATCGGATCCCAGTTAGGTGATCTGATAGTCTGTTAGATATGGTCCTTCCCTACAAAATGGCGTTTTTAGTTTTCTTTTATTTTCAAAATTGTGGCTTTGGGAGGTTTTCGCCCTTTGCGGGCGCCGAAAAGGGCGGGATAATTTTTTAAATACACTTGTAACAGTGTACAGCATACAGAATTCTGGTGGCAAAATTCGGTTGCTCTAGGCTCTTAAAGTCTCTGAGAACTAGCCGACAAACAAGACGGACAGACGGACGGACAGACGGACAGACAGACAGACAGACAGACAGACGGACAGACAGACGTAGACTCAGCTATTGATGCTGATCAAGAATATACATTCTTAATGGGGTTGGAAACGTCCACTTCTGTGCGTTACATACATCCAGGGTACAATATACACTATTTTCTCTTCGAGTACCGGGTATAATGATTAGCCAAGTACCGGTATGACCTTGAATGCTGCAGCAAACTTAATCGAGCCGCCTGATTATGGCGTATCAATTGGCACACTCCAATTTCAGCGTTTCTCCACGTCTGGCAGCTATAAAAATCCGATTCAGACCCAACAGCGTTTACAGAACGAAGACCAGCAGAGATGAACTTCGTACAAGGCAGCCTGGGTCTTTTACTGGCTCTTACTCTGGCAATTGTTGCTCAAGCCGACGTTCCCGTGCGACCACCCACCTCAAAGGATATCGCCTGCGGAGATGGCCGCTA
Organism: Drosophila subobscura; assembly: GCF_008121235.1. Classification (NCBI taxonomy): domain Eukaryota; kingdom Metazoa; phylum Arthropoda; class Insecta; order Diptera; family Drosophilidae; genus Drosophila; species Drosophila subobscura. The sequence goes on from NC_048532.1 coordinate 9,431,147, forward strand.
CTACAACTATGCTCGAAACGTTTGTTTACCCTGGTAGCGGAATTACGAACAAAAATGTCTCTTAAAATGCACAGGCAAAGTCAGTAAAGAGCCGATCATCAGTGTATTCCAGGCTGTGTGCTGTGTATTTTCCTTCAGATGAAAAGAGATTAAAGTAAAGGATGGAGAGTTCTTCCCTATGAATATCAATTTTAGGATGAGGGAGATTGAAGAGCTCAGGCAGGTCGAATCAGGCATAGCAATTGGCAAACCAAATTTTCTAGGCTTACATCAGCTCGACAGCGGGGTATAAAAAGCATATTCAGTTCCATGAATGCTAAATCTTTCGTGGCAAAAATAATAGAACTTTGTGCATTTGCGGAAAGCGAAGACTTTTTCCTACTTTCTACTTTCTTTGTACTAGAAAAATGTACACCAAAAATTCTGCATGTCGGTAGGTACAATGCCAAAGACAGTAAACAGTTTCCTTAGTAACTTGCAGTCTGTTTTCCCTGCTTGTTAATTAATTAGCCCTGAACAAGCAGAGATTCTAGAGAAGACGACGACGGCGTCTAGGTACCGCGACCTGCCACAACATTTTACGGCTTATTAAATTTGCAGGCAGCAGCAGCAAGCACAGCGGCTGCAGTCAAGTCAAGCCAACAGCAACATGTAGAGACATGTGAAGAGTTCCCAGCAGCGTGCACCCTGCTCACAGAGCCGACAAGCCGATGATGTTGCAACTGCTGCCGATGGATGTTGCTGTCTTGCTGTTGTTGCTGTGTGGGAGGCTGCTATATCTGCACCCACCCCATAATGCAAATTAGAGCTTGCTCCTTGCAGGCAATTTCATTGTGGTTGAATGCGGGCTCTGAAAATGCCACACAAAAATTTGCCGTATACACGTGAACGGAGCAAAACAAAGCTCTTCCAAGAAACGAGTTTCCGCAACGAGTTCTAAGAAATCTGTTCACACAGAGAGCAAAACAAAGTTCACTTCAGTTTTAATATTTTAACTGATGTTTCTGTTATTTTTCTCTGTGAACTCTGGTCCACCTCGCCTGACACACACATTTGTATGCCAAATATTTACTATTATCTTTGGTCAATCTTTTGACAGTCAATAAAGTGTTTTTATTTCCCGTTTGCTCTTTGCGAATCAAACAACAAACAATGTGCGCTGTGGGATAGTTTTTAGCTCGATTATTTTTGGTACAGCAGCAGTTTGGGGAATATTTGCTGTTGTGCACGAGAATCGTTTATTCCCGTATTTGCTTTCGATTAAATTTCAATTACAATTTGTGGACCATTGTTTGTTGTGGTTTTCGTTTTTAGAATAAAAATGGACTGTGCACTCGAGCGGATGTACCCACACATTTATTTCAATAAATTTCCCTTTCATGTATGTATGTGTAGAACTCACCACGAGGTCTGCCCTGTCCGGCCATCAACGGGCGATCTAATATTTAAACTTCTGTTTTATGGCCATCGACAAATGTCCAAACATTGACAGCGATGGCGACAGCAGCAGAGTGGAGCATGCAGCAGGACATACTTCAAGCTGCCACAAATTAGTGCGTCATGCGAGTGGCCTCTCCCCCGTACACCATGGCAGCCATACAAACAAAACATAAATTGTAACGAGCTTGTCAGACGGCCAGCGACTGACTCCCTGCCCTCCCAATTGACTACTATGCGCTGTTTATCACTTTGTTGTTGTTGTCCAACGAGTCTAATAATGTAGCTGACCCTCGAGCGAAATGAGAGCCATGAGAGCCATGAGAGCGCCATGATTATGTTGATTCCAAATCTCTTTTGCAGGTGAGCACACCGCGTATGGGTAATATTTTTACCCCATGCTCGCGCGTATGCAGAAGGAGAAGAATAATGTAAAATTTAGTTGATTTTCGAGTTTTCAAACACCACAAACTCCTGTCTCCACTCTTTTTTGCATTTCGCCACAAGGAAATGTATTTTTAGCGTCTCATACTTTCATTTTTGGTACATTTTTCAAGCCAAATATTTGGACAACCATTCCACACTTTCGAAAAAGTTTGAAAAACTCAGCAAACACACACACACACACAGAGAGAGAAGACACCCATGTCAATGGGACACCCATGCATACCGTGTGTCAGCAGAAATCAAACAACGTGACTTGCCAAAGAATCTCCGAGAGAGAGAGAGTCTTTTGTTGATTTTTTCGAGCGCTTAAATTGATTACGAAATTTTACAGCCACGACAGATAGTCCTCTCATAATTATACCCTAGCTGAGGGTAGTTCTGGCAGTTAAATGGAGTCTGCAGTAACTTCCAGAGAACTTTCAGAGAACTGAGGAGCGAGTGTAGCTATTTCAGGCTGGTTACTCCAGCCCCTTAACTCTTTGGAAACTAACGAAGATGCAATACTAATAATGCCAGAATAATATACATTGCAGAGTATTCGATAGCCATAATGAAACTGCTACACATCTGCGCTCCTCTTTCACTCGCTTCGCTTATTGAAAATCGGAAATTTAATCCGTTTACTTGGCAATTTCGGGGCCGCTGGATGTGTATTGCGGGGATACTTTGGTTTGCGGCTCAATCAGTTTAATGGCAGACTCGTGTTAGGCCTTGTCGGAAATCAATTTCATAGATACTTCCAGCTACATACATTGTACATAAGCTGAGCACAAACATCCTTTGGCTGCTCATAAATCTGCATGCGATATTCGCCCGGTGTCTGTTTGATTTTTTGTGTTTTTTGCTTTGTGCCAAAAGCATTAAAAATTAATTAAAAACTGTACTGCAAAGCCACACAAATAAAATAAAATGCAAACACTCATTTTGGTATTGGCTCGCTGGTGGCCTTTAATTAAATTGATCGATTTACGCTTTATTGAATATTTAATTTGCTTCAACCAGCACCAGCACTGTCTGTTAATCCAACGACAGACACCAAAAAGAGGTCTAACACATGAGGAGAATTGAGTTCATATTCAGATAGTTATAACAAAGTTTAAGAAGAAGGAATACCGTTCTTGGTGCTGCAATTTTTGGATATTAAAGTACTCTGAAGCTACCTTCCATTATGGGCACAAGTTTCACTGTACTTATTGGTTCGAAAAATGCATTTGCTGCATTTTTAATTCTACAAATAACGAACACGAAATGGATATGCTTTTATGTATGCATGTATGTGGGTTAATCAAAATCCATTCCTGAAATGTCCGTTATTCGTCATGCCTCTGCCGTCAGCAAACTTATGGACAAGCGACACAGAGAACACACAAAGGAGACGAGCACATAAAATATGCTTGTGCACAACAGTTATATCTACAGATATTCAGATATGCCAATACATACAGCTGTGAAAAAAATAATAGCACCACCACCACAAGCAATTTTCAAATAGTTGCCCAACTCACATTTTTAACTTTAAGGAAACTTTAAGCACATTTTTAGAAAGGGAAGACTCTTACAAATCTGGGAACAACAAAAAAATCACCTTTTTGTAAGGCTTTTAAGTTATTTAAGGAACTTTTTTCAACTAGTAAAATTAGGCGAAAAAAATAATAGCACCACTTTTGAAAAATGGATTTAAAATTTAAAAAATGACCAACAAGTAATGAATTTCTTAATTAACACTTTTGAACTATTAATTCTAAATCAATATTCATCATTCAAGATTTAGTTCAGTGTCCTATTTTGGCAACATCAGCTGCGCAGCGTCTTGGCATGGAATCCACTAAGTCCAGGCATAGCTTTTGGGAAGCTTTGGACCAGGACTCTTAAATTTGTTCTCAAAGTGATCCGACAGTGGTTGGTTTGGAATCAGCAACTGCCTTCTGGACGTCGGACCACAGATTTTCGATCGGTTTTATGTCAGGCGACTGTGCAGGCCACTTTAACACGTTCAGTGTTGGCCCCGAACCATTCCTTTGCTTTCATGCTGGGGTTATTTTCCGTTTGAAGGACCCATACAGTGGAATTTCGTATTCTGCAAAGGGTAGCATTACTGTCTCCATGAAATTCAAGGACACGTGCTGATCCATGATGGTTTATAGTCAATGTATTGGCCCTACTCCATAGTAAGAGAAGCAGGCCCATACCATTAAATTCAACCTTTTATTTTTAATGGTTTTCTTTGGTGTACTGGTGTTCCTTGAACGTCTTAAGTATGATCGAGATCCCTTTTCAGTAAATAAAACACTTTTTACTCATCTGACTTTAAAATTTATGCGCCATTATAGGGATGTCCAATTGGCATGCTCCCTTGCAAACATCATGTGCTTAGTAATTTGTCTGGCGTTTAAAAGTTTTTTTTTTGGGCAGCAGGCTTTTAGGCTATGTTGTCTAAGATATTTCCAAACTTTCTAGCCCGTCGCTTTTATTTTAAGCTCTTTTTTTAGGCTCGATAGCAGGCTTGAAGGGAACTTTCTTGCTCTCGCGAATCAGCCTTTTGACCCTAAAAGGGGTCATAGATCGTTTTCATCCACGTGTTTTACACTTTTCTTCATAGTTTAAGGCGTTTTTAATCATTTTATTGAAACTGCCTACCAATTGACCAAAATTCTCTGTAAGTTTTACGTCAAACATAAATTTTTTTAAGGGTCGCGCTTTTTCGCATTTCAGAGCTTTCCACGTATTATTGTAATGATTATTATTAGCTTTTATGATAGAAACAATGAAATATTAGTTAAAACTAATAAAGTCGTGGTTTATACAAATTCAATTCCGCGAAATTTCGGATATTCACTTAAAATAGTGCTAACGGTGCTATTATTTTTTTCGCCATATTCGTGGTATTTTTTCTTAAAGTTAAAAAAAAAAATATAAAGACAGAATTTTGAAGAAAGGCAACACTTTGTTTGTTAATGGGGCATACTTAACTATATGAAAAAACTAAAAATTTAAAAAAATCGCCACAGTAATTGCTATTTTTTTGTCTAAGAACAAAATGTGTTGTAGTGGTGCTATTATTTTTTTCGCAACTGTACATTTATGTGCATAAATACATACACAGTACATACATACATATATGCATATGAAAGCAGGCAAAACTTTTACGCGGGAAACTTTAAATGAGAACAGCAAACGAGGGAAAGGCAGGAGGCAGAAACCAGAGGCAGCCAAGTGCTGGGTGTTGGATGCTGCTGCTGCTGCTGCGTGCTGTGTGCGACAACATTCAAAGTTCGTGGAAGCGGAAAATCCATTTATCATATGGCTGCCGTCAGGATCTATATCTATGCACAGATATGTGTGTGCGTGAGAGAGGGTAAGGGCGCTCTAAAAGTAACCAAAGACATTTGATGTGCGATATTTACATGACAAAAACTAGCATCAGGTGAAAACAAATGATGATTTCAGCTGGCATTTGCCACACATGCGGTATACATAAATATGTATGTATTAATATGTATGTACATACCCAAAGCTCTGCCTTCATTATTTGCATTGAATGTAACTGATAATAGCACGGATGATGATGATGACTATGCTCTCTGGGATCATCTATGGCTGCTGCTTATGTGCTCATGTCTGCGTGAAACTCAACCAAGATACGACGACAATGACAGGGCAGGCCACTCGCACACTCCCACTTGGTAAGTGGGTTACACATGTATGAATATTTATGTCACAGACTTGGCTTTCCATTTCTAGCCACAAAATGATGGTAGGCTGGCTCTCTCAATTGAATGATTTGCGGCAAGGCAGTGCCATAAATCAAGCAATTTAAGTGACAAACTCGAGTGGTTGTTGGCCAGAAAGTCTCTAAGCAAGTCTAAGCAAAAATTCAGCAACCCAAGGAATGGTAATAGTAAATCTCTGAAGCTTTAATTGGGTTTTTTGGAACCTTTCCTGATGCTTGTAATTTTGCAAAATCAGTGTCAATGCATTACAGATCGTCGGGCAAAGCTCTCGAAATAATGGTTGCCCACCTTCAGCCCATAAATCACCAGAAAGTGCAGCCTCCTGTCAGGCAGGACGTGGCCTGTGACACTCTTAACATATTCTACTCGTGTCGCCTGTCGCTGACCAGCTCTGTCCCGGTCTCTGTTCTGTGCGGATCTGGCCTGGTTATGGGTTGTCGCCACAAGCCACACAAACATCCAGCGGAAACATGCAACAAATTGCACAATAAAATCGCGAAAATCATTGCAAATATTCGCGAGCGCAGAGAGCAAATGCCTGTCACTGCGGCTAACCAAATAAACACACACAATCCAAACCCATTTCAGTTGCCATTCCCTCATCCCCCCATCACTTTGGTGTTTCAGTCACCAAATATTGAAATCGAAAGGCAAACGAATCGGTTTTCAGTTGCCCGGTCGCCCGTTGTTCCCCTTCTTGTGGGTTCCATTTCGATTTTTGACAATTTTCTTTTGCAATAAAATTGGCAAACAATAAACCAAGCTGAATGGGGAGAGATTTATCAACAGAGCAGTACCTCTTATAGCGATTTTTTTCCCTTCTTCAAATGTTGCTCATTATCAGCAGAAGATTATACAAATTCTAGAATGGCAGACAGTCAGAGACGTTCGGGGTTGTAAGTACTGATATGCACATACACACGGTACATATTTATAGCAGTAATCTGCCCATTGAAATATTCAAACAGCACTTAATTCAAGTTCATTCCGATTAGAGCACAATAAGCAGCAAAAACGAGAGGAAAGCTCCAGGTTAGTAGCTCTTCTTTGCCAGAGGCAAAGAGCTAGAAGCTATGTCCAGATGCTCTTATTTATTGCGAAACTAAACAAATATAAAAACAGCTGTAAGCACATATTAGCCAAGGCCAAGGTAGGAAAGGGTTGTGGTTGGTGCTATAAAAGCAAGAGCAAATTTTTTGCAATTGTTACTTCAAGCAGTTCGGATTAACAACGAATCAAATATTCAGCAACAAAACTAGAAAGAAACTTGTTTAAGCGCCGATTATAATGCACAAAGAGTACTCGTAGTAAGACACAATCTAAAGCACAATCTAAACAAAAAGTAGCCAAAAAAAAGCATAGAAAAAAGCTCACAAAAAACTGATCAGAGCTTAGTAGCCATTGAGCCAGCAGGCAGGCAGGCAGATAGATCTGAAATTTCAATGAACAACCAACCAAGATTGTTCAATTCGGTGCTCTGTCTGCTGACAGCACTCCGGATATCCAATGGCTTTAACATAGGGGCCACCAATAGCATCAGCTACATCCCGGGGAATGGCAGTGTGGAGGTGCTGCCAGAGGTTCATGGGAGCAAATTCTTCTACTTTGGATTCGGCAGCAATATGCTGGCCCAGCGGATACACATACAAAACCCCACAGCACAGAGGATGGGGGCAGCCCTTCTCCCCGACTATCGCTTGGACTTTGCACGTGAGGGACCACGCTGGAGGGGAGCTGTGGCCACAATCGTACCAACGCCGGGCGAACACACGTGGGGCACTCTCTGGGAGATCGATGTCAGCAATCTGGATGACATAGACAAGTAGGTAGATCAGAGAGGAAGGCGATGAAAGCGATGTAAAACCCCATTACTTCCCTTGCAGCCAGGAGGGCGTACATCTAGGCGTCTATGAGGCACTCACAGTGTACGTAAAGCTCCGGAATGAGGAGTCTGCCACCCCGGCACGTGCCTACATGCTGACCAAAAGCCACCAGCCGGAGACCAATCTCTACCACATGCTGCCCGATCAAGTGCCCCAGGGGCGGCAGCCATCAAAGACCTATCTGCAGTGCCTGATCAAGGGAGCCATCGAGAGTTCCATACCCGAAGATTATGTCATTCGACTGCGCTCCATCAAGCACAATGGCAGGGTGGAGAGCAGTCTGGAAGAGAAGCTTGAACTGCAGGATGTTGTGCTGCCATAAGTGGGATGGTATGCAGGGATATATTTACATATGGGCATCCCTATAGCTTTTGTTTAAAGTGTAACATCTGCAAAAGGAACCAATGAAAATTCAAAAATTAATCAAATAAAAACGAGTTAATTAATCGAGAGTTATGTACGTCGTTTAGTAGCAAATATTAATAGTAGTATCATTAAGTTTTATCGCACTTTGCAGATCTCGAAGCCCCAAAAACTGACACCATTACGACACCTTTCCTACATGCCACAGTGGCGCCACCACGCTCGTTAAACGAAGCGATCCCAAGCGCTACTGTGCTGTTTCCATACATTAGCCAAGACAAGCACCCGACTGGGAACAGTTTCCTTCTTATCTATCAGCTGCCTTGTCCGTCTCTACTTATCTTATTTTCAGACAGTTTGTTCCCAGTGGCAGTGTGGTGCGGTGCGTGGCGGCGGTGTAAACAAAGACCATTTGTTGAGTTTTATTTTATAAAATGTGTGTAACGTGAAGGTTGGCAGAAATAGTAAACATAGGGACAAAATCTAGTAAAGCAAACATTTAAATATTTACAAAAAAGTGAATTGCGAGTTTCAAAACACGCGAATTTGCAATTGACAAATAACCACAACAAAGTGCAAAAAGAAAGCTTTTCGAACAGCTGGCCGACAGCTGCTGTGCTTTTTACTAGTGTTATTTATGGTATAGATTTTTTAAATCGGCGAATGGGCAAAGCTTTTTCTGTTTTAGTCAAGTTCGGAACCAACAAGCACACTGGACGAAATGACTGACTTTGATCAATTAAAAATTTAACTAACTAAAATAAAAGATATTAATTCCAAATATATGTACATAAATATGTACAAAAAAGCCAAAAACAATTCTAATTCAAGACGCCAACGGCCTCCAATATACATATACACCAATATATAGATAAAAAAATACCTAAATTCAAAGGACAGAAACGGACTCTAGACATAAGACACAAAGTGTGTGCCAGATGGTCTCGAGTTCTTTATGCCAATAAATTAATCATTTCCGAATACATTGGCCTAGCGTAACTAGAAAATAAAGCCAGAATTGACCAAATTACTATTTATATTGCCAACAACTAAGAATTAACCGAAGGCCCATCAACAATAAATTAATAAACATATAAATTACAAAATAAAACCCCTTTTTCTTACAGCACCCTCCCCTCCCGGCACTACTCCCCATTGGCCATGGCCTGTAAATTTTATTATTTCGGTTTCGGCAGCAACATGCTGGCACGCCGCATCCACATACAAAATCCCACTGCCAAGAGAATCGGAGCTGGAAGACTAGAGGTAATCGGGGAGCTCATTGCAGAAATAAGTGTTTGAAAATATAACCAATATTCCCCACACAGAACTACCGCTTGGACTTTCACACAGGATCCAAGAACTGGCTGGGCGCCCCTGCCACGATTGTGCCCACAGCTGGAGCTCATGTCTACGGCGCCATATGGGAGATTGACATGTGCAATCTGAAGGATTTAGATGAGTATGCCAAGCAGGCACAGAAACACTCTACAGAAGTTAACTTTTCTCTACTCTCCGCAGCCAGGAGAGTGTGCCCGATGGCGTGTACATTCCGATCAGTATCCCAGTTCTCTCGCTGACCAGCAACACAGACATCATCTGCCGTGCCTATCACCTGACCAACCAGCCGCTCATGGAGGTGCACGGGCAGAGCGTTCCGCCAGCAAGTATTCCCCTGAATCGACAGCCCTCGCAGACGTACCTCAAGGTGCTGGTCAAGGGTGCCCAGGAGACGGGCATACCCGAGGACTACGTCAAGTGGCTAAGGGGGCTCAAGCACAATGGCAATCAGGTGCCCGCCATGGAGAAGAAACTGGAACTGGACGAAGTGAAACTTTCTTGAAAGCTAAAAAAACTAGAGATCTGATCCTTTTAGGCATATTTTTGTAGGACATTTCTAAGATTTTTCCATGGTTTCCAATAAAATTATTTTCCAAAATCAAAGACATTTAACATTCCTAAAAATATGATTCATAATTGATCTTTCGAGTTTATTTTCAATGGGTTTCTTCTACGTCTTGCCGTCTGTTCCCAAACTTTCAATGACCTCTGCTCACGCGTGAAAAAAACTTTGTCCCAAAAAGTGGAATTTAATTAATTTGAATCACTTATTTATGATGATTACCAATTTCCTGTCTGCCAGCAGCAGCAGACCCAATGCCCATTCAGACAATGGCCGTCCAAGAAAACAAAAGTTTTGCACTTTTTACCCCGACTGGATCTCTGTCTCTCTCGTGCTCTAAAGTGCAATTAAAGTGCAATTTAGTGTGCACTCCAGGAGCTGCTGCTGCTGCCGCTGCTACTTCCGACGACGCCGATGATGATGGTCTCCAAAAATGCATTCCGGGCTGAAAGCTAACGAAGCTCATCCAGGCGATCCCGACTACCGCCTCCTGGCTGTCTTATTAATTTAAATTTGAAGTTTTCGGCAGCAAGTGGCAGGGCGGAGCACTCTTCAGAGTAGAGTTCGTCCTTTTTGGGAGCTGCACATTTGCATATTGCTTGGGGAGTTGCCGGTGTCGGTTTGTGTCTGTGTGTGTTCGGGTAATAATAAACATAATTCCCTGTTTCGGCAGGAGTTCTCTCTATCGCTTGGGCTTGGCCCCCCAGTTAGCAGCTAATTCCAGGAGCAGCTGCAGCTGACCCAAGATGGCAGGGTCCTAGGTCCCTTGTACCTTTCGCTGGCAAATACAATTCCTGCCCTTTCCCGCCCTGCCCGACTTTAACAAAGTAAAAACTTCTCACCAAGTTGCTGGCTTGGCTTGTTGCGGTTTGTTCACTTTGTGTAGTTGTAAATTAAATTTGGAAGCTGCAGAGAACTGGAGACTTTGCTCGACACTCTCCAGTTTATAATCGTTTGGGAATTGAAATGCAGTCGAGTCCGAAGAGTCAAAGTCAGAGTCGATGTTTGGCCACAGTCGGCAAATGTCTGGGCAAAAACTTTTTCTTCTTTTATTTTTCATCTTGGTCAAAGTTTTTGGCTCAACATTTTTATTGCATTTGCGGCGCCCCACCCGTTGAGCGTCGACGCTGCCGTGTCCAATGGAAGTGAAGTGCTCAGCCCGGCCATTAATTATTTAAAATGCACGGGCGCCATAACCATTTAGAGAAGAGTCTCGTCGATGTAACATGTGCCACAACAAGCCACAGCCCAGCAGCAGCGGCAGCAGCAGCAGCATTCAGGCCACAAAGTAAGCGACAACAGCAGCAGCAACACCATTGAGGCATTGGGGGCTCTTGTAATCATAAAAGTTTATGGGGTTAAAAAAAAGAGAGCAGCAGTCTGGCACACCGAGCAGCGAATACTCTGAACTCTGAATTTATAATCCAAAGCCACAGCGCCACAAATACACTGCCGCAGAAGTCTAAGCGGCGACAAGTGACGAGCAGAAAAGGACTCTGCCTGGAATGGGCTCAGCTGCTGCTGGTGTCGCATTTTGTGGGCATGGGAATTTAATTAAAATCAAGCACTTGCACTCTCCTGCACCCCCCTAATCTACCCTCCCCCATCCACACCTTGGGCGCCAGCTCAGCTCGTCGTTTAGTTTCAATCAAAGTAGCAACAACAAACAGCAAAAACACACAAAAAGAAAGGCAAAATTTTACGCAAATTGACAACAGAAGCGACGACAACAAGCAGCCAGTCCAAATGGTGACTGGAGGTGGCTGAAAGCGCCGCCATGTCAATAAAAATAAAAACTGTTTCAGATGCGTCTCCGCTCCCCCCCGTTCGTCCTTGTAGTCCTTCGCCTGTGACAGTTTGGTCGTAATTGAAACTCATTAGCGTGCATTTTAGTGGCAATTCTGGTAGCTGAAAGCTGCGAAAAGCCTTTCCAACCCTTTTTTTGGGAATTTCTGAACCGTTTTGGGTGGACTCTGGCGGGGAGTTGTGCCGAAAGGTTGGACGTGGGGGAGGATTGGAGGGTTTGGGAGGGTTATATGTGGTGTGCGTGCGGTTTATGTGGTAAGTGTGTCATCATTATGACTGCCATGGGGGTTTTTACTCCTTTTTTTGCATTGGTTTTTCCCAACGCTGGATATGTGTATAAGTGGGGAAAGAATATGCTGCACTTGGGCAGTGCCTGCCAGTAGTTGTTGGGTCTAGAATTAATTTGAAAAGTTCCCATAATAGTTGCACATTTCCCCATCAATCTGCGCTATGAGAAGATGCAAAACAAAAAAGAGGAAACCAATTAAATATATTATTGCAGTTATTGCAGAATGTTATTACTCATTTACACAAAGCGACCACAAATCATTATTAATTGCCTTGTCAGCGGCACAAAGGATTAAAAATGGCACACGAAACCGCACGACTACGGGAACTGCGAACTATTCGACATCAAAAACTAAAAGAGACCCGCACCCACACGCACCAGGAAGGAGTCCACAATCCACACGATAAAGTAAACCAAATGAATTTTAATTGAGGAACTCTTGGGGCACAAATGCCTGTAATTATGCGTCACACACGAGGCGTCAAAGGCAACACACACGGGACTGTGGCTGGGAAAAGGGAAAAGACCTTTCCTTTTCGACGGACCCATCGGAAATTCAATTAGCCTGCCCAAGAAAACGGCGAAACCGGGGAAAGAAACTGAAGTTGATGGCCCATTTGCATATAGTTTCTGACAGTTCAAAGTGTTTGCGCAAAGTTTTTGATGATGCAAAACTATTAATTACCCAAAGAAGCAACACTTTCCGATTAGCCAAAAAGGAGAGACGCCTTCTTCTAAGCAAATGCAAATGTGAGCGCCCCAATTTCAAGGGAAGGAGCTTGGTCTCTGGGGGACAAAATGCCCATAGATTGGCCTCACTCCCGGTTGCCCACATTGGCAATTCCCTTGTCAATCACCTGCGGGGGGCTTTTCCATTATGGCTGATGGCAGCCAGACCCAAGCGATCGAGTGTCTAGAAAAGACCAACAAAAGGATTGAGAGATTTTAGAGACTGTACAGAAATAGGAGATATCCTAGAAACTTGCGTTAAGAATGATGAAAATACTTGCGGCAAAGTCAAAGAATTTATCTAAAAATATCACAACAATTTTCCACCGATTCTCCACTTAGTTCTCGTTGGCATACGGAATCCAGACACTTATATACACCTTTTGCCATGCTAAAACAGGGTGTGTATAAGCCAAAAAAAACAAAAAGAAGAACCACACCACGACCGGAAGAGGACAACTGCAGCGATGCAGAAGTAGCAAGTGCCGCGGGCCACATGCAGGGAATTGCACAAATAAAACTGAAAAATGCAATTGGAATCTGTGCGGTGCACAAGCGGACAGGACAGGGATACAGACACTGGGATACAGATACGGATACACAGACACGCTAATCAAATTAAGCGCAATATTTGGTTTTCATATTTCAGCAGCAGCCGCCAGAGACGGAGTTCTGGTGGAGATGCAACTTCAAACTGGCCGCGGGCATTAATTACACTTAAATGTTGACCACATGCCAGGATTTGACAGGAACACTGACAGCAGCAGCCGAAAGTACCGCCAGAGAGTGGGCTGCAAAGTCAATAAGTTCGTTGCAAGTGCAGGCGGTGCGAGCCTTTGGGCACCGCAGGACTTGGAAGTCCTTGTACACTTGGCTGGCGCTGTTTTGTGCCATTTCCCTGAGGCGGCGACCGAGCGTTCCTCGTTTGAGGTTGCATTTTTTGACAAATTCTCGCGACACGCAACAGCAGGAGTGTCAACTGGGGCGTGGCAGGGGGATGCTGCTGCGATTAAATCATTAAATTCATACGCTCCACGGGTTGCACTTTGTCGAGGCTTTGTTCCGAGGCGTTCCACTCGGCATTGACCGTTGGCCTCCCCCTTGGCTGCTGGCCAGATTGTCACTTCCTGATTATTTGGTTTCCGTTTTCATTAAAATGCACGAGCCCTTCCCTCATCCCTCTCGACACCCAAACCTGATGCTGCTGCTGCTCCTGCTGCTGCTGCTGCATCAATGGTTGCATTGCTCTTGGCCCTTTTGGGTTTGGGTAAATGCTTTTGGGGCATTTTTTAATTAAACGACATGATGCCGCCGAGGCAGAGGCTAGATTTCGGTGTCACCAACTCGCCCGCCGCCCTCTGTGGCGCTGTGGGTGTTGTTGCATTGTTGCCGCCTGGGTGTGTGTGGCACGTGCAATATGACAAATATTTTAGGCACACAAAAGTGCATTAGCGGCAGAGACTGGGCAGGGGCATGGTGTCTAAAAGGATGACTAATTCATTCTAAAGCTGCTGAGAGTTCGGATAAAATGTTAACTTTTTAATGCCATGATTTTCACGAAGAAGTTTCTGACTCAGGAGCTCTTCTGAACGTCACTTAATTAACAAGAAAATAGTTGTTTCCCTTTGGTACATTTTCAGCTATTGATACCACTTCCTTGCACCTGTTCGCGCCCTGCGTACCCCTCTCTGTGTATCCCTCCCTTTGACTGCATTAAGGTTAAGTTAAACAAGTGAATGCAAAATACATTTCGCATTTTCATTTTGGCATTTTCGCTTAAAAGCTTTTCCCACCAAATGGAAAGAGCGAATGCACAAAACAGGGCGAATGCACGCAGAGAAAAATGCAACTAAAATCGAGGCAAAACTCTGCAAAAACGCCACAAACCGTCTGGGAAGTGAATAAAAAAGTTATTCCCGAAGACAGCTTTAGAAAATAGTTCTAGAATATTTCTAAAATATGTGGCTAGAATGTTTCGCTCAGTGCAGAAAGCAGCAGAAAGCAAAGTGCGGAGCAAAGAGAGTGTGTGTAAGCTCTGTAACCGACGCTCCTCCGCTTGTTTGGCCACGGCTGACTTCCGGCCTGATTTCCTGGGCACTTTTCACTCTGCCCCCTGCTGACTGCCTGCCGTACTGCCTGTTCTACAACACACTAAATAACCTTGTTAGCGTTTTTAATTAAAGGTGTAAATATTGATATTTACCCATGCAGACCCTGCCACCGCCACCGCCGCTGCCGCTGCCGCCGGCCCTGCTGCTCCACTCTGCACTCTCCCTGTTCTGGCTGTCGCGGAAATGCATTTTCGCAAAAAGTCAAATAAACTACATGGAAATATGAGCCGGTTATTAAATACGGTTATATGCGAGTTTTCGCCACCGGCGGATAAATGTCGTTTTTCGGTGAATTACGAAGGGAATATCATTTGCAAATATATAAATCTGACGAGAGCGAGTGTTGAAGTTGCCTTTAGGATTTTAAATATTCAACTGAAAGTATGGAAACAATTTTCGAAACTGGCTTTAGGAAATTATTGAGCTTGAAACCCGGTCATTGAAGCAAAGAACAGAATGGAAGAATAATCTACAAAAATGTTATTTAAATTTGTATTAAACATTTGGGTACAGAACAGAAGAATAATCTACAAAAGTCTAAAAATCCAACGAAAATTGAACACAAGAACAGAATAGAGAAATAATCTGCAAAAGTATTTGTTTAATTTGTGTTAAACATTTGGGCACAGAATAAAATAATAATCTGCAGAAGTATTTGTTTAACATTTTATGGTGCCTGCCGTAAAAAAGGACAAAGAGCGGCAACCACTTTTCTGATAGTTTTCCACACATTTTTCCGGCAACACTGAAGAGTGTGCTACCAACAGGAAATATTTTACTCGAATTTGTAATAAAATTATGGAAAATTATTAACAAATCACCAGACTTCACTACACACATGTATAAGTTTTCATCTAAAAATAAATCCCTCTACAATTGCCAATAAATGTTGTACATTTCCTGTTATTTATATTGCCGTATTTATGACCCTTATTTACATGCTAAAATCTAACCAATTCTTCAGTAATTACTGACACAACATCAAAATCAAAGCACCGACGCACACACATCACACATCCTCACTGGTAACATGGCTAATACATTTCTTTACAACATCATGGACATGTTGGACATGAACGTGGCCCTCTGGTCATAGAGCCCCCATGTCTAATGGTGGCATAGCAACCTCCCACTCCTGCCTGACAGCCAGCCAGCCAGCCGCTGGCTATTAAAACGGCCAAATGCACTCAAAAGCCTCTCCTCTTCCGGGCTGCGCATCAATAACGCACACTTGACGCTCCAAATTAAATAACCATCATCAGAATCAATAGAAATAGAGGATGCTACGGTACACACACGGCTCTCATACTCACTACCCCCACTCTGCCACCATATCCATGTCCACATAACCACGGGAATATTCTGTGCCAGGGCCCATGGGCTGGCTGGACACACAACAAATTGAGTTAACTCTTGCCCAAAAGCGTACACCCGTACAATGTAAGAGAACAGAGTGGGTAGGCAGTGGGTAAGGGGCACTCGAGAGCCAGAGGCCTGTTAAGTTTTGTGCAAAAAATGTTAATTTTAATTAAGGCCTGCTATCGACACCCAAACAGACACGACTGTGGCTCTGCCACTGCCACTGCCACCAATGCATTTCGAGGCACTCCACTCAGCGCTCAACTCTCAACTCTACTCCAAAGTGCAATGCAGCGCAACTGATGCACTTTATGGACATGCCATAGACGGCCAGGTCTGTTGTTCAGGTCAGGTCGGGAGAGACAGATAGAGAGATGGAGAGAGCGAACTGCCCGAAATGGTGTCTGCTCTGGGCTCCTGTTCATTGTGGTCGTGTCATGGACATGTGTAAACATTAACACAACATTGTTGCCCGACCGCCCACAAGCTGTATGGAGACGGGGACGGGGACGGGCACGTCGAACATTAGTTGGAAAGGCTATGCAACAATTTGTTGCACTCCACACACGTCGTCAGCGTCAGCCAAGCGTTGCTCTTTTATATGCCATGGCAGGATTGGCATGGATTGGCCGGAACACACTGCCTTTGGTTAGGGTATTTCTAGCGCTATTCTGGAGTAGGCATAAATGTTGGTTAGAATCTCTTTGAATTAGTTTATGCGAATAAAGGGAAGAAATATCTTAAATAATTATAATTTCCATTACATTTCCACAGTTTAAGCTCTCATTTAAATCCATTTCCTCTAGCTTAATTCTTCTACCAACAATTTCCTGCCCTGGGTTAGGGTATCTCCGCAGTTCGCTCACACTTTATCATCAAATTCTGGATTTTTCTGCATTTATTTTTTTGCATGTTGCCGAGGCACTTAAAAATTTAAATTAGCGCTGGCCGAGTGAATTGCATTAGCGCGCTTTTTAATTCGACTCGTAAATATTTCACCTCTACCTCGGATATGTGTATGAATTTTTCAGCATTTTAACGCGCTACCCAGGTCGATGATTATCCTGCACAGCTTATCAGCGCCTGGCCAGGCTCTCCACTGCCAATTTGCCCACCCTCCCAGCCTGCCTCTCCCTCGTGTTATTGAAAAGCAATTAAAAAATCCCAGCGCCATGGAGTGCGGAGAAATTATTGAATTATAATGCACACATGATGCCTGGCACTGCAGGGGGGCCGACACAGGGTTCGGGTTCGTGGGTCAAGCTCATAAATATAAATAGGCGTTCGCATTTTGGAAGAGCTGCAGCCAAATGTCAACTTTGTGTTGCAAGGCAGCTGCTGATTAATGTAGAAAGTAATTTGGTTCCAGTTTCAAATTTTAGACTAGAGATTTAAGCAGATTTTTCTGTTTGTTGCACTCAAAACTCATTTCTTGCTTCCTCATAAATATTTTTCCCCATTAAAGCCCACTCATATACCTTTAATCACCTCCAATTCATTGATTATATCTGCTTTGGTTCTTGTTTAAGCCCGCAATCAGCTTATTGCGATTAAATTCTCATCTCGACTGACTGACTTCCCCGCCAACTCCGTCTGCTAATTGCGCCTATCCGATTACCCGACGCCAAAAGCTATTTTCAATAGCAAAAACAACGCCGAGGCAAAAAAAGTGCAAAAATGAAATTTTATAATTGGCTTTTCGGGCCAAAGATGGAAAAATAAAAACGCAGGAGCAATGCTTCGCGGTGCATTCGAAAATAATTAGCATAAAAATAAAACACAAACGTCGAAGCAGCTCGCAAAAATATTAAATTTCAGGCAATTAAAAAATGCGCAACGCTGGAAAGTGCGCTACGGATTTGGCTGACAGCCAAAAGGAAAAATAAAAGGGTTGCCAGGCCATATCAAATTACCCAGAAAGCCCAGCAGAAGTCTCGACTTTTTATGTGGCTAAGACAAACAAATAAATTGAAGTATTTTCCATTCCGCCCAAGAAGCTTAGAGCCATAAACACAATCAAAGCCAACGCAAATAGTCGTAAAGGTCATAAAAATTGTCTTAAACGAAATGAGCGAACCGAACAGAACCGAACCCTCCCCCACACAGCACAGACAGACTGTCAGTCACTCAGCCCACTCCCCCTAGAACCCCGTCTTTATAGATATATTTTTTTATTTTTTTTGTAAACTGTGAACAGAACGATAAAAATGTGGCCCTCGACACCTGCGACCACAATTAAGCCGCGTTAAGCGGCGCTGCACCCAGTCCGCGGGAAGGTTTTCTGGGCACGGGAGAAACCCAAAAACTTTTCTCAACCAAATTGAGTTAAAACTCGCACAAAAAATACGCTTTTGCCCTGGCCAATTTTTTAGCTCCCTCTATTTTCCCTTGCAATTAAAAGCCGCCCAGCGGTCGAGACTTTTACGTGCTGAAAGTTGATAATTTAATTGAAGTTGTTAACAATTTTTTGCTGTCTTTTTTGCATTATTTCTAAAAAAAAATAAGGAAATAAAATATGTGCAATATGGCAGTGGGGGCCTTATTAAAATTTGTTGAAATATAATTAAAGTCATGCTGAATTTAATTGCTGTGCTGACAAGGGTGTTCCTGCAGCAGCAAAAAAAAGGGGTCTGAAGATTTAATTTGGTTTAATTTTAAGTGATTGGAGGGAAGGGAAACTCAGCGATTAGCAGGTGCAGAAAGGAACTTAAAGTGTCTCCCTTATAATCATTACCCAATGCCCAAAATCTGTAACCCATTCCTAGCCTCACAGTTCGCATACAAAAATAAAAACAGACTTTCATTTTCAATTTGGCAACAAATTTGCTGTACGAGTGTGCATGAAATCCAAGACTCAATCAAGAGTCAAATACTAATAATGCAAACAGACAGACATGCACCCCCCACATCAAATTTTAGGCTAGAGGCTAGAGGAAGAAAAAAAATACATCTAAAATTACCATAACCAAAGCGGAACCAGGAACCAGAAAAGAAATAAGACCAGAAGCAGGACAGGACACACACACATCCCTGTGTTATTTCTGTTCGAATCATTGCAATTGTTTGTGGAATGCATTCGGAGTGAGTGAGGGAGAACTTTATTGAGGCTCAAACGGAAATGGAGAAATGGAGAAAGCGCAAATTGAAACAAAATGTACAAATCAGGCGGCAAATTTGCATGCGACAACATTTCTGAGACTCCCCAATAGCCCACACCCAGTGCCAGTTCTCCTGTGACAATGGGACAAGGGATCAACTTATTGGCAATTTTTATAGTTCATCGAGGGTTGCAGAACAGCCAGGCAGGAGGGGTGTAGTGTGGTGTGGTGCGGTGTCTGTGTGGGTCCCAGTGCAAATTTATGTTTATTGAGGCAAGAATTTCACGATGTCATAAGAGTTGGTCGCTGGGAGAGGCCAGAGAGCGAAGAGGAAATGCTCTATAAGAAATGAGGAACAAATGTGGATAAATGGAAGACAAAAAGCATTAGAAGAAATATAACTAAAAGTGGAATGGAAACAGAATAGAAGAATTGAATATTAGCGGACCCAACTGCATTTATATTTTGCCCATTGCCCCTTCTGCATTCCCACAAGTTGCATTCCCTTTTCGCTTTACCCCGTTGTGCACTGAGAGTATCCCGAAATCGTATGCAAATTTCCCTGCCACGGGATACCTTCTCTTCATATCATATCAATATCCCAACCGATGTCATGGCAACTTGGGCAGAAATTTATGCAAATAGCCGAGCAAATAAGTAAAATATTTCACTTGTCCACCACGCTCTGCTTTTCTTTTGCCAATTTCTTATTTAATTTTTCGTGTTTCACTTTTTTTTTTATTTATGGCAACTTATTTGGCAGAGAGCGAGAGAGAAGGGGCGTGGCCACTCGTACACAAATCAATTCCACTACATTGAAGCAAAAATCAATTGGAGTACACAAAAAAACTGATGGCTTGGGGTGGGGCAATGGAACATGAAACTCCTTCCATGCAAAGGCAGACAAACAGACGAACGAACGAACAGACAGACAGTCGAACTCCTCTGCTGGTCGGGCAATTATATCTGAAGGAGTCGAGTGGCTTCACTCTGCACTCTCCATGCCACTTGGCGCTCCGTTGAGAACACAAGTTTATCTGTGCATCCCGCTTCTCGTTCTGTTCTCTCCTGCAGATCCCTTTTTTCAAGGACCACCCCCCATGGGCTGCCTCTTCTGTAACTCAATTAAAATGAGCTCAGGTGTAAATTTTATTGAAAATGTTTAATTGCCGACGACTTGGCATCGTCTGGCTGGAAGGCTCTCTGCCTCCGTCTCATTATCTGCTCCATTATACGCTCGCTCGCAGCGATTTTTACTTGTAATTATTTGTTTTTGTATGTCTGCACCACACACACACTGTTGCGCAATGTTCTTTGTCCTTTGGGGGGTTTTCGAGGATTTATTTGTATGTATTTATTTGCCTAAGCTGCTTCTGACATTGTCATGATGATAATGCTGCTGCTGCTGATGTCATTCCTGAATTTACTGGTAAATATAAATGCAAGTCGTGGCTCTCTGCTAGAACGAGGGCAGTTCCTGTTACAGTCAACTTTTGTGGCAGGAAACAACGAGCAACTTTTGGCTCACTCCTCGCTGCTAACTCCCGCAAAGACCTGGCGCTAGGACAACGATGTCCTGCGGTGCCTTAGTGTGCATATTGAAATTTACACAATTAACTTAATTGCCAATAGTTGTGATGCCATCTCTGTACCCAGCCAGACTCTCTAACTGCCTCTGTTCTTCCCACTCAAACTGCTTCCCATGCTGCCCTGCTTGAGGTTGTTGTGGCAACAGCCGCACTTTGTTCACAGCTATGCCTAACCCCTTGTGCCGATCTATTTAATTTGAACAATTAGTATGACCGAATGTCAAGCATTATCTAATGCGAGAGCAGGCAGTCACGTGACCGCACGAATGCAAAACAGATTTGCGTGATGAATTTATGACTGACATTGATGGGCCCTGCCCCGAATCCAGGCAGTCAGACACTTCACAACATGCAACAGAATGCGACCCTTGGGGTGTTTTCTTTTAAAAGTTGCTCTTTTTTCACGCCCGCTCCTTTTCGACAATCCTTTCTCTCTTTTTTTGTTAACCCTTTCTTTACAGCTCGATCTATTCTGCTGTTGCTGCTGCTGTTAAGGGGATTACGAGGCCATGGTCGTGTGTCTGATGTTGATTAAACGGCTCCCATCTGAAATGAAATGTTCTTCCTGCTCGTTCCGTTTTTACATTCATAATTTATGCAAGTAGCAGGAAATTCGATACACCCGCATGGTCTAGAATTGCTTTAAACTTTGAAGTACAGTGCGTTACAGCACCATAGGGGGAGCGTTAAACACAAACGTTGTAAGGAGAATGCATAAAGTACATTAAGCTCGACTTATTTCACTTTCCTTTAGGATTAAATGTTATGGGAATCTGGAAATAAATGCTGGCACTGAAAAGCAACTTCAGCCAAGTGTTCGATACTGAAAATATCACAACAAAAGTCCCACTAAAATCCAAACAAATCTCATTCTACAGAATAAATCCAATAAAAATCTGCTGCCATTTTCGATAATTATCACAGAGGAAATCGATCTGAAACTGTACTATTAACACTTGAAATTAAATAGTTTTCTCTTCAATTTTGATATTAATATGACAATAATTGATTTAAAAATATTTCAGATTTAAAATAAATACATTTGACATTTAAATACAATATTTTCGTATTGGAATTAAATGTATTTCCTACAGATTTAATACATTTTAATATTTGGCCAATAAAAATATAATGAAAAAAAATAAAATATTTATTGTAAAGGTTTTTATGTTTAGATCAAATTTGGGTCGCATCGTATTAGAAAAAATTGTATTATTTTTCACCATGTTTGTATTTAAAACCCAAATGCTAAACTTAACTATTTATGCCATATTTCTGCGTGTGCATTACCAATTCATATTCTCTAAACGAATCTCTAAAACAGCTAACCAATAAATTTTCCCAGAGTCCCACACAAAGTCCCCGCTCTAGCCACGTGGAAATCAAAACAAAAATCAACATGGAACAATTAATAACAAATTAACATGATGGGGTCGCCTGGCCGGAAGTGAAACCAAAACCGAAACCAAAACCAAAACCAAAACCAAAACCGAACATCAATAGTCATCGTCCGTCGCATAATGAAATGTATTTGTACAAAAATTAAGCGACAAATGCTTCGTTTCGAGTCCCAATTCCTGTTTGGGCATTGTTTTGGTTTTTGTGTGAGAAGTTTGGCCCTCAAATATTTACACTAATCATTGTAAAACATATTCCTCAAGTGCTGCTTGCACCGCGAGCCAACAAAATGAAAGGAAGGAAGACCGAAAACAATGAACGGGGTCTCGGTCTCAGGTCCAGGTCCAGTTGCCAGAACAAGAGAAACCTGGCCCGAGTCACGTGCCTCCCTGCACGTGTCCCTTTTAATGACCAGCGAATTGTGAAAGGAAAGTACACAGAGAGACAGCGACGGCGACTAAAAAGAGAGAGAGAGAGAGAGTGTGAGAGACTGGGGAAACCCGCAAAAAGGAAAATCAAAAAGTAACGCGGTTCCTCTCCTTTCATACGATGCGATGCGATATATATTGAAATCCAATTCAATGAAATTGTTGCCACGCTCGAGTTCCATTAGACAAAACCAATCACAACAGGCAGGAAAGAGAGAGGTGGGAAGCCAGGAGGGGGCGCCCAAACCATCCACCCACTCAATTGTTGGTCAGTTGAAAATATTTCGACAATTTGCATGACCAACCCTGCCTCTTGCTGCTGCTGCTGCTGCCCTGCCCTGCCGTGCCCCACACACAAAGGAATATGTCAGGCAGCAATTGAACTCTTTTCTCTGCCATCAATGGAGGAAGCCCAACTCTGGGCCCTTTTTAATTGAGGAACTTGGCAGCGGCGTGTGTCGGTGTGGCCAGCGAGACCAGAAACAACAAATAGATGACAGCCAACGCCTGACAATTGTCCTTTGGGCAGGCTTGGATGGATTGAACTCAGAAAGGGGAGGCATGTAATCGGGGGAGTGACCGAAACTGACCAGGATTCCAACAAAAGGCATTGGGAGCGTTGGCTCTGCTGCGTGTAATGGGAATTACACAATACGAAAGTACATATTGAGATTGAGAGACAGAGGAGATACTCATATGTCATCATGGAATCATTTATGATTGATTTGGGAATTTAAGTAGGAACTCTGCTTAAGGATAGTACTAAATACTCTTCAATCTGTGTCGCAGCTTCAGTTTAACAACATCTTTAACCTTTTTCTTATCAGTTTCTCCCCACAACTCTTGCGCAATCATTTCCTGATACAAACTCATCATCGCTTAGGCAGCTCCATCAAATAACTACACATGATGCTTCAAAGTAAGACGCAATATATCACAATATGTTCCTTACGAAGTACTCTAGATACTTGCCCACTTTGCCAGTCCATAAACAATTCATTTATTATCCTCGCAGGCTGCCGTGTGTGTGCTCTGATCTGATCTACTCCTCTCGTAATGCTGCACGCTTGATTTACTGGCAGCGGCTGCAAATCATCGCCCAGGCACAGAGGCCCTAGGAAAAAGGGATAAAGACAATGGTCATATGGGGAAAATATGAATATATTCAGCAGAGAGCAGGGTGAGGGTGTGACATGGTCGTGTAGGCATGTGCGATAAATTATCATGTGTGTGGCAGTCAGAGGGAAGGTGTCCTCACAGTCGCCGTAATTGGTAGTCAAATAGGTGGGTATCCGCCCTCAACCTGGTCTTCCCCTGTGCTCACTCTTTGATATATTGGATTGGATTTGGCTGGCAGACAATTTTATGATCGCCGAATTTATATGATGCATCTCTCCCCAATTGAAGCCCCGCCATAAATTCCAATTGTTTTCCATCAGTCGAAGAAATCCCTCAAAAACCCAACAATTTATGCGTCCTGTTAAAAAACGTTTTGTACGAAATTTGTTCGACTCTTTACAGTTCTTTTGCTCAAAATTAAACGAGTCAAGCTCAATTTTTTAAGAACTAATAAATATTATCCCATAAAAAGGGAAAGGGAATTGCCACAAAGTTGCCAAACCACCCTCGAAGGGCAGCAGCCAAAAATTTTTGTAAAGAATTTTCTAAAGAAATATTGCAAATAAAATTGACGATAAAAAATTACCTTTAATGTGCCATTTTTACTTTTAAATGTCTGCCCAGAAAAAGATGCGGAAAATGCATTAGCAAAAATGGAAGAGGAAGTGGAATTTTGTATACTCTAAAAAGGAAGGAGACTATACGATATGTTTCTTTTTGTTTGTTCCTTTATTTTGCATAAATTTCCATTGAAGTTCCCATCATTTTCTTCATCATTCAGTAGAGTATTCTTAGGATTTATTTTTTTTCAAAGCTTTGCTCCACATATCCAACCCAATGTCTGTCTGTTCTTTTAAAGTACCTTTTCGGGGGTGGCATATAAAGTCAAACATTTTTGTGTTATATCATTTAAATTAAAAGCTGAGCTGACAATAAAAAGTATACAATAAACATTAAATCTCCGACTCAACAATTCAAAAATTGTATTCCATTGTAAGGCACATCAGGGACGACTCTGTCGTGGCCGTAAAACATTTAATAACAAGCCCGAATCGGGCTTTTGATATGGCCAGCAGATACAGCAACCCCCAAGATAAGGGGAGTTTAAAATAGGAAATGCATTTAATCATTTAAGTAACAAGTGAGGAAGAAGTTTTTAAAGTGGCACTTTCGACGCCTTTTATGCTTACTGGAACTGACCGCAGGGTCGCCTCGAAGAAAGATCTTTTCAACAGTCATTCCCAAGACCATTCCTTTTGTATTGGCCAGTAAATCGCCCGCACCCAACCCCACCACACCGGTCTGGTCTGTCCAAAGGAAGTCCTCCTATTCTTTGGGAGTTGTCCAAGTTTGTTGTCCTTTTTTTATGGCCCTGGACACACATAAATTTATATCCCATTCTCACATGTGACGAGAACGTTTTCCCACAGTTTTTCGGGGGAGTGAAATCAAAAAGGAATTATTCTTGACCCATTGGAGAGAGAGACACTCGGGTTGTTGGTCGCTTGGTTGTTCCCTTTGTATAATTCCCCATTTAATGCCTAAGCCAACACCTCAAAGGGACCCACAACAACAAGCTCTGACGAAGATGAATACTTCGCCACTCGATTTGCATAGTTGGGGTTTCGGTCCGGCAAGAGACAAAGGACCTTTCCTTCGGCTTTTGGCTGAGGACTGAGGCTGACCTAACGAACCATAAATTAAACACGCTTTTGATGTCTTGGTCTTGGTCTGGCCGGAATGTTTACTTACTAAAATGTTCTTGCAACATTGTAGGGTTTATCGCCTCAAATTCGATTATAATGAAACCCAACCAGAAAGAAAGACCAACACTTGTATGATCGACCCGAACTAGCTGTGGAAATTAATTGTGCTCCCCTGCTGAACAATTTGCATAAATTACAAAGCAGCATCCAGGGCACATATCACACTGGCAATAAATTCAAGTCAAACTTTCAGCCAGGCTTAAGTCATCAAAATGTGGCAGCACAAAAAGAAAAATTGCCGGACAGCTGCACGGAAAAGTAACGTTTTTTTTGGTCCAAAAAAAAGGAAATAAAAAGCAAAACAATCGGTTAGAAAAATCGCAAAATAAAGACAAACATCTGTGGCCACAGAGCGGTTTGCGCAGGGAACTATTTCGTGTTTTTTTTACCTTTGAAAAAGTAATTTTAGTCAATTTTGTAAACTGTACACAAAGCCACAATTACTCATCCCAAATCTAAGCTTTCGTTGGAATACTTTCCTCTCCTCATCGCTGTATGAATTATGTGGCAAATGCCTCGTTATTAATTAGACTCATTTGACGCTCGGCTACGGCACGGGAGAGATTGTTGCCATGAAGACACCTTAATTAAATGTCTGTCTGCGGTGGATGAGTCCCAGATTTAGCCGCAGAGTCAAAACTCTGCCCAAAAGGGTGGTTCTTCTGTTGGTTCTGTTCTGTTTTTTGGCAACAATATTTTGCACATGCTTGTTTTTTGGGCTCTGATGATTGTGTGTGGCTGTCCCTGGAGATTTGTCATTTTAATTTCCATAAATCAATTTGTTAATTAGTGCGGCACTTTTGGTTGCCAGCCACACAGACAATGGCAGGCGATTAGCCATCAGTTTTCAGGGATTTCTATTTGAAGATATTCGTGGTTTGAGTTAATTAAGTTGGTCTATAAGGATTTGCATATATGACCTTATAAATAATAGTAAAGAAATGTAAAATATCTCTTTTCATTGAACAGGTTTCATGTTTGAATCTTCCTAAAAAAGAATCCTTAAAAACTTTATAAAAACCCATCAAAGACTTCAATTAGTTTTTATAGTTCACTCACCCAAAAAAATATTTCTCTTTTTGCAATAATTTGCGTTTTATTCCTTTTATTTCCTGGCAACCAAATCAAGCACAAGTAAGAGCCCAGATTTCATTACACCGATGAAGAGAGGAAAACTTGAACTTCTTGATGTCAATGTCCCCTCCACACACACCTCACATAAAGACAAATCAAATAAACAAATAAAACAGACAGCCAGGCTAGGGCAATCGGCAATCGGAATCTTTAATCCCATTTAGTTTTCGCATTCGAACCACCGGGCAGGGCATTACTTCAATTTATTTTGATGGCCAATGGATGGAAAAACTGCGTAAATGGCTGCAAATATAAATATTTTATGGACAATCCAATCCGGATGGGAAAAGCAAAGCTTTAAAGTGCATTGGCAGCTTAAAGCTGCTGTTGCTGCCACTTGAGTCCCACTTTTATGAATGCCCCCAACACACACGAACTCACGCAAAGAAAGAGATACAAAAGGAGAGCTAGGGGTGCCAGCAACAAACCAAAGATGTGGCTGCAGCCATTTAATGTCACTTGGGCGCAGCCATCAAGCATATTACGAGGACGAAGGACCATCTCGTGGGGTTTGCTGCTGCTCTCTGGGTTCCACTTTTCCATTCTTTTAGCTGCACATCTGTGGGCGTGTGTTTGATATATTCCGACTTTAGGTTACTCTGTTAAGCACTTCAAAGAGAGAAGCACTGCTATAGAAATGGAAAATGTACATCCCTAGCCTTCCACCTGCTGCATCAATCTTCTGCTAACAAATATACCCTTTATACCCTGCAAGTGCCCCCATTTGATGGCAACAACAACAGTTTACACAACAAAACAAACCGAAACGAAACCATAAGAGAGAAAGCTGAGAGTTGGGAGAGGGGAAAGAGTGGGGCCACATGTAGAGTGTTGTGTTCTGGCTTTGACTTTGACTTGAGGTGCATCCCGACCGCCATCAGCCAAAGTAAAATGCATTCAGCAACAATTGTTGCCAGCTGTAAATAAACACCGCCCCAACATGTGCACTCCACACCCACACATGATACGTACACACACTTTTACATGTGGCTGTGTGCGTTTATATCAGCGGAGGCAAACGGCAGCCAACAGCAACAGCAACAGCAAACAGTGAAATGATAATAAGGTATATAATTTAATATCAATCTGACAGCCAGAAGGCAACAAAGTGCGCCAAAGCCAGCGACCGACGACTACGATGAGTTTTCAGCGAATTCAACGTTGCTTTTTAGTGCTACACTTTTTGTGTGTGTTGTGCGGTTAATATTAATACCCTGATAAAGATAAAAATTGATCGACTAAAACGGTGGAAGATGCTGCAAAATAATGTGAATTTTTGGGCAGTGCTTAAATCATTTTCTCACAAAATTCCTGACCCATTTTCAATCACTATTGGCAGATGCATTTAGCGCGTCGTCAGCTGGGTTAGAGCATCTCTGAGTCGCTCTCACTTTCGACTCACTTTTGCTTCTACTCTGCTCCCTCGCAATTTTTTTCGCCGTCTTGTTGTGTTTGTGCTGCAACCGCCCTGCCCTCTGCTGTGCACTTCACTTTTATACACGAGTATGCATTGTCCCTCTGTCTGTCTGTCTGTCTGTCCGTCGCGGTAACCCTGTCTAGAGGCACTCAAATGCTCTGCTCCTTTACTCCTACTCTCCATCCGTTGGCACCCATATTATTTCTGCTCATCTCACCTTTTCGCATTTTGTTCATCTTTTTTTTCAGCTCCTTTTTACATTTCTACATGTATTCTGTTCCTCACTCTCTCTCTGTTGTATTTTGTTTGCTAACCAAATAAATGCAGTTTGTTGTTTGTGTTGAGCCAAGCAGAACATTTCCATTTGAATGTTCTTTTAAGCGAAAACAATTTCTTCTTTGTTTTGCTTTTGAGAATGTCTCTTCACATCTTTCGCTCCTCTCTCTCTCCACAGTCCACTATCCAGTATTGGCCTTTGTGCTGCGAGTGTTTAGCAAATTAGATCAAGGATTTTCCCTTCTGATTTTCGTAAGGTTATCGCTTGGATGTCATTATCGGGCCCCGCCCCACACACACACACACCTGAGTGCCCCCCGGGGTAATATTTGTATTCTTCCCCTTTTGTTGTGTACCTTTCTGGATATTTTTTTTGTGTGTTTTTTAAAGTATTTCGCTTGGATTTTATTTTACATTTTTTTATGCGGCAACTATAAAAAAGTTTTTACATTTTTTACGGCACTTATTTCTGCTTTCGTTCTCTTCTTCAGCGGGTAACAAAAGAAGTTTTCCGAGGGCGAGTGCATTATATTTTGGACTTACGGCGAGAAGTTGATTATGTTGATTTGTGGAATTGATTTGCCCTCGCAGAGGATGCAGAAGTGCAGCACAGAGAGAAGACCCAAGCAATCCACTCGACTCCGCCAGGCACTCCTTTCTATCATAAAATATTCGTGGCATGTGGCAGCGAACATGTTAAGCGATTGTTCTTTCGGTTGTCAGTCGATGTAATGTCAGTAGATATGCAATGGTTGCAGAGATAGAAAAATGTGTATGAGAAATGTATATGAAAAAGGGATCGATCTACCACTGAAGAAATGGAAATTTCAAAATACAGCGACCCTTTTTATGGGAGATCTTCTTTTTTAAAGATCTTTATTGATTAGCTTGAGTGACAAAACTGGCCAATTGAATCTATTTTTAATTTTTATATATTTACTAGACTTCTAAAAATTTGGAAACTGCAGGAAGAAACATCCACGAATGCAGTTCTATTTTTTAGCAATTTTTTTAGTGTTTAACATTAAAATGGTTTTAATTTTTTAAATAGGTTGAATAATTTAAATAATTGCAGAAATAGTTCAAATTTGATAATAAATATTTGAAAATATTGAGATAATATTTAAACATAATGTGCCGTAATTTGTGAAATAAAAAATAATTAAATATTTCCAATACCATTTCGAAAACATCAAATAAATCTCCACCCATAATAGTACCATAGAATTCGGTTGAAGCAGATTTCTGTGTTACCCCTGAATAAGATATTTCGATTATGAAAGAAATTACTACGAAACTTCGAAATTCCACTGAAATTCGAACAGAAGCGGAATTCGAAACTGCCCCTCAATGTTCGACGCGCATTCGTGTTTCCCCTCAATATTCGACGCGCATTCGCCTTACAAATTTCGAATAGCGTAAGGGAGGCAAACGTAAGTCCCAGTCAGGGGTGGCATAACGTAAGTCCACGAAAGCACGCGATGCACACGTAAATGTAACATGCCACAAGTGTGACTGCAGCCGAGCACTCTCCGCCTCAGCCTGATACGCTCCCTCTCACAGTCTGCCAGTCAGGGCACTTTTCTCGCTCGCTCTCTCTGCGGGTTCTGAGGAAACGTTTACTGCACGTGACGGAAAGTAGCTAAACATTACGGCACAGCACAAGCAGCAGCACGTGAGAGAGAGCCACTGAGAGAGAGCAGAGCGATTGGGTGGCATGTGGCATTGGGTGGTTGGAGTTATTGGGGTGGCTAGAGGGACCTTGGCCGCTCTTCCCGGGTATAAATACGGGCGCACTGGCAGCCAGCGCCTCAGTCGAACAACAGAGCTCGACCCGAGTGAAAATTTCGAGGAAAAATCTGAAGCGGAAAAGCGCATCAAGTGAAACATCGTATCCTGTTTTTTTGACGTAACCTTTTGCCTACGAGTCCTGCCATGGCCATTCCCTTCTATGAGAACGAACACGCGTCGGCATCGGCCGCGGCGCCTAGTGACATTACTGCCACAGCCAGCGCTGGCGACCAAGTGGATGGACCGCCGTCCCTCGATTCGTCCGGATTCGACCAGGTGGACTACGAAGGACCTCCGCCGGCGGCGCCAGCGTCAGCGGCAACAAGTGAGCCGCCACCCAGCGCCGAGGAGCAGCTGCTTGCCTGGAAAATACTCGCCCTGACCATGTGCAAGGTTCTCAAGCAGTTCTGCCAGCAGCACAAACAGGCAAACGGGAAAGCCAGCAAGTTGACGGCCACCGTCCAGATCCAGCCACAGACGCAGTAAGAACCAACATACCCCCCAAAGCAGATGCGGAGCCCGGTACACCCGAAGCTCTGAAGCGGCTCCTAAAAGCGCAACTTGTGATTTATGTATCGTTGGAACACGTGAGAACTAGCGCAGCGCACCAGCCCCGAGCCCCAGCCCAACCCAAGGACACAGAGACGGAAACGGGAGAGAGAGCAAGAGATTTAGGAGAGAAATGTGAATCAATTTCCCAAGGAAAAAAACCCCCCAGAAAGTAATTTTTATACACGTGTATTTTCTTTGATGGAGAATTGATTTCGAAATTGCCGTCGCACTTTTTGGATAAGCGCAAATGTGATAAATAATTTTGCTAAAAATATTTCCAGTCCCTCCCCCATAAAGTATTTTGGTAAAATTACTTAAGTTTAGTTCTAATCCTAAGTTAAGTTCTCCCATGAGGGTCCGAAGATTGATGCCCAGCAAACGATGATCTGGAAGCGGCAGCTAGTTTTCAGAGAGCAACCAACTTAGTGGATAAGCCCAACAAAACTCTTCGTAAATGTATGCTATAAATATCCCTTCATATGCTAGAAGTCTCAATATCTGTGTGTGTAGGTACAACTTTTTTACAAACAACTCTCTTGGTGTCTAGTTACGAGATACATATACAAATGTATCTCAGAGTTTCAACTTCCTAGGTAGATTGCTTCTTTGACTTAGCAAATAGTTATGGAAATGTATAAGTATATTTTTGATATTTTTATATTTGCTTTGCCATCAACGATAAGTGTAAGCTGTGCTGTTTGTGTCAATTTAGTTTCTAGTTCTTTGCCCCACTACTCATAAGCAATACTGTGGACTTCACTAAACACTAAGATCAACGAGGAGGAAGAGCTGAAGGAGACACACTTTCGTGTCCATGAGGAGCATACACATAGTACAAGTTCAAAAGTAGAAATATTTACAACATCCATAAAAACAACTAACTAACGACACAAAATAAATATTAGATATTAAGTAATTTAAATCTAAGTTAAGTAAACCAACACGAAAAATAATATGCATAAAGAAAATTACAATAAAAAATACAATGTGAAAAGTATTTGAATTTATTTTGATTGATTTATCTTCAGATGCTTTTTTTTAGAATTTTACTGCTCTGTCTTCGAAGCGGAGAAAAAAAAAAAAATATTGTCACTATTTATATTTCAAGTTCTGACAAATACGAATATAAATGGTTCATCGTAGAGCCCCGTGCACCACATGCCTGTCTACGTCCATCAGTTTTAGCCTGAACTTCATCGTGTATTCTCAGTCGACATCTGACTGTGCTCCGTAAAACATATATAATATTCAACAACAAAAATTCGTAACAAAAAATTAAAATTAATTAAAATGTTTTCGCTTTCTGGTGCTACTGGGCTTGATGTCATCGTTGTTGTCACTTACAATATTTTTCTATATTGGGTGGCACCGTCTATGAAAAGTAACTGCAACCTAAACCGAGGGAATTTATTTTGCAGCTCCCCTCTTTTTCCAGAGCCCGTCCTTCAGCTGAGTAAATGGCAGAGCATATCGAAAGCCATCTGGCAAAGCATACCGCACTGCATACAAGAGATCATCTCTCAGATTCCCTATGTTGAAAACTGGATCCAAGTCGTGCAGCCGCCAGTCCGAGGACTAGACTATCTGCACCCCAAATTTGTGGACATCTTTTGGAGCATAAACCTGGCCATAAACATACTGATGGTGCTCGCAGCAGTAATACAATCGCAATGGAAACACCATTACAAATGTCTACGCAATCTGCTATTTATAATATTTGGTCTATGGATCATTTTGGGCTTCATTCTATTGCTGTTGGTTTTATGCCCATACATTTTTCCGACCGAAGCACTTTTGCAAGCACAACTGAACAATGATCTCACCAAGTTCTTGATATGCAGCCTGGGCATGAGCTTTGTCTGCGGCGTACTCATGAGCAAGTCTCTGAAACTGAATCCTAACCGCCGCAAGTCGAGACCTTTGAGTACATGGCGCCGACCTTTAAAGTCGCTTGGTCGCTGCTAAATTTGTTAAATTTGTTCTATTCGTTTGTTCGTTTGTTCTATTCTTTGTAAACCATAAATAAATGGGACTGATCATAATTTAGTATTTTTACGCGCTACACAGCCTAATTAAATCGCGACTCTTTCCACCACTAATAACCATAATTTACTCGCACAATCATTGAGAATGCTTTACCACCTCAAAAGGAGGATAATAAATATCACTCAGCCTCTCCCCCACCATAGCCATAACTGTCGCCGGAGATCAAAGCCTTTTTGCCAGACAAAGGACACTCGCTAATTCCTCATATTCCTCCACCCTGCAGCATACCCACGGAAACTGTCATACAATCGATGCGGAAAAATGTCGCGTGGCGCCCCCGTAAAAAGGCCTTTAGGCAAAAGCAAAAAAAAATAAAAGTAGATGACAGAAATCTCTCAACTCCCGATTTTTTAATACGCTTTGGATAAAGGCAAATACGGTGAAAGGATGTTAAGGATGCTGCTAAGCTGCTTTTTTAATTTTCTAAAATCCAAATAGAAGATTTTTCGTCGTCCATCGAAGCCATCAATCAATCGATAATAATATCAATCAGGGCTGGGCAAAGAACAAATAACATTTGGCCAAATCAACTACCCACTCCCCCGAAGAAGATTTTATAATTTTATTTTATATTTTTTGTATATTTTCCTTCCAGGCAGATAAGCAGCAAGTGAAGGATTTTCGTGGGTTTTTCATTTTGGGAAGTTGTAGAAGTGCGCATTATGGGACGGGACGAGACGGTTAACTGTCTGAATTCAATCAAATGTCCCCCCGGGAATTTGCACTTTTGTTTGCTTCCACTGGCTTCCACACATGATACCCATCGTTCATCCTCCAGCAACCCTTTACCCTCAGCGCAGAGAAAGTGGAGAAAGCATAGCTCGAGTGCATGTGTGTACGTGTGCGTCCGTCCAGCGGGTAGGGCGAAGTGGTTTTGGTAAGGTGACCCATAAACAAACAGATTTTTTCTGATTTTTTTTTGCGTATGCAACATGTGAGGGAAATCTTAGTGGAGGGTATGCAAGGGGTGCCTGCCGCAATGCCTAGTCGAAGCCCTAGCCCCCAGCCCAACTACTTTCCTTGGGCAAACAAATATTCGTATCATCGACCATACATATACGAGTATTTATGTACTCAGATCTGTGGCTATTTGAGTGCCTTTAGAGGCATTTTTTAACCTAATTGAAAGCACACAAATTTACTAAGCAAATCAATTGCTTTTTTCTCTGTACTCGGGGGTACACAGAATGTTTGCGCACTCGAAACGAGATTATTAAAAATAAATTAGAGGTTTTCTTGTTGGCCCTAATACTACTCGTAGAAGTGGTCCACCATTCCTGATGCTGCTTCAGTCGGAGGAACGTGCTCAAGTGCAGATTCATTTCAATTTGGATGGGCTCTGGCTTCGGGTTCAGGGAGTTACTTTGAGTTGGATTTGTGGTCATCATTAGTGTGCTTTATTAAGTGGAAGCACAGCTCTGGCAAATGGCAGCTTTAATCCCTAATCTCTTGTTCTGCAGCCGCTAGAGGCTCTTGCTCAAGGTCATTCTTTGAGCGAAGTTGCATGCATATGTTGCATCTTTGAGCACGTAGCCACAGCATATGTTGAACTAGAAAAACATGAAGCACAAACTAGGGATAGGGATTTGTTTTTCTTTAGTTTGGGTTCCCGCAAAGGGGTGGGCTGAACACTCACAAAAACACATCTGGTATCTGGGATCTGCTATCTGGGTCAAGGTGAAGAAGTGCACTCGGAGAAGTGCACTCAAACTGGTTGCACGAAGGATTGATGCAGCTTGCACGCTTCAGTAGAGGAAAAACAAAATGTAAATATGTGTGTCAAGAATTTAGCTGCAAGCAGCAAACATAAATAGAGCATAGGAGGGGTATTTGATCAGTGTCTTTTGGTCTGGAACTAACCACTCCATGAGCAGTAACTTTTCCAATAAGAATCCAGAGAGAGCGGAGATATTACCACGAAATTTCTAACAATTCAATTGATTTCAATGCTCCACTCCAACCCTTACCGCAGATGAGGCACTGCTTGCACTTCATCATTACAATTAAAGCAGATCAAAGCAGTTGCCGAGTGCGAATAAACGGAGACAGGGAGAAAGCAGGAGAGAGACAGGGAGAACACGAACAAAAGGCGCGAGAGACAAAAGGCGGCGACAGTCAAAAGGCAACAACAAGTTGGCAGCACCAATGTCAAAGGTAATGACAGAAGCCAAACAATTGAAAAGTTGCAACAAGCAGAGACTCAGCAACAGCCCCGACCCTCGCACGGTGGTTGGATGGGAGCAGCGGAAGGCAGAAACAAAGAGACTTCGTTAGCTTTGGCTTCAAAATGCAGCAACAGAAAAATGTATGAAATAAACAGAAAAAATATAATGATTATCTAGCATTAAAAGCCGATGCTGCTGATACACTTGCCAATATAACTTTTTATAAAACATTCTTCGGATTTAAACTAGATTTGTTGTAATTTAGTTTGAATAAAATGACAAAAGTATTTCTCACAACAAATTGTGCTAAAACCGATTGGACAGTGACAATTTATATTTATTTATTTATCTACATAAATACATTAATTCTGATTCCCCTTGCAAACCTATTTCCAATATCGAAATACCCCTCGTGCAAGTGCATCAAAAAATGGCAAATATGGCAAACAATTGTCAAAGCAAAACAACGGAAAAGAGAAAATAACTTGGCAACAATTTTCGAGCAATATATTTTCCGCTGCTGAGCAGAACTTTTCACGCGCTTTTTGATGTTTTTCCCCTGTTTTGTGAAAAGTGCAAAAATAACAAGGAAAAATTGCGTAGAAATATTTAATGAGGACAGAGTGCGAGTGCAAGTGGGAAAGCAAAAGAAAAGCCAGAAAAGAAAAATCTAATTTAATAATCAAATAAAAAGCTGGTCAGAGCAGGGGGACAGGAGCAGCATCAGCGCTGCCCCCAGGGAGCAAAAAGAGAGAGTCAGAGAGAGTTATGCAAATACAAGAGAGATAAGGGGAAAAAAATGGTATTCGCATAACTTGAGCGATTTGACAAATTTACGAGTGAGTTTAGCGGACTAATCATTAGAGATCTTTATTCTAGTACCCCCCCACAAAGAGTGCCACCCCCTGAGGCCAGAATCAACAAGGAGTGGCTGGAGAGGGCAGAGCCGAGAGGATAACTGCGTTGACAACGGACCTCGCTGCTGTGTGGCCTGCCTGGCCACTCCCTCTGCTAGAGTCTCTGTGCTTTTTATGTCTTTTCTTTTCCTGGATACACTAACTAAGAAGGTGAGGTAGAGTCATTAGGGTTTCCCATAAAGCATGTGCGAGTAAGGATATTCCAACAGGAAGACTGTTGCGGAATGGGTTAATAAATCGGACTGCAATTGGATGAACTTCTGATCCATAAAGTTGCTATAAAAATCAAGTTTTACTTCATAATTTTAATATCTAAATACCCGTAAGAGCATTTCCTATTCAGTCCTGTGCCAGCTCATACTTTTCCCTTTATTGTCATAATTTTTTTTTACGTTTTTCCTTACGCAAAGCCAGGGAGAAAAAAAAGCAAGAGGAAAGAGAGGAAAAAGAAAATCTCTTGCACATAATTTTAATGTTTATCGTCTTTTATTGTCAAACAAATTATTTTTGATATTTGTGCTGCAGGCGATTCCAGGCTTATGCCCCAACACAACCCCAACCCAGGTGATGCTGTCTGGGAAATGATTCAGCTGCCGGTGCGGGGGGTTACGTACGTAACCAAGGAGATCCTGCCTCACACACACACACACACACACACGTCGGGTAATTTGATTAGCATGGAGGGGAAAGGGAAAGCCAGAGTGGGAGTGGGAAATGGGATGGCATAATAATAATCATAAAGAAAATCCAGAAACGACATCCTGATCTCTATCGGAGCCAAAGTCAAAACAATTTAATGCATGAATAAAAAATAATTTCCCAGCGAGGACATCCTGCTGCGGAGTTTTATTAGATTTTGGCCAAAGAGGAACTTCATATGTAGTAGCCCCAACCCCCAAAACCCCCAGCCCAGAAGCTCAATCCAATTGCTAATACTCCTTCCAAGGCTGCCTTATCTCTTCCTGGAGTTGTCTTCTTCCCTTTCATCTCTCAATGCACACACACACATTGTTGTGCATATTTGATTATTTATCCAGGAACATTAAAAGCAAAAATTGACAGAAAAAAAATAACATCCACTGCCATTTTGCATATGAATTAAAACGCAATAAATTAGCAAAGAGCTCCGCTTGAAGCCAATTGAACTTCGAACCAAAAGGCTGAACCAATCGAACCAAAGAGAGAGGAGGGAGCGGCACACAGGAAGCTTTTGTTTGCTCTGCTAATGCTTCGACGTCGCCTCATTTTGTCGCGAGATTAACTCAAAGCTGAGAGCAGAAAAAAAATGATTAAGTACTGTCTAAATTATACAGCAACTCAAGAGATATTCTAAGATATTTAACATTTTTGGGGAATTTTTTGAAAGGCCTTAAAAGAATTTATTTATATTCTATAATTACGCCAAGAGCTGCTGCCTCGTTTAGACAGTATCTAAAACCATCAGCATAGTCAGACAACGGAGAGCAAACCAAATGCAGACGCTTTTAATAAGCTGATTTGTTATTTATGATGTTTTCCTAATGATTTTCAAATTTTCCTTTCGCATTTGTGGATGGCGCAAGGCACAAAGTAAATTCTGTGGGAAATGGAATATTTAATAAGAAACGAAAATGGCTTGCTAATATAAATTAATTTTACATTTATATTCCCCAAAAAAATATGGAGAACAAATTAGACTACAACCCAAAATGTCATTTAATTAGAAGCAGAATTAGACAATTGTTAGAATTATAATGAATACATTAAAAGAGGATTGAATAACTATAAAATCTAAACAAAAACGTACTTAAAGTGTTGTTCGAATTTAATAATAAAGCTAAAACAAATTTAAGCGTGTGATGGGAAGGCCAGCCACTGATTATGAGCCAACATCAATTAGTTAGTGGCGATAGCTTCGGCTGCCCCAAATCCGACTTAATACGCTTCACTTAATTGTTTGCAGCATTAATGCAAAAACCTCAGCAAATCCAATAAACACTGCCACACAACCCAAGCCCAGCCCAACCCTAACAGGACGCAAAACCAGAGCAGAGCCCCGACGACCGCAGCCACACGCAGAGAGGCTGGCTGACTGACTGCCAGCGTAGTGGACAGCCAGCCCATCAATATTACATCACAACATGGCATTGCATAATACGCACAACAACACACCGACCAAAATCGCGGCCCAGGACATGCCTCAATGATATCATTGTTGAAGGATGAGTAGAAATTGTGTGGGGATGATGCTGCCGCTGTTGATGATTCGGTAGCAAACATTAATCAGCGAATTATCAATGCAAATAATTTTCAACACGCCTGAATGCGATATCAATCAACGGACATCGCTTCCGCTGCAATAACCAGCGACGACGACGACACCAATAACAACAATAATAGCAGGAGATGGAGGAGGAGCAGGAGCAGCAGTAGGAGCAACAGCAACACCAACACCAGTAGGTGGACATGTTGGCTATGCTGCAGCATCCCAGTCTGGGGCACTTAACACACAATTAAGTGCAAATAATTGCAAACGCTGCATATAAATGATTTGTTTAAGCCAACATGACAGACACACACGAACGGCAGCCCCGTTCCGTTCATGGCAATGGGATAAATCACCCTGCGGCATCTTCATTTTCGAGTGCTGGGGCAAGATATTCGACAGTGGAACGGAGCCGATGCAAAAATTGGGTTACCAATGAAATTAAGAGCTATTTAAATAAGGGAAATCCATTAATCTTGAAACATAAATTCGAACTTTAGTTATTTTTATCTATATCTTAAGATTAATGGTTCACATCTGATCACATGTCTAATCGCATTATCATACTAGACAAATGTGCTTTTCATTTATGAACTTCTGCCCTATGTGGACATTTAGATTGGTCAAAAAATGTTAAATTAGTTGTAGAATTTATTTAGAATAATTGTCTTAGGCTCAAGTTATTAATTTGCGATA
This sequence comes from Drosophila subobscura, assembly GCF_008121235.1. Lineage (NCBI taxonomy): Eukaryota > Metazoa > Arthropoda > Insecta > Diptera > Drosophilidae > Drosophila > Drosophila subobscura. The sequence goes on from NC_048532.1 coordinate 9,469,842, forward strand.
TTTTCATAATTTTCTTTGCCCACTGTGACAGCCAAAAAGGCTTTCTGCGGCATGCGAGCGATAAGCGGATAATGAATTTTGAGTTTTGGCAGCGGAAGCGCGCAGCGCGCCACTGACCAGAGCAGGAGACAACAACGGACATGGAAAGGGGAAACCGTGTAAGGTGTAGCATTCCCTCCCCAAACCGTGGCTTATGAGCCCCTCCACGCTGGGGCTATTGGTCCGCTTAATTAGTATAATCCGCGTTGAAATTACTCAAGTGTGCATTGTGCGCGCGCGGGGGGAGGAGGTCCAAGAGGTCCAAGAGGATGCAACGCATGGCAACGCAAGTGTGTGTGAGCTTAAGGGGGAGGCAGGGTGTATCCTGATTATGATAAGATTGCATGGCATAGGTGCATAAATTTAATGACAGCAATTAAGTGAAGCGCCAAAGTTTTCGCAAGAAGTCTTATCAGAGGAGCAGCCCAAACACACACAGACACACACCCAGCGCATTCCCTCACTGATGGCCAAAAGTGCATTGCATAATTGAATACGTTTAAGCCAAGTTAATGCGCATTTCATTGGGCCACGCTTCGCCCCAGCAACACGGCGGAGAACAGGGACGGGGGGCAACGCGATCATTTGCATATGGAAAGAGGGACGGACGTGCATGTAAGAGTCATTAAATATGCAAATTGCAAAATAAATACACACACACGAGCGACAAAAAGAGAGCCAGCAGCGAAACGATATGAGAACCAAGTAAAGAAATGTTGGGAGAATGTTGTCGAAGTTATAGCTACCCTGGCAGATCTATAGCTCCTCGATAGCAGCAGAAAAGTACAAATTTTGGAGAAGAAAAGTCTAACAGAAAAACGTCTGAGTTTGATACTGATCCAAGAATAAAGCTCCCACAGATCCCTCTGCTCTTTCTTGCCAAAAGCCTTAGCCATGCATATCTACCTTCTTCCAGGGTATTCAACAAAAAGAAAATATATAAAATTTGCTACCAATACGATTTATGTGACAAAGAGAGTGAGGCAGGGCGCCAGAGAAGCCACAGTATAAAAGAGAAATGTGTAAAGTGTGCACTTAAGCAGCAGTCGAAGCCGCAATTGGGAGCATGCCATGTGGCCTGGCACTCCCCACTGCCCCACACCACACCCTGCCTGGGTACCGCCCGCCTTGCGGTCACTCGACGAATGAATCACTGGCGCCGACCAAAGACGGCGACGTTCAGTCTCTGCCGCCAGACTCCCTACACCCCCCCAACTCTCTCTCTCTCTCTCAGCACACACACACCCGGAAGCCGTAATGGAGTTTTCATTCAAATTATTTTCGGTCGGAAAATGCAAGCCAAGAAGCCAAGGAGGCACTAAATTGCCTGAATTGATGTTCTCTTTCCTGTTATGCTTTCTCTTCTCGGCAGCGCCAAGTGTTGGTTGCTTGCTTGGCCTCTCTCACATATTGGTCCAGTTATAAATCAGTGACGGAGGTGGAGCTGCATTCGAAATGAAATAAAAGGATGCGATGCCAAGGATCCCAAACATTAAAATCCATTTAAAGAGAATTTGTGGGCAGCTAAGAGAAGCATTTTCAGCTCTCAACCCTCCTCCACTTGCCAGTCTCTCATTTTCGCATCAGACTTTTGGCAGGCAAAACTGCTTGCTTCTCGCATTTCCACGGGTACAGTGAAACCCACATAAAATATGCATATGCACATCCTTTGGGCACGGACTCGCCGAACAATGCAAATTTGTACACATAAAAATTCTTTTCGCACTTTTTGCATCATTAATTGTGATATTTATGACTCGAACCTTCCAAGCCAAGAGCCAAACGACAGAGCGGGGGATGGGAGGGGTAGATCTGTGCGACATTTTCTATGTAAATTTGAGGGCCCTTTATGGAGACGCCTGTACGTGCTGGGTGGAAGAAGGTGGACAACCAACACATGGTGAGGTGAGAGAAAAAGAGAGCGAAAGAGATTGGCTCGTGCCCTCAGGGCGCTCCTGCTACACTGCAAACATTTACGAACTTGAATTAAATGATAGTGTTGCTTGGAATATAGATTTTTGGACAAACTGTTCTAAAACTTTGATTGTTTAGTTGGGAATTTTAATTGCGGAACATTTTAAAAAGAAAAATTTTCATTCGGAGGCAACAATTCTAGAAAATCCCTATTCCATGGAAGGGTTTTCTCAGCATAAAAATTGTACTAGCAATCCAACAATCTTCAAACATAAAATTCCTCAAAATTCCATTCTCTATCCTCAATTTTTTGCAGTGTTTCCCGAGTGCGTTGTGTTTGTTGTTTCAATTTTGTATAAACATGTAAATAATTTCCAGCTGATTGCACAAATTCGTTGCGGGCTTGATTTTTATTATTGCATCCATTGTTCGCTTTCTCTTTCTCTCTCTCTACATCGCTGCCTCTCTTTCGCACACTGCAAAGGAGAAGCAGCATGCATAACGAATTTTGAATTGCCGATTTCCCTTTTTTTCCTCTGGCGCGCTGTTCGCGCTTTTGTTTTCAATTTGCCATAAGTCTGTCAATTGGCGAATTAATAAACTGGAAAATTCAACACAAACGGGGACAGATTGGAAAAGTCATTTCATAGCTCGCGGGTCTGTCTTACCCACATGCAAAAGCGTAGGAAATGCAAATTTCCCCTCCATCGGAAGGATATAAGTTCGGAATTTCATTTCCCTTTGGCTTTAAATTGTTTTCGATTGTGGGGGAAGTTTAAAAACTGAATTTTTGCAAACCGAAAATTCGTGAATTTACAAAAAGAAATATATAAAGTTTTAGTCAAAATAAAAGTCTTACTCTTACGCTTTACCTCTCGTTGATTCCGGTTTATTTCGGTTGATGCGGTTCCTTCTTTAATGATCCAATGGTATGGGGTTTCCTGCAAAGAAGATGAAAATCCTTTTTAGTTTAAAGTTCATGAACCTTAGAGCTTAGCTTCCTGTTAATTTGATACAGTAAACATTTTTCTTCATACCTCATTATGTAAATTAGTTCAAAATTAGTCGTCAGCCTATTACATTTTTACGATATCAGGTTGTAAAATAAAATAAAATAAAAAAACTGTCAGCGGGCATAGAAAATTAGGATTAAATTATGTAAATTTACACATTTTACGACTGACGAAATGCAAAAAAATTTTGCACAACATTTTTACGACTTTTCAATAGGCAAATTTGCGACTTTACCCTAATTAGCCATAGACTGGGGTACCGGGGATGCCCAAGAAAAATAATCATAAAATTGTAGGCACGTGCGGTGCCGGAGCCGGGCCAGAACAATTTTGCCAACATCTGTCCGTCGGGTTCAAGCCTACGTCATAAATGTCGAATGCCAGAAAAGTTCATAAATATAATTTTAAAGCTAAATGAAATGATTAGTGACGGTTGAGTGCAAAATATTCGCATCTCTTCTACCGTTTTGCTGCAGGCGCGATAAAAATGCAATAAAATTCGCGGCTGACAATAAAAAAAACGAAATTCACTTCGATTTTTACAGGGTTGACGGTTTACAGTCGGTTGATGGTTCGAACTGAGTAATGTATCTACATATATGTATGTATGTAAATGGGCTGCAGGGGTTTGTACGGATGGGGTTGACAGGGAAAAACTGTTTCACAGGTTCGATGAATCGATTTATACAATTTACGTATTTTATATATATTATTAAAAGTTTTTCTCTTTTTTTAATTAGCCAACAGCAGAACTCGTTTTCCAAATATTTAGGGAAAAAAATTGTGGACTAGCGATGACAAATTTGTTAGAGATGGTGCACAGGTCCGATAACATATTTATTTGCCTTTTATGCAAGAAAATAGGAACGCGGCATTGAAAAATAAAATAATACAGCAGGGAAAAGTGGAATTGGATTAATTTAATTAATAAAATAAAAAGAGAATAAAATAATAGATAAAACCAACACTTAGTCCAGAATTAAATTCAATTTTCCAGGCTTTATTTTATTTTAAATTTAAAAGTGTTCAATTTATTAAAGTGTTACTCCAATTTGTTGTGTTGAAAATTTCCATTAATTTACGTAATATTGCCGTCCTAATTAGCAATAATTAAAGCACTGAATTATTAATTGATAGTGTGAATAAGGTCACACTTTGTTTACCCTGAAACCATAATGAAATTGGCACAAGACGAGCATTTTGGTGTGGGTATTTCAGTACAACAAATTATTTTGCCCCCAAAAAATTCCCAACTCAGTTGCAGTTAGCAATTTCGATTGGGCCCGCCCCTGAACTAACTAAGCCACTAACTAGTTGCTATTGAAAGCCACTGGCCCCCGGATGCGGCATGATTTGAAATAATTTATGCATCACTCTTCGAGCTAATCAAATTGCCGAGTGCAGGAAAAAATTCCTTTGGACGCATGCGATGCCATGCCATGCCACGCTGCCTGCCACAAAGTGCAATCAAATCAGGCTGCCGGTCTGCAGGCCAATCTAATTCAATTTTCAAAACAAATTCGTGTCATGGCCCGGACACAGCGCAAATAGAATGTCACGCGCTTCAGAGCCAAAATTAAATTTCCCCCCTAGAACCGAAGGAAGCAAAGAAAAATACCCAAAAAAAGCACAGCACTCTACCAAAGAGACACATGTGGCACAATAAACAAAAAAAAAAAAAAACCGAAATACTAGAAGCGGCAAAAAATGGTCCAATTTTGTTGGTCAATTTTTGGTTTAGAGAACGGAAGTAGAGGAACAGGCGACCAGCAGCAGGTGCCAAAACTGACGCCTCACCAAATTGTCGGACAAACACACAGACACGGCAAAGGCAGGTGTATATGATGGTGTATACGACTTGGGGATGCTCACTAATTCAGGAATTCCTGGCAGTGAAGGCTCTTCCTGATATTTAGGAATATTTACAGAATAACGGACAGTCTGTCTGCTCTTCAGCCATCTAGGATTATTCACAGAATAACGACCCTCGCTCTGTTAACGTAAAGGGTACGAAAAAAAATGCACCAACTAAAAGCAAAGCAAAATGCTGAGCCAGCACCACAGTGAACCCGAACTGGACTCTGGCAGCAGTCGAACATTTGATGAATGTATGGGTAAGGCTCCAGGCCACAGGTTGGTCAGCAGGTGAATGTGTTGGGGCGTTGGGCTGTTGGGAGTGAGCCGCAACATGTTGCGGTTGCTTGGGGTATGGGTATGAGCGAGCGCCACTCCGCTTATAAATCTCACACACAACAAAAGAGTAAAAAGAGCAAATGAACTGGCAGTCGGAGTACGGACTGCAACAATGAAATACGCAAAAATATTGACAGGACACCGCAGGGAGAAAGAAAGAAAGAAAAAGGGGAAGAGGCGGAAGAGGCACAGTTGAAGTAACGGAACCTCACACAAAATGCACTCGAAACATGCGACTGCCCGTTACAATTAAAACACAAAGAGATGGTAGAGTGGGGTTGGAGTTGGGTGAGGAAGAATAGATGTGAGGTCCGTTACAACTCCAACAAGTCTCGCCCTCACTCTCTCTCGCTCTCCCTGTCTCTCGTGTAATGCACTGGACAACCTGCGACGCGTCATTTGGCCGCCCCCATTGTGCAATGGACAGGCGGCACAGCACAGTCCTCCACACTCATGGACAGTGGGACTGTCATGGACAGTCCATAGACATCGGGACAGCATCGTTGACGCTGACACAGCTGCCATTTTACTTGAATGCTTCGGCTGCCATGAATAAAGCATCTCTTGTATGCGTATCTCTGTGTGTGTGTTGGTGTGTTCGCTGTTATTAATCCGACATGATTGGCAGCAACGAAATGGACAACGAAAGTGGACACAGGTGGATGCGGCCCATCGTCCTGTCAGCGCCGCACGAATATCGAAAGAGACGACGACAAATTTGTTAATTTATTATGCCAAAGCGACGCAACGGCGACGGCGACGACAACGAGACTGACCCGACTCCCTCTCCGCCCCACACCCAAGCGGAGGTTTCCTCCTGAGGCTTGTGCTTGGGTTTGAGTTGGGTGTGCGGGGGGGGGAGGGAGCTGCTGCTGTTCCATTCAGCTCATTTGGTTAGCTGCATGTCAAGTGGTGCCGACTAACGGCAAATCTCATTTCGAAACAAGAAGAACAAAAGCGAAAAATCACCCCAGAACGAATATTGGATGCTCTTGGTGGGAGTTTGGTGGGGTTTGAATGATGGAAAGAAAAGGAAACTAGAGGAGTTCTTCGTTATTTATATATGGGTTCATCAATTCATGAAGAAACAAAAAGACATTGAAATAAATGAAGCTATAATTATGTTATTACCATCTAAGCACCTTATACATATTTCCTCAGAGATAGTTGACCTCCATTCATTTCACTCAATCAGATCATCCCAAAAAAATCGACAATAAATTATAATATTAAACCCTCCAAAATTCTCATAAATTCCATATACCTTTATGCTTTTAGTGCACTTCGGACAGCTGCAACTTTGTTGCACAGATTACAGGTTTTGATGCTTGTGGTGTCCGAGTGTCCTTTTTAATAAAGCAGCAGCAGCAGCAGCAGTAGAGTCGCCAGGACCTCACCACACAGCCTCCTCCTTGTCTGTTCTCTGTTCTGTTCTGTTCACTTGATCATACAAATTAAGCCCCTGCGTACAGTTCGTTCCCTTCTGTTTCTGTTTGTTTGTTTTCCCGGTTTTCCCGACACTATGGCCAGGATGGTGGCAGAGTCACGGCATTGCCTGTGACTTAAAAGTGAAATATTGCAATCAGTCAATGGATTTTACCAATGTTGTGTCCTCCTGTGAGTAGGCTTCGATTTTAATTAAGGAATTAGGCAGCGCACTGGGGGCGACACAGGCGACACTGACGAAAAGCTCATTAGGGTGCATCTGGAATTCCAGATTGGGGCTGCAGGGAGGGTTGATTGGGGATGGATTACGTCAGGGATTGAGTGTACCCATGGTCAAAAGTGAGTGAGCAGTTTAAAGGGAAGGTTTCTTTCTTAGAAGCCAATCTAAATTTAAGAAATCAAATTCAAAATTCAGTGGAAAAGCCAAAATAACTTTGAAAATTCCTCTCTCGTCCAGCCATGAGCATTCTCGTACAAAATTCAATACACTTTGTTCTTCTCTGGACAAGCATTAAGCCGAAAACCACACAATTGACCAACAATACCTCGAATTAACTTTGATTAAACATTGGCCGAAAGGATCATCAATGGAGCACCTCAGGGACAGACCAGGTACAGACAGAAGAGACACACACACAGGTTGCACAGACCCCAAAACATTTGTACAAAATTTCCAACGTTTAATAATCGAACTGGGAAAGAGAAAAGATATGCAGGGCGGGGCGGGGACTTGGACATGAGACAACGACAGCAACAGAAATTACACAAATGCTGAAAATGGGAGTACGAGAGAATGGAGATGAGAGACAGGGAGAGAGCCACTCAAAAGGGAGTTCTCCCCACACACATGAGGCTGAGGTGAGTTGTGGTGTTGATGGGTGGAGTCCGAGGGGTTGTCCGGTTGTGTGGTTGGCACACCCAAAGTGGCATTAGAGATTTATCAAGTGTAGCGTGACGTGGCATGGACTAAGTCACAGTCGCACAGGATGCACAGGACTGGGAACGGACAGAGTGTCCTCTCTGCACACAAACACACGGGGACACATTGCATTACGTGTAGCGTAACAAATGTACAAAAACACGTAAACTCCATATGGGTAGAAGGAGCAGGAAGGAGGAAAGGCACTGCCAACTGCAGGCAAAAGTGGAAATGGAACCCGGACACTTTGACTATTAAGCAGCAGAGGACACAGGGACACACAGGAGTAGCAGCAGCAGCAGCAGCAGCAGCTTGAGAGTTGCCTCCATCATGCTTTTATCCTTACTCTTTCTCTCTCGTTTGCTGCTACTTCTTCTTCTACTTCTGCAGAAGGCTATTCGATGACAATCAATGGTTTTTGGTCTGATGCACAAAACTGAACCCAGGAGCCGAGTCCGAGGCTACTTGCCCATCTATGCATGAGCATGTGTGTGTGTGTGTGTGGCTGGGTCCTTGTTGCTGCCACGCTTCATAAAGGATTCAAATTTCGAGTGCATCAAGCTGAGCGTTGCAGAGTGGCCCGAGTTCCCGGTCTAATTCCAAATAAATGAAGTGTATGGCAAACAATGTGGTTGAGCTCGGACCTCGCAACTCGGACTCGGGGGGGTGTAGGGTTAGAGGGTTCCTCTGGACAAACTTTATCGTCCTATCACAAGCCAACACCAACTGTGGCTCAGTATTTGTCCCTCTACTCTCTCAGTGTGTGTGTGTGCGGTTTTCCACTTCCAGTCGCATCTGCCCAGCATAAATGCATTTCGTTTTTGGCTTTTTGTAGTTTATCTTTCGGGTTTTGGTTTTTTTTTTCTCTGCTGAAAAATTAATTAACTCTGGCCAATGCAGAATGCCAGCTCCTTCTGGGGCCTGTTACTTTCAATGTCCTTTGTGGGTAAGCCTTTTTGTGTGTCATTCTCGGCCTAACTAATTAAAAACTGAACACAGAAACCAATCATAACATTGCAATGTCACATTTTTTCCTCAAGCTTAACGCTGGGAACGATTTTTGAGAAGTTTATTGGCTTTGCAGTTTGAGTTGCTTGAAAGGTTGGAAAATACAAGAAATAATCTTTGAATTATCTGCAGGTTGAATGCCTAAAAATTCTTAAAAAGATGATGATAAACTGACAGAATTTACATTAAAGAACAAGCAAGGAAATCCCCTTCATATCCTGCTAAAGAGCAACTCCTAGTCGTTGCTGTGCACCCATCATATTTTCCGATTCATAAATGCAGAGACTTAATCAAGTTCAGCCTTTTGTTTTGTTCGTGCAACTCGAAATTGCAGTCGAAAGCTGTCAATCAGCAGCATGTTGCAGGTGGTGCACACACACACACACACACAAATATGAGGGAGGAAGATCCACCCAGACCAGAACAGAACAGAGTTAAATGTGGCTGATTGCTTTCGAGACAAAAGCGGCACAAGAGCACCAAAGGCGCTGCATAAAATCCCATTTAATGCCAAAGGCCCGTCTAATGCGCCACATGTGTCTGCCGGGGCTGCAGCAACACGCCCCCAAACCGGAGCACAAGCACGGGGTTCCCGTTTCCAATCCCAATGCCATGAACCACCCACCCATCCATCCGACCGACCGACCGGGATTGCTGCCTCGCAGTGCAGTTTTCTCTGCCATTCTAATGGAATTTTCCTCATGACTTAATTCAAACAATAAATGCGCTCAATTGAATGCAATTTTCATTCGGCGTTTCGCTTTTTGCCTCAAAAAATTGTAAAGGATATCCCCGGCCACATCCTGCACAGTCCTGTCCTGGTTAGCTGTGGTTACACACACACACCACTGATAAAGCCACTTGAGTGCAGCCCAGCCCCGGCAGCAAAGACTCGCAATTGTGTGGCTCTCGGTCTCCGAACACTTTTTCGATGACGTTTGCAAGTTTTTTCCTTGTCCCTGTGTGCTGCTGCTTTGTGGGCTCCTTCCGTTTGCTTTGCTCTCTTAATAAACGTATACAATTTGTTAATTTGTTCAGGATCAAACATGAAAGTCGTCTACTGCTGCTGCTGCATCCTTGTAATTAGTTCCTCCTGCAAAGCTCCCAAAAGCTAATTAGATTTTGGCCCAGGCAAAAGAAGATTTCATTAAATGCATTCGTTAAATGAATTCTGTGTGGCGCACAGCAGCGAAGGCGGCAAAAAAAAGGCTTAAATGGCGGAGATTTATAGGATAATAAGGAAGGGGCGAAAGATAATCAGAAAGGAAAGGTTTAATCCAAGTGCCCGTGCTGGTAATCATTAATGAGTGGGCGTACTTCAATCTTCGCTGGAAAAGAAAATATTGAGAGAAAAAACTGATGGAACGATGGTGAATAGAGCAGGAAAAATGATTTTCTTATGTACATTTGAGGGGGGCAAAAGCATGATGGCTAACATTATTTTTTATTGAGTGTTTAATTAGGAATAATGATTGAATGATAAGAATATAATTAGCAACTCTTAGGGTTCATAAGACAAACTGCTCTTATCTTTTTTTGAAGCATATTTTAAAGAGGTAGAGGTACACTTAAATCATTTACATAAAACGAGATTCAATATCTGCAAAAAATTAAATTTGGCATTGAATGAAACTTCATGAAAACTTTAAGCAAATATTCATATTTATTTATTCTCTTTAAAAACCATGTAAAGTCATTGAACCCTTATTATTATTAATTAGTATTATTATTATTACTATTATTATTAGTTAATGTTAAATGTAAACATTTTGAAATTGATTTCCCTAAAACTCCCCTCAAACTCTTATGGTTTCGTTTCCACTCAATTAGAACTGCAAAACGAACAAATACAAAACAAATTGTAACAATAAAATATTCAAATGAGCAAATCTAACCAACAAACAACAAAAAAAAGAAGGTTAAAATTAAAAGAAAAAATCAGTGTTCCATTAATTAAATTAAAATCCACTTAGAAGCTCATTAAATGCAAATCTCAGCGGGTGAAATTTAATATAGAAAAAACCTACACACACTCACAGAAAAAAAGGGAAAACAATTCTAACCACAAAAACGCATTAAATGATTTGCGTAATTTACAAAAAAAAACCAAAAACAAAAGGGAAAACCAACAAACCCGAAAAAAACAAATGAAATGGTAATGAAAATGGTTTGGGCATGGAAAACCGTAACCGCATGTTAATTAAAAATCAAACTAATTTCCTAATTGCAAAGCTTACCAATCATTAAACACCAAAACCGGGGGGGACGCGCAAAAAATACACGAAATTCCTTTGATTTATTTGCAAATGGTCGTTCGGTCGGGTCGCAGGGTTACGCAAACAGAGAGCGGGACAGACCATTTGACCAATTGTCACACGATTAAACAGACAAATTTGAAAATAATTTTTCATTAAATGCAATGCAAATCAAATGGAAAGCCAATCTGTGGCAGCGCCGCCATATGCCACAGACGATGGCAAAGGGGTGCTCAAAAAGTGGGTGGGAAAAACAGTGCATTAATCCTGTTACATGTCCATGTTCAGTGGCAGCTTTATGAGAAGGATACTGTGGTGTGATCTGAGGCCCCTTTTTTTGCAAACCTTCGAGCTAGGGTATGGCCATGACGGAGGGCATGACAGACTTGTTGTAACAAAGATTTCTGGCTATATAAGGAGTAAAGAAAGAGGAACATTTATACATTTAAATGTAAATTTAAATGGCTCATTATTATGTCTTTTTATCAAGTGGTATCTGTGGTGCGTTTCCATCTAAATTCTATTAGTTGTTCACTCCTTTTTGGGCTTAATTAAAATCCGCAGGGCAATGTGTTTTTCCCTCTTTCACCAGCCGCACCAAAAAAGCGAATTTACATATCCCAAGCTGATGCCAGCACACACACACAAAAAACCCTATGCCACAGTTGCACATATATTTGCAGAGTATTTGTGCAACATATGGTAATGGAAACAACAAAACAAAATCACACACACACACAGCATTTGGACTCGATAAATTTCAATTTATTTGCGTATATCATTTATTTTGCGTAATTTTCAGCTTAATTTCAAGCGCAAAAAGAGTTCCTCCGTTTGGGTGCCCGGAAGTTTGGGGTATTCCTGGGGTTAGGTCTTTTAGAGGGTTTACCCCACGGAAACCCTCATAAATCAATTAGGACGCTGTGCCAGATTTTGGCAGCCAATTTTTGGTTTTGCGGCTTATTTGCTGTGCATAATTTTTTTTTTTTTTGGCCACGGCTGTGTGTACAATTTATTTTGACATTTTGCGGTACAGAATCGGGGTTACGGTTTTGGCTTTTTGCTCAGGTGTTATATAAAATGTTGTCCTTGCCTCCATATGAGTGGTGCGTATGTGTCTCTGCTGTGATATGATTAATTGCCGGTTTGAAGCTGATTTATGAAGTGCTCTCTCTCGGCCTAAGCCAGTCGTCCAGCCATTTGCTTGATGGGGGGAAGCTGGACCAAGTGGTGGCCAGGCAATTAGAATAATGGATGATGAGCGGCATGGGTGGGGACATAAAGAGGGTTTGCTGATTGCTCTTCCTTATACCCCATCTATCTTTTGATAAAGAGCCCTGAACCCTTGCATTTCCCGAGTGTTGTTAAAGGGTTATCGGTTCTAGAGGTCTAGTATATGTAGAATCTCTGATAAATTCAGTACTGTCACATCTCAAACTCCACACTAAAATGATAATTGCAATGAAAGTTATCTTCACCCTCTTCCATAACCCTCTCCAACCTACACATCGCTCTTGTAACCCTTTTCTTTGCTTATTCAAGGCTGCCTTCTGCAAGTGAAATGTTTACACAGTCGCCACCACAGTGAGCGCGGTCGCCCAAAGAAACCTAGAACCCAAACTTCAACAAATAGTAAAAACAAAAACAAAAGCCAAAAACCCCGAGCTGAAGCCAACAAGTTTTCCTGAAACGCCAAAAAAAAAACATCTAACCAAACAAATGCCGACGGCAGCATCCGCGATACGGGGAACGGCAGCCGGAACTCGCGACTTCTTCACGGAGCAATCAAGCGTATGAGCAATTTTTCGTGGCAATTAAAACAAAGTCTCTGCGCGGCACACGTAAAGGATTTGCCGCTGAGAATCCTTTTCTGGTCGGGAATTGCTCTCAGAAGCGGAATCAGCAACAGCTTCTCCTCGCCCTCCGCCCATTTCCTTTGTGTGGGAGTTTTTCTAGAATTAACTCGACAGCCGATGGCAATGGCAGAGTTTTTGGCAGTGTATGCCGGCGACAAGAACAATAAACAGAGGAAATTGAACTAAAGTTTGCAAACGGAACACTTTTTGGATACCCAGGAAGGTTGGAAAGGGAGCATTCGATTTTATACTTTTAGAAATGTATTTTAAACATATTTAAACCGCACTTCTTTGAGCAATTTCGAACCATAGTTTTCGTGTCCAGTCTGACTCTATGTCCGTGCCACAAGTGTCCCCTGTCCAATATGCCTTGCCTCCTGCTGGGTAACATAATTGCCCACTCCCTCCTCCGTTACGTGCCTCTTCTCAAGGAAAGTTAAACAAATGTAATAATTGTTCGAGCAAACTTTTGTGCAAACACTGGCGGCAGGCGGTCGGTCGGTCGGTTGGTCGGTCGTCGGGGCTTTGGGTACTTTGAGCCACGTTCCACGGCCGGCATAGATTCGGGCAATTTGCTGTTTGGTTTCTGTTAATGTTTGTCGTCGCTGACAGCATTGTTGCCACTACTTTTTTAGCTGTGGCTGTGATTGTTTCTACTTGTGATTCGGCTGCCAATTCAGCCTTTGTTTGGGACACGAGGCGCGTGTCCTGCTAATGCGCCCGGGGGTGTCAAAGTCATTCCCATTCCCAGGCAGACGCTGACTGTCTCTCAATGGTTTCTATTATTTTTGTGTGATTCGATTTTGATTTTTGACGAATTTGTGTTATTTTTTTTTCGTTGTGCTTCTTTGGCGTGTGTCTGTGTAAATGTTTCGCAATTGTTTGTTGGCATTTGTGCGTGTGCCTCACGCACTCTACAGAGCACTTTCAAGGGTCCTGTCAACCCTGTCCTGGTGCGTGAAAGAGCTAAGGATGGGCAGACACGTTTTCCATTTAGGTTTATGCAATTTTTCAATTGGAAATTACAAAATGAAGTCATTTGAAAAACGTTTTCAAGGGTTTGATGGATTTCGTTGCTCTAAGTAAGGGTTCCATATCGCATGGTCCTACCTTGCATATAGTGTGAGAGAAGGGTGATCGGTTGATCTCAAGTGATTTAAAGGCGGGCGTGGCCCTAGTGGGTTTCTAATGGCAGTCATAATAATGGGTTTAATTTGACAGAAGCGAATAATAAGTGGATAGAGGTAGAGGTAAAATGGAGTAGAATGCCAGAGAAGAAAAGAAATACTCGAAAGCGCAAACGAATTGAATGAATTTGAAAAAGATGAAATGGAACACAAATAAAGTACCCAGCCAAAACTTTGCAAAAAACGAATAATGCTGGAAGCAATTTAAAAAAAAAAAAAAAAAAAAAAGGAAATATAAAATAAAATAGATAAATATGTAGAATACAAATATAGACAATGTAATACAATATAAAATAATAAAAATAAACATAAAAAAGTATATAATATAATATAATAAAAAATAATAAAAAAAATATAAATAAAAGTCTAAAAGACTAACCGCTTGAGTAGATCTTCTTGGAATTTTTTTTAAGATTGTTAACACTTTTCTCTATTTCTAACCACTTTTTCCGTAGATCTTTCTTTAAAACACTTGCTACTCAACTTTTTCTATAGTTTTCTAAGCTTTTTTCACCATTTTAAAGATTTTTGACAACGCGACATGACTAAACGCGCGGCTGCGCTGACGCACGTAACCCTAGACACAAGAATTAATCGACCGCATTAAATGTTGGACGGGGGAGAACTGCAAGCGGTGATAATAATGCAGTAAGCGGGCGGCCCAAAGCTTCTCCGCAGCAATCAGCACTCAATAAAACGAGAGCGAAAGCAGCGAACGAATATTGCATTTGGAGCTCTCTCACGACACGAAACTTTTCTGTCAGCAGTGCGTAGAGAGAGAACGTGAAGTGGGTGGTGTGGGTGGAGAGTGGCTTTCAGCAGAGCAGCGGACGCGAGTCAAATCTCGGCTTGCAGATCGGCCGCTGCACGACATGTCGCTCCCCATCAAACTGATAAAAACGAGAGCGAAAGTGTGTGACCGAGCAAGAGAGTAGTTGTGTAGATCTCTCGCGGTTTCGGTCGCTGCCAGCTCGCTGCTTTACTAACATGCCTCTGTAACAAAACAGCAAAGAACGAAAGCGAAAGTGTATGGCCATGCTAGGCTGTTCAGAAAGTTGAGGTAGGTCAGGGCTGCTTCTCACTTTCGCTTTCATTTGCTGTTAACTTGCTGCTATGCTCTGCTATGGCTCTGTAGCGACACAGCAGAGAACGAAAGCGAAAGTGTGCGGCTGAGTCTAGCTGTGCAGATCTGCTTCTCACTTTCGTTTTCATTTGCTGTAAGAGCGCTGCTAAATTAAAATGCCTCTGTATCGAAACCAGACAATTAATTCTTTTTTTTTTAAGTAGCTTGATGTTAAATCTGCCGAGCGCTGAATAATGTTTTCCGTATGATTTTCTATGCGTAAATTATATCAAAAGACAACTCCCAGGGGATCCCAGCTTGATTAGCTACACCCATTCCACTCCATTCCTTTCACACACACAAATATTTAGAGCGCCCCTTGGAATCCCACTCCATTTCGACACTTACCAAAGCGTTTATGAGTGAAAACAGCCGTTAATGTGCTGCTGGCAAAGAAAGAAAACGCCGAAAATCAAATCATGCTTATGGGCTTAGCTTGGGTTAAAAAAAAGAGAATATAAACTATAACCAAATCAACAGAGGCTTCCACCTATCCACCCGAGGCGCACATTCCACCCCCTTCGGTGCACGAAGAGCACTTCACAAAAAGCCAGGAGAGAGAGGCAGGCATAAAAAAATCAAATGTTCTAGACAACGACGGCGGCGGCATGGAACACGTGTCCTGCTCGGGGAAGCTTACAAGGACGACACGTGACCGCCATCATGTTTGCTTACATTCACGACTGACTTGACTGACGTATACATATGAGTAAATGACGATGATGTTGGCTCCTGATGAGGTTGATGACTGACTGTGCGGCGATCAATCAAGGTCCCAACCGACAATGCAAAACACAGTTGGAAATCAGTTACCAAATGGAGGTACAGTTGCCACCACTGACCACTTAGCCCACACACTCACCCTCTCTCCTCTTTCGAAACAGTGTTGGCCATAAATTTACAACTTCAATTTGGCAAATGCATCGGCATTGGCATCGGCATCGGCGTTGACTGTAATTAAAATTGCATTCGCATCTAATTAATTGGTA
Organism: Drosophila subobscura; assembly: GCF_008121235.1. Lineage (NCBI taxonomy): Eukaryota > Metazoa > Arthropoda > Insecta > Diptera > Drosophilidae > Drosophila > Drosophila subobscura. The sequence goes on from NC_048532.1 coordinate 9,485,784, forward strand.
TGCAAAAACCAAAACCAAAGGATGAATAGAGTGAGACAGCAGACAGAGACCGTAGAGCCAGAGACTAGTTGGAGAAATTGCAAAATGCAAATTGCAAATCATCGTCAGCCCACATCGAATGCAATTTATCTACCCCACCCCCTGCAGGGGTTGTGCGGGCAGACCGAGTCCGAGTGCGACAGGGTTGACCATTGCAATTAAAGGCAAAGAGGCATTTAAAACGCCTCAGGGACGGACAAAATCCGTCGGCTTACTGCGATTTCAAGTAACGGATTGCAAGGATTTGCAACCTCCAACCTCCGATTACGCATCTGCATCTGCATCCTTCATGTGTCGACGTCGCGACACCTTCAGCCTTCAGCCTGCAGTCGCTGCAACCCTTCCACTGTCCTCCGGCCTGTTTCGGCTGTCACCTCCTTAGTCCTCGTGCACCCCAAACCAACCATCAGGACACTGCCATCGTTGCGGCCTTTTGTGCGGGACTGCATTGTGCTTTTGGCCGGCCCCCATGACGTGATTGGCTTTTAACGCTCAAATAAGCTTAATTGAATTTCTTTTCATTTGCTAACAAAGTTTTCTGGTCCGGGCTGACTGGGATTTGTTAATTAAAAGTGAATTAGGCGTCAGCCAGAGTCTTTTGTGCGGCAGAGGAGCAGCAAAAATTAGTCATTCGATGGATTTGGGGATTGAATTTGACTCTGAAATGTTTACTGGACACTCTATTATTTATTAAAGATTGGCATCCTATCACAGAATGCAGTTGGGTTGCGAAGCCCTCCCTCTCTCCCTGCGGCCACTTTTAATTATCGTAATATTTGCATTTAATTAGAAACGAGGCCAACCAACTATAAATATTAAATTACGCGCAAGCTGCAAAATTAATGAAATTCGACTAATAAAATTATGTTTAATCAAATGCAAAAAAAAAAAGGAATATCCCACTTCCTACGATTGCCATGGCAGCGCCATGAAATGTCAAAGTAAATGTCCCTCCTCCGCACCCAGCTGACCGCAGTGTGTCCATCAAAAGGATATCTGGCTGGCATATGGGAACTATCAAAATTAATGGGGCTCGTTTCATGGTTCGACCGCAACAAAAAAGAGGATATACATATACCTACATATATACATATGTATGCATATGTATAAAGGAAATAAAATTTAAATACCTGAAAAGGAATACAACAAAAAAAAAGAAGAGGAAGGCAATTTGCCGGCAACTGCAGTGACATTTTAGCTATCAAAAATGTATTTGCATATAAATTAACGATGCCCCAAAATGCACCTTTTTTTAATAATGCAATTTAAACATATTTTATTTGCATTTATTAATGGGGCTAAAGTCGTTGTTGGCCCAAAAAAAAACGAACATCAAAGTGTGCAATTTTTTCCGGCCTGGGGTACGCTTCTGCAAATTCTCTCTTTGCTGTTTTTGCATTATTATCCTTTATTTCTCTCACTTTTTGTTTTTTTTTTGCACTCTGGCGGACTGTTACAAAATTTGTATTTTTTACAGCATTACCATAAAAATTGTAAAAAGTGGAAACCAAACGAATATGGTGCTTTTTTTTATCCTGACCACGTCAAAACATGTGACGGGTATTAAAAAAAAAATGAAAAACAAAAAAATACAAGCCGACACATGGCCGGGACATTGACTCTGGGGTCCGGCTTTGGCTTTGGCTTTAAGCGGCTTCGATTCTCATTTCCAAGCCCCGAATAACACTTTTCCCGCAAATCATGTACGAAAAATTGATGAGGGAAAATTTTCGTGATTTCGTGCACATTCTCCTCGTGTGTGGGGTGTTGATTGGGTGATGGGGATGGGCCTGTGTCCGGGTTTCAAAGGATTTTTCATAGCCAGCGGCTACTTAACATAAAAAAAGCAACAACAGCAGCGGACAGAACAGAAAGAAAGTAAAAAAAAAACCACCCAAACATAATGCAAACCTTGTCAAGTCATGTGTGTGGGTGGTTCCTGTGGGCTGCGAGTGTGTGTCCCACCCATAATTGAGTTGTAGTCGGCGAGAAAAAAAAAAGACTTAAAACACGATCTCATTCCCACAACCCTTTGTGGTTGGGTTGTCCTTTGTTCAGGGAAGAAAATGCGTGTTGGGGTACATTTGCTGTGCGATTCAGGAGACTTCCAGCTCATGGCATTGCAGATTTATTTTTAAGGAATTTTCTTCATGGGTTAGAGCATTCCATAGTCTCCAGAAACCATTGGAAATTCTCACTTTACCTTCTTGTTTTTATCATATTTTTATATCGGCAACTTTTATGTTTATTCGCTTTTCGCACCCATGCAGCATGGTGATTGTATTCGCTGTGTTTTCTGTGTGCGTGTGTTCTGTTCGCCGAGTTCTGTTCGGTTATTATTGAAAATTGGGCAAATTGTATAAACGCACATATGCGTGAAATTCGAATTCTGGATAAGGGTGGGGTGTGGGTTGTGTCCTGAAAGGGTTGCAAGCTGCAGAGGAGAAACTAATTCAATTTACAAGTGATTTGTCCAGCCACACAAAACCGATTTAGTTTTCGGGCCTTGGGTCCTTGTTGGTGTGTGCATCCTGGACTCCAGTTTCCGGATCCCTTGACCAATGACAAAATTTCTCACAAATTTATGCAAATCCCATTTAAATTGTTTGCATTGCAATTTCAATTTAGAAACAAAATAAAACCGAAGCACAATGATTGCCGAGAGGGAGGACGAACCCCATCCACTACCCACAAATGACAGCAATTTATTTAACATTTTTTGTTGTTGCAACAATCATTTGTGCCCCTTCCCTGGCTTTAAAGTAATTTTGGTACTTTTTGGCAGGTCCATTAACAGAAATCCATCAACTAAATTGCCAGGTTTCCCTCCTCATCATCAGCTGCCGCCGCTTGCCATTTTCAACGCCTTTCGAATGCTGGCGCCGTTTTCAATTTGCTTCGCGCTTATCAGCCGCTCACTGATAGGGCAAACTTTATGTCCGTCGTATAGCCAGGTCTCTGTGGCCCACCTTCAATGTGGTTGTGGATGCAACTGCTGCTGCTGCTGCTGCTACTGTCTCTGGCTGCTATCACTGGCCATAAAAACAGCTTTCCGGTCGTTACTCATTCATGGCAATCAAAATGGTGCCAAAATAGAAAAACGTCCAGCCCCAAAAAGGCAACACAACACGGAACCTGCCAACAAACAAAAAAAGAAAACCAAACCAAAGAGAGAGGGAGGGAGAGTGAAATGCAAAAGCGTATTTGAAAATTTGCATATCAATGCGTTGAACAAAGCCATGCACTGAGAGAAACAGGGCGAGATGGCTTACTGTGCGAAATAAATTAAAGGATCGTCAGACTGAAATTAAATCCTGTCTTAAAAATCATCTTTTGGCTACGATAATTCAGGGTTTTAATTCTATTTTATTATTCCTATGTTTGTATGAATATTATTTGACTTTCTCCAAGTGCTTTTGGTGAACTCAACCTGCCCGGTGTCTAGGGCCTATTACTTATCGGGTTTTGTTTTGCTGCCATTCAGAAGCACAGCAAATTATCAGATGGCATTGCCCACAGAGTCGCTCCCTTTATCATGCCGCCTCCACTCAGCCAAATAGACAACCAAGAAAAAAACATTCGAGTAAAATATTCAAATGAAATGTGAAACGCAGCAATTTTGCAAAACTGCCAGTGCCAGGGGGGTGGGAGCGGGGATCGGGGTAGACCGAAAATAGTCGGTAATCCGTCAACGGAAGTCAAACGTATTAGCATCCTGGCGATTTTTCATACAAATGGCGCCATCGCAGCAAAGGAACGAAACGAAACGAAACGATACGGAACGGAAGGACTGCCGCGAGGACCCTGAGCACCAGGACAGTGTGGAAGGACTCTGTGTGTGGCTGGTGTGACTGTTTTGGGCATGATTGGTCTATCATGGCAGTCATCTAAGAGTAGCAGCAGCAGCAGCAGGGCAGAGGAGAAGGGCAGCAGCAACCTGATGACATATTGCAACCATTTAACACTGTCGCTTGTAAGGCTACCAGGGAACAATGCCGAACAGGGATCCATCTATAACACGGCGCAGACACAGGAAGCCCAACCAGAGCTGAGCTGGAGTCTAACACACAGAAAAAAAAAAAAAAAAACAATTTCGAAGGAAATTGACTGAAATTCTGCAGTGTTGCTTCATCATCCATGGGGGCCACATGGCTACGGCTCCTTGGGTGCCCGCTACTGCCACTCTGCAGCCAGTTCGTTCCATGGTTGGGGGGTTACTTCCTTTCAGGAAGTTTTGCCCTTGCTAACCACATGCTGTGCTTTGATAATGAGAGCAGTTCAGCTCTTCTCCGTTCGCCTGATTTGAAATATTATGCTGCGGCAGAGAGACAAGCAGGCAGATGGAGCATCCTGGCCATTTCGAGCATATCCTGACCATCAGGCAGCAGCCGGCAACCAGCAACGGGGAACCGCATCAGGAGCGAGAGTATCATTCATGCAAATCTGATAATTGAGGGCTTGTCGCTTGGTTGAAACTTTGGTTAAAGTGGTCGACCATCGGACCAGAACCTGGCAAACACCATACGAAGCCAAAGGCACTTGGACAGTTTGATATACTGAGATTAAGGCAGCAGGACGATGCTCCGAAATTGATGACTGAGGTGAGACCCTTCCTTACCCCTTCTCGGCTGAAATATTCCATATTTCATCACATGAATTATTGTCCGACGCTGTTGAGAGGTTAATGGTTGATCATTTCTCCCAGACTCTATAACATTTTTGAGGGAGCATAATTATACAAATGCATAGCAAGGTTAAGGCATATTTAGGGAACACTTTACTTATATATTTTGCCCCAAACCCATAACAAATGCCATTGTCTACCTCACTAAAGACAAAAAACAGTGTGACAATATCATAATTTGTTGTCAACTTGCATTACAAAAATTAAAAATAAAAATATAGAAAAAACGGAAAAGCCAGCAAGGAAGGAAGCACCCCACCCCACACACCCAGGCACGCCTGGCAGTGAGCATTAGTCCCCGGGTAGATGACAAACCAGCGAAAAGATCAAAAGGATAACCAAACAAATGATTGTGGGCGCAGCAGTAAAACAAAAAAAGAAGAAAAAAAAGGACAAAAACAAAAGAAGAGAACATAAAAATTGTGTAAAAAAAGCAAAGGAAAAATCGACTTCAGTTTCAATTACAAAATTACAGAAAGCAGGCGTCAATCAGCCTTAATAATGGGGCGTGGCCCAACCCCCAGATTGTCACTCTCTGCTGCTGCTACTTAACCCTTTATCGAGCCAGCCAGCCAGCCAGTCCGCTGTCGGGGGTTGATGTCAAGGTAATGCCAAAAGTTCTTACACATTTTGAGAATATTATTTGTATATTTTTTCAACACACAAGAATCACACAATGCTCTGGTTTTATTTTTACAATGCCGCGCCACACAGGAAGTTGATACTTGAGGATGAAAATGTTTATGCGGGCGCTGGACGGCGTCGGCCACGTGTCGTCGGCAGAAGGACGGAGAACCCGGGGGCAGCAGGACAACCCAGTCAAGGGAAATAATCAAGCATATTAATGACCGACCATAAAGAACCCACTGAAAGAGTTAAATGCATTCAATGCAGGCGATTCCCGGTTGCTCTTGTTCCTGCTGCACGTCCCTGTCCGCACGGACCTAGCAGGACCAACCTGAGTGGCACGGATCTTAAAGTGAGACAGAGTGGACCGCGGCTGGCCTTGTGCTTAATTACGTGTAGCGACGGGAAGCGAAAGGGAGAAGTTGAGAAGCAATCACTAGGTTTGTTGACTTTTTCTGCACTTTGTTTTATTTTCCCATAATTAAATCTCAACCCTGGTCGGGGGTGTGGGCTATGAAGTCTTTAAGGTACAGTTGCGTGTGGTACAAAAATAAACGATAATATGTGCAGATTATTCGCCACATTAAGTACAGTTTGCAAACACCGGAGAAGCTTTAGTACAGTTGTGTGCAAAGTAATCCTAAACCGCAGAGGAAAATCAAATCACAAACGAAGTCCGTCCGCCCGGCGCACACACACATCAATCAACTATAATGATCCAGCATATATGTATGTGCGATTATATATCAGTTCTGTTCTGTTCTGTGTGATGTGGAAACTTTTGTGCGTGCTTTTGACTATTATCAACTGTAAAATATCAAATAACCTTTTGCGGATAACTGCCAAAACCATGGCAAATGGCAGAGAAAGAATCGCCGAATGAAAGCATATTTATTTTTTGGGGCCATAATGATTTGACAGAATGCCAACCCAACGGCAATCGCACGGACATGTGGACCACACGGACACTGGCATCAGATTACATTGTTGTGGCGAGTGTGTGTGTGTGTGGAACTTCCCCTTCTCCACCGACCAAGCAGTCCTCCACACGTGTTGCCCGGACGATATCAATAAAAAGAAGTCCTCGTCGCCGTCGTTTCCAGGAAACACAAAAAAAAATATTTATAAAAAAAAAAGAATCGCCGCAAAATATATGCGAAATTGACAAATTGACATGCGTTTTGGCTTAGAGCAGAAGAGTGTGTGGGGTGGGGTGCAAGTCCTTTCCAGCCATCATGTGTCCTAGCATTAGAAATAATTGCGTGGATGACATCTCAGACAAGAACGTGAGGTGCAGGTCTTAAGACTTTCGGGATTTATTTTTCTTTTTTTTGTTCGTGTATTTATCAAAATTCTTTGGTCATCGTTTGGTTCGTGATTTTCTAACTGATTGGCTTGTTACGCAGTGCGAAAACCGCTCAGCTCTCGATTTGAGAACTTATTTAATCCTTTGAAAATGTATTTTATTTCTCTTTGAAAATATTTGTGTCCGATATATTTTGAATAATATTTTCACTTGGCTTCTAAAGCCCATTACTAAGACGTGCAAAATATTCTTGCAACAGAATCAGGGATGATTTTCCCATTCAAACGATAAGAAATCAACCCTGTTTTATGTTCGACAGAATACTTAGTCGCAAGAATTTTGCAGATGAGAACTCAGTTTAGCAGATAATATAACAGAAAACTAGCCGATTAAATACTTCCATCTCGAAGCGAAAGATAGAAATTGTTGATCTTTTGTCGACAAATTCAAGACACGAGAAAGAAAACAAGCGCAAGAGGGCTAGCAATAAATGAAGACGATTAAAACCTCGGATGGACGGAATTTATTAATCTTAAACTCGGTACTCATTTTATCAATGTATAAAGATATACGACACATGTTTATTGAAGTTCTGTCCAGCCGGAACGGACTTATCCAATAATGCGGTGCTTTCTCCATGCATTTTTGTCCAACACACTCCCCCCGCTTTCATACAAAATTTTACTTTGCAAGAACACACAAAACAGTGTACCCAGAGAGCATGCACTCTGCGCTCTTTGGTCATACTGGGCACAGAGCAAAAGAGCTGGAAAGAGCTTTTACGTACATATCCATAAGGGCTGAGTGTGCGATGAATTTTAGCGATACATACACGCATCCCTGGGAAAACATCGATATAACTGTCGAAGCAATTCATCGCACACTCAGCCCTGATGGATATGTACGTAAATTCTCTTTCCTGTTTCCGGTTGCTTCTGTTTGCTAGAACGTGTTCAAATTTCTCATTAAAAATGTTATCAAAATTACCCAATGAAATAATGGATAAAATATTTGGTTACCTGGAACGGAAAGACCAATTGAAAATGGCTCAAGTTAGCAAACATTTTGAGTCTGTGTTTGTATACAATTCGCGCGACAAATACAAGGAGATTGTTTGCTGCAGATATTCAGACGACGAGCTCCAATTAATTCTGCGAGTATGCGGACAAACAGTTGTACATCTTAAAGTCCTTGATGTTCTAAATGGGCCTATTTTCGATCTGGTATCGCAGTACTGCATTAACCTAGAATGTGTCACTTTGACTCACACGAAACCATATTAAAGTTGATTGGCCTGAGAAACAGTTAAGTTTGAGTTTGAGAATATTTTGTACAGTCAATTGGATGCGATCGACTACATCAAGCCAGAATGTCAAGTATTAAGCTTAGACATATCTTGGAATGATCAAGGTATGAATCGTAGCTAGTCCAAAAATTATATCTCTAACACTTGTACTTTTCACCTTTTGCAGGTGAACCAGAAGACATTGCTATTCCCTTTCGAGGACTCGACGCAATAAGAAATGTTTTTGAAAAATGTGTCATTTTGAAGACGCTGCGTGTCCTGAAAATTTCCTACGCGGTGTTACTAACTCCGAGCCAGGATTTGGTATACCCCGAATTGGAAGAGCTTACAATTTGGAGATGCCAAGTAGCATCATACCCACCCACCTGTCCGAAGCTCAAATCGTTAATTATGAAATCTAATTTTGTTCATAGAGACGTGGATTTATTTAATGTTATGAAAAAGTACGCAGCCACACTGGAACGTTTCGAAAATCTTGATAATAGGCTTGAATGCGTGCCGATGGGTACATCTAATTTTGTAGAAGCTTTGAGAGAGTGTAAGAAGCTGAAGATTTTTTGCACAGAAATGATTTTTGCACGGAGCTTATTGGATTACAAGTTGGACTCTTTTATGGAAGTTTTAAAAGGGAATGGCTTCAACCCACAGAGACGTTTTCATATGGAAATTGGATCAAATATTGGCGAACAGAAGCAATTGGTGAGTGTGGTGGTGAATTAAAGTCATAGTTTCTCGAAATTGAAACCATTTTAAATACAGAAGGACATGCCGCGATATTCTGAATTGTCGAAGCTAGTTTCCTGTCATTACGTTACGAATTTGGAAAAAATAATATATATGTATAAATAACCTTAGGATGAATATATAAAATACAGTTAATTTTTTTTCAATATTATAAGTCCAAGAAAATTGTACCCCATCAAAGAATAATCGATTAAGGCAACACCTTATGTATAATCCATTCCGTTTTGACATATTTCCAGCTATTTCTGAGCTTAAAAAAAAAAAATACTTTCATGAAATTCGATGGCATATCTACATACATATGTACATACATACATATACAACATAAGCCATGTGAGGGATGAATTGGCAAATTTATAGGCCAAGATTATGAGTGGAGGAGAGCTTCAGTTGGCTTTTTTCTAGTTTACGATCCTTGAACCATCCATCGAGCGACTCCCCAGACATTTACATTTACATTTACGATCGGAGCCATAAAAACTGAAGCGCTGCTTATAGTTTTCTGCTCTATACGAAAGTAATTAAAAGGGGAACAAACACAGCTGCCGCGAGTCCTAGACTTATCCACTTCCTGTGGATGTTTTTAATCCTTTTCTGTTCGTCCTTTGTTTCCTTTTTTTTTGCATAATTTTATTGGTGCATTTTTTTGATGTTATGACTACATCTCCAAAGGGAATAACGCAGCATAAATGAAATAAACGCTTTACGACCAAATGGAAAACAAAAGAAAATACGTGTAAAAGCAAAGGCAACAACAGCGTAAAATTCTGGAATATTGCGCGAAAAGAAAAGTAAAGAAAACCTGATAACAGAGGACTACGCTACGCCTCGTCTCTCTCCTCCGCTGTCTGCGTCTGCAATTGTTTATCTAAGAGGATAATTGTCGAAAAAGGGTTGACTCAAATGAGTTACATCTTCATAAGCAATAAAATCATTAGGTTTTTCGCTTTTTACGACCACCGCCAGAGAACACAGAGCACAGTGTGGGGCTCGGGGCTGGAACTCGGGGCATATGCCTCGGAATAATCTTGGACATGCCCTGAGGCCTAACTGGCTTTGTATTTGTTTGCATAATGCTCATTTCTGTTTGTTTATTAACTAAGGCAATGCTCAACTGAGCCAAATTCCTACCAACTTTGAGTCCCAAACAAAATATTTTGCAAATAAAATGATTTCCGTAGAAAATCTTTCGGGTGCAAGCCACTCCAGTTGTCCTGTGACCTCTCTCCACTCCGCTAGGACTTACAACTTGAGTCGCATCAAGATTGAAAGCGCTCTCCCGCCCTCATCCTACGGCAACACCAGCAGTTCATCTGTCAAATGTCAGGTCGTCCGTCCAAGACTTGGGATTGCCCTGCATTTACATTAACTAAATTAAGTGCTCGTTTTCCTTCTTTCTTTTCTTTTTTTTTTTTTTTCGTCTTAGGGGTCCCGCTTGGGCGATGCATAATTTGTTAATTTAGCAATTGCTTGTCCTCCCCCCTGCCACACCATTCGTTTCTTTTTCTACTCTGCTGTTCCTCTTTTTGGTATGTCCGATTAGGAGAGAGTGGATATGTTGCCAGGGCGAGTAAATTAGTTAAGCGGATTGAGCGGTGTTTCTTTTTTTTGTCGAGTTGCTGGAGCAGGAGTAAGACTTTTGGTTGAGAAATGGATAAGAGGGCAGACCACATTACGGATGTTGTTTAAATTGGGGACATCTATGGATGGGATTTACTGATTTTGTGCGTGGTAGAACGATTTAGGTTGTGTTTTTTGTTCTTTTTCAGATTTGCTTAACGTTTTATTTGAGATTTTACTAATTTACCATTTAAATACTTATTTATTTGTGAATTTGTTTTAATTTTTCGAAGCTTTTGCTTTTACAAGACTCCAAAAATATATTTAAAGTGATACCCACAGGAGAAGGATTAACTTTAACATAAATTTGCATATCTAAATGTATTTGCTGCCTGCCCAACCACCCACCTTGCAGCTGTGTCACCCTCCAAATCATTTGCTCAACATTTCGAGACAAACAAAATGCTAATTGGAAATTAATTGTGCGCTGCATCTAAAAACAACAAAACGCCAGAGCAAACGGATTCCAAAAAGGCGGTCTAAAAAAAAAACAACAACAACAAATACGCAAAATGGAAGAAAAAACAAACAGAGTTGAAAAGCCCGAGCCCGGAGACGGGAAAGGAAAGCTTAGCCAAGACCCAAATAAGCGTTAAATGTTGCAAAAATAACAAAAAATAAACTCCTACGACTGCAGAGAGATGTGGAAGCGGAAGTGGAAGAGAGCAGGCACAAGGATGAAGTCCCTGGCAAACACTTGTGGCCGCACCACACATGTGCCCCCCACTCAACGCACGAGTACATTCAGCCACGAGGGAAGGACAGAAACAGGACTCTGGCAAAAAGCAAACAAATTAGTCATCATTAGCGTTTTGGGCCAGGATCAAGGCTCTGATGATGGCTCGGGTTCCGGGCAGATTTGCGTTAAACAGGCGCACTTAATGCGATTACAACAAAAAATAAAGAAACAACAACAAATGCTGTGTGTGTATATTTTTGAAAAGTGAAATATCAAAAGAGCTTTTCGGCCTGCCTGGCAAAAATTGAAGTCAAAAGCGTAAAAGCGCATTTGCAACATTTCTGCCAAATGAACAGACGAAAAGCTGACCGAAGCCTCAAACACACTAAAAATAATATTTTATATATTTTTAAGACATGGTAGCTCACGCAGAAATCAGTTAAAAAATTGTAAAAAAATATATAAAGACACAGACAGGTGCCAAAATGTACCTTATAGACTCTGCTAATCAGAAACCTATTTTCCTTTTAAATAAAATTGAATTCCAGTGGGAAATCTGCTCATGTTATTCATTATACCCTGTACAAGGGCACACCAAAAGGGGGCCAAAAAATGACAAATGCAGCCGGGAGTGGGTTTCACTTTGAACAATTTGTGCATGAATGAACCTGAATATGTCCAGCGACATGACCAGAGACGGACCACACACGCGGTGGCAGCGACAGGGCAGGTGGAGGCCGAGCTTTTGATTATTTTGTATGGGTCTGCATAGAGAACCCACTGGGCATTGACTTAGCCAAGGAGCCACCATTATGTCTGCCTAAATTGATCAGAAAACAATGCCAAGATAATTAAAAACTACCATCAACTATTCACTTGTACTTGACTGTCCTGGAAGTCTCAAAAAGTAAGCAGTGGCAGTCCAATCGAAGCCAAAAGGGAATCTGTGGGTGTGAGGTCTAATCGCCATGACGAAATTTCGCTGAGCTGTACGGGCGGTGGCATCAGCTGCAAGCTGCGTGTAAGCGGTAAGCACCCAAAACCAACCCAGAGCACGACCCTTTCAGTCGTCAAGCAGCTGTCATAATGATGGACCTAAAGTGCATCATCATCAGCAGGGGCAGGCGACATGGGTTGATGGCTGAAAAGAGGAAATAACCGAAAGGACAGGCAAAGGTGGATAGCCGAAGATTTAGATGCCCTTGCCGGAACCATCGTTTAAGGAAGTTCCTTTTTCTTGACCTATGTAGCTCCCATAGCTGACTTCTAAGCTGCTCAGAATTGTAATACCTTAAACCCTTGATCGTTATACCCAAACATTATAGGTTTTTATCCATGGAAGGTAAGGAACTGTTGCACTCAGCAGTCCTCACCCCCGACATAAACACACTTTGTGGGAGTAGCGGGTGGGGAACAACACCATCATCGACAGCCGAGTGGCGGGCATAAATTACAAAAAGCAATTACAACGCCAAGAACACACACACACACACACACACTCGGTGCTAATCATGTGTGTGTTTAAAGTGGGTGGGCCGGGGACTGCGACTGCGACTGGGGGTCACAGATGTGCGCGGGCACCTAGCGCTCAAAAATTGCACACTAATTGCGCACCATTTGTGGAGGAAGACCCAAAGTCCTGTTGGTCATTAGCCGCGGCAAATGCGCGAGGGCAGGCCGGACAGGCTAAAATGCCTTTATGAGTTATTGTCAGCCAGGCCAGGGCCTGGCATCATCTCAAGGGACAGTCGTGGAACGGCTCTCGGTGCTTTTATCGCCTTCTGCGATACTTAATTACCATGGACAATTTATAGGCCAGAATAGGCGTTGAGCATTTTAAATACACGCAACACAAAACCGAACAGGGCGGCACAGGGGGAGCAATCATCAAATTGTGGGCGATAATTAAAATTAATTTGATTTTTGGGGATTGCCCAAAAAAATTATGTTCAATATTTACATATATGCAAATGGGTTTATGGCTGTCGAAATAAATATTACATGTGTCACACCACCAAGTCTATATGGTTGATACAATTTATGGAGTGTGCTGCAAGGTTTCTTTCCTGACGTCATGCCAGGCTCTAGCTTTTGTTTATGCTGAATATCGCTTACTTAGCTTATTTATGCAGAAAATAATGTTTTTTTATGGCCACTTAAACATTTAAAACCTATTCCATCTTGATTCACTCAACTCGTTATGTTACAGTTTTCTCTTCTTTCTCTTTGCTACCCATTAGTCGCAGACTGCTGAAGGGTTTGCCAAGCAGTTGAAATTGTATATTATGTACAGTGATAAGAATGCGTTTTGCTGCTTCTAAAACGATACAATTCGAATTATTGGCAATGGAAACAAAAAGTCAACTGGCTTGTGCCAGTTACTGGGGAAACATTCCATTTATTTGAGTGTTATTTTCCTGCTTTATTTTGATAAATACCCAAATTATGAAAGATTACAAAAATAACACTTTAGCTGAAGATAGTTTTAAAATTACCAAACAAAATTTCCGTTTAATTTATTTGTCCAAGACTTTTAACAGTAGAGCCTTTTCAATCCGTTTTTCATATTAAACGCCCGATTAGCGGGTATCTTTTAGTCTGAATATCAGCTTTAGCATTCTGACTCTGGCCATTTTCCTTTGGTTTTTGTTTTTTCTTGCAAATTTAATGCATTGCGTCAAAATGCCATGAAATATGCAACACATGGCGCCTCAAATTGTCTTTTGTGTGTGTGTGGCACTCCCCCGTTGGAGCATGGAGCATCTTTTATGGTTGGAAGCATCAGTGCCAATTCAAATGGCGCATTAAAAAATTTGCAAATGTCACGTATGCGAATCGACGCTCTTATCAATGGTCTCTCCGCCCCCGCTACAGTCTTAAGCAACGGCGGCAGGTCGTAAAAGATGCACACCCATAAAACTAAAGGAGAAAAGCATCGAAATCAAAGTGTATAAAACTGGATGGATACCCTAAACCAAACACTACATGCGTCCTACACCCACCCATTGCCATGAAACTTTTGACTATTTCCTCACATACTTGGCCATAAAATAGATAAAAGCAGAAATTTGAATAGGATCAAGAGGCGGATGGAGGATGGGGAGGGACGCCGCCGTGTCTGGCTACGAGTGTAGTATGCAGGAAACAGCTAACGATATCATCCGAAAATGTTTTATAGCCACGAGCACATCATGCGGGGAAGGAGGCAGATGACTGAGCCCTTCCCACGCATAAACATAAATTAAATTATATAATTTATTGTAATTCAACAATTTCACCCTCTCTCTACGGATGCAATTATCGTAATTTTTTGTTTATTTTTTTGTTTCCCCCGTTTTTTTTAAGTCAATATGTAATATGTAAGCATGTACAGATGTGGACAAATTATTTTTCGTCACTTAAATGAATTTAAATTTAATTGCTAGGATTTGTGATTCTGGTAGTTTATCCTTAGAGCAGTCTGTTGCTCCATTTAATTCTTCTGTGCGGCTACTTTAAATGGATGATTTTTTCAAACAAATAACAAAATAATAATCAATGTTCACGGTCCCTGCTTAAGACTCTTAATTTCCGAGTGAAAAGAGTTCAGCAAGTGGCTCAAAACTATCCTACAGCATGGAGAACCTCTACACACACGCACGACATCGTATAGTCGTTGCATGACTCATATATGATGTAAGAACATAGAGACATAGTCTGCGCCCCTACTCATACTCCACTGGTACACTTGACTACTGCCCATGGGTAAAATATTGGTGCAACTAAGACTAAAGACAAATAATGACAAAAAGCAAATGTGTACACAGAGAGTGGGTCCAGAAGAAGAGCAGTCCAGGCACGTCGATGCACGCACCTTTCCCAAATAAAAGAATACAACGAAAATCAGAGAACACATACCGAAAATGTCTTATCTAACCATAAAATCTATGGTAAAAAGGGGCGAAAATTACTCAAATAAAAATATAAGAAAAAAACAGAGAAGAAAATGAACCCACACTGCTGACATGTTTGTACAAGAAGACAGGGACGGACAGTGGGATCTTTGGTGAGCAAACAAAAAAAAGAACAATCAAATAAATTAAACAAAGGCAGAGTCGGCGACGCGACGGACGGTCCAAGTGGACGATCCACCTCCAATCTTATCGGCATATCAGTTTTCCTGCATGGTGTATCGCTTTTTTGCGTCTGGTGTGTGTTCGAGAGCGTAGAGAACACTGGGGGGAATGGAGGACCAGTGCCCGAGCCCGTGAACAGTTATGCACCAGACGGTGAGACGATCATCAAGGCCCAGCTCCTCTCCGCTTCACCTCTTTACCGACCAGTCGGCTCGTTCAACAACATTAAATGGGTCTCGTTATGGGTAGTAACTTTGCTGTGGGTATGATGAATCTGATCAAACGTTTGCCCCGCGCACCAAGCAGCAATGCAGTTCCCATGGGGTAGACGCTCCAGGCTGGGTATAATGGGTATCACAATCGTTGGTCTTCTACTCTCACCGCATTGGGCAGTGGTGCCCCCCACACTCCACATGCCATGTCGGTGCAGCGGCGCTGGTGTTTTCTGTGTGTATGACTCATCGACGACGCGGTTGGGGCCTGGGAATCGCTGCCTCTGGTTTCGGCTTAAAGCTTCCGACAACGACGATCGTCCGTCTGCCTAAGCAGCTCTCAATGACAGGCGTTACAAAATGAGTGAGTGAGCGAGTGAGTGGCGGGGGAGCGAACTCATCCCAGAGTGTGGTAGAGCGAGAGTTAATGACCCATGTGCTACGGATCACTTGGCAATTGTCTTTGTTTCTCTATCGAGAAATGGGAAATCAAACAAACGAAAACATTTTTGGACAAGATCGACCACCAGTAGAGCTCATAAAAAATTAACACAAATTAACGAAACGAACGCACAAGGGAAAAAGTAAACACCAAAGAGTGAGAAATGTGAGAGTGGCTGAGATTAAAGAGAACGCAGGGAGTGCAAAGCCGCAGTGCGATTATGACGATTTCGGTTATGCAGCAACAAAAAAAAAGGGTTCGCATCCTGACTAACGTATTGAAATGAAGTGGAACGTTGTGAGACGTTTGTAAAGGATCACTACTTTTATACCCAAAATTCAATTGGTATCTATGGTGAGCTTAAGATTGCTTAAAAAAATCTTTTTAAAACTTGTAACTTAAATAAAAACCTACTAAGGTGAGAATTAATGGAATGTCGAATTAAAGCATTCAAAATAATAATTCTTTGTTATATGTAAGTAAAGTGAAAATCAAATTCGTTAGCCAACAAAAACGGTAAATAAAATCCAATGAGAGCGGTAAAAACCTGTTATCGCATTGATGATGTTACTCATTAGCATCTGCGAATGTTATGGAATGTGCAGCCCACAACTTTTGAGGCAGTCCCCAGATCTCGATCGCAAATGAGTTTCTGCGCACAGACGTCAGAGACAAGTCGCGGGGGACACGTCAGAAAGAGGAGTCTGATGAAATGAATGCAAAGTGAATTTCGGAATCCGAGATTCTGATTTGTTGCGGTTCCGGGACTGACACACTTTCCAGGAATGAGTCGAACCACATCATGTGGGTCATTTGACATGCAGATTGAAAACTCAATCGAAACAAATAAAAGCCAATTTGACAAATTCAATAAGCCACAAGACAAGATTCCCATAAGAACGACTTAGGATTGGTTGGGTTCAGTCAGAGACAATTAGCTATGCAAATGATATATGGGTTTCCTGGCCAGTTCAACCCTCAAGTAACCCATCTAGAACTTGGTTAATTTAAATAATATTTGCCATAATTACCCGCATGACTGGTGGGATTTCTTTTGGGCCTGGAAGGTACCCATGTGGTAATCCTTTAGGAAAACAAGAATTAAGCGAACATAAAGGAGATTCCTATCGAAGTCTACGCCTCATTGAGCAATTGGAAAATTAGATGAACATCTTCAAGGGGATCTAGCGATCGCCGAGAGGTAGTTAAGAGGGCAATCATCGAACTAATTGACATTCGAGAGCCTCAATTATAATAAATGCGCAAATTATCCCGAGAATAATCGTTTTCAGGGGCAACTTCTCAACATATTTGGCCAGCAGACCGTCGACCGTCGAGACTCCACCCATTTCAGCCACAAAACGAAAAAGGTCCAAAGCATAACTCCGCCCAAAACACACACAACACACACACACTCAGGAGAAGAAATACAAAAAAAAAACAGAAACAGACCCAAAACAAAATTTCAAACTTGAACCACTTTGGGGTCCCCCAATGGGCTAAGGCGAAAGAGCGAGAAGACACACACATTTTTTGGCTTCCTCTTTGACTTCTGGAGCATGAAATGCTGTTAGGAAATAAGCCACGCCTCTGCTGCGATTTATGCTGACGACGACGACGACGGCGACGACAACGTGAACCCGGAAAAGCCAAGCCCTAGGCGGCAAAGAGAAGGAAGACAGACAAACACAAAAAAATAACTATAAATGCGCGAAAGAGATGGAACGGACAGAGAGCGAGCGAGGCAGACTACAAGTAGTTCTGGCCACAATAGACCTAGACATAGATGTGTACCCGTCGCCGTAGACGATGACGCAGAGCCACCCCTAAGTGGTAGCCGTCCCAAACCCATCCCAGTGGAAGCACTTGAGACGCTCGCCGTAAGGTTTTCGATTCGATTGTGTGCAAGTGTGTGTGCTTCTGGTTACAACATTACGAGATTGTGGGTGGAGTTTCCATACATACATAGATATCTACTTACACAAACTTGGAACTCTAGAATGGGTACACTCTTACGTAGATTAATTATGGAGAAAGATTTTGGCTGCAAAGAATGTTTTATTGTCATTTAATCCATAGATTTTATATATGTAATACATTTAGAGATCTCTGGCGGTGGAACGAACAATTCCATATTAACCCAAGATAAATAAATAAATATAAATGCAAATAAATAAAAAAAAAAAAAATAAAATAATACAAAGCAAAGTATTCGTATTCGAATTTAAAGTTAACAGATTACCTTTTTAGTATTAAAAATCCATTTTTGTAAGCTTTAAAAGTAACATAATTGCCAGACTAGTGGGTTAAATATAAGTAAATAATTTAGCACTAGGCTAAACACCAAATAAATAAGTAAATTAAAGATTTGTTTGCTCAATAACATTAACTGCCAACACAACTTTGTGTGTTGATTTTCTTTAGAATTCATAGCATAAATATATCAATAAAAACCTTAAATCACACTCACACGGTCTGAAATATGCCCTATTTTATTTGCACATCTATCCATTAATTCATAAAAAAAAATATACAACTGAAATAGGACACTTAAATCAAACAAAAACAGAACAGCTAATTCATGGGATAAGCCCGTAGGGAATCACTATAATTTTCCTACAATCAGTAACATGATGAATTGACCACAAATACTTGTATTTAGCTGATATTATTCAAGAAGTCATTGAACGAGTATCATAATTAACAGTACAATAATTATAATAATTATTAATCATTTACAGTATAATCCTCAACGAAATTTTCGTTAATATTTCTTTATAAAGGAAATTTTCCAACGAAAAACGCACAGATCATATCCGAGTTGTTCCGCTCTAATGGGAATAAAGATTGCATGGGACGAGCCCATTGTTGAAAAAATTCACCTTATATGGTATATTTATAACGTGAATTTATGAGAGACTGTCATAATATTTAGTCGGAAGTGTTGCGATCATTTGTAAGGCTGGGTGCTCCACATAAAGAAAGATGCTGGAAGGCTCGTCGGCAGTAAGACAGATACATATCCCATGGATACACCTACTAGGCCCACTTTTTTCCCATATTTCAAGTGTCACTCTCTGTCTCACTTTACAGGGAATCCTCCTCGTGTGCCTTTCATCATCGTCATTGCCTGACGATTTAATACAATTAATATGCTAACTGTACTTTGCGCCGAATACAGTTACAACAAAGGCAGCGACGCTGCCAGCACGCATGGCAACAGGCGCGCAAGGTGGCCGCCGAGCTGCCACCACTGCCACTGCCACTGCTGCCGCTGCTTCTGCTTTTTGCCTCTACCTCTGCCACACCCACGCTCAATCGCCCTAGCAACAACAACAAATTACGGCTTCTTCTTTTTTTGGTTCGTATTTTCGGGCAGGCACAAAAAATACGAAAGAGACGATGTCAACAAAAATACCAAAACAAAAAAACTTCGTACCGAGAGCAAGACAGAGAAAGAGAGAGAAATGCGAGCACGGGCAAAGCACATTAATGTGCGAGCAGAGCGAAATGAGAGCAGAACAGAACAAGCAGCACAACCACCGCAGCAGCGGAGAGTGAGACAGAGAGAGAGAGAGAGAGAGCGGCTGGGTATAAATAGCAACGGGCAGGCGCTCACCCCGCATTCAAAATCCAGCCAGCGAAGCGTGCGGACGTGAAGCGAAGACAAAAACACAAAAAGCTGAATAAAGATATAAAAGAGAAAGAGCGAGAGCGAGAGCAGCAGCCAAAGCCAAGAACAAAGTGAACGAACTCGAATCTGTGCGTGTGTGTCGGTGTGCGAGTAACAACAAGCAAAGTCAACAAAGCATTTAGTTAATATTCAAAGAAGAGAAAGTCATTGAGTCATCCGTCGATTGCCCGTAATTGTGCAATTCAAAAAAGAGACACAAAGAGAAGGAAGAGCAACAGCAGCAGCGATGGCAGTGGCGTTTTACATACCCGACCAGGCGACTCTGCTGCGCAAGGCGGCGCAACAGGAGCAGGAGCTGCTGCGCCTACGCGACTCCCAGTGGCGCTTCCTGGCCACCATCGTCCTCGAGACCCTACGCCAGTTCATGGACAGTGCGCCCAGCCAGTGCCTTCCACGGTCGGTGGCCGGCCGCAAGTGCAGCAAATACCGCAAGCCTTCCCAGTGAGCAGTTTCGAGAGAGCCGAGGAGCGGAGAGGAGCGCCAAAGCAGCAGCAAAGAGAAGAGAACTACAATCCAGTCCAGAATTCCAAGTACAAAGTGGAAAAACCCAGTCATGAATCAGCCACATTTTTGTCCAGGATAGGCATATGCTTCAACCCAACAACCACTGCCCCAGGACTCCCAGCCGACAAACCTCTTTTTAGTTTACTCATCAAAGCGATTGTGATAATGGTTTTGTTTCTACGAAAAAATTATACAACAAAAAATGTCCCTAAAGAATATTTTCACACAAAAAAGAAAAGCATTTTGTACGGAAAACAAAAAAATAGTTTCTCTAGCAATAATTTCAGTTTTTAAGCATATTTAAATGAATTCCCAGACTCCCAACTCGATGTATATTTATGTAATCTGAAATAGTTTGTAAGTTCATTTGTAAGCGATAATATTTTTTCCAAGTTTTTTATGTCAAGAACAAAACACACGAAAGAAGAATACTGAAACGAATGTCGACGTTGAAGGTTGGCCAGAAATTGTATCAATTTTTTGCCAAACATAAAAGTCAATAAAACAAACAATGAGAAAATGTAAACGAAAAGCACAAACAGTCTTATATATTTCATTTATTGATGGCGGTAATTTGTCAGCTCATTTATAGATTAAAGACGCAGGCGGAAGCACATGACGGAACACAATTGATGAGTTCTTGCCAAATATTCAGGAACAGGCAGTCGATTCTGCGGGAATTTATATTTTTGAAGAAGGTTTTGCCGTCGGATGTTCAGGCACAAAAAATACGAAAGAGACGATGTCAACAAAAATACCAAAACAAAAAAACTTCGTACCGAGAGCAAGACAGAGAAAGAGAGAGAAATGCGAGCACGGGCAAAGCACATTAATGTGCGAGCAGAGCGAAATGAGAGCAGAACAGAACAAGCAGCACAACCACCGCAGCAGCGGAGAGTGAGACAGAGAGAGAGAGAGAGCGGCTGGGTATAAATAGCAACGGGCAGGCGCTCACCCCGCATTCAAAATCCAGCCAGCGAAGCGTCATCACATTTCCGACGGCGTTTTCCTTCTTGAACTTGACATTCCATACACAAGAGGTTTACCCACAGATAAGAGATCCACTTGCGACCAGAAAAATAAATTTAAAAATAAACTAATTCTGAAGGCAAGTGTCATTTATTTTTACCGACGGCTTTGATGGATTTTATTTAATGTTCAGAAGCGTGGTAGCAAAATTAAAAATAAACTGCGCTCTTCCCTAAAGCAAAGTACTGAATATTATATTGGAAACATTAATTTGTATAGAAGATGGACAACACTTGCGTTAAATGTTTACCCGACGGCAGTTGTTGATTACAAAAAGCCGAGTCCTACATATAAATATTTAAAAATAGTTCCGTCGGTAATTGTTTACTCACATAAATCACGGCATTTCGTATTCTCATAATTGGTTCAGGTTCGATCTGCAAATATAGAATAGAATATATTAAATTAATGCATTATATAAAAATAAAGTATGGCGTTTATTGGCACTGGCATGATTACATACAAGCCCCTTTCCTTTCTGTTGCTTGGGGGAAAACTGTTACATCTAGACGAACTTTTCCACTCTGGGAAAGTTTCTGCCACTCCGACAACGTTGTTCAACAAGCGGCAGTCAAACACGCAGGGAAAATTCAATTATGCAAAAAAGAAATGCTCGTACAAAAATATTTTCCAAAGATTTTTGCGCTGCGAAACTTTGTAGCTGCGGAGGATGGTCCCGTCCCTGCAGCGGCGACCCCTTGATAATGTCAAAAAATTAGGTGCTAACAAAACAATTTGCATTCTTAAGTTAATTTTTGGCCAAAGTGCTCGGAGGCAGAACAGCAGCAGCAGCAACAAAAAAATCAATGTGCAATCCTAGAGGGTCTCGGTCTCGTCAGCAAGCGCGGATATGGCCTGGGCGCCGCTCGACAAGGACTTTTAATTAAACTTTTGCACTTATGCAGCTGCCGAAACTGCATCCAGCACATCCTGCAGTTCAATTCACTTTGATTGCCCGAAAAAAAGTTCATGAAAAGTTTACTCGCTCGCGCGGAAAAAGAAATCAAAAATTTCACTTTGCCAAACAAAACTAATTAACGTTCAACAGATAGAAGTTGTGCCTCGAAGGAGGGGGTGTGGCAGCAGCATATGAAAAATAATTAACACAAGTTTATGATTATGTTCGAGTGGAAGTTGCGCCAAATGTCGAGCGATTTGTAAGCAGCAGCAGCAGCAGAAGGAGCTGTAAAAATCACAGACAGAACACATTTAATCCCTGGCAAACGAATGAAGGGATTGGCAACCATTTGGCCAAAAAACTTCTGGCTCGCTCAGCTGTTAATTAGTTCGAAAAGTGTTCCGTTCAAATGGCTGGCTGGCGGGAGAGATCGGTAGAACATCCCGAACAGAGTTAAGTGAACTCGAATCAAAACAAAAGTTTATCCATAAATTTCCAGGAATTGTTTTCGTATCCCTTTTTTTTGGTTGCTGGTTGGTGTCTTGGGCCCTAACCTTGACTGATCTGTATCTGTTTTGTACCATACCTTCCACATAATTGTCTGGCATTTAGGACGTTTCAAATTCTTCTGTTCTTTTATTTTCTGGTCTCTAAATGAATTATTTCGATTAGCCGAACACAGGCGGCAAGACAGACAGAAAGACAGCGAAATAAACCCAAAGATATTTCTGCAAAAAATTAACAAAGACCCAAACAGACCCAAAAGGCAAATCCCTAAACAAAAGGTAAATATTAAACTGCAAGAGAGCATCGACTTGGGACATACCCATTGCTAAAACAGAAGATAAAGTCTCTTGGTTAAGTGGCTTTAAAGGAAATAAAGTATTTCCATGAGTAAATTATTTTATGCTATAAATACTCAAATATACCCTATGCCCTTCTGGCATACCTCTCGGACAACCCAAAATATTGGCATTACGCATTTTTTGTGGCTCTTTCTTTTGGCAATTTCGCTCCCCAACCTTATTCGGGTTAAATAAAATGAAATCAAATCAAATCAGTCAACAACTAATGGCAGGCCTAATGAAATTACGATCCGACTGTGTTCACCAAAGTAGAAATTTTCCTGCAAGGGAATTATGAGTGCAAGGGTCCTGTCCTCCTCGCTCAAGGATTAGCCGCAGTCGTGGGTGTCGTGTAATCAATTGGAAAACAGAGTCCGTGGCCATGCGCCGTCGCTGGCTATTATGACAGTTGGGCAACTGAAGAGGAAATTGGATTAGACGCCACAGAGAGCTGCTCAAAAATGAGGTTACAAATTCTGTAACCTATGGAAAAAAACGCACCCAAAAATTGTAATCAAAATAGAAGAAAAGAAAAAAAATAACATCATTTATAAGCCACGAAAGGCGACAGACAGCGGCGGCTCCATGAAAACGAAAACATTTAAAAATATACTTTGATTGATGATATCTAGTCACACAGTCAAGAAGTCCAGACGAAGGACACGGACACGGACACGCACACGTCAGGAAACGAAGCCACCAACCAAAAAAAAAGAAAGAAAATGAGAGCAGGGAAAATACATTAATTATTGAAATGTCATTAAAAGGAAAACCCAAACTGACATCCTCCAGATTCGCATGAATATTTAATAGGAAATGTATCCAAGAAGAAAAGAAAAAGAAATTATGACGAGACGATGCGTGACCGCCATTCAGTTTGGAGTCTCAGGATGTGCGTTGAAGGATACTTTCGCCTGCGAGAGGTGAAGCAAATCACGCAAGATAATGATGATGATGATGGAACACACTCATCATTCGCAGCGTATTAATTACAGGGTGGAAGTTCCATCTGTATATAGGAAGTCCCAGACCATTCATCAAGTTGAGCGAACATTTTAATTAGTTCTTCGTGCTGCTTGCCATTTGAGACCCAAAATCACGACTAAATAGTTCTCCAAATGGCAAATTATGTATAGAACTATTTGAGCTCTGGTAATGCCCTGCCACACCCCCGATATGCAAACAAACATGCCCCTGTCCACCCCTGTCCACAGAATGCATTCAAATTTGCCAGAAAAGAAACTCTGAGACACATAACTGTCAGGCCAAAAAAGGACAACCCGTCGTGACACAAATTTGTTTGCGAAAAATCTGCACACAACATTTGAAGAACGAATGCGGGAATACCCTGTAGGGCAGTGTGGCTTCAGCGGTCCCAAATCTCCACCCAAAATAGCAAAACTCTCGGCCAAAGAGCATGACAAGAAGGAAGAAATTTTCGCGCCTTCATATGGAGATGCGACAGGCGTCAGAAACTATAAAATAAACAAACTTCCGTTGTGTGGCAGAGGGGATCATCAGCATCATCGGGATGATGGCACCGCTCCGATGCGAGCTGATGAGTTTGATGGGCTCGACATACGCTCGGGCCATTGATTGCATCATAAATAATGAATTTATGCTGACAGGCAGTCGTCAGAGGTCCTCCGTTTGATGCTCTTCGCTCCACACGGTGGTTGGTTCTCCTTTGGTTGGGGCATCCTTTTTCGTCAACTAATAAAATATGTTTTTATTGCAATCAACAGTGTGTGAGCGAAGGGAGGGGAGTGTAGAGGAGAGGAGCACAGCACAGCACACACGCACCGCGTATAAAAATTAATGAGCCACGGAGGCGCGCACCCTTCGGCATCCGGACTGCCCGGCATCAGGATCAGCATCGGTATATACAAATGCCAGATCTCAGATCCTTTTGCCCAATGCAAAAATACATTTCCATTTTTGCGCATTTTCCTGTTCTGCATTCGGCTGACTCTGACTCTGACTCTGCCTCTGCCTCAGTCCCTGTTGTTGTTTCATCGCATAAAAGTTAATGTTTGCCAAACGAAATGTTAATAATATTCATAAATATGTCAGCTAATAAAAATCTGCGGTTTGATTGTCACCTTTATGGTAACTGCGTCTGGCTTTTATACAATTTTGCAATGCATTTCCTTAAGGGTTTTCTGCCTGCAGCATTTTTGCCTTGTCTTTGGTTGTTTCTTTGCTAAGTAAGTAAACCAAATTGGGGTTTATGTTGGTGCTAATTGAGACCAATTGTTTGTCTAAAGATGCTGAATGTCTGGGAACGAAAGGTGAATAAAAGAAAATGGAATTCGTCAGGGTTCTTCGGAGTCTTTAAAAATTATTCAAAATAAATTTCTACATTTTCCAAACATTTTCAAGCAGCTTTCTGCCAACCTTGCAACAGTGTTGTACAACTGCCAGCTGTTGTCGCTTTGAAATAGAGCAACTAAAATCCGAAAAGCAGGAAAAACGATGAGCCTTCCACGGGGACATTCAGCCATGGGACGCGACGCGTTTTGCCCCCGGGGATGATATTTTTACGATATTAAATGCAGAGATTTTTATAGATTTATATCCACAATTCGACGTCGTTCGTTTGCTTTTTATTGAAATAGGAAACTTTCTGCATATTGCATGCATCAAATGCTACGGCAACTTGCCGCATTTCTTCGGGCACATCTCCGCTTCTGACCATTTTTATGACAAAGAATGAAATGAGACGAAATTATTGACGAGTGCTGGAGAGAGAGAGAGCGAGTGGCAGTGGCAGCGACAAAACGGAAATCGCTGGCAATAGTCGAAGGATATAAAAAATAGCGAAATTACTTTTGATAAAACGACAGCGAGGACTTCGAGGACACAAAAAACTACACATAAGCTGCAGGCCGAGGAGACCGAGGAAGGAAGCAGCAGGAAGTCAGCTACAAGAGGGCGTTGATTTGTCACAAGTAGAATTATGAGCCAAGGACAAAGAAGCCACCAAGGAGAGGAGGAGAGCAGCTGCCACAGGAACTGGGAACAACAACAAACACTTCAATTACCGGAAAACGTGTACCATTTACCTTCCAAAGATTCCAGCCCAAAACACACACACAATAATATAAAATAAAATAAAAGTCTATAAAAAAAGTAATTTCATTATTTGTTCACAAAAAATAACTATAAGCACGGGAGATGCTCCCCATAGCTGCTCTGTCTGTATTACGATATAATTTCTAGTCAAAACGTAACTTAAAGGCCACTTTTCCCCTCGCAATTGAAGCTGCAACAAAGTAGTTATTACAAGTATTTGTTGCTGCTTGATGTTTATTCGTTTGCATTAATATTAATAACGCGTTTTGGCAACCTTGTTGCACCGTGTTGACATGGGCCGGAGGAAGGGCATGAGTGAGAGTGGGTCTGAGAGGATCTGCATACATCTCAACGGGAGGTTTATGTCCGCAAGAAAGTGGCAGGAGCAACGAGTGGCACGAAAGGCACTCAATGGAGCCGGAGAAACAGAAATAAATGAGGGAAAGGTGTGTTTACGAATAGTTTTAATGGGTTATCATTGTTACTGTTTTCCCATTTTCCCCGATTCTACTTTTTTCCCCTGCAAAACAAAAAAAGGGAAGGGAAAACTGTCATAAATGTCATTGCTCGTAAAAGGCAAAATGCAATTTCCACGCCCTGCGAAAACCGCCTCACACCGGCTACACCGTATATATCTATTTTTTATGTGTGTGTGCGCAACCGAAACCAAAACCCATCCCACATCCCATTCATAGGATCTCTGGCTGCGTGTGAAATTATGATAAATGTGCATAAAATCGCGCCAAAGGAGAACGTTGCACTTTTGCCTTTTTGCAGCTCCTCAGCTCGGGATCCGTTCCTTCGTTGCTGTCATAAAAAATTGGCCAAATTGCCGGCCAGCACGCACAGGACAATGCCAGAGGGCTGTGCCGTACTCCTACCCAGCTCCGAGTCTCCTCCTGTCAGAATGGCATTTTTCATTGCATTTTCTTTTAATTAAATTAGCTTTTTTAATGCTTCCTTTTCGTCCCAGCCGTATTTTGCTCTGTTTTGACTTTGGTTTGTGGTCATAAAAATACGAATGAAGCGGCGGAATAGTTCCGCTACTTATGGGCAAACCTACAAATTTTCGCAATAAAATGTCACAACAAAAAAAATAAATTAAAAAAATTAGAAATTACTATATGGAAAATTGTGTATGTTTGTCGTTAAAAAAATGGGACAAAAAATTCATTCGGGAAGGGTCTTTAAATGCGAAAAGATCAGCCCCTAAATGATCTCACCGATAGCCAAAGACAGAGCCGGCCCTGAATTTTCCCCCTACAATTTTGCAGACATTATAAAGTCGATTTTGGATAGTCACCAATGTAATTCAACTAACCGAAAAGGCTGGACACTGGGATAAACCAATAAACCAAAGTCGTAGCCACAAAAATTTTCCATTTCCGTTGCAAGATGTTGGGCAAGGCAAAGGCATCGCCCAAGACGCAATTGAAGGATGTGAAGTCCAATTGACCGGCGCTCAGGAGTGGACTTTGCGGAAATTGCAAAATTTCTGCATCGTAATAAGATGAAATTAAGTTTGCTGGAAACACACCAGCTCCTTGGAGCCTTGAGCAAACAAAACAGAGACGATGGAGAGCTGGAAAGGATATTTGTAGGAGACGCAGCCAGGCGGCAAATGAACCACTAATTGCGTGACGAAATGCAATTTAGTGAACTTTACCTCCAAGCCCAATGTCCAAGCACAATCCCCAAGACCACAATCATCGGCTAAGTAAATACATGCCAAGGGTCCGTGTTCAGCTTCGATTTTGGCAATTAAATGGAAAACGTCAGAGCAAAAAGAGAGGGAGAGGGAGGGATTCTGCGTAATGGGAGTAATGCAAACATCGTACAGCCTGGACAACAATATCCTTTTGTTTAACTAGGCAATTTAAAGTGTTAATCCCTTCGATCTGTCTGTCTGTCCTTCCGGCAGATTCTGTCAACCCTTTGAGGCCTTTGGGCCCGTACCGGCCCGTTGACAATGATAAATTACTCCAACACTTTGTGTTTTAGCGTGATTTATCGCGCCTGCCGCACAGAGGACACAGGACAGAGGACGCAGGACAGAGGACACACGTGTCGCCTTTACTTTTGGGTTGATTTTTAATTAAATGCAAACAGAAATGACCATTTGATAAGGTCCGAACTCTTGAAGCATTTTCCAGGCTTTTTAACTCATATTTAAAATGCACTCGAAGTGGGATACAAACAGCCCGACTGCAGCCAACTGCAACGCATTAATTTTTATAGACTTGACTGCATTCATGAAAATTCATTGGCATTGGGCAAGACCCACCACGCCCCACCCCAACCCACCATTCATCACGAATGCGGTCCGGAGCCCAGTGGCAGTGTCCGTGGCAGTGGCAGAAAATTCTCTTCTTCCTCTCTCTTCATAGGCCGTTGCACTCGGCCCAACGATTTTCGACTTAATGACGTTTTCCAAAATGCATTGGCAAATATGTTTCGCAATTTCCAGCAATATAAAATCGACAGGAAACGGCAGAGAATGCGATGTGACGAGGACAGTGTAATACCCTTTTTGTTAAGCATTTAACTTGGGGTATCGGGAACACCAAAAGAACTCGCTTAGACTTTCAATTACAGTGAGTTATCGCCTTAAAAATTATTGATAATTATTTATTATATGTTTTTTATATTTTTTAATTATTATTTTCATTATTTATGACAAGTCACACGCCAAAATGATGATGCCCCGTCCGCGCTCTCAGCTGGTTAGCGTCACATTGCGGTTCGCAGTCAGGCACTCGACTCCGAGGGACTGCAGGGTAGGCAACTAACTACCCAGCAGAAGCGCCACGCCAGCGCCCCATCAGTCAGCATTTTCAATATGTTTATGTGTAATTTTCAAATAAAGGTTTAAATGGTTTTTGGCAAACAATTGCAGCCACCCGTAACTGGATACCATTGTGGGATATGGGGATACTGGGGATTCGGAAAGAGTGTTACATTGCGGTTGTTTGTTCTGGTGTAACGATTGTGTGTCCTTCTGTTCGTGTTCGCGTTGAGGGCTTGTAATCAACATGGTTGCGGCTTTTCATTGCTTTTTGCTTGATTATTTTGCCATATTTTATAGATTTATTTTGTGCTGTGCCCACAGCGAAGAGTCCGCGGAAATGGCAGTAATTATCGAAAAAGGAATTTGTCAGCTGACCATTAGCCATGATTACTGTCGAGCTAATTTAATTGAAATTCCACTCCATTATTTTCCAATCCAACATATTTTACTTTTCCATAAAAACTTCTTTTCTTATCGTTTCAAAATAGTAATTCGAATCTGTCTGTTCCACATGAAATGCATCCCTGGGAAATATCGATTCATCGCACTCGCAGCCCTGCTGCATATGTACGTAAATTCTCCTTCCTGTTTCCGGTTGCTTCTCTTTGCTAGAACTTGTTCATAATTCTCATACAAAATGTTATCACAATTACCTATTGAAACACTGGATAAAATATTCGATTGCCTGGAAGAGGTCGACAAACTGAATTTGGCGCGCGTTAGCCAACATTTTGAATCTGTATTTGCATACAATGCTCGAAAGAAATATGAGAAGCTTGTTAGCTGCAAATATTCAGACGACGATCTTCGCGTAATTCTGTCACGTTGCGGACACACAGTTGTTCATTTGGAGAGCAGCATGTTTGTGATCTTGTATTGGAGTACTGCATTAAACTAGAATCTGTCTATTTGGATATGGAAAATGTACACGCATTCTGCAGCATGATAGAACTGATCGGCCTGGGAAGAATTGGGTCAGCCAGGAATCCAGAGAATGTCATTTCATCTTTAAACATCAATTCAAAATTACTGCACATCTGTTCGAAGCTTAAACCGTTGAAATTGATCCTTTATAATCGTTCGGAACCTTCTGAACAGAAAGGAGTAACAGCCGATCTAGCTCCAGGAGCGGAAATTTGTTTAAATTCTTTTGTGGAAAAACTAAGAGGAAAGGGATTAATTTCGAAAACTGTTGGTTTTTTAATTACATTTTAGCATCAAATTGGAGTTGGAAATAAGCAATCGGTGAGTATGGACATGGATTAAAGTCAGAGTTTGCCGAAATTGAAACCATTTTAATTACAGGAGGGTTTGCCGCAAGTTTCTGAATTTGAGAAAATAGTTACAATAGATTGCAGACTCCAAAATACTATACAAATCCAAGACAATTTGACACAAACTATAACCAATCTACTTCCGAATAAATAAAAAAAAAATATTCTAAAAAGTGCATTTTGCTGTGAAAGCCCCAAAAGTGTTTGCGTTCCCTTTGGATATTCCTTACTAATTGTAGACCTAGTTAATAGCACTCACCCCCACACACCACTCGTGCAAGCTCGATTGCCTAACCAAAACCAAACAAGACTCCTCCTGCCAGAGATCTCGACTAAATTACGTGCCAATCAACCACTTGGAAGATGACAATGGGCCGACCGGAGACGATAAGACGGAGACAAGGCGACACGGCTGTCTACGCAGGACAAACTTGTTTGTACAACAGACAGAGGGACGGACGCACTGCAAGACAAGGATAAGGCCAATCCAATGCCTTGGCTCTGGCTGACTGTGTTTGCTAATTAGCACATATATTCCTCGAAGGCAAAAAGAAAATACACGGCTGGCTCTCTGTCAACATTTCACCTTCACGTGAGAGAAAACTGGGGTTAGGGGCAGAGCAGCGATGTCGTCTCGCCGGATTAAATTGTTCAATTTTAAATATGCTCTGTCACTTCATTTGTAAGGAAATAACCAGCAACACGAGACGCAGCAGGAAAAACTTTGGCTCGCAGCAAAGTTTATCCTCCGTGTGGGGTTGGAGAAAAATCATTAACACGCCCGCAAGCCCAAGCCCAAGCCAAACCGAAAGGATAACAGATTTTTCTGCTAATTTGAGGCAGACTCCTTTGTGCGTGACTAGCAAGGAAGATTGAACAGGGAGCAGCAGATGGGCATGGGGGATGCGCGTCTCAGACACTATCTTCCTCTTTAGATCAACTTCTTGGCTGGCATCTCTCTCTCTCGTTTCACTCGAGTGACGAAGCACTGTGCACGATAAGCTCCTGGGCTGATTCGTCTGTCTGGCTGGCTGGCTGGGCTTGGGGCAAATGGAATGAATCCTTTTTTTGCTGCTGTCACAGTGTCGGGCGAAAAGTTTACCAATAAATTGCATGTTTCTCTCGGGCTGACTCTCGGGGTTGACAGTTTTGCTTAACGCTTCATAATCAGCATGAGATGAGGGCAAAATAAGTTGCCATCTAATTGTGTGCTGCAACAATTAAAAGCCGTAAGGACTTAAGTCAACTAAAAAACTTAAGAAACAGCGGCCGGGGCAGTGGATTCCCCTCCAACCAAGCAACCAACCAACCAACCTCAATGCCAACTTTCCAACTGAATGTCTGGGCCAAGCTCTCAGCTGGCGATTCCTGGCCAAGACAGAGTCGCAAAACTTTTTCCAAATATTTTCCAAAATGTTTTTCCAACTTACGCCTGAGTAGTTGCCAAGGAAGTGAGCCGCGCGTCCTTTGGGGGATTTCCTTTTGCCAACAGTGTCCCGTGTCCCTGTCGCTGCCCCTTTTAACGCTTCGCCGACTGCACACAAGACAGAATTAATTGTTGAGTAATTGAAATTTTATTTATATTAGTTTCCTTGGCTGATCCTCGGCCCGGTGACCACCACTGCAGGCGGTATACCTCCCTCCCACCCCGTTCTCCTTTTGTGGATTGAAGTGTGTAATTCTTGTTTTCAATTGTAATTTAGTACACTTGCCGCCACGGGGCTTGCTTGATTTTTATTCAAATTTACTTTTTGGCTTTGATTTTTTTTTGGCTCTTTTGTGGGTGATTTTTAAGAGTGGAAAATCAATTATTCGCCTTGTTGATGATGTCATTTACAAGTTTTAATTCATTTGTCAGGCAGAAACAGCGTAGGGGAATGGATTTAAGGGGTACAAGTGGGGTGGAGGTGTGTTAGAGCTTTAAAGCTTTTTAATTGTATTTAATTTGGAGACCACCTTGGAGCTGCCATTATGCTGTGCACCAAAGCGTAGAAAAATATGTAAAAATATATTTACTAAATTTTCTAACGGTTCAGGCTTCTGGTTGCCATTTTTTAATGCCAGTCTTCGCCACTCCGAACAGTTCCCATTGATGAACTGTCAGAAGGTGCAGGAAAATTCCTAATAATTTGGTTGAAAATTCAGCAGAGCTAGTGAATGGCTGGAGGGTTTCTACATTTCCCTAAGCCTCACTCACACTCCTATTGCTGTTAATGCGTTTTAATTTAATTTTGCATGCCCAACCGCACAGAACACAACACCAAATGGCCAAATGGTGCAAATAAAAACCCAGCACCGAACAATGTTTGCCCTCACTCCACCCACAGTGCGGGAGGGGATTTTGCCGACATTCAGAGGTGCTCTTCATTTTGCAGGGCGATGCGGTGTGGGCAGTGCAGCCAAAATGGCACTGGGAGTCAATAAGAATGCGATGTGGTTGACGATGGCTGTCAGGGACATAACAAGCTGAACACGGACATGAGAATGAGACTGAGACTGGTCTAGGATTGGGTGGGGGAAATGTTGTTACGGACTCGGACCTCGAATGGCTATCAGCAGACATACACACACACACACAGGCAAAGAACAATATAATTGTCGGTCATTTGCAGCAGCAGCAAAATGAGCAGCAGCCCCCGATCCCAACCCTGCAGCAACCCATTCGAACTGAGGGACACTCCCCCCTGCATATGCAAATCAAACACACAAAAAGCTTCGTTGAGGTTTCTGCACGGGCAACATTGTTGCTGCAACATGTGGCGTGCGAGATGAAAGATGTACCCGGAGAACCCAGACCCCCACGACCATTTGATGGCTTGCAAGATAAAGCAAACGGAGGTCCACTTGGGGGTCCATGAAGCCACTTGTACCCCGGCAAGAGCTCTGCGTCGTTTGCTTTTATTGACCGGACAGACAATTACGTTTACTGCGGTCAAAAATGCAACAACTATAGAGCCAAGTTATGCCAGAGTCCAAAGTCGCAGGACATGCATTAAATAAGTGGGAAAAACTCTCGGGGCATATCGAATTTCTAAATGAGAATAAAAGACTTGAGAGTTTTAAAATTCCATTCCAAAGTTGCCATAAAAGCTATAAAATATAATATTCAAATATTAGAAAATCTTGGAGTAGTGAAGGGTATTCCCTGGGTCTACCCAGCCAGAAATTGTTTGCCCTGTTAGCCCGAGTCGTATGCGTAAAGGACAATCTATGCCATGTCCCTATACTTTTTATCGTGTCTCTCATGTCTCGCCATTTAATACGAAAAGTTGTTATCAAAATAATTGCAGCGATTGCAGCAGCAGGGTCCAGGGTCCAGAGTCCAAAACAGCCGCCAGCAGAATCTCATTAGAATAATGCATCCCAAAGTGCTGTACGGAAACAGGTGGCAAGATGGGGGAGAGACAGACCAAAACAATTGTTGATTAAATTCATTTTAGTCATTTGCATATGGAATTGTCTGGTTGGCTTTTTGGGGGGGTGCGGGCTGGGGCTACGCTTTTATCACGGCAACGCATTGAAAAGTCATTTACCGTAGCATGGGCGAGGCGATGCTGAAGGATTTTGGCCACAAGAATAATGAAGTTTGTGTCGGGGGAAGTCTTAAGTCGACAAAAACAATGGCCATAGCCATAGCCATAGCCATAGAGTGCCTCAGTGCCAATGACAATGAAATGACTTAGGTGTTTGGCTTGGGTCTTCGGGCTGGCTCCTGGCTTTGTGGCTTCTATAGATTGTGATTGGGTGGGAGGAACGCACTTAGGTGTACGGCAGGCAGGCAGGCAGGCAGACCCATTGTTCTTTTATGGATGCGTTGCTCTTACTGTTTTGATAATTTAATTGAAATGACAGCCAGTGAAATGTGCCATGCAGCCAGCCATGCCCCAAATGGAAATGCAATGTTTATTTCGGTTGCGATATTCAAACACAGAGAGCACATGGGGGCTTCCTCATAGATTCTTTGGATTAATTTAGCTCCTGCCGTAAGCCGACACTTTGGAGAACCCTTTTGACACACGGCACGGGCACCACCAATGTGTGAGGTAGTCCAAAACTTTGCCTGGCCATTGATTGCATTAGTTCCATCCAGAATTGCGTTTCCTTTTCCACATGAGCCACAAAATCAAGTTGAAAGTTTTCGACAGATGAAGACAAGACACAAAACCCTCGATACCCAAACCCCATTTCGGTAGTTCGACTTCAATTTTAATTGACTTTAAGCAAAACAGACCGCAGGCGCAGTTGGGGAAAACTTCTCTCCACGGAAATGGCTCGTTTGACTTTTATTGAATTAAAATTTCCGCGTGCCGTACAGAGCCTTAATTGCAACTGTAAGTGACGACGTGATTACCTGAACAACAACACAAAAAAAAGAAGGAAAACGAGGCAAAAAGTTTGGGCTGGAAGCCATTATGTTTGCTAGAGCACTTCCTGCCGCAGGACTTAGACTTCCACTTTGACTGGGTTTTAAAAGTTTTACCCACACACATGGAGTAGTTTTTCCGGCTCTTCCTTGCCCATTTTCTTTGGAATTTTTGTGGTCGTTTTTCCTGCTCTTTCTTCCCTCTTTCTCTTGCCTTTTTCTGGTGGGTTTTCCTACGCCTCCCCTTTATTTTTCCTTTTTCTGGTAGCTTTTCTTTTGCCTTTTTCTGGCCGTGTCTCGTGTGTGTGCATTTTTGATGAACCCAAGCCCGAGCCTGAGCCTGAACCCGGTCTTGGTCTTGGTGCTGGGCTTCCTTGTCAGTTCATTCCATTTGCATATCGTTTACGTTTTAATGTGATTATGGCGTGTGCATATTGAATGCCTTTGGCCTGTTATCCTTGCTCTTGCCTGTTGCCGGCTGCCTGCTTGGCATTTTCGTTTTCTTTCGGCTGTTAACTTTTTGAAAGCTTCATTTTTGGTGAATTTTCTTGTGAAATTTTCCATTCCTTTCAGCAGTTTTCGCCGCCCCCCGGTTTGCGGTTAGTTTCTCCCTTTAATGGATAATTCGACTTGATGAGTCGTTATGCCCCTGACTGTCAAGGACCTCCGCCACAACTTTCTTGGCTGATATGCAAACATTAGCTATAATGAATATTTAAACAGCATTTCCCAACTATCTTTAAGCTCTGACCCCGTTTGCCTGTGCCCAACAGTGGTCGTCACACCTTTTTTTTACGGGACGGACAGCAAGCACATTTTATTGCCGGACAATTTACAATAAAATTTATTTACGACAATGTTTTCGAACTACTTAAGAGAGAGCTAGAGATCTTTCGAGTGTGTGCCCCCGCTCTATGTCAGTGTTTTAATGCCTCTTTTATTGGATGGAACATGGAGTTCAATAGACGATGACTGGCGACCAGCACGTACCCCCTGCCGTGAGGGTCTCTCTCTCTCTATTTTTTATGGTCAACTATTGACTGTGTCCCCAAGTCGTATTTGGTCTAGATGTCAGCAAACATAATTCACAATTCGCTAGTTTTACGAGTCGCTTCCGTTCATTTGCCGTAAAAAGGCAGCAAATAAAATGCTGGACAGGACAACGCGCCCGCATCATCAAGTGACCATTGTCCAGTCCCCCCCCTGTTCGCTCTTTTTTTTACGGCATCAAGGGTCATCCTTTTGTCCTTAATGGCCAGGGCAGTTCACTCTCGGCGCTGGCACACAGGAGGCTGAGGCTGAGGCTTGGCCTGGGGGTCGTGGCTTATGTGTTACGTCACTTTGGATAAGAATTTTCTCCTGCTCCCAAATGGCAATGTTTTTTGTGTGTGTTTTTTGTTTTTCGTGGAGCCTTTGCAAACATAAGTTATTTATGATCCATCATTGTGCAATATTTGGTAAATCTTTGCCGATTTTTTACTGCTACTGAAACGGGAGTGCCTCCTGCCCAGTCCTGCCCCAAAAAAAAAACGTGAGGTACAGTTGCTTATTGTTTGACTATTCCTTTCTGCACATTTCCACACGGTCTGACAAGCTGTCAGCTTGTATGTGTGACTCAGTGCGACATTTGGAGATTTATTTCGCTTATCGTTTGTGTAAATAAAGTTATAAAAGAGCGAACAGTAAGGGAACCTTTTAGCTGGGTCTGATTTGATTTGATTTGTTGAAGCAGGATTTAAGTGAATTTAGATTAAATTTAATTGCCTGAACTAAGGGCCGCCTCCCTAGGGTTGTTTATGCTTCAGTTATACATCGATGAGTGACTTCAGGCTAGGCTTTCCTGGCTTTTTATTACTCTAATACTCTGAAGATGTGCTTAAAATATGTTCCTGTGGGAAAAACATAGCACAAGACTCTTTAATACTGAATCAGTTATCAGAAATACATTCCAGCAATACCTCACATTTCTACCTCCCATATTCTTACCTCTTTCCCCATCTCTGGCTTCTCTTCCTGTTGCCATTTATCATTTGATTTCATGCAACGTTAATTCCACAGACACACAACGTCACCGGTTGCAAGTAATTTTACTAATGCCTAACCCTCTCCTCTCACTGGTGGAACAACACATAAAAATGTCATACGTCAGTCACTGTTCGAAGCAAAATTAATGTTTGCCAAAATGGCAACGAAAAAAAAGGAAAACATAAAAAATGCAACGCAAAAATAACATAAAAAAACCCCAAAAAACAAGTAAAAATAGAAAAGGCAATAAATTTGATGCAGCCCAAAACATGGCATGTCCTGCATGTCCTGTGTGTGTGTGTGTGTGCTGCCAATTCCAACC
The DNA here is from genome assembly GCF_008121235.1 of Drosophila subobscura. Classification (NCBI taxonomy): domain Eukaryota; kingdom Metazoa; phylum Arthropoda; class Insecta; order Diptera; family Drosophilidae; genus Drosophila; species Drosophila subobscura. Next base: position 9,522,375 of record NC_048532.1, read on the forward strand.
CCCTTCACGATTAACAACATAATTTCGAGTGTCATTAATGTGCACATTATGCCAAAATAATGCAAAAATCATATAAATTTATATGCCCGAGCAAAGGGGTTCGCCAAAAGGGTCAGCGCCGGCAAAGGAATGACCACTAACGGGACGGCATAAAAGTGGCCACAACCAAAGGGTTAAGAGGCGTGCAGAAAGGCTTCGGCTTCTGCTGAGTGGAGAATGGTTCGTCCTTTGTGCCACAAATTCGGCCATGTGGTCAGCAACAGTGGAGCAGCACTTGAAGCGGCAAGGCCCAACAATGGACAAAGGAAAGTGCCCGTAGAGGGGGCAGCGCGTTGCGAGTGTTTGGAGTGGAAAGTGTAGGAAAAAAAGGAAGAATGATTTTCCACTTTCACAGCCGGGATGAGCCACTTAAGGGCTAAGCGCTAGATAAGAGCGAGTTAAACAGGAATTAGATGGGCAGGGAGACACAGTAGAAAATAGAGTAAAAAGCTTAAACTTTAAATCCCGAAATTTATTAGTTACTCCAAGAAATTATCATTCTTTCTGTCAGTCTATATTCTGCAATTGAATTTCTTTATTCAAAATAAAAACTCTTCATATGAGGCACCCATTCCCCACTCCTTTTACACCCCACACCCATGCCAAAGTTCTAAGGGAATAAAAAACGCTAACGAACCACGAAACTGTCAAAATATTTCCACATGTGAACGGCGGATGTATCTCCACCTCCTGCGACGCATGTTTCCTGGCGAATGTGAGGACACGACGCAACTAACAACGGAAGGATATGGAAAATAGTAGAGCGCAAAAAGCACAAGAGCACGGGAGCACGGAAACCGTATGCAAAACACACACGGCACACGGTAGCAGGCGAAACCTTAACCCCTTTTTGACTGCCGCATGCATTTCCTTCTCTCGACTGCCACACACTCACATATGATTTTGATTTAGTGGCACTTTTAAGGCAGTGGCGAAAAGCACTCTCCATAGAGAGAGAAAGAGGACGACCGGCCTATAAATTCAATTTGTGTATTTATTGAGGCATAAATGCGTCAGCGGCAGGAACTCCGAACAGGACGACTTAATGCACTACCAATTATAACTCAATTTTCATAAATAAGATGAAGAAAGAAGTGCTGCAAACAAAAAAAAACGAATGTCACACAAACACGCACCGCACACAAAGGAAAGGGGAAAGCAGAGTGTGGTACGAGGGTTAAGAGTTCGCTACGCCTTGACAACTCTCTCTATGCTTTGATTTTTGGCTCCTTTCTCCTGGTTTTTTCTTTTTATTTATGAAATATGAAACAACCGCATGTGTGCAAACACAATTTTCGGGTGAGTGTGAGTGGTTAAATTGGAATAGGAAAGGCCTTTGCGTAGAGGGTGGGCCCACACACATACCTTCCCCTTTTATTTGGGCTGCTGAACCCTTTATTTTTATATATTTATCCCTTTTTTTTCTGGTGCAAAAACATTCGATTTTTATCACCAAAATCAATTGCATTATTGTGTTTGACTTTTTTTCGACAGCCAGCAACATATTATCCGCAACGAATTTAATATCTTTAGCAACCATGGGATAAATCAATTTTGAGCGCACGAAAAGGGTTGGCTTTGGATATTTTGTTTCTTTGTGGGGGTACAGTGCGGCTCATGAGTAGATATTTAGGTAAAGGTTACCCAACTAATGCTCTAATACTCATTGAAATATTTGGTGTTCCTTAATGGATTTTTAACTGCAGCTGCAGGAAGTTTATTTTATACAAAAAAATCTATTCCGATTAATTGTTTTCCGACAATTATTTAAATATTTCTATTTGAGTTTTTCAATTCCAGCTGCATTACATTTATTTTATAAAGAAAGTATTATTTTTTATTGTTTTTCACGTATTCCTTAATGAATTTGTAGCTTCAGCTGTAGAAAATTACTTTTATTAATTTTATAAATTTTTAAATGGTATTTTCAAATTATTTTTTAAATTATATTCTAACCATTATTTAATTAAATTTTATTATGATGGAACTGAGGTGTTTCTTAATGGATTTTTAACTCCAGCTGCTGGAAATTGATTTTACGTATTATATTATAAATACAAAATTATAAATATTCTCTTTTATTTTATTTAAACATTTTAAAATGTTTTTAAATCATATTTTTAGTATAGCTTATATGGTTTGATTATTACTACTATTATCTTTATGACCTGCTGGCAGATATTATTTTTAAACTTGTTTTATTTCATTTTTTTAATTTTAAAATTAAAAAAATTTTAAGAACATTTCCTTATGGTAACTTTGTGGCAATTGTGGCAAGTTCTTTCTTGCTTTCAGTGTCACCAGACCCCCACCATGTCCTCCCGAAGTTGTCATTGGTCTAAAATGCAACATAAATCATAGAGCCAGAGGCATGACAGGATGCGCTACGGTCCTGATGATGCTGTTGCTGCTCCTCTCCACTCCACACATGAATCACTTGATGGCGCAGCGAGTGCAACAAACTGTGATTAATAGCGTACAAAACACGAGAGCCCAAGCCCAAAACCCAGAGATGGAGAGAGGAAAGCCCAACAAAAGCTTGAGAGCTGACAAATTTTCATGAATTTTATTAAACATTGAAATCAATTCCATTTTGTTGTGCTGCTGCTGCATATGTGTGTGTGGGCTGGGGGGGAAATATTTTAAAAACATTTTTTGCCCGGCTTTCAGCGTCTGCCGGGCTGTGCAGCACACGGTTCGACTTAACTTGTTGATTTATGGCTTTGCGAGCTGTCAGCGCAGGGAAGCGCCAAGAGGCAACTGCCGTTGCCGTGTTCTGGTCTGCTGGCAGAGGACTCTTTCCCCGCCCATGGGCCACATGGCTGTGTAAAACGCCTTGTTAACATTGCTTACCCGAAATCTCATTTGTTCGTGGTTCGCATTTGACAGTACCCCCACACAGTCGAGGAATTTAAATTAGTTCAAGTTGAGGGAGCCACCACACAAATGCGCAGCGGCGAAATGCTTTCTGACATAGTTTTGCGGCATTAGGCTATAAATCAGGAAGCGATGGAGAGCTGTGCTTTGATTTTGCAAAAGGTAAACGCAGTCAGGAGTTAAAGGGGTTCGAAAAAGTATTCCCCAGCGTTGTGAAATCAAACGGAAATGTCATACTAGCTTACTAGAAATCTATTAATGTAATACCCCCAACTAAAGCGTGACTCAACACTTGTTAGGGGTTTCCTGATGGCCCTATCCCGTATCCCACAATCCTCCCATCATCTGCCCTGACCTCAAGCGACGCTGTAAAACTTTTCAATTCTATTCTTTAAAGGGTTAACTCTGCAGCAGCACCACCCCGTTTTGTGTCTGGCAAATAATTTTCAATATTTACAATTACTTAGCATTTTAAGTCGGCGGCGTCACATCAAAATGACAATTATTTGTCAAGTCATAATCAAATTGCGAACCCGACAGGAGCAGAGCGGCACAGTTGTGCCTAATCCTGTGGCTTTGCATGCCAAAAAATTGAAAAGAGTAAAAGGGACAAGCAAGGAGCAAGGGTAACACGGCAAATGGGAAAGGATTGCACTCGTCAAAGAGTGACGAGACAGGAGTAGGAGTAGCAGAAGTCCTGTGTCCTGTGGGGTTGGAGGGTTTCGTGTCATTTGTGCCTGAATGAACGCGCGTTGGCCATAAATGTTTATGATTATGGTTTAGGCAGCGCAAGATTTACTTTACACATGTGCTGCATTTTGCATATGATACCCCCAGAAGCTCAACGCCCAGCTAGCGATGGCAGCGTGCGTGATAACGAAGCAACTGGGACTTTGGATATTACTTTAAAATGTTTCCTGTTGTAGAATAAAGAGTGGTTATGGTTGAAGGGAGTTATCCTGAGCTTTACTTTAAGCATCTTCCATGCAAGTTTTGGTTTTTTAAAGGCAGAATTGGATGAAGATTTATGTAAAGATTTTTTCTTACCATCTTCCATGCATGTTCTGGTTTCTTTTCTAATGCAGAATTGCTCTTCGAATAAAGCAAGAATAATTCCAGAAATTTTAACGCAAGATGATCCATTTGGATCTACCTTTTGATCACATTAATTCCGCTTTTACATCCATTACCCTATACTTTCTTCCACTTTCTTATATCTAAAAATATCTAGAAATATTCCCTCTTTCACCCTTCGTGTCTCACGTTCACATCTTTAGCTGGTAGATCCAAAAAACCAAAACCACCCGCTTTTCCAAAAATTACCAAACGCATAAAAACTTATGTTTATTTGACTTGGCCTTGCCGCCCACCAAACCAGTCACCACCCAACCACCCGCCCCGCGTTAATTGCAGATTTGGCAGCATGTACCGCGAATTGCTGCGTTCCACATGTGTGTGGAGGAACCTTCTGCGGCTTTAAGTTATGACCCCAAGATATTTCGTGCAATTTTCAGCTTTATTTTAATCTTTTCACTGATAAAATTTTACGATATTTGGTCGTAACTCCTCCCCGAGGCTCACCGAAGCTGGTAAAAAAATGCCGACATATGCCATGTTTGAAATTATTTTTAATTGGTGGACCGAAACACCCAAAGACCACCCACCCCACGTTCCGCCGCTGGGTACAGTCAGCCCGGAAGGCCTCTAAAGCATTCCAAATAAAAAGCTTTCAAATCAAAGCAATTTACGCTTTGATTTGTGCGAAATGCAAAAGGAATAATACAAAAAAAAGCAAAGCAGAAGCGGCTCAAATTTGGCGCGTGAGATTTATGTAGTTGAAAGATTTATTCGCGAGAATTTATTGTGAGCCCTGACCGGCTCGATTCGAGGTCCAGGACTTCATAGACCTGTGCCACCGTTAAGTGCTTTAAAAGCGCATAAATCACGCGGTTGTTTTGGCACTTTTGGGCAAAAACCGCGTTGACAAACTTGCCAAAACACAGTCCCCAGTCCGTGTAGTCCGCAGTTTCACTCCCTGGCTCGCTGTTTTTTTTTTCCTTTCCATTGCTGGCAGGCTTTTAGGCCCGCCAAATTACGCGTAAATGGCAGCTCCAACTGCGCTGCACCCACACCCACCCACATGGGGGAGATCTCTGCGGTTGGGTCTTTGGACACGTCCACTCGGTACAAAATCAGCATACCCTAATCCCTCCATTGCCCTTCTGTGACACACGCGAGACCTAGTACGGGGAACAGCCAGCGTTGATGGCATTTTAATTAGTTTTAGGAACTTGTAGCTACCATTTGATTGAATTGTTTTCACGCACATTGGAGGGAAAGGATGTACCGAATCGAGAGCGAATTTTCCTTGATTCCTTTATCTATTTAAGCTTGAGTTGTACCTACATTTGATTTTGTATTATCTGTATTTATTTTAATTTATATTGTTGCATTATTAGAATATTTTATTCACCTTTCCTACGTTCCAAATTCCACATAAAAATTATACTTGATCTTCCTTGACATTTACCCCAACAAAAAAGTGAAACAGATTATTTTTTATTTGCAAATCCTTGAGCATCAGTCAAGCATCAAATTATGTTTTAACATTTGTTTCAAATTAAACCAGGGAGCTCCCAAGACCTTTACGCCCGGGCCACGGCTGCATTGTTTCCGCTTTGAGTGGAATATTTGAATAGCCGCCTGCTTAGGGGGCCAGAGCTCGTAATTATCTACTCGACCACCGCTGGACGTCTCAGCAGCGCAAATTTCCAATTAAAATTAATTAAATATTTTAGAGGATTTCGGCTGAAGACGGTCGAGTCGCGCGGGGTCAAGTCGTAAAAGCATTTTGGAAAATCTTGTCAAAGCCGTTTCATAATCATAAACTTGGCTGCAATTCTTTATACTTCTTCTTTCGTTTGGGGGGTGTAATTATTAGCACCCAACCAAATTGCTTGGGATAATTCCCCGAGAGACGTCGGGGGTGGCGAGAGAGAGAGACTTTGAAGTGTTGAGGTTTCGAGGTCCCTCAGGGATGTGGGTGGTGACCCCGACTCCTCGCCATCTCCTGTACTTTTGGTTTGACATTTTGCTGCTGTTTGTAAATGAAATTTTTTCACATCACCAGAAAGAGAAAAACTTTCGCCACACGGTTACCACGGGTTTTTTCTCTTTGCTGTTGCTGTTTTGCTTCTACTTTTTAATTTGCAAGTCTCGGCGTTATAAATGACCAAAACACATACGTAGAATTAATGACAATGCCCAGGACTTTCTGTCAGTCAGTCAGTCTGATGGGCACGGGAAACGCAGTCCGAGATGGAGGAGTTTTGCAAAAAGCATTTCTGCTTAATGTTGATTAAAATGCCAGTGCGCTTTCCATTTTGTGGCGTGAAAAAATGCTGTCCAAGCTCGAGCCATTCCCGCTGGAGCAACCACTCCTCCGAGCCTTTTTTGTTGGCCATATTGACAGCCGTGAAAGTTTTTGGCCAGCCAGCCAGTCAGCCAGCCAGCCAGCATCACAGCAGGCAGCTGTCTGCACTCGGCCATCGAACAATGGCGAATGGATAAATGGCGGAACACTCCGATGAACGACGGTTTGAAATGTATTTCGTGTGTATTTTTTTTGTGTGTGCCTGTCTTTATTTTTTCTACCACGAGGCAGTGCGTAGACAAATGAATGAAAATGTCAAACTGAATGGTGGCGAAGGGTTTGGGGTTCGGTGGTTTAGGTGGGGTTTCATTGGGGAGTTCACTGGAGTGGGAGAGACTCCAGCAAACCTTCCTAATTAGACATTCTAAAGCACAAATCTGCACATTAAACAGCTCCTAAATTTTAGTGGATTAATGGGACATCTCAGAGCACTCCGGGAACAGTATGGAATGGAACAAAAAGGTACAGTTGAGCATCTCTTGCCTCTTTTCGTTCGCAACTGTACCCCGGTCTGTGCCTCAAGTGCATATTCAGTGCACTTTGACAGCCCTTCTGCTGGATGGCACAGAAGTAGCCATAACTTCCAGATATAATGACAAAGCAATTAAACATTATGGCAATCGTGGAAGGGCTGCAACCCACCCAACCCCTAACCTACCTTCCACCAAGCAAACAGAAAAACAATCAAAAGCGGTGTTGAGACATTCTCTGGGGGCGGCAGGGGTAATAGCTTTCGAACAATAAATGTCCGCAAAACCATTGACATGGCTAGCTAAAGGCAGGAGCATGGGTCGGGCAGATGGACTTGGGTTCTAGGAGTGGGCCAAGAGCCAGTGGCCAAGCCATTACGATGGAAGTCTCGACGAACCTGGACTGCAAAGCAATTCATCTAATTTGCATGAGGCCGGCCCTGGTGCTCCCCATATGGGGGTTGGTGGCGGCAGTCGCACAATAAATAAAATTAAAATGATGGCAAACAATGCACGAGAGCCGGGAACCATAGAAGGTCTGAACTGGACCAGACCGGACTATTCCTGTAATGCGACACACGCGTAATGACCCACGAGGCACAAAGCACAAAGCCTGCGAGAAAAAAAAGAGCTCCAACAACGGGAGCGAGCAAAATTGAAAAAGGAAATTGTTTGTAACTGCGAAACGAGTTTATTATTTTGGCACCCTTTCGGTTGTGCCACACCCACCCACAAGGGTCTGGGAAATCGCGAAAAATTTTACATATGGCTTTTGGGCGGACTGGCCGTTTCGTCTGGCCCGTAACCGTAGTCGTAGCCATGGGTCCGTAACCTTTTTTAATTAAAATGTTGACAGGCGCATGGAAAAATGCAAGCCAGGGAGCTACGCTACGAGTGTGTTGTGGGCGGAAACTGTTTGCTGTAGGAAGGAGCTGCAGAGCATATCAATGGGCCATCAAAAAGTCAGACATGGTGGAACATTTGGCACCGCACCATTGAGCAGACATCACCTACGGGCTGTGGACAAAAGACACACAAAGATGGCACCGAATGCAAAATAAATACCTTAACGTCTAAAGGTGGATTTGTTTTATAGCAAATAGTATTCCATTATCCTAAACAATATTTTAGGTACTCCTCCCCTGCTCTTTCCCTGTTCCATATCAATATCCAGCTCTTCTCGCGTTAAATTTTCTCCAAATGCGGGTCCGCTCTTTTGTTGCTTTGTGCCTCATTTTCAAGTACAAGATTGTCGAATCTGCCTACGGGTGGGTAGCTGCTGAGTTCCCATCATATGGGGGTTGTCCGTGAACAACAATTTGCAAAACTCTATGAGATATTTTCGCTTATTTATAGCGACACTTATGACATTTAAGTGGTTTTTGCACTTTTCGCCTCGGCACTCGGCGCCACCAAAAGAAACTTTGCCAAAAAAAAATGATTTAATGTTTTTTAATTGAATTTTAAAATAGCTCCCAGGTTTTCTTTAGCTTGGGGGTAGGATTATCTCATGTGTGGACGGATTTTCCTTTTCGAAAATGCTCGCATATGTTGCTGGTTTTTTTTTTTGTCTGGTGGAAAAGCTATAGAAATAGATATGACAATCCCCCCCACACTCTTCCTGTTGCGTTCGTTGCCTTCGAGGCGTATCAGTTTACAATTACAAATGTCAGTTTTGACATGATAAATGGGCATACATATGTGGGCGAGGATTTTCCTATTTCGCAGTTTTGAGCATTTTTCCTACTCCATTTGATGGGCCTGTTTCTGGCATTTCGTGTGTGCCGCCCCCAGGCGCCTTTAAAGGTTAAATGAAATGAAAGTTTGGGGCTTAAAGTCCCAGGTTTAAATTTAAAATAAATTGAGAGTTTCGTAGCATCCCGAGGCACGCCGGTAAGTACCCCGTTGAAATTTGATGCCGCTGCTAATTAAGTCAATTCGCATTACTCAAAACATGAAATGGAAACAGGCATAAAGAACTGGGGGGGAAAAAAAGGACAATCGGGGTGTTTATAACACAATTTAATGGGCGTAGGTAATAGGAGGCGAGACAGTGGTTAGGGCAAGAAGTTGGAGAAATTGTTTGAAAGTTGAGACTATTTATTGTGGCAATTGTCATTTGGGTTTTGCGTTTTTGTTGGGGTGTGACAGACACCTCAATAGGTTGTTATACAACACCTAAATGTGGGCAATGATCACAAGCAATTAGCATTTGGGCAAACATTTTTGGGGGTAACTTGAGTAACCCTGACAGTTGGTTTGGCTAAACGGAGAGAGACACATCGACCCACCTCCAATCAATCAAAGTGGAAACCAATTTTTGTTCCATTTAACATTTGCCTAATTGAAATAGAACAAAACTCAACCACTTGTCATTGCAGTAGCTGAAACTGGTTGACAGTTAAACTGTCATTTTTTGGGTTCAGTCCACACCCAATACCCAGTTTCTGGTTGCTCACATATGTTCACCTTTTTGTTCATTTCGCTGTGCGGAATCAGAGTTAAGTGCTTTAGTTTTGATTTTCAATTATGTCACATTAGCACCAAAGGCTCTCATTCGCTTAGGCTTAGCTACTGCTCTGTCCTGCCCTGACATCAGTCATCGCCAGCAACCCCCCGAGGCTGACCATTTCCAGCATTTCAAACTCCGTTCGCTCATGTGTAAAATGTGGAAAAATTTCCTTTTAAAGTTCCAGCCTGAACGATGGAAATTGCATTTATAAGCGGATTAACACAATATCTCTATGCGTAAACTGTTACACTCCATATCGAACAATAAATTGGCCTTAAAAAATTGTAACAAGTGTTGAGCATAAAATCAAAAAAAATTATTAATGCATATTGACTTTTCGTATGAGGAAAGGGCTTAAAAAGAAACGGGCAGAAGGGTTGCATTGCCATAAAGCCTCCTCAAATTATGAACTGAAGTAGCGATACATTGCATTGAGGGGATTACACAATTAATTGCCAAAGTGTACTTGCGGCGAGCATATGGGATTTATTGTGAAAGGTAAAGCGAGGGCACGAAATAAAAAGTCAATCAAATAATTATTTCCAGAAAATTAATACGATTTTCAGTAAAGAAAATTATTCGACTCATTTGCACTTTATTTTTGTCATATTTTATTTTGTATTTTTAATGCCAAAATTTCGAATTAAATAAGATGTTTCATGATAAAATCTTCAAACTCTGCAAATGTTATTTTTTTTTAAGTTTTGATTAAACCAACAAAATGTTATCTTATATTATAAAAATCTATTTGTTTTGGATAGCTTCAAAAGTGTAATAAAGTTTAACTGCTGCTGAGTTGTTTCCACTGCACAGCATCCATTGATGGGTAAAACATCGTTACGATATCTGCACGATACATCGAGGGGCAGCTAGAACTTCCATCACTGATACTTATGTACATACATTAAGCTCTTTCCTGTTTCCGGATTCTGATTGCTGCAACGTGTTAAAAATGCTGACAAAATTACCGATTGAGATCATCGACAAAATTCTCGGTTACCTGCCAGAGGAAGACCAACTGCAAGTGGCCCAAGTCAATCAGCAGCTTGGCCTAGCATTTGCCTATCACGCTAAAGAAGAATATAAAACACTTTTTTTCTATAAATTTGAGGGAAATAAATTACAGTGGCGCTATACACACGACGAACTAAGAGTCATTCTTTCATTATGTGGATCCACTGTTGAAAAAATTATAGCCGAACCTGTGATTTTATCGCCTGAAATTAACGAACTCATAGAAAAGTACTGCATTAATTTGAAAACTTTCGTGTCGATTCTCCAATTTCTTCAAAGTTGTTTTGTGGCCAATGTAAGATTAGACTCTTAATAAATACATTTAAAATAATTTAAAATTTTCTTTACAGCCAAATATGATAATAAGCAACTTTGATGAATTAGGTAAATATAAAGCATATTTTTCGTTACAAGGCCACCACAAATACAAAGGTTTTTTTTTCAGTGCGGAGTCTTAAATAGTTCGACATGGACTCGGAAATGCCAACTTGCCCGGAGCCCAATCGTTTTGAAATTGAATTGTCAACACACTGGATAGTCAAACATTGTTTCCTATACACATAGGATATAATTTAGTTCTCAGAAAGAGTAATGGAGATTGCAGTTACCACATGGAAAATATAAAAATGAAATAAAATCTACATTAAATTGTTTATGAATTAAGTCAACCACCCACATTATGTGGATATTATTACTGAGTTCAATCCAAAGCACTTCAAAAAATACCCTCTCCCCCTCCCCACGGTGTGGGTAATATTGTGAGACCTGAGACTAATGTTGAATATTCCCCAAAGTTCTTGGCTAATTAATATACGAATTTCCAGCCACCGAAATGAGCAGTCAAATTTGCATAACCAAAACACAAACGTTCAAACTAATTAATATTAAATTCAAGCAAAATTCCAAAATTTAATTTCGCGCATCAAACTTTGTGGGTGGTGGATGGGGAACCCAATCCATCCATCCTTCCAACCATCCATCCAGTTCCCATTCCGATTCCCTTCCTTCCTGACCAACTATTGACTTTTGACTTTGGCCCCGGCCTGACGGGACTGATGACTGTTCTGCGGCTTTTGCTAGCCCCCCCCTCATGGATATTGCGGCCGGAGAGCAATTCATAATCATGTCATAAAGCCGGGGGAGCAACTCAAACCCCCAGCGACAGGCATTCTTGCCGCTTAACCCGCTCTTGGCCGTGGCGTGGCGAGGCTGCTTAATTACAACGGCTTTAAAGGCGATTTCGAACTCGGCTCATTGCAAAACGCAAAATTTTCAATTGACTACACATCAGGGTGGAGGATGAACAAGTGGCCAGGACCTGAAGGGTGGCTACAGATTATTAATTAAGAATTTTACACGACCCCACCACCTCAGCCACAGCCTCATTGCCAGCTGAAAGCTGCTTAAATTGCTGAAATATTCCGCGGCTCATCGGCGGATGATTGAAAAAATCATTTTGTGCGCGTGAATTAAATTTTCGCGGTCTGTTGTCAGTCACCAAACAAAAAGAAGAGAAGAAGAAAGGGTTGGAGTGCCAACCCTTGACGGACTATCCAACCCATTCCTGGGTGACCAGAGCACCAGAGCTTATTAGAATTTTCCGCTTAAATGTACTTCTGGCACTTCTGCCGGGCCGCGAACAAGTCGTCATCTTGGCCGCAGCTCATTTTTGGCCATGTTTGTTTAGGTTTAGGTTGCAATCTTCTATACGACACCGCAGCAACTCCTTCACTTTCATTTTTTACTTCCCTTTTCCGCGCTTTTTTTTTGCCTTTCTACCTTTGATCCTTTGACGCGCTTTTGTTATCCTTTTTTGTTTGCTGTTTTTCCACTCTTGGATTCTCCTTAATTTTGGCTTAATAATTTCGCCGACTCGCCCACCACGCCGCCCCCTGACCCTGACTCGTGTTTGTTTTCCTTTTAGCCAAATGCCGCGCTAAGCTGCCAAAGTGCCGCATTTGTCTGACGGGTTTTTCTTGCCGCTGCTTTTCTATTTTTTTTGGTTTTTTTGCTGCTCTTGTTTTGATTAAAAATTTCCTCTTTTTCGCCGACAATATTTGAGTTTATCTTTGGCAGCAGCGGATTAGTAGTAACCAGAGATGGGTGGGTGGAGGTCTTACTTCTGGGCCTGTTTACTTAGGCCATAATGCGTATTTCAGCGCATTTCAATTAAAAAATATTTTTCTGCTTATTTTTTCAACGAATTGTTGGCTTGATGGTTTGAAGAATGGCTGAAGAGGGAGTTTAATTGACTTGAGACACATTTAAGCTTCAAAAGGAAATAAAGAAACTAATGGAAGTTCGACTAATAACATAATAATGGTAGCTAATAGAATATATTCAATAGGTAGCATGAAAATAAACATTATATTTGGTTATAAGCAGCCTTTAAAAACGTTTCTAGAGCGAAATTAAGAACTTTCATTCCCTTTATTAGACTTCGCTGTCTTCTCAGCTCAATTAAAATCTTGTGCTTATAAAAAAAGCGAACGTTTAAGAGTAAATATGTTAAAAACCCATCACTTAAACGCTTTTCCCTCAAATAAATATGTTTTAAAAATCAGAAATATAATTAAATCAAGAGTTCCCTATGCGCATTAACATTTGTCGCATAAAATATAAATTGAAACATTAAAATAGAACAAAAGTTCACATTTTAAACCGTAAAACCGTCTCAGATAGAACTCGGTATGGACTCCCCATGAAGCTCAACTACGCCAGAAATTAAAGTAAAAGAAATCAGCAACCGCCTACAAAGCCATGCTCTTGCGAATTTCTTTGGCCATCCCACAGATCGTTGAGCATCGAGTATTAGACTGGAATGGCGATAACCGAACCGACTGCCAGCCAAACCCACTTGAGTACGCATTCGCTTGCGTCTAATGAGTTGTATCAACAACAAGTACCAAAGGCGGCTCCGCCCTCCTGCCAAGACTCTCTCCCTCTCTCTCTGTGTTCATTAAGCCTCGACTGAATGAGTTCGCGCAAAAGAAGTTACTTGTTGTCCTTCAGCCCGAACTCCCGACCCCAGCACGGCATTCACTTGCAGGAGCAAAAGAAAAAACCTACAAAATGCCAAACACTTGATCAAATATTTTGCAACTTCATCGTGTGCCCATCAAGCGCAGAATTTCAAGTGCTTCTCCTCGCTCCGCGCCGTTCATTTGCCAGCTCGGCATTTGGTGTGCAGCGAATTGGATTTGGTTTGTAATTAAAATGAATCCAAGAAGAGTCTCCTTTCCCCATCTTCGGTTACGGATGCAAAACCCGTTGAGCTTCGAACGATTCACTGGCGTGTGACAAATGGAACAACCATTCTGGATAGGGCATGTTTCAGCTTCTCTCTACTCTGTTCTGCTCTGAAAGTTGACAACTTTAAGTTGTTGTTCCATCTGTAGTATTGTCAGCTACTTTCCAAGCCATCAGGCTAATTAAACGATTCAATTTGGAGTGCAAGATACAGCTCCTCATGTGCCACCTTTCGAAGTGGGAAGTGTGTTTCCATGTAGGGGTGGAACGCATTAATAAACATTAAGGAAAGATACACGCACACATGGCAATGTAGGTCAAAGAGAATCGTCTCGATAAGGAGTAGGATGTGGCACTGACTCACTTAACTTTCGGGATCACCCCAACGACATAGACAACCTCATTTGACTGATGAACCCGTGTTGACATATCCCCCACCTACACCACACAGCAATTCTTTTGACACTGACACATGACATTTGTCGAGGCCGACTTTTGCTTGAATATCATCTCCCTTTTGGCCATTTGGCGAAATTGTTTTTCAACACAGTTGAGTAAACATTTGGCAGGGAGTGCCTCTGTCTCATCCTCTCTATGCTCCCAATCCCATTCCTATTTGCCGCCGCCTTTTGTCGTCAAAGCATAAAAAATAGTCTCTGTTTTCCGTATGGAAAAACATTCCCACAAATGTGAGATATGCCAGAATATGTGTGCCTGTTTTTTTTCCCTTGATATTTCTAAATAAAATTGTTGAAATATTTGCTATGTTTTTGCATTTCATGCAGCCTTTTTTTGGGCAAACACAAATATGCATTTAAAAATACATATTACTTTTATATTTGATTGAAAGTTTGTCCCTTTTGCAGCGCAATATTGGATTCTGTTTGCAGTTGCAAATAAAAATATTTTAATAAAGCTTAAAGGGTTTTTTTTCGTAGATTTTTGCAATAAATCCTTAGATTTTCATGCCGTTTCCCGGAGCTTATAGCAAATCGAATGTTGGCTCATTAGGGTCACCATTTCCGTGTTAGGATAGGGTTCGATCAACTGTTGAATGGATGCCATTAAAAATGACACTTGAACGGGTAGGTCTCTGTCTCCATTATTCAAACTGCCAGAGAGTGAAACAAAAGGAAACGCTGCACGGCATGCACGAAAGCGCACATTAAATATTTACACTTTATTTTTATAGGGACACGGAACGCGCGGGAAAGGAACACAGGAGACAGACTCTAGCCGCAGTCCCTCCATCAGGCCCGACCGAAACGAGTGCAATCACATCGTCTCATATTATGGCTTTAATGGCAATGACAACTGTTGGCCGTGGCTCGAAGAGTCAGGGGAAATGCGGAGACCAAACAAAGAACTTCGGAGGGCAGGACACTTCGGGCAAGTGAACCGCAGGATATGGCTCAGGTCAACGGAAGCCATAAAATTCTCGTTTGTCACGCGAAATTTTTCGCCTCCCAAGCAGAATGCCAACACATGCAAAAGACAAAGTTCCAGCGAAAATAAAAGGGAACTGAAGAGAAACAGAACCAAAAAAAAAGGGAAACAAAAAGCGGGACAAAAACAAGAGCGTGTGTTGTGGAGTGTCTCGACTAGGAGTTATCCTGTTGGTATTCAGTGGAAAATATAGCTTAAAAAAATAAACTAGAAAATATCCACAATTATCCACCAAGTGCGCCAGGCAGATAAAATGTGATACAGCGACTGAAACTGCACCAAAAAAATACACCCTTTAGGTCTGCACTCGTACCGGGTATAATAATAATATTAATGGGGGAAAAATGCGCAAAGACAACGGAACGGGAGACGGAGACACGAAAAACTGCAGTGGGGTATCAAGTTTGCTTTTCCCAGCAACTTGCCAGATAGAATTATTTACGTTTAGTTTTTATAGTTTTTTATGGCTGATAGCTGGCAAGGTGTGGGTGGGTTCTCTATGGGTATCGTAAAATATGGGCGCAGGTTTATTTATGCCCCGCTGTGGCGACATTTCTGGTGCACGGACTCCAGCGCCATTTTGGCTTTGGCTTTGCCTTTGTTTTTATGACTTGACGGATTGCAGAAGCTTCTTCCGCCTCCGCCCACGGTTATCTGTCCAAATGCTTGCGCTAATGTCAATTAAATTTGAACAGACGACGAGAGCCAAATGAAATTGTAATTACCGCAAATGAGCTGCAGGGAAAACGCAGGACTAATGACCAAAGAAATTGGCCACTTTAAACTGTTATTTTCCACTTGAATTTCGAATGGATTGGTCTATCAATAATGAAGCTGTGGCTGAGATGGATACGGGTACTTCTTAGATAGAAAATCCAGCGAGTAGCTAATATCCCATATCCCTTGATCAACTTTAATTATCTTTAATTGCATTAAATTCTTGCGGTTAGGATTGGGCAAAACCACCAAGCAAAAACCGTGGAACGACACGTAATCTTTTCTATAATTTGTTAAATTTGTCGCGGCAAAAGTTTATTACCCCGGACGACGATGTCGCCAGACACACAATGGGGCCAAAGTGCATAAATTGGACTGGCCTGGACTGGTCTGGGCTGCCTACGGTTATCGTGGGGGTTACAGGGACATGAGGCAGGACAAATTACGTACTACAAATTGTACAATGTTTGACTGTGTTCTTTCTTCCCGTCGTGCTCCTTGTTGCTGCATGCATTTTGGTCATATTTCCACTTACACAACCAAAAAAAGGCAACAACAAATCGACGATAAGAGGAATTTATAAGCATTTTGGCCTGGTCAACTGTGGGCGATTTATACTTATACCAAAAAGGATTCAAGTTGTCCCTCTGCTGTCCCACTGATTCCATTAATTTACGAGCCCTGGCGCCAGAAAAGCTGCGAATTAAATTGGCTTAGGCCAGGGCCACACCAGGAATACTGAATGAGATGTAGATAGGTCCTGCCAGGGTCTAGCCTGGACAGCCAGCCCCACACACCCACCAGCTACATCAAAGCATTTGCCAGTCGCTTCATAATACGAGTAATAGAGAACTGCTTTTGGATTGTGTGTGCCCCAACTGCCGACCAAAGTGTAAGTAAAAGTGGAAACATTTTTGTGCTTAGCTCAGCTGAAACGTGGAAATTTCTTTCTGTTCTTTTGGTGTGGCATTTCTTTGGCGTTTTTTGTTTGGTTCAGGAAAATACTTAGACGGACTTAAGCGCAACAGAAAAGGGTCTGCTGATGGCATAACGAATTTGTTTTACTCTTTACAGGAATTTGCTTGTTTAAGTTACCTTTTATGGTATTTTATTTCCTCATTTGAACTTTCTTTGCCTTATATTTTGTTTTATAATTATTATTAGATGATTTAAATGCCAAATCTGTGGTTACTCCACCTAAAGCCGCTACGTTAGTTATTTTTTACAGCCCCAGGTCCGTTACTTTCTACCTAAAAAGTCGCACTACACCTTTTTTTGCGGTTAGGGCATGACCAGAGACCAGAGTGTAAAATCTCTTGCCAGACGCTGCCTCGGGATCGGCTTCAAAGCAAAAGAGGCGCTCAGGACAATGGGCCAGGCCAGGACACCCGCTGCGGATGGCACAGGAACCCAGGAACACTGGCGTCGTCTTCCTCCCTGCTGCTGCTCCTTGCCTGGGTGGGTGGGCTTAGGTAATACGCATTAGTGCCACGGCTGGGCTGCATATTACGATATGATTATTATGATATGCTTTATTATGTGGTTCATTGAGCTGCCGACGCGGCCAACTTCGATGTCGATGTCGGTGTCTGGGTGGCAACTTTGACGGCTTAAGGACGGCTCCCCTGTTCGATGAATATTTTGTGCAAATAGCTGTGAAGAGCCGTAGAGTTTGCCGCTAATTGAGACAAACGCCAAGCCGCACACACACACGCAAAATGTGTCGCAAGGCTTTGAGTCCTTAACTGGCATGGCAACCGCATTCAGGACTCTCGCAAAACCTAATCCCCTAAGTGTACGTTAGTCATGTGCTGCAGTCAGTCAGTCATTCAGTCGCCTTTTGGCCAAATGGAGGGTCATAAATTTATTTGGCTCGCTGCTCTTGGCCATTGTTAAGCTGCTGCTGCTGCTTCTGCTGCTTCCAATCGCTTGGCTGCAATTTTTCAAATGCGTCCCGGCCATGTGTGTCCTGTGTTGCCGCTTCGTGTGCTGTAAATCCAACTCCTGACGTCTGACTTCTGGCTTCTGCCTGCTGGCTCTTGTCCAGAGGTCAGCCCCACTAACTTTATTAATTGCGCTTGTTTATCGTCTAGTTAAAGTGTTTCTTTTTTCGTTTCTTTCCTTCGGTCTCCTTTTTGCTAGAGCTTTTAGATAATTTCCAAACAAATTGCGTGACTGGCTGGCATTGCTGCAGGCCAAGACTTATGATGATCGTAGGAATATCTGACATAATTACTGGTTTAGCACTCCAGCTCCATTTTCAATTAGGTATACAATTCTCCTCCCCTCCACGTTCTAATCAGTTCTGTCCAAATTGTATACCTAATTGGCGTTTGCCCAGCAATTTCGGTTATACCAATTCAATTGGCCATAATTTCGCAATGAATTGCATGTCCGTTGCCCCAACACAGCAATTTGAATATTTGACGACCGACCCCCTCCAAGTGTTATTGTCCTCTGAGGACATGCACACTTGCTCAAAAAATGGCTCAACATTTTCTATTTGTGGAGCTCATAAATAATGCATTTTTCATATTTGGGCGGAGAAAACTTGGGAAATATTCAATGCAAATTAAAGAGGAATTGATTCGCAGAAGGGAACATTTAGAAATCAGTTTGCAGTGTGTGTAGAGTCGCGCCCCTTTGCCGCGTCTCACAACGTTCCCTCTCGTTTACATTATTTTTGACATCAAGAAAATTAAGGAAATGCGTAGCGGAATTTATAAAGGAACATAATCAATGTTTGGAATGACATTTAAAAGTCTCGTAAGGCATTAAAGATCTTCAGAAACTGCAGAGATTAATGTGGAATTATTAATACACAGATCACGTTATCGATATGCTAGAGGCACCATCTGTTCCAGCAGAGCACAGCCGTTCCCCCAAAACCGAATAGCAAACAACAGATATCCGCTTGAAGAACAAAAAACTTGCTGACATTTAAATAAATTGTTATACATTAGCGTGGGTCTGGGTCTCGGCTGACAAAACTAAACAGATGAGGATGATTCTGTGTGGGTTGGGGTGCGCAAACAATGAGGGCGGCCCGGCGCACACATGGAAAATGGCAAAGAAATTGCTGCAAATCAAATTTGATAAACACAAAAAAGTCATCCACAAAGAAGGCAAGAAAAAAAACCAACAGCACGCACACAAAGGAAAAATTGGGGGAAAAGTGACAGGGAAAAAATGGCAAAGTGTGCCGGGGTCGACAGGATGGGACGCCGTGCGGATATGGCCAGTCGGAAAAAGTGTTTTATTGCTGCCATAATTCTGAGTGATAAGTGTCGAAAAACAGTGGAAAAATCAATCGATGGACGGAGAGGGTCGAGAGTAAAAAAGTCATCGCAAGAGAATTATTTATGCATCATTTTTCGCAACTTCCGCTGATAGATTTTCCCAGCTACAAGTTAATGGGCTAACGTTTAATAAAGATTGATCGATATTCCCCGCCCGATAAGGTTAAGCCATACTTTTGGTTAGTTTTATTTATATTTTTTTGGGTGTAGAAATAATCCATGCAGAAAGAGGAAATTAAGGCGAAAGTTGCCTATTTTTTCACTGAGTTTATTTGCTCTTAAAAAAAAATTGCAAGATAAAGATTCTGCATGCTAAAAATCGATGAGAATACTGATTGATCTGACTAATCGATTTGCCATATTAAACTGCATTAATCCCCAAGGATTAGCTGCTTTGAGGCAACATAATTCGTACCGCTCGTAAAGTTAACCAACAATTCCATTCCCAAAGCGGGATATCCTCAGGCAAAACCATGCCAAATCCTAGGTGCATCCTCCTCAATGTATGGTAACCATAACGAATCATATTACAAAAACACATTTTGCTCAGGCTTCGAGAAGAGAAACATTCGGATACGTTGGGTTGACTTTGTTGCAAAAATTTGAGAGGATCTGCCTCGGCTTTAGAGGCGAAACAAAGAGAGGCCCAGACAATGGGAAGGAACTGTAGGTACATTGTCAAAATACGCAACAACCGAAACAAAAGGATACAAAATCTCTTTCCGGAGGGTTGGGCGTTCGTTCGTCCTTCCACCTTGAAAGTTGACTTTCTGATTAGTGTAAATAATTGCCAGGCCTTTTTGATATTTTGTCTGCCCAATAAAAAGAGTCAACAACATGCCCCGACTGCCAGTCCTTTTGTTCCCGCTAAACTGCCAATAAAAACTAAAACAAAATTATTTCAATAATGGCCAAGAAAGGCCCAGCCACACACAACATCCAGGCGAAAATTCGTGGAAGACACTCAGATTGTCACAGGGCGCATCAAATTAACAACAAAGTTGAGCCTTGAGCGATCATAAAATGGAAACACAACAGAAGAAGTCCTTGCGCAGGCGCAACGCACAAAGGGAATCCTTTTGCGCAGCTGTCAAAATCGACATTATCGCATGACAAATGTAACAAGTTTTAGCCCTCTCTTTTTGGCAAACAAACAAAAGGCCTACAAGGGAAAAAGGCTTACGGTGTGCCTAATAAAGAGCCTCTGCTTGGATATTTTTATTATCCCAGCCAAAAAAGGCAGTGGCAGTGTCGAAGGAGTTCGTCAATTGTCACTTTGGGGCGAATAAATTAGGGTTAAAGGCTGCCAAATAGACGAATTCTGGGCCTGAGAACAATTTTTATTGATACATTGTGACGCAGCTAAATTTTTGTTGTTTGAACTGTTTTTGGGGGAAAAAAGTAAGGGGAAAATTTAAGAAGTAGTACAGGAGAAGCTAACATTTAAACAGACAAAGATAAAGAAAGAAAATTTCAAGAATGTTCCAATCTTATTATACAATAAAATCGACAGCTGGTTGTTCTGTAAATTCCTGCTGTTTCGTAATTAGCAGTTCGCGCATCTCTAGTTCTAAAACGATATAATTAATCGGTTCATTTCATCGCAGATGCACGCAAAAACCCATCCCTGAGGCATATGTACATACATAAATGGAATTAGCTGTTTGTCTTTTCTAAAACGTGTTTCTTAAATATTTCAGAATTCGGAAAGAAGTAAATACGATAGAGCATGTCCTGCACATGCGACCTGATCAATGGGTCAACTTAGCTGCGATCAAAATCCGGTCATTTAATCAAAAGATAAGAAAATCTCTCAGAAGCTGGTAAGTGTTTAACCCGATAATGTGATTGTTTTTCCGAAACGGAAACCGTTTTTATTGGAAATTATTGAAACTAAAAAGACCGAAAATTCATGAAAATAGTTTGAATGCGTATTACAAGTAATGTAAACATTTTTATATTAAACTAAATATATTAAAATGCTTAAAAAAAGTAAATTCCATATTTACATACATACAAATAAATACAGTAATAATTCCATACTTTTATTTATTTAGTTGCAAGTTCTATGATTATCAGCCATCATTCAGAACAGCCCAACGTTTATTTATGATGATTACAAGGATTATGTGTGTACATTCATCAGTTGTACGAGAATAGGTTCCGGCAGACTGCCTGGCCCAAACAATATTTAATTAAAAGCAAATGTTTTTGGTTGATTTTATGCCCGAAATAAACTTGAGCAACCTAAGCAAATAAGGCAGGGAGACTCAGGCTGCTGGCCATTTATCACCAAGCTGGGCTGGGTGGCTAATCCTTTCTGGCCAACTAACTTGCATCGTATATCATGTTTTATGGGCCAGCTAAGCAACTGACGCTAAGCTTTTACATGGAAGGTTGTGTACACTGCTTGAGAAGGGGCAAATAACTCATCGATGCGTGTTTGTTGGGTGGGAGGCGGTGGGGTCAACGGTTACCGGGTATTTTACACCCCACCACCACACAGGGACTGGCTGAAGAGCTAGACCCGTCGTCGTTATGTCTACAGACAAATTGCCATAACCATAATGGCAATGTGCCTCTGTGGATGCCAAAAGGAAACTCTGGTTGGAGTTCCTTGGGAGCCCATAAAAAGATGATTTCATAGACATTTGCGAACCATTTCGGGGGTTACTCCATATGAAAAAATAATACCCACACACAAGATAATAATAATAATAACAATAATTGTTATATTGATGGAATGGAATGGTCCTACGCACTATTTTTGGTTTATGTTCTTGTTAATGCTCGAAGAGCATCCAAATATAATACACACAGCACGGGGAAGTTGCGTTTCCCACATCTCGCACAGCTCTCACATCGTAAAGAAAACAAACGTAATAATTATGCTAAAAATTATATGGCACTTCTCACCCCAAAAAAATAAAAATTCCTTCCTTTGGGTTCCTTTGTTTGTTGCGCTGCGCTAATCTTCAGATTTATATGCAGAGAAGTTGTTCAATAAAATCGTCTAAACCAGATCATAAACAAGGATATTTTATGCTCGGGCCCCACCCTGCACGGCGGCAACTGTCCAAGAGCTTAACTCTGCCGTGTATGACGGGAGAGCTGACCAGCGGCAGTACTCAGACTCACATTTCGTTTCTTTTGTTTCGTTTTTCAGCGAAAGAAATTGCGCGGAAACAAATGCAAGAAAATTGTCTTGACTTTTGGATACAAATATTTGGAAACTTACCAGCAAATAATTAAATTTGATGCAATGATAAATCTGAAAAAAAAGAACAAAAACAAATTAGATAATTATAATTTGATATTGGAAACTTTTGCAGCTTAAATTATATATGAAATATGGATCCTTTACGTGAATTTCCACAAAATGAATATCCCATAATCGCCAGGAACAATATCCATTCGAGAGCTATCAGAGATGTGGCAAAGTGCTCTGTACTCGTGCCTGCTGATGCCTTGGTCGTTATGGTTTTGGTATAAATATATATGCCAAGGAGTCATCATCATCAACTGGGGAACAAAAACCTCTTGGCAGATGCCAATCGAAAATAAACATATACAGTGGCTCATCTCAATGCAAGCCCCCGACCATCAAATCATCTTATAAACATGTCAAAAAGGACACTTAAGGCAAATGCGTTCAAATGATAATTACGCAGACAGAGAGACAATAGGAGGAATGGCAGCCAAAAGAACTGAGGGATCAGCCAGATGAAGTGGCAACAACTATTACAACGCACTTGCCGCACTTATCGACGGAACGAATGCGTATACGAATCCGCCTCGCCACTTGTCCATGGCCGGGCAATAACACTAAAAACTTACGACCCAAGAAGCACTTCCCGGGGCTAAAGCGGGAGCAAAAAGAAGTTTTAGCCAAAAACAAAAGCGCACAAAACTTTTCCTCCAGGAATATACAAAGTACAAAGCCAACTGTAAGCATTCATGAGGATTTAAACGTTTATTTATAAGTTGGGCAGAAGCTGGAAGCTGTCGGGTGGGTAGTTGCTTTTGTCTTTAGCTTCCGAACCAAGGGGTGGTGGGTTCGTCGTTGCTTCATTGAATTGAATCGGGGCAGACGTTGATAAAATCAATGGATGAATGGGGATATGTATGCCCCTGTGTTGGCCAATGATTACAACACTTTTCCGAGGCTTAAAGTCTGCTGGACAGACACCTAATTAATAATATTTATCTAGAGTCTATCTGCCATCGAGAGGCTCTTCGCATGAACACATTTGTTTGCCTTTCATTGCATGCTATTTGCCTACTGCCCATCAAAATCTACAGCAGATTAGGAGTATGATTGGGTTGGTATAATACTGAGCTGGTCCTTGCTCCTGCCCTGTTCATTAGCCTAAGCCCTCGATAAGCGAAACCTAACTTTGTGTGGCCCCCCACAAAAAAGGATTCCATTTCTCCTGCTGGTCTATCTAACTTTTCGCTCTAACCCTCGCCCCTAGTAACTCTGTATCTTTGCCTTCTCGTGCACTCAATTAACCCGATGCCATAACGAGGTTGCCGGGTCCAATCTGTTGACTTGTTGTCTGCTCCTGCCTGACTCCCTTTCATTTCGTTTTGTTTCTTCTTTTTTTTGGGCAGAAAAATTGCAATTTCCTGTAGCTTTTTGGGTGGAAACAAAAGTAAACATTAATCCATTTACACATTCACAAGATACCACGTTGCTTAAGTGACGTGGTTTTAAAATGTACCAATTAAATTAAGTGCAAGCCGCAGGCAGCATACGAATGAGCTCATCTTAGTTTACAACTCTGAAGCCTTTCCATCTTCAACTATTCATAACCCCAAGAGCTGAGTGGATAGTTCGATGGCTGCCTGTCTGTCTGTCTGTGGCTCTCCTCTGACGACGCTGTTAACTCGTGTCGTGTGTGCCCGGGCAAGTTATTTGCCGCTTAATTTGATTTGCCTTTTGGAATTTTAGTCCGTCAGCTGGGGGATACATACAAATGGCGAGAGGCAGGGAGTGACTCGAGACTGTTGACTGCTGCTTTGTCACTTTGTGTGATTTATGAAATGTTGTGTAATTAACTATTTATGACTCGGTTTGCCAGTTACAAAGTAAACGTTTCCATGGCCATGGTGCTGCACTCCATGAAATGTATCTCCTGTGTGCTTAGGGAGTAGTGAAATGTATCTGGTTTAGCTTCCAGCTGCCAGGCACTTGGAGTTGGCAGGTTGCAGGTTGGGTTTTGGGTTCGTCGTGGCTTTGATGGCAGGGCAGGCAGCTGCGAAGGGAAAATCATCCATCAATGGGTTTCAGTAACTTTAAGCAAAGAATTGGCTCTATGCTGCAGTCCATCTCTAGTAGCTTCACTACTGATTGATAATCACTTTTTAACAGGGATTGTAGGGAATAAAATTCTTATTATACAATTAATTTAAAAAATAAAAATTATAATTTAAAATGAATTAAAAATTTAAAAGATATTTAAATTTATGTTCTCAAGTTTTCTAATAATTTATTACTAATAAATATTAAAAGTAAGTGAAAAAAAATATAAATTATTTTTATATTAAAAATAACCAAGGTTTAAATCAATTAAATACAAAACTTTGATTGATAAATGTTTAAATATTTTTCAAGTATTCTGAAAACATTTTTCCAAGTAAATTGTGTATATCCTTAACGATAATTCACGAATAAATCTGCAACTTTAAGTTCTCTTTTGTGCATTAAATTTATCCCCACTCCCCGATTGCCACATAAAAAACGAACATTTGCGTGAAATAAAAAGTTCTTGTTTCTGTTTCGGTTTTGGCTTGTGTTAATTTGACACATGGAAACCTGTCATCGTCTCGCCGTGTGTGTTCTCACATCAGACTCCCACCAAGAGCTCAGCTCGCTGTTCTGCTTAATTATTTACGGCAAACATTTTATTACATTTTTAGTAATTTAACCCGCCAGCCGTTTCCATTTCCTCTGTGTGTTTCTTTTTTTCACCAGTCTCAAATTAATTTTCGGTTTTCCTTCACATTTTTTTCGTGTCATTTTCTCGTTTGTTTGTCACATTTAATTGAATTTATGTAGTTTTATTGTCGCTTTCGCGTACAGCATTTTTGCATTAATTTTTATGTTTTCAAATACTTTATATATACATTTTTTTCCACAGACAGGCTCTCGGCACTTTGGGCGGCTCTGTTTTGTGGTCTGGCGCTGCCGTATTCCTGCCGCCAGCCAATCAAAAGATGAACTGTCAAATTATGCAAATTATTTTCCACAGTCACGCATGCCAGTGATCCCCCTCGAAACGAGTTTCGGTTTCAGGTATTCTTATCATAGCCAAACAATCGTGAACTCTCACTTTAATTGTCTCTAATATGGTTAACCCATAAGAGAGGACCACCGCCACCTGTGCCTTTCTCAAGGCGTGCTGCTAATTGGCTCCGGGAAAATCGAAGGGTGTGGACATCAAAGGCCAGGACGCTCGCCCGAGAGCTCGCTCTTCCTTCGGACTTATCGATGCGGTCTGTCACCCCGCTGCTCTGCTATCTGTCTATCCGTCCATCTCTGTTCTGTCTCTGTCCTCTGTCCCTCTGTCAAAATATTTTCATTGCATTTTTGGGTGTGTCCCCGGACCCAGTCTCTCTGTTATTGTTTCTCCTGTTTTGTTAGCAAAGTGCAGTCCGTGGCTCTGTTTGGGATTAGTTGATATATTCCAACGTTTGTTGTTGCTCCTGTCGCAGTTTATGATGCGTACAGGCCCAGCACTGTGCTCTGCTCTACTCCTGGCAGCTCATATTTTGTCCTAACTGTCGACAGTTATGGTGGGAAGTGCTGCCAGCCCCGGGGCTCTACATCAGTTCTGTTGTGGGGCTTAGTTTAGGTCTGAGTTTTGCCTTCTGGTCAGGTGCCTTAATTAGGTCAGGGAATGGGCAGCGAAATTCCACATACCCAACTAATGAGCTTATGTCTGGGATTCCTATTCCCTGCATTTCACATGGACAACTTTTAAAGTAGTCAAAGAAAAAACTGGCAAGCAATTCCCTACTTTTTCTGCCACCTACTGTACCCCCCGACAGCTGTACAAAAATTGTTTAACCCTCTCCTGGCAACTGGCATAAAAATAGTCATGACTTTGCACTAAAGAAGTTGCAGAAAAAATCATAAATAACATGTGATGAATACACAAACACAATGCGGAGGCTGGGGGCTGGGCCGGCTAAAAAACTATGAATATTCATAAAAATTATTGAACAATAGAAATTGATGATGGTGTTGTCGAAAAATATTCTCTCCTTGATTGATGATATCTAATGACATGGATAAAAATTCCAGGCGAAAATTGCAGATACTCGCATGTGGAGACAATATTTTTGCCTTTCGGACAAAGTCAGCGGCAGAAAAATAAAAAAAATATTCTAGATATATATTTCATATGAAGCGAGACTAAAAGGAAAATACGACTCGGTCCAGACAGTCATACATCATAATCATCAGCAGGAAAACACCCTCAATATGTGGTGGACTACCCTAACACGAACTCGAACCCAAACCCGTACCCTCAGCCTCAGCCTAACCCCTTCCTCTGGGTGACGACTCTTCGACCCACGCAAAAATAGATAAAAAATAAAAAAAAAAGAATAGAAGAATGGTGGAATGGTGTACCCTGCTGGCAATCAAAGCAAGTCATAGGAAAGGACATGAAATATGATCGATGGCCTCCGCTTCGTGGCTACTGCGGCTCCGTTTTTATATTTTTATTTTTTTCGGGTTTGTGTCTGCGTTTGGGTTTGGGTTGATATTCGTTTCGGGCATTCCTCCCGCTGTGACTGTCCACAAAATGGCACAATTAACGTGGCACATCCTTTCAGCTAAATTGTGCTGCTGTTGCTGCTCGGTCCTCTGGACAACAATTGTTGAACACAGTAAATAAATGTCAGTTCTGCTTCGACTCTCTCCCGCTCTCCCCCAACCGCTTCGTCGATAACATAATGACATTTTCGTATCATTTTTCAAATTGTAAAAAAAGGGGAA
Source organism: Drosophila subobscura (assembly GCF_008121235.1). Classification (NCBI taxonomy): domain Eukaryota; kingdom Metazoa; phylum Arthropoda; class Insecta; order Diptera; family Drosophilidae; genus Drosophila; species Drosophila subobscura. The sequence continues at coordinate 9,549,439 of NC_048532.1, forward strand.
CCTCATTTTTTGTGTGTGTGCGTTGGAAAACCAAAATTGAAATTGTTTTGTCAGTTGGTGGTTGGGTGTTGGGTCATGTGTCCTTGCACAGCAGGACTTCATCAAACATATTGGAGTTTTAATTATGATTTTTTATTGGTTTTCCGTTTTCTTTTTTTGTATGGTGTCTGTTCGCGCTTAGTGTTGGTCAAACAGTTGTAAAACGATACGTTCCTTTGACAGGACAACCCTTTTGTAATGAGTTTTCAAAATGTTTTGCGCCGGTGGATGTCGCTCAATCGGATTATCCCAAGTGTCGATCGAACGGGGAGTGGGGGAGCACACAACGAGTAGTTTGCCTTTATTTGATTCGGGTGTTATGCCAGCACTAAATGGTCATTGATCTCTAAGGGTTTCAAGTATTTTCGGGGTCTTTTTAATGGTTTCTTTAGAAGCTTAGCGGAGATCTCTCCCGCGGCGAGCAGTTGGGTTTAATGTTGAGCATTGAATGGATATCATTGGCATTTGAACTAAACTGTTTAAATCCACTATTAAATAAAACTTCAGCTCGTTATTTAGATACAAGAGCGGCAGCTAAAGCACTTTTATAGTCCCGACAACCTATAATTAAAAATTGCTTAACCCATCAAATCGAAACGTCTTCTTTTTATCAATAAATTATAAATAAGTTCTGCATTCAATCACCTTGATTTGATTCCCATTTAATTCCCAGTCCACAATTACAAAATTCAACGAACAAAAGAACGCGCCAACATTCTGTCGTCTCACATTTCCGGTTGAAAAGAAATTCTGCTGGGAAAATTACAGTAATTTTCGCTTTTGGCCAACGGTTTGCAAATTATGCGGCCGCCTACGTGTGTGGTTGCAACCGCCACTTAAGGCGTCACACGTGTCCGTGTATGCCGGGCAATTATAAAGTCATCTTGACATAATCAAAAGTGACAATTACAGCCATTGAACAGGAAGACACCGCGACCAGGAAACCGCCTTGGAACAGACAGCCTATGATTAGTCAGTCAGTCCCTTTGGGTGGGCGAAAAAGTCAATGGCATAGCGGGTGATATTATTGGTAATATCTGGGCTGCAACTGACAACATTAGGTGGCGGTAAGTCACGCGTCATTACGCCAGAGCTGCAGCTACACCTCAAACGGCAGGTGGCAATCAACACAGTCATTGAGAGAGAACCTACGAGAGGGTGTCGGTGCCGAGAGAAGTGTGAGAACTGTGCTGGCTGCTGATCGATCTTACCGATTGGTCCTTCCTGCTAAATGTTTGGATAAGTCAGAGACAGGAGTCACATGCAGCTTCAGAGATGATGAATGATGATGGGCCTGACGACTGACACTAATCCCCGTCAAGAGAGAGAGAGAGAGAGAGAGACAAAAAAAGTGATATGCAAATTTGTTTAAGCCTTAAACTAAACGTTAATTTTCTGTAAGCGGCAAACAAGGGGAGGAAAGGCAAAGGGGAAAGGGAAAGCCTTTCCTCAGATACTTTCAACATTGTAATACCTCAATAATCTTACGGGAACACACCTCTCTCACACACACACACACAGAGCCAGAGAGTGAGAGAGACAGACACAGGGAGACAGTTATAAATCTCATTAAAAGGTTATTGACTCGCACAGGCAGCAGGATTAACAAACCGTAGAGAGGTACAGGACACGGCACGGAGAACGAAAAAAAAAAAAAAACCAGTAAAGGAGAAGAGCAGACCCCAGACCTTTTTTTGAGCTCGACTAAATTTTCTTTCTTTTTACGCTTCAATTAATACAAAAGTGTCTTTCGAGGAGAGTGGTTGGAGCGGTGATGATTCTCTGACAGGCACACGGACATGCAGTTAAGGAGTTGCCTAACCCTAACCCTCACCGTAACCCTAACCCCAAACCCATTGCGGAATGACAAATACAAAAAAAAAGAAGTAAATCTGGCAAGTCGAAGGCCTCCGACAATTTATGCAAATTAATTTAGAAATGTGTCTCTGTCCACCCTCAAGTGTCAGCGCCCAGAGAGACATACATCAAACGACAGACAGCGGTACGGAGAGTGGGCAAAAATAGAGAGAGAACATCTATGGGGTCTATCGCAACGACTTTTGTAATTAAGAATGCATATCAAGTGGTATATAAATGCCTGATGATGGAACACAGAAGATACAAAAAAAAGATACACAGCTCAAGAAATGCGAAAAGGTTTAAAGAGGTGGAAACGAATGGGTAGAGTGGAGTGTCCTGGAGGCGGGGAGGTAAAAAAGAGTTGGTTAGAGTGCATAGAGTGGTTTATGACGGACTTGGAGATGGTTAGAGTTTGCCAACAGATGCTGACAAGTGACCTCAGAGGTTTGGGGTGCACAAATAATTTCAGGGCAGAGATAAAAGTGAAGAAAAACCGCGCAAAATCTTAGGATTAGAATACAAGCTCACAGTTTTGACTAAACCCATAGATAATATCGGGTTTAGACTCTATAAAAGTGCAAAGAAAATGCCTCTTAGGCATGAAACTTATCACTGTAAATTATAATTAATTCTATGGCTTATTAAACACTAATCAAACTACATTCAAGAAGCTCAATCTGCCCTCTTCGCAACACCAAAGTCTTCAATAATTCTTTGTTTGAATATCTTCAAACTTAAAAGAATTTTATGCACGCCCCAAGTTCATTCTTTGATTCACCTCTGAAGGAGTAACCACAAAAGTTCAACCACAAGAGCTGCAGATGCAAATGCCAAAGAAGTTTACCTTTTGCGAGCGGAATCCCTCCGCACTTTGTCGATTAAAAACAAAGGGTAAACAGCCAAGAAGTCTTGGCCTCAGTCAGTCAGTGAAAGGCAAAGTCTCTGAGGCAATGGCTGGAGAAGCAACTGAGGCAATGCCTGGCGTAAAAGGATAACTGGCGACTTCAAAAAAGCTTCAGTAAACGCATCGCAGGGCATCATCAAGGAAATCGACTTTGGCCAAATGCAAATACTGTAAAAGCATATCTTGAACCTCATTGAAAAAAGGGAATCTCTCCTGGCATTCACTCACGCACTCTGTACGCACATTTAATGCGGTCAATGAACCGGGAATGAGCAGAGTCTTTGACTCTCGGCAACTCCGATGCTGCTGCTGTTGCTGCCTGCTCTGCTGTCAACTGCAAGAGCTGCAAGATGCAGGTTAGGGTTACGTTACCCCATGCACAGAGGCACAGGACTTGCCAGCCTTTTTTTCCTCCTTTATTTTCACTTGCGTATGCCCTAGGTGGAGGGTGTAAGGATTATGGTGAGAGGTCGAGCCTCAACAGATGAAGAACTTAAAGAGTAAAAAAAAAATGGAATTCTCGTTTCATAAATTCTTAATTTATACCAAAAATCGAATGCAAATTTAATATATATTTCATATATATTCTAGAACTGCTAGTGTATACCTCGCTTCGCTTCTGAATTTGAATATCTTTCCCTTCTATTTTTTTTTTGCATTTCCAATTGAATGGCAAAACCTCAACATCTGCTGAAATGTGCGTGAGCAACCCTATTGTGCCCACCAGCAGCAGTAGGGTAAGTGTTAAAAACAAAAGGAGTTCCCGTACCCCCGCAGCACTCCTGCCCCCCTGTGCGACTCACCTTCAGTGTCCCACAAAGAGGGGGAAAATTATCATGTCATGTCATTGCGTGTCTTCCTATTTGCATTCGGGTTTTTAGTTTCATTTTTGCTGCAATTTCCACTTCTTTTTTTTTTTATTCTATATTATTTTGCCTAGGATAGCGAACTGTCCTATGAGGGCGTTTACGTATACAGTGGGTATCATAAGCATAAGGCAAGGGTAAACAAAAGGCTAGCGAATAATGGAAAAAGATAATTTCCATTGGAAATAGTTTTGAAAATAAATTAAAAACAAAATGAACAGAATAAAGTGCACATAAAATCTGTTAATAATTTATTTAAACTGTATGCCCGTTTTATAGCACTGTAACGCACTGTACATATATTGGGTAACATCTGCTTAAAAATAATTGCAAGTTTGTGAGAGATTTTAATGGTCTGACGGCGTGCGGCGGCCCCTCAGGACATGCTAAAACTGTGCTAAAATATCATAGTTTATGGGGGGGAAAGTGGGTTTGGGGTTGGGACTGGTACATGTGGCAACATGTGGGTACTTATGCAGAGTAGAATGTTCGCTTGTCATTGCAAAACTTGTGTTTAATTAAAATGCTGCTAATATCAGTTAATTTCTTCTCATTAAATTGTGACACTTTATGGGTGTGGGCATGGGCAATGGGAGTGGCAATATCGAATGGGTTTTATCGTTACTAAATCTCAATTGTGTGGCAAAGAAATAAGTTGGAATGTGGCTTAATTTCTGCTTAAATTTTTGTGCATAAAATGCTTTATTTAATGGCCAACAGATTGTGGGGAAATGTGGGCTAAGGTGCTATATTTTCCAAACATATTGCAACACACAATCAAATAAACATAAGAGACAGAGAGCCACACCCGGTCGAGAGTTCTACATCAAATTAACGCTAATTAACAACAATAGAGAACCGATATGCAGCAAGGGGACGGACTGCTCATAATTTACTTCATTACAATCGTTGATGAAAACAATCAACGGTAATTCACAAACAACTACCAAAAATGGGCACAAAATCTACATAAAGAGGAGGAAAAAAACTACCCAAATAAAAAATGCGAGTGTCAAGGAGCGGGGCGACAATTAAAGGCGACAACAAACAGCCCCGTTGACCCCGGGCTCGGGTGCCCAGAGGGGGTGTGTGGCAGTGTCTACCCCCTGGATAATGACCATCCGGGACATAGAAATCAAAAGGCATTCCCCCCGCAGCGAGTGTTGATTAGATATATGGCCACAGTACAGTACAGTTGCCTCATCCGTGAAATATTTGTATGTCTAGTCTGCCCTGCCGGAGGGGGTGGGTTTGTCGGGGGGCACACCTGAAACCCATAACCTGTGTGCTCTCGTGTGCTAGTTGCGGGGGTTGCATACATTTATAATGGTCAAAAGATACTTATGGTCTCTGAACAGTTATACATAACAATAATTTGGTAATTGCCAGACAATCGTAACATTTGCCAGGCCAGTTGCGTGTTCATTTCAATTTGGACTTGGGCCATGCGGGTGGAGTGGATCGATGAATGGATGGATATCCCCCCCTAAATCCTTGGCAGAGGAACAAGTGTGCAGCCGAATATTATTTATGGCAATTATGGACAATTTCTGATGTTATTTTTGATGTTTTTGTGGCTAAACGAGACACGTGCTCAGGGGAGTATTTGTGCCAAGATTTTCTTTGCTTTACATTATTGATTAATCTTTAGTCTTTCCTCTTAACCTTCTTTGATTTAACAGCTTCATTACCAACATCATAGCAATTCGAAACGCACTTCCTACACCAGTTCCCACTCGATTAAACCCTTCAAAAAGTTCTCTATTTTTCCCATTAAAATTATGATCCAAATCGAATCAGAAATTGACAAATTTCCCAACTTTCACCACGCTGCTTAACCCTCTAACCCGAATCGAACCGGAACCACTTGAGGCACAGATATTCCCATGACCTCGAAATACAATTCTCTATCCACAATAATTACAACAAAATGTGATTCGATTTTTGGCCTTGGGTTGTGTTCACACAGAAATTAGCAGACAGTCAGGGCAGGGTACAGCATTAAATGCAATTTAACTTGCATTTGCACAGTGTGACATTTCATCAGGAGGATGCGATCAGGCAACCAGTAACGGAGGGGTGGGTGACACACTGCCTGGGTGACAGTGACAACTGAGATTGAGACTCGCAGAGTCGAGAGTTTGCCGCCACGCGCAATTACACAGCCGCTAAACACAATCGCCAGGCCAGGCCAGGCCAGAGGAGTGTGACAAATTTCCAATGTCGAGGACCGCTGAACCAGTCGCCAGCCGAAACAACCATTCAAGCGGCAAAACATGAGAGCAATCACAGATCGAGATACAGATACAGATGCAGATGCAGATACAGATACAGATACCACACGGTGGCGGCAACAATACAGCACAGGGCGTGAGAAACATCGAGAAAATAAAGTAAACGCGAATGAAGTGAGTAATTAACGCTGCATGCGTCGTCCTCCTCCTGCCGTGCTCGTCCTGCCTGCCAAGGGTCCTTCCTTCGCCTGGTCACGCCGATGACGCTGACGGCGTTGACGGTGACATATGCGGGTCGTTGTGCCGCCCGATCCAGTGAGTGACTCAGTCCCAGGTACACTCCATTAGGCGGCTAGGGGTGCGTCCAATTTACATGCCGAAATATCCGTCCAACAGTGGTGCAAGAATATAACAAAATGTTGATCTGTATACAGCTCTAGCTCTTTGGGTGAAGTATTTTGCCACCTTTTGACCTAAACCCAGGTCCTTAGTTGTCCTCGAAGGGTCGTCCCACTGTGCCCCTTTGTCGAGTGCATTAAATTCTTTAATTGTTTCAACACGCACACCCAAAAAAATCCCTCGCCGAGGCAGGCTTCTGTTTCAGGCCAAGAGATCTATCTGTTTGTTGTCGTTTCGGTTTGGCTTTTTGTCAGTTTCCCTTTTTTGTTGCTGTGTGTTGTGGGGGGGAAGGCGTGTGAATCCCTTTCCGGCTTTTCAGTTTTGGGTTCGAGGGGTCACCCACCAGCACGAAATTACCATCAAATGAACTTATCGCTGGCAAAACTATTTTACGCCACTTTCCCGAGTGGTTTCTCGTGTTTGGCTTATCTCCTGCACAGCCGTAGGTTTGTTGCTTCTGTCCAAGCAACACGTGACGACGACTGTACAGCCAGGACAGGACTCTTTCTCCCAACCCCTGGCCCTCTGGGTTCGCTTTCGTTGTTTTGTCGTCAGTTGACATATTGTCAACCAACGTTGGCTATCAACAATTACACGTGTCCGACCGTGTCCGGGTTATGTTTTGCTCTAAATTTGCATATTTTTCTAATTAATCGCATGAAATTTTCATATAATATTCACGTTCTGCCTATCTGAGTGATAAAATTCTTTGCTTTAAATAATTAATAACTGTCGCGTGTGCCTTGGCTCGAGTTCTGTGGCGAATGTGTGGCAGAACGAGTAATTAATGAGGATCCCAGTCGCAGAGCAGTTTGATGGAGTTTTAAATTTAAAAATAAAATATAGAAAATTCCAATTTTAAGGATTTATTGAAAGCACTTTAAGACCATATTTTTAAACACTTTTCCAGCCAATGAATAATCCAATTTCTGCTAAAAATAACAAAAGAAAACTTCATAATCTCTTCAAAAATGTTCTACCCATTGGGGGATAAATAAACCAAACGTAGATGGGGGAAGAAAAAGTGCCATTGATATGTCAAATTCCATTATTTAACAATTAGATCTTGTACTCGTTCAGTCGTTCAGTGAATGAATCAACAATATTTACATTATCCAAAAGACAAACATTTGCCGAACGAACGAACGAACGAACGAACGAACGATCGATCGATCATCTCCATGCCCCGAAAAACCTATTTTCACACCTAAAACCCCAGGGCAGAGTTCTGCTCAGCCCCCATACAGGTTGTGCCAGGTGTTTTCCGAGCTATTGAAATGAGGTTAAGTCATCAATAAGCCATGGCATGCCATGCCACTGCAACTGCCACTGCCACTGCCCCTGCCACCGTATACAAATGAGTCACAGCCAAACCATCCATCCAGAGTGCGACGCAATTTAGTCAGAGTTTTCTCACAGTACTTAGGAGGGTTCCCTACTCCAGAGCGGACAAGTTTACATAACCTAAATGGTAGGAAAGCGCTAAAAAGTTCCCACAACGCAGGGGATACCCCATCCTCCCCCGTGTCATCTCATGCCATCCCGTATCATCGATTGAGTGAATTTTTCTATGCAGTTTTAATGATTTACAATAACAAAAAGGCAAGCAACAAAAGGGAAGCCAGCCAGATTTCGGTGATGTATTCCCAACAGGTGATGTATCGAGGTCGGGCGGGGTAGTCGCAGCAATAGCAATTTCCAATTAAAAGTGACACAAAAATGCGTTGACAAAAGGGAAACAATTTCAAATTGCATGTGTGTCATGGGAAAGTTGTGGGACACTCTACTCTCTCGGTGTATAGCGATTCCTTTTCTTTTTTTTGTGTGTTGTTGCGCTCCCCCTTGCCGCTCTGCATGTCCGTCTGGTATTTCCCTGCTCAAACTGCGACGTACTTGAAATATTTCGTTAAACACATTCGAGGACCGTCGGGGTAGCCACCCTAAAATTTTGTGTTCCATCGCAGCCAAAGCCCTCAAGTGGTTTTCCATTCAAAAGTTTGCAGATGTTCCCCGTTCGATACATGTCCGTGGTAAATTCTTATAAGTACGCGTATTCGTATGCGGCATGCTGTTGTACTTGTATCCTTGAACCCCAAAACACGGTCTTCCTCCTCAAATGCCAATACACTTATCGTCATCGCCATCGCCATCGCCATCGATGAAGCCGAAGCCATAGCCGTGGAGCGGGGCATGCAAATATTTCCTTCAAGAGTGTGTTTTTGCTGCTGCTGCAGGGAGTTTAGCACAATAAACACAAGAGCCAGGAGAGGCGAGCTCGTGATTTCGAGGGGATAACCAGAGACTGCCTGACATGTACAGTGGGTTCAGGGGAGCTAAATGGCAGTGGATAATATATTTATATTTATTGTCTTTAATATTTTCTGTGGTTTTGAGACTAATATGAAATATTATTATGATAATAGAGATCCAAAATGTATTATTTAAGCACAAAAATGTGTATTTAATGATTCAAAGAATATTATGAAATTGTATGCTGAAAACACGGACCTCCACAAATAATATTTATGCACAAAAATATTTATTTTATGAATAAAAAAAAAATAAAATCTTGTTATGATAATACAGATTGCAAACAACACTATTTGAGTACAAAAAATGTTATTTTATAAACAAAATGCTCCTATAAAATATTATTCTGATCATACAGTTTAAATAATGTATTATTTGAACAAAAAATTAAAGAAAGAAAATCAACCGTCAAGAAATTTAAATTGCAGTGTACGAAATAAGCTGTTGCGTACATACTGCATACATTTATGTACATATGTACATAAATGGGAAAGTTCTTCCGTTTATATACAAATAAAATCAAATATAATAAAAACAATAATTGTTAGAAATTGTTACTTGAAAAGAGTTTCAGGGGTTTAAAAAATATTTGAAAATAGTTCTTAAACAAAATAAAATCTATTCTCCTCCATAAGTTGTACTATCTAGGCTGTAAGCCATACTTTAGCTGAAAGTCCAGTACATTTGATGGCTAAAAAAAAGAGTTACCACCACGGTGCGCATTCCAATGAGCTGGGTAAAAAAAGCGTTCCGGGGTGAAGGAGAAACATCCAGTAATATCAACATAACATCTCTGTTTTCAGTTTCAACCCAAGGAATGGAGTTGAAGGAAAGGAGAAAAAAGTTTCCCTATGCATTACGCATATTTATTAAGCATTAAAAGAGGGTCTGGGCTGGTGGTCTGCTGCAGGACAATGAGGATCGGCACGTTGATGTGCTTGATGATGACTATTGAACTTTTCAAACATGATGAAGTGCTGCGAAGCGAATCGCTGCCACTGCTTCATCGTGTTCTTCCTCCTTCTTATGGCCGTATCAACCAAGATTCTAAAGCAAACACAATGGAAATCTTTGCCGTAACGGGACCCTGACTGAGAGATGATGCAGAGCGACAGGGACAGCGGTTGGCGGATGGCATGGCGTGGCGAGGGCACCCTCGAACTAATCACAAAGTGCATTTTGTGCTTGCGGCAGTTGGTAAACAGAGAAATAGGAAGGAAGAGAACACTGTCGTTGGGAGAGTGAAACAAAAGTCCAGCTGGAAGTCCATGCATACAATTTGTGCATTAGAGAGAGAGGAGGTGCAGGCGGTGCCGTTTGTCGGTGCCTTGAGCTGCCTCCCCTTTCATTTTTTATGCACTTTTCAGCTTTCTTTTCGAAATGAAGCAGCAGCAGAGGGAGCAAAAGGGAACATCAGAAATTCCTACAAATAATCGTAATAATAAAATGCCAAGTTGTACATTTTGCCGTTACCCGTACTCGCTCTCACGCTCTCTCACTCCTTATAAATGCTTCTCTTTATGCTTGTCTCATTCTCCCTCTCTCTTACGTTTGATGAGTCATTCCGCTGCAGATTGCAGCTCGCGGTAGAGAGAGGTCCGCTTGAAAGGGGTTAATGCACTGCGCTCTCTGCAGCGAGGAGTCCTTGGCAATAAATATAAAAATCTTTAGCTCTTTATTGTTGTTGTTGCTAGGAGTTTTGTGTGCTGTTTTTTTGCTCTGCTTTTCCTTTTTGCTTTGCGTGTGTAGATAAGGGCAAGATTTAAGGTAGGACATCAACACGACCCACTGCTGGGTTTTTGTGTAGGTGACATTAGTGAGGTTAGAGGACGGCGGTGGGTGACAGGTCCGATAACCTGGGTGTAGGTGTCAAGGGTCAGTGTGGGTAGCCACTTGCGATGGGTTCTGTTTTTTTTTTTTTTTTTATTTTATTTATTTATTAAATTGAATTTGAAGGTAAAAAAATATTTATTATGTAAATATCAGGGGACAGGGATTAAATTATTTAATTTTAATCTGAAACATTATTTAAATCTGCAACACTTTGTATCCGCCCTTAAAAATAACAAAAATTCAACTAATTTTATTCATTTTTGTGTTACGGCCTATTGCAACCGGCCTACTAGAGGTGTTGCCCATTGTGCCTTCCCTTTGTCACAATTTCCTGGTCATAAAACCATTAAAAAGAAAACCGAAGAGGAACAACTTCCATGGCCGCCCACATAATAATCGCTGCTGCCCTTGTCCCTTGTAGTACTCACAATGGACCACTTAGCAAGTGTTCGCCGGTCCAGCAACAACACATAGCAATCATAATAACAGTAATAACAACGGGAACACACACACACACCACACCATTTTATGGGCCCTTGGTTAATGCGCGAGAACAGGAACACAACTCGAATAGAGATTACAAATGATTTGAATAAATTTGCAATAAAAAAAAACAAGAAAAAGAAGTGAATTCTATTTGCTGCATGCTGGAATTGTGTCGAGCCGACAATAAAGCAATTTTGTATGCCAAAGCCGGGGGGCAATTGTCCAGCTTGTGCTGCTGGCTCCCCGATTGCCAGAGAATTGAAGTTTAAAGATTATTTCCTGGGCGGCAGCAGGAACATCCATAGAACGAGCAACATTGTGGTTAGACTGTAACAGCAGTGGGAACAGGACAGGCCATTACAAGTGTCAAAACAGCAATTTATCGTTTGTAATCATGTGTATCTATAATTGTGTTTGTTTGTGTGTGTCTCGGTGTGTGCGAAGAAACGAAACAGTTAATCATATAAATATGGCGACGGCGGGCGTCGTCGGGCGCTTATTATTTTTGCCTCGCCTGCGATAACATGAGCGCCCCCAGACCCAGGAGAACTTACAGGCACTTTGATTTAGCACTAAAGCGCGTTTCGAAATAATAGGGAATCGGTTGAGACAAGCCATCAAACAAACCATATAGAAAAATATGTATAAGCTAATCAAAGACCAAGAATTTATGATTAAACTTATTCGTTCATGGCCAAATAAATTTAATTTAATTTTGAGTGTACTAAAAAGTGTTTCTAAATAATGCATTTATTTATTTAAGGCATACAAAACTTTAAAATATATGTAGAATATCAAATTTGAGGTGAAAATGTTGTCTTTAATATAAATATGAAAGATATTTATTTTTAATATTTAAATATTAATATTTTATTATGTATATAAAATATAAATAAATATCTTTAAATATTTAATTTAAAAATAGAGATATTTATTTTTAGTATTAAATAATTTGAGCTCTAATTTGATATTCATTTTAAAATTAAAGTGAAATGTTCCTCCTCTTTAAATATTAAATTAGACATTTTTCTTATTGATAAAAGTTCATTAAGAAGGCCATTCAATGCCTTAAACTTTTCAAAATGAAAACTACCTACTTACAGTACCGTGCCGCACTGTATTTTATCCGAAAGTTTTGTCTTCACACTCTCTTTCTCTATCGAGTGAAAGAGATACAAATGTACAGCTTTGCCAAAACCAAAGCTAAAACCACAAAGTCATAAAATTACTTTCGCGCATTATAAATTTATAGTTTACTTTGGTTCATAATCGTGGGTGAGTGTGAGAGGGTTTGGTGTGGATGTTTTGGCGCCCAAGCGTAAAAATGTATTATGCTTATGGATGAGATGATCAGAGTGAGAGAGAGAGGCGGGTGGGTGATACGAGTGGGCATGGCTGGAGACTTTGTTACAAGACGCGGCAACAGCGGCAGCTGCTGCCTGCTAGCCATCGCGGACATAAGTCATTTATATTGTAACAAATTGTACGCGATTTGGCGGCATCCTCCTCAAGACATAACATCGCACCAGATGGATGTCGACTGGGAATTAATGTCTTTGGCTCCCCATTTGAACTTTGCTGACTGCCGCACACTGCGAGGTTAAATGTCGCCTTTAAGAAGCCAATGAAGGGCCATCCTGTGTAACTACTTTGCTTCATAAAAAACACGACCAAGGGGTTGCAAGACTTTCAGAAAGAAACGAGCATTAGGAAGTGTACAAATTATTTGGAAACTGTTTGATTGGTGCATTTTCACAAATAGTTATATTAATTATTGAATTAATTTCAAGAAACTAAAATGTTTACATTATTTTTGCTTCTGAAAAAATTTAATTTGAATCGAAGTGTGCAACATAAATAAGCAATATGGAAATATAATAATTTATTAAACGCAAAATACTCTTGCTACAGAAAGTGCTATACATTTCGCTCTGTGCCCAGTATGACCAAAGTTGACCAAAGTGCATGCTCTCTGGGTACACTGTTCCCAGTAATTAGTAATAAGATCACAATAGTATTTGCACTTCACGCATCTCCAATTTAAAATCGATATAATTAATCGCTTAAATTCATCGCAGACGCATGCAAAATCCCATCCCTGAGTCATATGTACATAAATAGCATTTCCGGTTTGTCTTTTCTAGAACGTGGTAACTCAGCAGATTACTGTTGGAATTTGGAATCTGTTCTCCGGAGTCCGGAGGAAGCTTGTTCCTTGGCTGCTGGTGGCTTAGCTGCTGGTGGCTTAGCTGCTGGTGGCTTGGCAGCTGGTGTCTCAACCTACGTTTTCACAACTTGCGCTTTGACCACTTCACCAGGCTCTAATCTTTCGTCAGAGCTTGAAGAAGTGGTCAAAGCGCAAGTTGTGAAAACGTAGGTTGAGACACCAGCTGCCAAGCCACCAGCTGCCAAGCCACCAGCAGCTAAGCCACCTGCAGCCAAGGAACAAGCTTCCTCCGGACAGTTGCGCAAGTTGTGAAAACGCAGGCAGCAGTGGCACCTCCAAGCCACCGCCCAACACTGGTGGTTGTGGTACGATAGGATCGTAGAAGAAGACAGCATTCTGTCTGGGCTCCTGTGGGGCGGCAGCCCAGCTACTGTACGACCGCTTCTGCGATTATCACCTCGCGATGCACGAGATGTGCGATTTCCACGGCCATTGTTTGCCCATGCAATCCAATGCTTTGGTCTGGCTGCTGATGAGTGTCTCGGAATTTGGAAAACGAGTCCGAGTGGTCCGGACGTCCTTGATTCATATGCTTGGGGTGTCCATTCCCTGGGTTCAATAAGGAAAGACGTTTTTGGAATGAAGGTAAATGGAAACTTTGATTTCGAAATGTGATTGTTTTTTTTTTAAATCTTTGTTTTCATTTTAGAAGAAGGAAGACGACAACTGCCAACTCCGAAGTGTGGAACCTAATGGCACAATCTAAGTAAATTTGAATTGTTTAAAATATATTAAAATATTTTATATATTTTCGAACGAATGTACGTGTATGCCTCGATGTTTTCCTCATTACCCTGATTGAAATATTTAAATATCTGCGATTCCCTCAGGCTCGAAGAGCGTGTCATCCCATTTGAGTTCTAGTCTCGAATTTTAAGTCTCATATAATATATTTAGTTCAATTTATTTCAATGCATTACAGCCTGAGTCAATCTAAAATATCATTTGAAATGAATGGTTAAATCACGAAACCATAGAAAGAAATATTTGAAGGCAAAACATCAGCTTACATGCCCCTCACTTCGCCTCACATTTCGGGCAATTCAGAATAAGAAAAAAAAAAAAAACCCTCTGTGTGACCTCACACCAGAGCCGGACATTTTGCCATTTACCAAAGTGCAAGGAGATACATCAAGTAGACAACGGCAGTTCCATCTCCAGCCCCGGCAGCGGTAGCAAACAGATACAGATACAGATACAGTTGCAGATACAGATACAAATAATCAAGAAGTAGAAAAAAACGTGGCAGGAAATGCGGGCTTGCTCATTATTTGCGCTGAGTGCGGCGGCGACGACGACGACGACATCGAGTACTTTGCATAAATTTCAAATCTTAAAAAATGGGAAGGAGAAAATGCAAAGGATCCAAACCAGAAGCAGAAGCAGTAGCAGATGACAGCAGCGCACACAAAAGGACATCGATAGCTGGGACACAGCTGCAGATGTAATGGAAATTGAAGGGCTGGCTCTGGCTGACTGGTCCCCCTTCCAACCCCATTGTCCGCTTCCTGGCCCGCACACCGCACCTTTGCGCCGTGTCAAGTGCGTCGGCAGTGGCGGCAAAGAAGTATCTGAATAAAAAATAATGCAATGATACGGAAAAATTAAAAACATTACAGCCAAGGCGATGTGGTGGCGTTAAGAAGAAGGGAAAGTTGGATCAGCGAAAGACCGAAGCTGGAAATACTCTAATTTGATTTCATAGAAATATTTCTTCATACAAAATAAGAGAGAGATACACAAAGTAAATATTGGTTACATCTTCCAAGTGCTAGAAAAAAAGCAATTAACAACCTCTAGGATAAACTTCTTGGTTCACTTTCTAGCTACTTTTACCCTCTTTGAGGGCATAGAAAATAAGGAAATCTGGAATAGGCGACAACTTCACTTCTAATGACACGACCACAGACCAGTTCAAGTTGCGCGGAGGCCAGATTTATGGCTGCAATTATGGCTGGAGCGGAGGTCTTTGCCACAGCGTCAGCAATAATTGTGCTTGAAATTTGCATAGAAAATTTTAAGTAGTTGGAAAAGATGCGACCCCTGGCTCCTGGCTTGAAAACACTCCAGCTGCAGAGACACACCCACTTTTGGTTCTGTCCTTGATTTGTTCGTCGTTTCAGTTTCAATTGACGTGTAATCCTGCCATGTCCTTGGCATTTTGCGTGCAGCCACCAAGGACAGCTCGATAATGTTCTCCAACACTCCGCTCCATCCTGTTTCCTGCTCGTGTCACTGCTTGGGTGGTTGGGTGTCAAAGTCAAGGCGAAAGCGTGTGTAAGCACTGCAAGGACTCGCTGACACTCGCCTTAGTACATGGTATATTGATTTAGTTTTCTTTCTTTTTGTGATTTTTGTTTGCTCTTTCCGCTCTCTGTGCTGGCCAACATTTAATTAGCGCTGGCAAAGTGTTTAAACTGAAATTGTAGGCGAGCTTGTTGGGGGAAAAAACTGGGGAGGAAGTCTCAAATTACATTTAAAGAGAGCTAAATAAAAAACAGAATTCATTCAATTTGGTTGAGTTTTGTTTTGTTTATAATTAAAAAGGTTACCATAAATAATTACACGATAAGGGAAAAACAACATAATGGTCTTTAAGGGCACGTTTAAATCAGGAGCGTAATGTTTTCAATTTTTTAATAAAAAAATTATGATAAAAATAAAATTTAATTTAGTGAGCTTAAATAATTATTTATTTGATTTTTAATCATTTTAAAAATATAGTTTAAATTGTAGTTTTAGTTAAAAAATTAAGATTATTTGTTTGTAGTTTCAATATGATTTTAACAGATTAAAAAAATTATTTAAAAAAAAAAAATTTCTCAAGAATTTTGTTAATTCTGTTACAGAATAGATCATGAATATAAAAAATATATCTGTAAAACTCAAGACTCCTTTGTTATCTCTGATCTAATTCAAATAATTTCCTTTAAAGGTTCAAAACCTCTCTCGGAATAACCAATTCAATCAGCTAAAACTGCTTTAAAATCTATGCATATTTTCGCCCGATGAGCCTCACTCCTACAGCCGGATTGATTTAACTCAGTCTTTGTCGAGTGGCAGGCAACAGCTGCATACGAAATAAATAGTAGTGGACTCCTTCGAGTTTCTTATTTTAATTTTGTTAGAAAAGTTCAAGAGGATGCAGACGTATCCTAAATTAGATACAAGACAGATCCCGCAATTGAATGACCAGCCCGCCCGGGTGGCAAGCAAGTTCCCTGCTGCACTTTTCTAATTTCAGTCTTCTCGGTACAATAAAACTTTTCCTTCCTTCCTGCTTCCGTCTGCCACTTATTGTGGGCTGCAAGAAGAGCAGCAACCAATTGCAATAAAAGAAAACTTATCTTTTGTATATATATAAATTTGTGGTTTTTTTTTTTTGGTTTTCTCGCAAGGAGAGGCAAAGAAAAACTTTATGTTGGCTGAGCTGATAAATTCCTGCCGTCTCCGGGAGTTGATAAAAAGACAGAGAGAGGGAGGAGTAGGAGGAGGAGGAGCAGAATGGCTCGGGTTAAGACATTCAATTGAACAAATTCTCAGCCAGAGTTTCTTTGAAATATCCAGAGCTGCCCGCCCAACTTCTGCATAAATTGCATATAATTGCTTTGCTTGGGTCTCCAGAGATTTATGCGCACATGGAGCTCCGTTCCTCCTCTCTGGCGAAATGATAAAAATTTTATTAAAACAAAAAGCTGCATAAATTTCCGCTCGAAATACCGTTTGTTCAGCTGTCGACCTCTCTCGCCCGCTGTGCATTTTTATAGCAGGACTCACGCTCTCTCTCGCTCTCTATATGGCATAATTAGATTTGATGTCCCGTGGTCCATTTGGTGTGCATCTTCGTCTTGCCATTGGATTTGCTCTTCTGGTGGTCAGTCAGTAGAGTCTCGGGTTTAGTTTGGTTTCCATTCACACTTTGGTAATCCGCTTTAGATATTTTTATGACTTAATACGTTTTATTTCATTGCCGACAGACAGACAGGATGGCGAAATAAATCTTCCGTGAGCATCTTTGCCCCCGTCATCATCACCAATTCAAATGTCCTGTAGTTCGGTTCGGTCCTGCCCTGCTCCTTACGCTTGACCAGAGCCGAAGCCGAAGCCTGCGACATTTCTTGCACTCCCTCGCCCTGTGTGTCCTTTGTCTTGGTCTTCGTCTTGGTCTTGTTTCGGTCTTTATTATTGACCAGTTTGCCTCGGAATATTATTACACTCGCACAATGCTGACAGTTGGTCCGGTCCATTGATTTATTAGCCAGTTCTTGGCATTTTCATTCACTGGTTTTGTGGTCTCTGTGCGTCGTCTACGTCTCACAATACCCCGCGCACCGCTTGTCTTTTAGTGGGGGGATTTACACTGCTGTATCCGTGATTAAGGCATTGACATTGCCTGGGCAAATCCCAGCAGGGGGTCGCATGCATAAATGCCATAGAGTGGCAGTCTTGTGGCCAAATACGTTGGTATATGGGAATTTGTCATCAAATTTACTTGAGCAATAATTGTCTTTAATATTATCGAATTTTCAGAGCTGAGGTGGAGTGGGCTCTCGAAATAATTAATGTATTTTATTGAATATGCCTATTACCATTAATAGGTTCCAAACTGACAGTTACGAGAAGCCCACAAAGATATTTACGAAAATATTTAATTGATTATGGAATGGCAGATGACATAACAGCAAAATAGCAGCCACATTTTGATTAAAAGTGTTATGCAGATATTTTCTACAAAGTAATTAGTAATTATAAGACAGAGCTCATGATTGAGAGTAGAAAATGGGAATAAATAGATTGCAGAATCATCAAAATTTAGTTGGAAATAATAATAAAAATAAATACTAAAACTAAAACAAATATCTGCATTCTTCCACTAAAAAACAAACACCCAAAACAACTACAAATATTATTTGAAATTCACCAAAATAAATAACTATTTGGCAGTAACTAAGAAACCACCGCAAATGCCTCGAAAAGTTACTTTTGATGGCCAGTCCCGAAAATTAAATGCAATAAATAAATGTGAATTCAAATTAAAGGCAAAACCAGCAGCTAAATAAAAGTGGAAGCTATACGGAGTGGATGGTAAATGTTACCCCCAAATGAGCTATCTAACAGATGCCGTGCAAAAAGGCGTTTGGAAAATTGCAAAACTTCCAGACGGTGCAGGGCAGAGCCGAGCAGACGCCAGCGCCAGCGCCAACGCAGTTAAAAGCCACAATAAAAACCGTTTGCAATGTTTGAGATAAAAATTAAAAGACGACGTCATTTGTGGAGCAGTCCAAGTCGGGTTTTTGGATACGGTTTCAGCTTCTGCAGCTGCCAGGAGGGAACGGTCGCGTGTGTGTGTACCGGCCCTTAAATGGCACACAAAATAGACATTAAAAGCGTTGCAGGAAAGCGGCTGCGATACCCACCGATAGCCAACCATCCTCCCGCCTGGAACTTGGTCCAGAAAAACACGTTGATGAGGTGTGTCTGTATTTGTATTTGAGCTTAGTCCCCCCTGGTTAGGGCTAGGATTTTGTTTAATTTTATTTGCTCCTGGGCCAAATGTAACTTTTATTGTTTTCGGCTTCGGTTTTCGGACTTTTGCTGCAAAAGTTCAGCCAGAGATGCGCGGAGGGTGGCAGTGACTGTGTCCATAAATTCGATTTGTGTGGCATAATTTAAGTCGCACTGCCACTGATGTTTTGTGCTGATTAGATTGAAGCACGGCACCCAGGCGCAGGCACAGGGGAAGCGACGAGGGAGAAGCGTTTTAATTGTTCCATTGCGAGGCATTCAACGTCACCTCATCAGCAGCATTTACACGTAATGGCCTCGTTAAACTGACTTTTCGACTGCCACTGATGAAATCCTGCCAGTTACAGGATCCACAAAGCAGATGCAGACACAGAGAGCTAGATCCACGAGACAGCCACGAATGGACTTGGCCATTAACTTGCGTTTAATTGTCTGCACTTTTATGAGAAGTGCCCAAAGATACAGATACAGATACAGATACAGATACAGAGAACTGGGTATGGAATAATCGTGTCGCACATGTGGGCAAGGGATATGCCTTATCTTATAGCTTTTAGCCAGGGGCTTTTATGTCCGGCCAAGAAGTGAAGTGAAGGCTGTAAAAGCAAAACGAAACACCTAGGCAAAAATAGCAATTTCCATCACTTACCAATGATGGTGGGGATAAGATATTGAGGAGCTGCGAAAGGGAATGGAAGATCGGCACACAAATATATGGTTAATCAACTGCAATCAATGATCCATCAAACACGCCATTAAAGCTCACAGAAGAACGCAAAGAACGTGTACAAAAAATTATTGTCGTGATCACTCAAGTATTATCGATTGTAAAGACAATCCACGATGATATTCATAGCCCTACAACCCGCATAAATAGCCTGTTCCAAGCATTAAATGTAATTTCAGTCATACATTTGTCTGTCATTTTCTGGACACTGCTTTGAATCTAAAGAGAGATCAATTCATAACTCCCCAACGACAATAACTTTTACAGCAAACTGCAGTTAAATCATAAGCCCGACACCCGACCCCTATGCCCATGCCCCCCGTTTCCCCTTTCGTACTGAAAAAACCTGCCCGAACTTTGATTCGTGACCAGCAAAGTAATGCCCAGATTTTGTATATTTTCCCTTCCGCAGATGAAGAGTAACAAAAGGAGCCGCCGCACTTTTATGACTGACTGAGAGAGAGAGGGAGAGAGAGCGACATGCAACAAAATTGAATTTTATGAATGGGTATTTATGAATTTTATTCATCGTAAGTTATAAAAAAAGCTCTTAGTACTTTTTTTTCTCCTTTACTTTGCCCTTCATTTTCTGGGGTGGTGCTTCTGATTCTGAAGAGGCTGAGACTGGGACTGGGACTGGCACTGGGAGAGGACTCTGATGACAAGTCAAATTCCTTGAATGAAATTGAACATGACAACTGGCGTTGAAACTTGTTGTAAAGAGATCTCTCTCCTCTATCCCCTAAGAGTGAACAGTGGCATTAAGCTTGCGATTATTCAGCAGAAATTGGCGCTGAAGTCCACTAACTTTCTGATATGAAACATTTTAATAAATACGACGAATAGTGTTGAAACTTGTTGTAAAGAGATCTCTCTCCTCTATCCCCTAAGAGTGAACAGTGGCATTAAGAAATTATTCAGCAGAAATTGGCGCTGAAGTCCACTAACTTTCTGATATGAAACATTTTAATAAATACGACGAATAGTGTCAGAAAATAGAAAATGGTTTAAGGGTTATCTGATACGAAGAAATATTAGAAATACTGAGAACTGTAGCAGGAATTTTTGAAATAATATTGGCCATTGGATTATTGGATGAACTGCTTACATGATAATTTCTTGAGACCAAAATTCAGGGTTTCTGGTAGAAAAAAAATTCTAAAATAATGAGAAACATTTTTTCTTCTCATTTTTAATTTCAGTTTCATCCCACTGTCCATTCAAATCCATTTGCCAAGCTATTAAAAACGCCAAAAATGCGACGGACATCTTTTCAATTCATTTGAAAAGTTTCCCCCCAAAAATACCCCTACCAAACCTTTGCGACCCAGCAGAAGCTGCGCTCCATCCAGCCATTTAACTGCTAGGCAAACAATCGTAAGAAATGCTTTTATATCAAACCGAAAAACGCATTGAGAATATAATCCAGCGGCACACAAACATGTTTAAGACCGTTTTCGCCTAACGCTCGAAATTAATTTCGCTAACAATCGAAATGAATGGCCAAAGGTGGAGGTTGGGGTGGTGGGGAGACATCCTCCAGAGCTCAATGAAGCGCTTAACCATTAAAATCAATCAAAGCAAATTTATTGGACAGCGCGACATTGTTGAGGATGAAGAACATTTTGAAGACAGGCGACGTATTTTTATTAGAGACACACAAGTATGGCCCCATAAAAAGCCAGTGAGCGCAGAAGGGCAATGAAAAATCAAATCAGCCAAAAACGAACCCAAAAATTATGACCTCCCCCCCGCACCCAAATCGAGAAGAAACTGTCAAAAGATAAACCCCTTGGGAGAAACTTGAGATTGCGGACAATTGTGCATCGAAATGGTCTTGGTCAGTGGCTGCTTTTATGGCTAGTTTTTATCCACACAAAAAAGTTTCCCCTTGCAAATGGTTCTCGGTCTCGGAATCATATTTTTCGGTCTCAACTCTCGTATTCGGATTTTAGTGGCGGTAATTAAAATTCATTTGTCATACTTTGTAAGTCCCCCGAACAATGGGCTATTGCTTGAACCTCGTGCTGCTGCTTTGAACGACATTTATGGGTATATTAAAATCAATTTAGCATTCAATTTTGACATTATTATATTTTAGTGTCGTCTTTGGCAACATTGTTGTGAACTGAATAAAGTTTAGAGAAGATTTTGGGGCTAAATGAGAGACTACAAATATTCTGCTAGCAAAACTACAAATCCAAAAGTACAAAAATACATCCTCAGACTCTCCTTTATCGCTGCCTCCATACTCTTTCCACAATTTCCGTTTGAAACTTTTCATTATTTACCAACAAATGTTGCCAGCAAAACGAGATACAAGAAACACTTTCCACTTGGCAATTTTTCTTGTTGAGCAGCGCCAGACTGCCGGCCTGCCTGCCCCACTATATTTGTGAACTCTGAGTTTTCCTTTGGCTTTTCATTAGCGCCAACTGTTCCATAGAGAACAGTTTCATGCCATGAAAAATAACGAAAATATGCTAATTTTCTGTGCTCTGCTCAGTTCTGGCAAAGTCACGATCTCTGGGGCCAACAATTTGCTGATTGCGCGGCAGGAAGCCGGGCAAAGGAGCCAGGATGAGGAATTGATGTCATTTTGCGCAAACGCATTGATAAAATGATTGATTACCCGCAGCCGTTGCGACCATCAACCCCGCTCCGCGGGCTCCTGCAAAAATGCAAACATTTTGCAATCAAATTAACTCTTTAGACGCTTAAGCCGCAGCAGCGAAGACGAACCAAAAATGCAAAACGAAAAAACGAATTTATCAAAATCTGTAAATTGGCAAAACCATTAAAATTATTAAAATCATGCTGTAGGACAGTCGAGGGGTGGCTAGACTGTCCAAAAAACAGGGCGTGTCCTTTGAAATTTATCAACTGGATATGCAAAATCATTTCCGATTACCTCTCACTCGCTCTCCCTCTTCTATTCTTCTATTTTTTTTTTGCGCTGCGCATTTGGCGATTGAAGAGATTTGTTTGGTATTTTATTTCGTTTTGCACAATTGAGTTTTAAGACAGGAAGAAAGGATGGACAGATTCAGGAGAAACGAAGGCTTCAGTTTTACATTGCTTGAAACTAAGCCTTCAGGCTTAGAGAATGAACTGAATGAATGAATGAACCAAATCTTTAGGTTTAAATCGTCTTCAAACTGATTGCAGTATAATTTCAAGGCAAAACTTTATACACTGCTTGTGACTAGTGCCTGCTGCCCTCCCACCGATTAGCACCCGCTACCAATTACCAGGTTTCATTCACCTTTTTGCATGCCGTAGTTGTGGGACTGGGCAAAGAGCAAACAACAAAGCGACATCCCATTGACTGGGTGCCCGTGCCATGGCACACGTCAGAAGTCTGACGCTTTGGCGCAAAACGTAATGATTAATGAGTGAATTATGCGCGAATAAACAGCCAAAGAGCCGGAATTGGAGCTGCAGCAGTTGGAGCTGGAGCTGGAGGCGCCCAATCCTCCGAATGGCCCCAGTCCCAGTCAAAACTGAAACTTCTCTTTGTCTGGCTTGTTGTTGGTTTGTGTTGCAGATATGTACATATTTCGTTCCGTTTTGTGAAGTATACCTCTGGTACCCTCTGTGAGCCGCAAGGGTATGATGTTTGAAATGTAGATGTTGGTCCTACAGTTATAAGAAGGAAAAATGCTCGATTGGTAGGATCCTTTCGATCTAGCAGGTCTGTTTATGCGTAAATTAATTACTTAAATATGTCGGAGATTCAAAAAAACTTTAAAAAAACGACAACTAAATTTAAAATCTTATCAAATGAAATTTGAAATGAGATTTGAAAGCCTCTACATAGTTCTAATCAATACAAATTGTAACTTGGATTTATACTTATTAGTTTTACATTCAAAAATTGTTCGAATACTGCGAAAACACTCTGGAGAGTCTAACATTAATATCATATCCAAATCAATGCAATACTTTTACTATAAATAATTTATCTCTGGCGGCTCTGTACTTATGAGAAATTTATATTTAATTTTAATAATTTAATTTAAATATTTAAAGGAAATAAAATAATCCCCCCACCACCCTTCTTGTGTCCATAAATTCAACCAATTCAAATTATTATTTGTATATTTTTGCTTATTCCTAAAGTGCTCTCAATACACAGGGTATTTGCCTGCCTAAAACTTTCCCTAATATTTATTTTTTTGCTATTCTGAATTGGACTGTAACATGCCGGCAGCAAATTTGCTTCAACAGACGGCGGCGGCGGGCGCGTAGTTCAAATGATTATGCACAGAAATGTTTTTCAAACCAAACTTTGTGCTCTCTTTTTGTGCTCTTCATTTTTTTTTTTTGTGCTTTCTACCTTTTGACTTGCACAACGCGGCGTGTACGCAATAAATCTTGATCCCTTTGGGTGTGAGTAGTGGAGGCTCTCAATATGCAAACAGCTGCTCCGGCCCTGGGTCCGTTCTGTGTCATTCGCCAAAAGCAACAAAACCAAACAAAAAAGTTCTCATCTTTTATTTATTTTAGATTTTTAATAATCATCTGTATTTTTTCTGCATTTATTTTTGTTTCAACTGTTTTTCACTTTTTTCTGTTGCGCATTTTAATGAATTTGTTGTTAATGCGAGTGCGAGCATGTGATGCAGATACACACCCAAAAGACGTCCATTCTCCACGCCATTCGCGGGTCTCTTTTGTTGCTGACAACTCTCTCGCTCCCAGTCCCTGTCTCCCTGTCTCTTCCGCGTGTCTGTTTCCGGTTCGTTTTTGGGTAAATTTGCGCTTGGCTGCTAATTAAAAATTGTGTCTATTTGCATATTTGTAGCTCAGCTTTGGTAACGCCCAGCGGCCGCTGGCCATCCCGCACAGAAACCTGCATCTGAGCTCTCTGTCTGTTGCAAGTTTCGCCAGGATATGCCTTCACCCTGGGTGTGGGTTCTGGCAGCAAATTCGTTACGCCTGTCCTTTGCCCGTTTTGAGTTTTTCAGCCATAAGGGGATACCCCAGGATAACCAACTCTAAATGTGTTTTATTTCTGGATATCGCGAAAGATCGATGATCAAAAATTAATTTAATTGTTAATAATATTTAACCCTCGCTGCTGTTGGCCACTTAATTACGTATAACCCTAATTAGACCATGGAAAAAGTCAGTTCATAAGGCACCTGCACACACACAAGTCAACGAGTAAAGTCCCTGCCTGCCCTGACCTCCCTCTACTCCTCTCTAATGACCTCTTTGATTGGAGTACCCGGGGGACCCTCTTGTGGCCGGGTAACAAATGTCAACGCCTCGGATAATAGTGCCGTTAGCTGCGCCTGTCAATAACGCCTAATGAAAACAGCTGCCACAGCCCCACGTCCCTGCCCACGCAACACCTGTGCGGCAGGACAGGACAGGAAAAAAGGAAACTCAGGGGCCACTTTCACCCAACTGTCAACGTTTAATTTACAGCTGCGGTGGAGGTCTGCTCTGCTCTGAAGTCAGTTTTAGTTTTAGATTAGTTTTTACAAATAAAAAATACAACCAGGTCCCTCAACTATTCTCACTGTGCGGGTGTGTAATTAGCGTGTTTTATGAGTTTCGTTGGCCAAACTCTCCTTTGGGTCCAATTAGGGTACGAATACAGTTGGAAAACTTTTTCAATTGCTCTCTGGGCGCTGTGGTCAAATGTCGTGTGTCACGTGAAAGGTTCAACTACGTCAGAAACAGATTTAACACAAAGAAACCCAAGAGACACTTAAAGATCGATCAGCAATATGAAATAAATATACCAAAATATATACTTATATTTATTATTTCACACCCTCAACCCTGAATGTCGAGAGTCAAGCGAACCCTGCTAATAAATTTATTAACATGTGCGGCTAAGCGGCTTAAGACTCGCCACCCAAAATATTAACCAGCGTATATTTAAAATCTCCAAACATATTCAAATCCAAGTTTATGGGGTCGCAAATAAACCAAAGCACACAGAAAAAAAGAGGCTAAATATAGAGAGAGTCAAGTGCAGACGATGGAACATCGACAACACCCGGTTTCTGCCTGCGTCCTGGGACCCATAATAATAATTAAGACGATAACCACTCGCAGATTTTGCACTTGTTGGTTCAGTTCTCTGTGGGTTGCCCTGCCGCTGCTGCTGCTTGGCGGTGTTAATGATCGTACCGGGGTTGGCTCATAAAAAATGTCTGGCAGCGCAGGAAAATGTTTAATTGTTACACATATGCAAACAATAAGCAACCCCAGACATCGCATAGATTGTGCAGGGGAAAGGAAAGGAAAAACCTAATGCGCTTAGTCCCAGTCCCGGGGCCACACAAATTGCACGTGCAGCAGGTCGTCGGGTCGGTCTTTGGGCTGCTCTCTGACTCGGCAGTTTTTTTTCTTTTTTTAGTTAATTTTTGTCTAAAAATATTGGTTCAATGTGGTCTAAGTCTAGGGGGTAGTTTCAGTGTTTGACCCCCCCGTTGACTATTATTTTTGTTGGTTAACATTTAGGTATCAACGTGCCAACACGAAAAAAGGAACTTGAGCACTTTTTGTCTGGCTAGGAAAAAGGTATATTTAAATGTAACAGATGTTGCCATGAGGGATGCTAATCATTAATTTGGGTGTTTGAGTTGATGCTTCCTTAAGTCTAGCTGTTGGACGAGTGGAAAATAATGTTGTATCATGGCAATAAATAGTGCGATTATGAGGCAGGCCAGGGAGTGGCTGGTAGGCATCTCCTGGTGATGTGTTCAACAGGGTTAGTGCTGGATATCTTTGTGATGTAGAAATGGGAGACTGTAGTGTTTGGAGCGCCCTTGATTGTACATTTCGTAATTAAATAATAAAGAATACATTTGGAGATAATTAATAAGTGCAAAGGGTTCTTCTCTCGTCCAATAGTTTACTATTAAAATCAAAAATAAGATTTTCTTTTCTTTTAATCATACAAATTAGGAACTATTTTAAAAATTAACATTTCCCACGTTGCCACAGGACATTCAAAGCTCCCACCAAACTGCCCAAAACAAGCAACAATTGATTGGTGAGGGAAAGCCCCAGGAAATGCCCATCAAGCTATCAGTACACAACCGATCAAAAGTTAGGCGCCATTAACACATCCTTTTAGGCCAGAACTTTTGTTATGGAACGAAAAAAAAACAAGGCCCGAACAATAGGCGCTAATGCCCAGCAATTAATAATAGAAAAAAAGGAACAAAAATATACTTTGCTATATTTCCTGCTAATATTTCCACGACCAAAAACTGGCAGATAAAGATCGTCCGAACAAAAAGCAAGGATTGCCCATGGGCCGGAAGTGTGCATTAGGCTGGGGCTCGGACAAATACATCATTGTGACACAAATGAATCCTTTTTGTGTGTGCCACATGAGGGCAGCCATAACTCACGTTTCTTTTTTTGTTAATTTCGGACATTTACGCCCGGCTGCACCTGACGAAACCAACGCCCACGCCAATTTGCGGCTTTGTTATCGAATGTTAGTGGTTCCATCTGTGCATTCTCCTCGGTTGAAAGTCGGCCAAAACAAACGCTGACATGACATTCCATTAGCACACAATTTATCAAGAGAGGGCCGCACTTGTTACCTGCTCTCTCACAGTCAGGCCCTCCTCTCTCAGATCTTATCCGGCCCAAGCGCGCTTCCT
Source organism: Drosophila subobscura (assembly GCF_008121235.1). Lineage (NCBI taxonomy): Eukaryota > Metazoa > Arthropoda > Insecta > Diptera > Drosophilidae > Drosophila > Drosophila subobscura. The sequence continues at coordinate 9,576,490 of NC_048532.1, forward strand.
TGCCTTTACCATCGAGAAGGGTGAGGAAGTGCAGCGCCCTGCTCTGAGTCGGGCAATTAGTCAAAGTTCCTGACATTAATGTCTCCGTTTTGTGTGGGCATTTTTTTTGTTGCTGTTCGACTGTAGTTTTGCAGCTCAACGCCTCTGAGCCAAGAGGGGGGGAGAAGGAAATTTATTCCAGTGATCTTTGATAACGTAAATTTTATGTTTTTTAATTTCCTTCGCACCCTCGGACTTCTTGGCCAGTTAGTATGCTAATTTCGTTGGCCTCTTAACGCCTAGGCAAACATTTTATGGTCAGTCAGGTGTCAGACGTGGCGAGGGTGTTCCCCCTCATCCCATAATTAAGTGTTTAGGTGTACAACTTTCAACTCAATTTGCATTTTTCACATTTCAATTTGAAGGGGCAGTTCATTAGGATTCGACCAACCAAAAAAAAAACTTTGTCAGTTGTAAAAAAATGTAAAAATGTTTATGGCTATTTAATAGTTGGTTCCTCGGTGCGAATTTTACGATTTATAGACGGGAACACTGAGAGGTTGGAAAGGAACAAAACGTGCTTTAAGCTGTTCCTTTAATTAGTCGATTTAAAAGCCATAAGTCGCGAGCGACCAACTCGGAACCAACTATAAAATGTTATTTTTTATGTGTTTTAATTTTGAAAAAAAAGTAAAACTGAAACGTAACAAATTTGTTGTAATTTAATTACTTTGAAATTTGGTTGTTAAAATTTATTTTACGATCGGAAGCAGTTTGTTAAGACTTTATTTAATAATTCACCTGCACTAGGAATATGTACAGCTCAATAGGGATTTTTCTTGGTTATTTATAATAATTTTCAGCGATATTTTACATATTTTAAAATTGTTTCTACAAATGTAATCAAAGTACAGCCAAAGTTTGGCTTCAAACTTCCAAGGGAAACCTGCTAAAATATTTCCTTGCCTGTAATCCTGAATTTTCTCATACTTCTCGAGTCATTTCTCCGACCCTTGCCAACGCTGAATGACAACAAATAAGTCTACTTCAAAATGATTAAATGACAAACATCAAATAAACGGCAATAACAGTTTTTCTCCCCCTGCCAAGAGACGGACAAGGCGCAGCCACCCTCTTCTAATTGAGTGGAGAGTATCCAAAGCCCACCCGATAGGCCGAGAAACAATATGAGTATAATTATTAATTGCGAATAATTTTTCTTAAGACTCATTAAGTGCGACCGCGTCCAGCCGACGCCTTCGAGGACCACAGCAGCAACCACCGAACCACCGAACCAGTGCCTCCACTTTTGTTGTTTTGTCGCCAAAAATGACAAAAGAATTGACAGAACATAAATTAGAAAGTAGCAAAAGAGGAAAAGGAATTGGAATGTGAATGGGAATGAGAATGACAATGGGTGTGGGAGTACATCCTCCCCATGATCCTCTGTGGGTGAAAGTGGTCCCAGTCCATCCACAGTGGCCACAGGCTTAAACGTGTTAAGCCGACGGAAGTGACATTTCTCTTCTCTCGCACTCGAGTGACCGGCCATGGGTCACGTGTCCTTCTGCCGTTTGTCGGCGTGTCTTCCGATTTGTTGTTGTCACTGCTGGAAGGAGTGTTTTTGGGATTTGTTGATCTATTGTTAGCCCGGTATTTGGTTGAGGTGTGTGTGCGGGGGCGTGGTCATTGATTAGGTTTACGCTGCGTTTTGTTTGTGGCTCAAGTTTGAATAAAGAATAAGAATTGGAAATTACGGGAAGAACGCAGCTGAAATTGAATGAAAAATCAGGATAAACAGAAGAAGAAATTGAACTAAAAATACGAAGAATAAATTATATCGTAGATCAATCAGTAATGCTCTGAATATTGGGGAGATTCTTTAGTTGTTTTGTAGCCAAAAACATTTATAAATTTCTTTAAAAATGAAATAAACAAAAACTAATAACAGATTCGCTTACAAAGTCATAAAATCCATCATAGAATAAACTTTATAATTATCTTATATTCCATTTTATATCTTATATTATCTTAACATAGCTTCCCTCCAATTAGCCGCCTCCAACAGCACCAATCGATTGTTGCGGATTAAAACAATGTTGACCCTACGCCTAAGTGACGCCCCATCGAATACACAAACCTCACTCCCGGCTCCAGGCTACTCCCTACTGGTTCCTGGGCAGTGCACAACGCGTGATAATGTTAAATCAACATTATTTAGGCAGCCATGCATGCGTAATGCGTCTCGAAATTGCACCCTGAGAATGGGTGTGTGGTGTGGTGTGGTGTGGGTCAAAGACAATTTCGCAGTCAACGCTCCAAAGGTTTGCATTCGAAATTAAACGAGGGCCCATCCCCGAGGCCGTGCGATAAAAGTTTAGCACCTAGGAAACAAGCAAACCCCAACCAGTACAGTACAGGGACAGGACCAAACATTGTCTCTGGTTTTATGCATTTTCCATAACGACATTCTGGCCAGGCCATAACATAGTCCACAGGCCAAGAACAATGCCGAAACACAAACACTTGACTTGGGCTGTCATTCAAAGTGACAGGCAGTGTGCCCCAGCCACTGCCTGGCCACAAAATGTGCAACGGGGAAAGCCATTCCTCGCCGCACACTCGAGTCTATTTTCACAAATTTCCATGTTTATTTAGCCACGCACGAAGTTGCATTTCTCCCCACAACCCAACCAACCAACCAACCAACATACCAAATACCTAACAGGTCCTGTGTGCCCGGGCCATGTATCTTGTAGTTTGCTTTGGCATCAAGTGCAAGGTAAATACGAGATATATTTTACGCAAATTTATCAAGTGTTTGAGTTCAGGGTGGAGGGTTTAATTCGATGAGTGGAGTGGGTGCTGTGTCTTGAGCAAATGCCATTTATTGTGATTTGCATTTTAACGCTCAAATGCGTTTTTTGTTGCAATTGTATTTGGTCATTGACTTTGCATTGTTTGAAGACACCTTTGGGCTGAGCAGAACCAATGAAGTAGTGGAAAATCGGAATGAAAAGACCACAAGCTGGAGCAGAATTAAGCGATTTTATGGGACTTTCCTTAAGACTTCTTTATCTGCTTTATCTTTCCTGACTTTAAGCTACTTCCATTAATATTTCCTTTATTTTTTACATACTTTAAGCGCTCGCTGTCGATGGACTCGGCGGCCCAAGCCATGTTAATTAAATTCATTGACTGTTCCGCGGGGGCCTTTGTCTCAATTTGTAACGCAAATTAACCAAAGTATTTTTTTAAAAAACACTGACAGGCCAAACAAAAACAAGGAGAGAGCAAATTAATATATATATATACAACATATATCAATATACAAAAGTGTATTGAGTGCAATTTCAATCAAATTGAAAAGAGATCTCCCGCTGTGAGGGCTGCCAGACGCAAACCGACACGAATGCCACCCAAATTGACATGTTTGCGGGGCAAGGATTGCATTTCATATGGAATTTTACCCCCAACCCTCATCCTTTACTTGTTCTGCAAACGCTACAAAAAAAAAAAAGTAAAATAAAATGTAAAAAAAAGTGTAAAAAGAAAATCCTCAAACGAAAATCAGTTAAAAAGCAGGAAAATCAGCTTGGAGGTGGAAGTTTTCTGTTTTCTGCTGCTGCTTGTCGCATGCAACAAATTGTTTCAATTAACTAAATTAAATTTACACTCCTGCAGCTTCCATGCGGAGACCCAGAGCCACATCCAGGAGCAACAATGGGTCTGGGCCTGGACATATTGAATGCATTTGGCTCGTACGTGACATGACACTGACAGATAGAAAAAGACCAGAAAGAACACAGCTCAGCAGCAGCAGTAGCAGCCGCAGCCCCCAAAAATTGAGTCGGAGATATCCGATATGGTATGTGTGTGGGGGGGAAAATGGAAATGGCAAACATGTTGCATGCCACATCGAACACTGGGGGCCTGACATGGAAATTTATAAAAATTAACTGCCCCAAGTAGGCACAGCACACAGGGGCAGGAGCGGGAGAGAGCGTACAAAGTAATTCTCACTGAGAGAAATAAGGAAAGAATTTTTAAGGAAAAGAAAAATAAATTATAATTAAATTACAAAATAAATTAAAATCAAAACAAAATAAAATCAAAACAAAAAAATCAATAAATAAGGGAAGAAACGAAATAATTTAAAGGAAAAGAATCGATCGAGAAAAGGAATTCGAGGACTCACTGAAAGAAAGTGGAGACTGCTAAGCCACACTGTAAAAGATAAACACAAGCTGATTTCACGCTGGAGGTGGAAATAAATACTACAACAAACGCCTAAAGGAAAGTTAATTTAACGGATGTGTAGGAACAATTTTTAATAGAAAATCGATCAAATACAAAAAAAAAAAAATAAATTAATTAATAAATGAAAAATCGAACAAAAATCACTGATGTAACATGATAGGAATCGGAAGTTCAATTAAAGAGCTCAAATAAAGTAAGAAATACAAAAATATCAGGAGTCAACTTCGAATTAAGGCTAATCACACGAGAACAGATCATAATTAACACTCAATTATTGACATTAACCCAATAAAATAAACTCAATGTGTAGAAAAATATGTAAATATGTTAAACGATACGTATAAAAACCAAAAAACAAACCAATAGATACCCAATTAGGGATTTCTGGCAGTGCATTTGGTGCGTGTGCAACCCCTCGCCGGCACACCATCAACATTGTTGTAGTGGCAACATTGTTCGTCAATATCAATTATGCGTTCAAATGAATATTGAAGTGCAGCAGCAAGAGCCGCATGCCTGGCCCGCTTCCATTTTCCCACACCCACACAACAACACCACAAAAGCCACCGCCTGAATCCACCCACTGCCACACACACAGAGCCAGTTACTGACAGAGGGAGAAGCCGAGGGGCGGCTCATCAAGGATTGCTGGCGAAAAATTGGCAATTGTACAAAAGTGTTAACACGGTGCCGCATCCTGTACAGACTCTGACCGCAGAACACCAGAGAAAACCAGAGACCAGACGACTGCCCTGGCCCTGGCAGACAGTACGCCTTGGACACATCCATCAATGCCAGCAGATTTAATCGCCATTTAAATTGGTATTGGGGGGCGAAGGCACACACACACACATGAACACAGAGCAGGGGACAGCATTTACTTAAGCGTGTTATCAGCGTAAAATAAATCTCCATGGAATGGTCAAGGCAGGACAGTCGTTCCCAGAGGCCCATCATCCGCTCTGTCTATTAGGATACACATTTATGCACTAAGAAAAATTAATTTACTTAAATCAATTCCACAAATATAATTCTCACAAAAACCAAAGCAGTTCAAATAAATGAATTATATTTTAGCTATTATTGAACCTGCTCTAATATTTTCTCAGTTAAGTTCTATGATAATATTCTTCATTAAAGCGTTAGAGAGTAATTTCTGTCAGTGCATATTTGTTTTTAGTGTTTTCCAATCAGAGAAACCCCCGAAAGGGTCCTCCAGTGGCAAAAACATTGGTCACGTGTCGGCACGGCTGGCCCGATGCCCGATGGTCAGTTCTCTCCGCTGGTCAGTTGAGTGTGACGTGCGTCACATAATTGCAATAAATTAGAAATTGTCAGGCAGTTGAAACAATGTATTGTACGAGTACGAGCACACGCTCACACCCCCCTGGCTTTCCCTTCCACTGTTCGTTCTCGAATGGAGTTAAGTCTTTGCATTGGCTAAACAATTTGCGCTCTACAAATTTGCCTTAACGCACCGCCAGCCCGGGTTTTGGTTGCATTTACCTCGGCAAACAAATGTGGGGTAGACCATCGCACACGCAGACCACCAAAATATTTGTATTGTACCCTCCATCAGCCTCCTTATGCCACTAAAAATTAATGCAGCATTGAGAAGGAAGAGGAGGAGTCGCGGGAGCAGGAAACGCACATAATTATGATCCACAGAGTGGCCGAAGAAAATAAAACGCTGACGGAATGGGCACCAAAAAAAAGAAAGGAGTGACTCGTGCAGCAGACACCCTGGAATATGGCCAACAGATATAGAGTAAAATATAAATAAATTACTATTAATTAGCTAGTCGTCTTATTTTTTGGTAAATGTTTACTCTAAAGAGAAATTTTAACGAAATTTCAAACATTTTTTTATTTTAGGGGAAGGAAACTGCCAACTCCGAAGCATAGAACCTGATTGTAATAAGTACACTTGATTAAATCATTCAAAAACGCGACAAAATATGATATTTTCATTTATAAAATAAATTCTCCTGCATAGAATCCCAACATACCCCTGAATGCCCCCCAAAAGTTCACGTGGAGAGGCAAATACAAAAATTAAATCGAAATACAAAAGGAAGCGAAAGCCAAGGAAGTTGCACAAATAAAATTTTATGATTTTCCTGCAAGTGCACGGCACTGGAATCAAATTAATCCCAAAGACAATGGAGGCGCAACAACAAAACTGAACATCGGCTTAACATATTTCACATTGAACGGAGACGTTGGGCTTTGGGGGGGCTGGTGATCCGCCCATTGGTTCTAACTAGAGCAGAGCGGAAGGAAGTGCCAGCAAAATAATAGTAAAAACCAATTGCCAATCGTTAGTTTTTATAAGACATTTTGCCTCATTCGGCAGCGGCCTCTTTTATTTATTTTTTTTTGCTGTTTCCTTGGCTTTTGCGTTGTTGGAAAATTCATTTTCACTTGTCCGAGGACTGACAAACAACCCCAATGAGAAAATCAAAGTCAATCACCGCACACAGAATTTGGTCAGAACGGAAATGTGTGTTGGCATAGATTGGTGGGAGGGTCCGTGCGGAGTTTGTTCGTCAACAAATTAGGAATCGACAAGTTATGTGTTGTCCTAGGAGAGAATTGGGTCTCCCAGCTCTATTGCGACGTCCACAGGCTTTAAGATGTCAGATTAAGAAAATAAATACGTGGAAAACTTCTAATACAACAGCTCCTCCATTGATGATATTGAAATCAATTAGCAAATTAAATTGATAATTGTAAAATCACCAAAACAGCAGACGAAACCGCAATGTGTGAGCAAATGAGGCAAACATAATGGAAAGCCAATTGAAAGGCAAGCATGAAAAATGGGAAAACAAAACTGAAACCGTAACGAAATGGGATTCGGCTGATGCTTCATTAACATAAAACCGCAGGGGCAGAGGGATAGAGAGAGCACGAGATCAATTAAAGGCCTCACAGCTTACCGCCGTTTTGTTGTCGATAACTAATGGATCACAGTGGCCCGACAGTTATCAGAATGTTAATGATTTCCAATCACAATCCCAACCGCACAACGATCCGATTCGATTGTTATTTTTCGTCATGCCACACACACACACATGAAGCGGGTAGGGGAGAACGCAGAGGCAACCCTTTGACAGCGGTCTCGTCTCTCTCCGGTGTCACATGTCAATTTGTGTGGAAAAGAACAGCTCCTCAGGGCCAGCGAGTATAGAGAGTAGACAGCTTTCTTGACAGACAGCACCCCAAAGACGACAAAGTGCAACGCCCAGTGCGTTAGACCCAATCCCAATCCCACAACCACGAACCATTAATATTAATAGTCCGCCCCAGACCCGGGAGTGCGTGCTGTACGTGACTTTTTCCCCCTGATACCGTCTCGCACCCGTTCTTCATTCTCCGAGGCGAATCTTTTGGCCAAAACTCCTTTCTGCTTATCGGCTTGATTTGTAGACATTTTATTGCTTTATTGATGCGTTCTTATCAAAAGCGCAGCATTTTCGTTTGATGGATTGTTTTCAAACTCTTTTGCGGCGCCTCTACCTTGAGGCCGGGCCCCGTTCACATTCTCCCCTGGGCATAAATCGTCAGCATTTTTATGCTGGTAGGTAAGAAACCTTCATCTCCATCTCCAAATCGCATGCTCGCACGCAATTTAACTTGGGAAACTTTTTCTTTTGTCAAATTTACAAATATTTTTCGGTTTGATTGGCACTTACCATCGTCTGAAAAACGAACACAAAGAATAAACACACAAAACGTAGCGTTTTGTTGTGGGAAAATGAGACGGGTTCTGGGTTAGGTGAGGAAGTTTGTTTACCGAATAAGGAAAATCTAAAATATGCGCTGAGCGGACACAAAAATATTAGAGGATCATTCTTAGAGACTAGCTGAAATGGATATCATATTTCCGTAATGCTTAATTCTGTGCCTAAAAGAATGTGCGACAATTGGTGACCCCGAATTCCATTTGCTATGCTCAGAGATTCAAGGAAAAAATGTTCTGGGACCCTTGAATTAAATTAGTTAATTAAATCAGAGCAGAAAATCCAAACAAAAACAATTTTTATTTAAATTAAAAAAAAAGAAATATTTTTCTTTACATTCGTTGACTCACCAATTTTGTTATCACTGATCCGGTGATGGAAATTACTGAAAGGAACGAAAAATAATATTTATTATTTATATTGTTCAGCTATATTATGTACATTTAATAACATTAATTGTATAGTAAATTTAATGTAAAGACTTTCTATCGTTTTTTAAAGTTCGTAAAAAAATATATCCATACTTTATGTGGTGACGTGGATGCCTCGAAATAAAACGCTTCTCTAAAATCCCAACATAATTTGTGATTACAAAACACGACCGGACTAAAAACAAGTTCCACTCAACTGTTGTAAAATTTTATGATTTCTTTACAAGGATTTATATATATTTACAAATTATGCAGCAGCCTAAGTCAGCTCAGTAATAAATTACTAATGCTCTCACCTAACGAAAAGCAAAGAGACAAAAAAAAAGGGAACACTGAAAACTTTTGGCGAGAAATATTAAATTTTACGAGCTTAATTTTGTGTACGTGTCTGGTGGCTCGGCCTCAGAAGACCCCTCTCCATTGGCAATTATGCCGATTGAAAAGTGGCCAGAAAACTTGAGTAAACCGATTTTATTGATGGGTCCCCGCCCCGAGCCCCGAGTCGACAAAGAGCCTGGAACTAATCTCCTTAACAAGACGAGTATTAGTGAGTGCTGCTGCTGCTGCTGTTGCTGATGCTGCCGCTGTCTATGGTCTATTCATATTTCAAAAGGCAACAAACAACTTTGCGCGACTTGCGCAAACCCCTCCAGAATGGCGTCATTAAAGTTTACGATCTTAGGGTTGGATGGATGCAGAGACTCGTCGAATACCCGTAAAGTACGAATATGCAAAGCTATGCCCAGGCTATTTTCTAATAAAGGGTATTCCCGTAGACATTCCGGGCAAATGCCCGCCACTTGTTTTTCGGGTGTTTTGGGTGGTCCATTGTTTCGCCAAATGCCAAACTGCAGCGGGGCCCGTCTCCTCCAACTGCTACCGGCTACCGGGTACACATGTACAGCGATCCCATTCGAGTGTCGTGTGTCTTACCGCAAAATGTGTTGGCATAAAATCAACAAAAGTCATCAAAAGATATGCACAAGGCGACGCTGGAGACTGGAGGCTGGAGGCGCTACCATCCATCCAGCAACCAGTTCCCGTTCTGCCCGGCTGCCAAAACTTTGCATATTAAATGTCATTCGGTAAAGTGGAATTAAGGAAGCGCTGCCAGGCTACAGGAAACGCTGCTTGCCTGTCACAGCAAATTATGCTGAAGTGCGTCTGTCTCTGGATGTTGATGATGCTGACAAGGATGCACATCGTCTCGGCCAAAAAGGATTCTCGAGGTTTGAGCATTGAGCCATAAATGAAAACTAAACAAGATTTCGGGCGCACCAACTTGCTGCAAATTTTATGAGCTAATTTTAATGAAGTTCGTGAAGCTGGCTGGCAACCAAAAAAACTTGATGAATGTCAACACGAGCTGCAGACAAGTTTATAAATTATGCTCCCAATCTTACGATAATCACACTGAGGGAGTAGTACCCTAAATAATTCAATGTGTGTGTTTCGGCTGTAATGAGATTTTATTTGTGTATTCCAGTGCTTTTATCGTACCATCCAGGAATGCCTTTTATTTTTGAAATATTATTTATGCTGGCATAATTCACTCTGCTGATCTAATGACCTTTGTCACGGCTATTAGGAAACCATTTGACCACCACACAATTGAGTGCACCTAGGGCCAAAGGATCATTCCCATCATTAGCGGCCACTTTGCAACGCTGTGAAATCGTATCAAAAAATTGAAAAAATAAAACATGCCAAAGAGAGCATTTCATGCTCCATTAAATTATCATAGAATACTCATTGGGGTACAACGATCATCTGTGGCTGTGGAAATCTAATTAAATTAAAATCAAATGGCCGATCTCTACCCAAGTAGCCGCAGATGAGCTGCCTTACACAGTGCGACTCCCGAGACACCCAGACATCTACTCGAAGCGTGACGATTTCGATTCAAGTGTCAAATCAACATCATTATTCATTATCAAATATACTCGTATTTCTGTTTCTCTTTTTGGATTTTCGGTTTTGCGGTTAACACAGCACAATCACAGCTGGAACCATCTTTATGGGATGGGGGGGGTGATACTTTAATTGAACTTTCCATTGGCTTCCATGGGAGGAAATCAGACCCCCTTGAACAAGTCGGTTAATATGTTCTAACAAAGCAATCAATATCAAAGGCATAATTAAATAAAACTAATGATGCCAGTGACAGACAGGGCTGCCAAGAGGGCTAATGATTGCCCACAGAGTGCACAGAAATATAAATCTTTTCGGTGTTTCGTTGGTGCTTACATTGGGTTTTGGGTTTGTACTCTCTGGAGCAAAAAAGGAGTGAGGTAGGAGTAATGGTTGGGGAAAATGTTCAAGCGGATTTTGTATGTGGCACTTCAATCAAAACCACACAATGAAAATATATACACGTTGGCAGAGCGATCATTTTGGGATCATTCTTGCTATCATTGAATATCAAAATAAAGCGCTTCGATTAAATTCGTTTCTGGCCAAGCTGTCAGCCAGAGATCTCGTATCCAGAAATACTTTTAGACGCAGTAGCAGAAGAATGGATACATGAAGAATAAATGTACTTTGTGGGATATTTAATAAATAAATAAACAACAAATAAATAAATATTAAACAAATTAAATTGTAATCTTCTAATCATTATTTATCTTTAATTTTTCTTTTAGTTAAAATTCCATCTACATTTTTACTTTTTGTCTGTCTGTTGCATTAGAAATGATTCCAATTTTGGTTACAATACAAAAACCAACAAAAGTTTGGGCCTCTACCTTCCACAAACCCCATTGACATGGAGGCCAGCGCCACTCGCAAACTCCGAATTCTGGCATGGGGGGGACTTGTTTCAGACAGATTTTTATGTACCGTAGCTAAACGTTAATTTATGAGTGGAGCTGAGACAGAGAAAAACCCCGCCCACGTTCACTTTCACTGGCCCGAGAGAAGAGTAGGAATTAAAAAGAAATTAACACGCTTCCAAAAATTTCTGTGTGTGGCATGGGCATGGGTAGGTGGGTGGATCGGATTGGATCTCCTGCTCTTTGAGTGTGTTGTGTGTGTGTGAAGCCAAGTGAATTTTACAGCGCACAAAAGGAGACTCAGCTCCCCATCTCGTTATCTAATTGAGTTTGTTCCTGTTTGTGTCTGGTCTGGTCTGGCCTTAATTTTAATGCGCTCGTAAAACAAGCGCAAAAATTGAGAGCCATAAAAGAGGTCCGACGACGTAACATTGAAAATTAAAATAAACACATAAAGAGCAACGCCGACAGGGTGTCCTGGGTGTGGGCTTTGGATGCGATACGCCCGATAACAAGTGTAAGACACATATGCATAAGTTCCCTCCTCCCAACTCCAGCGACTGTCTGATCCGATCTGCTCTCTGCCCTGTCCCACGCCTTTCCTTCATTCACTCAGGCCAACCGTTAACCCTGCGCCTATAAATCAAACGAAGCGTAAAGCGCGCTTTATCCTTCCGGAATGGAACAGTGCTAGTGCCAAGAGATCTATGTAATGTTCAGCAGCGACCTGAAAACGTTGTTTAAAAATGGATTTTAATGGTCTCTGCGCCTCACATTTTGTATGCTTGTAAAACTTTTATGAGTTATGCACAAAATATCCCATAATTTACTTATTATTTATTTGAATGTGTGTTTGCGTCTGGAATATTTTCATTAAATAAAATTACAACATTTTGGTCCGTTTACCATTCCCTTTAACTAGATATAAAAATACGTAATTGTGCATATGGAAATATTTGTAAGAATCTAAAAGGGGCTTTTTGGACTTGGCTAAGAATGAAGAAATTGAAATTGAAATTGAAAAACTGAATGACTACTCTAGTTTCAAATCGATATTATTAATCGGTAAAATTCATCGCTCACGCATGCAAAAACACATCCCTGAGGCATATGTACATAAATACCATTTCCTGTTTGTCTTTTCGAGAACGAGTTGTCTGTTCGTAACTGTAAATCAAAATGCTCTACGAATTGGCCCTTGAGATCCTAAATATAGTGTTCAATATCTTTCAGAAGTTGGTAAGTGTTTGCCCCGATGTGATTCTCTACCGAAATTAAAACCATTTTTCTATTATAGAAGAATGAAACTGCCAACTACGAAGTGTGGAACCTAATTGCGCTTGAGGAAATCATTTAAATTTGTGACGAAACATTGCATTAATTTTATATTATTATAATTTAAATTCTAAAATGTAAATACATATGCATGTGTCTTCCATGACCGTTCCCACAGCCAAACAGCATTTTCTCATATCACACAAATGTACTTCCAGCGAGAGTCAAGAGAAATCAATTATTATGCCTTTCCCATTTCAATTATAACACTTTCCCATGAAATTTCTGACCAACGTTCCATCAACTAATCCATTTGGACATTTTAAACTTCCCCGCAACTTCAACTGTGATTTTTACCCAAACACTCTTTTTTCCAGAGATTGATGACGACGTTCCCGTTGCGGGTGCTGGCTGCTGATGGTTGGTGGGGATGGCGTTTTTGTCAGGCATAGCTAAAGCCAGAGAGCGAGAGCCCATTGAGTAATACGTCACTTGAGTTGTCAAAAGAGCGACGCCCGACGAGTAGAAAAACGTGTGTACCCCACACCATCCCCATCCCAACCAGAGGGAAAGGCAACATGCATCCGTCTCCCCGTACGTGTTCCTGTAGCCGGTATTTCCGCACAAGTTGCTGTCGATCAGGACGTCGGCGGGTGGCACAAGTTGTTACATTTCAACATGTTTCGTTACGCCTTGAAATCATTTTGATACTTGTATTTTGATCTCTTTTTTGTGTTATGGCATAAAACTGTTTTTTTTTTTTAAGTAGCGTCTTAGTTGAAGTGCATGGATGTGTTTTTAGGAGGGTCCAAAACTATGAGGAGGGGATGTTTCATTTTGATAAACAATTTTCCATGGCTGTCAAAATTTGTAAAAGTCCAAAACTGAGCGCAAAATGTTTAAATAATTTTTTTTTTTATGGGAACGGAAATTTTATTTTTTTTCCCCTGATTTCTTAAGAGTATTATTGATAAATCGGAAATACCATTAACAATGATAAATAAGAGTAATATATTTATATAACTTTTTATTTGTATAACCCCTAGTCCAAAAGTAACTTGTCAAATTGATTTAAAAATTCATAAATCAACTAAAAGTTTTGCCCTTCGCCCACAAAGGAAAATTAAATTAAAGGACAAGACGAGGGAACACACCACAGAAACCGAAAACCAAAAACCGAAAAATGTACAAAATGTTAAGCATAGCAGAAAATTGTATCGGACAGTTGCCACACAGACAGAGGGGAGAGGAGAACGAGTCAGAAGAGTCTGTCCAAATATAGAAAAAATAAACCATTCCATGTTTAGCTTCATAACAATTCCGAGACTCAAAGTCAGAGACTCTCCATGTGCGTGTGTGCTGGTGCTGTCTGTTGATGCAATTATAAATTGTTGGATAACAAATTACATGCTTGCGTTTTTGGGTTCGGATCGGACAAGTTTAACGCCCTCCCTCACGCACTTACAGATGCTCTTTGGATGTGGATGTGGTTGTGGGGGAGTGTATTTGTATCTGTATCTGGGTTGGACATTGATACAGGTATTGATATTAGGGTGTTTGCGGGATGACAACTCAATGCTGCGATGACATCTGTTCAGGTGGCACAACTGTACACAGAATGTGATGCCGAGGGGATGCAGCATTAGTTCTAATAATAACCCATAACTTTTTCATGCGTTTTAATTGCCCCACAACGTATAGTATTGTCTATTTCCCTTTGCATGTTTGTTGCGCATCAAATTTCGTTGGATTATTGCTATTTTGTGTGTCCTTTTCCTGATCATGTGCACCGGGGGTTTATTGAACTCCTGCCAAACCATTCTCCTCCTTTCGTTACGCAAATGTTTCAGGGCTCACTCTGCATAGGACTTCCCTTTGTTGTTGTGCGTTGAGCTTCCCAAAATGCGAAAAGGGTTCATAAACGCACTTAGCCTCATTGGCTCGCTGGCTACCCACTTTTGGGTGTTATCCCAGACTTCACCTCACTTCAAATTCAATTCAATTCTCGCCCACAAGCTCGCAGGTTGTGCCAACATTAAAATTAATGAATAACAATAAAACCAAGCTACCAGCTACCAGAGTCTGAAGTGACTTTTGACGTGGCCTGGAAAGAGCGTGCCGGGAACAAACAACGAGGAACAGGTGATAGATTTAAAGAAGTGCCATTGAAGCTGCTTTTTGGACGCTATAGATCGTTGGAAATCCCTTTCCAGCACCACAAAACATAATTTAAAGTTCTGTTTTGGCTCCTGAAAACCATGCCCAGAGACAGCAATTAAAATGCCAATGCAAAACTTTGAGTTATTTCCCTCTAATTTTAATGATCTCCTCATATAATCTCTTTGGGGGTCCGTGTGTCGTCTCATTAGTTTTGAGGCCGCATACAAATATAATTTCCATTTCGAGTTTTAACCGCTTTGTGCGACGGCGCCCATTAAAATTGAGCCATTATGCCAATTTGGAATGATTAAATGTTCCCTTCCCGCTCCAGGGAGGACCAAAGGGAAATGCATACATATATGCAAATTAATTACAAAATTTATGATTTCATTTTGGGCGAAAAGCGAACGAACGCACATCATCATAAAATTCAGCCTGTCAACTGCAATCGCTAGTGGGTGTGGGAGTGGCACATGTGTAAGGCCGTAAAATGCTTCAAACAATTGGAAATTGAAGTCAACATTTATGGCTCTATCCATATTGCGACGAGGATAGATATAGAAAATAGAGACGAGACGAGACGAGAGATGTCTCCGTCTTGTCTGGCTGCGACAGTCACGCACATAATTCTCGCTGTGCAGAAACATTAATTGCGCAATGGTTCAGAGGGATATAGAGAGAGACACCATTTCCATTCTCAACTTTTTAGTATCCCAACAAATGACGTACGATTTGTTCTGCACGAATAAGTCAAATTATTTGTAGACAGCACTTTGTTTTATGGCCTGACAACAAGCCACCTCATACACCTACCTACATATGTACATACCTATCCACCTCTATCCCCCGTCCCTCAATTAGTTTCTAGTTTCTTGTTCTACAGCTGACGCATCCGCACATCCTACCCAGTGTCGCCTTGAGCACTGTTTTTTTTTACCACCCAAACTACTCGTGCCTCAATCATGGCCGTACAGCCGGCCGGCCGCTTCCACCTGATGCCAGTATGCGGGCTAATTTATGGCCTGCTCATGTGTTTGCTTGGCTCGTTTTTCCCATTGTTTGTGGGTTTTTCCTACCCTGAAGTCATCCTCAGCTATCCACACACACACACCATATAATTTTTCATTTACTGCTAAGTGTTTCTTCTGGGCCGCCTCTGCTCTCGCTCTCTCTCCAACTCTCTGTTGATATTTCATAATTTTCTAAATGACATATTTTTGTTGACGCTTGAGTAGTTTTGTTTGCTTTGTTAATGTGGATTGCCTGCCTGCCTGAAGAGCAGTGAGACGGGGCAGCAGGAAGAGGTGACTTATAGACATGCGTATCAAATGAAAATGAAATTATTTATGCTCCCTCAAGTACACCTAATGACCAGAGGGAAGAGTTTAACAGCAGAACAGCAGAAAATATTTAAAAAAAGTGGCAAAGTGTAAACTGTGTAAAACCAATTAAATAAAAGAAATATGGAGTTATATAGACTTGAAGTATTCCATTTAAACGTATTTGTAATTTCAATAAATATTTTCCAACAAGATTGAAAGATTTTAGGTGTTTATTTTCAACTTTTGCAATGAGTTTCCTTCCATTAGCAACAGCTATTCAGTTCTGCAACTCGCATAATTGAATTGCCATATCTAATTGATATTTTTTTTACAAAGTAAATATTTATATTTTGATTTTCATTTATTTTTTGTATACCAATGAAAGCGTTTCTCTTGTGGTTTTTGTTCTTAAATTTTGATTTTTCAGTCAGTAATTATGCATATTCTTAATGACAGCCAACTACGTAAAAATAATAATAATAAATAAAAATAGATAAGAAATCATTAAGTGTGTAACATTTATTATTTAAGACAGATTTGTATGAAAATATTCATTTACTTCGAGATTCAAGTGCTTGGCTGTCTTGGTTTGGGTTAGGTAATTAACTAACTTGCAAAATGAAGCTCATAGTTGGCCCAAATGTGGAATATTTAATTAAAGTGCACACTTTCGGTTCTGCAATTACTTTCTCCTACAAAAGCAGATAAAATTAGTGTCAACATCAGAAGTCGTTGTTTTTTTTTTAAACACTCACCAAAAGGAGCCGATCACTGTCGATCAACATATCGCATTTCAATTCAAAATATCTCTGTAGATTGAAGCCTTTATCCTTTAGACATTTTAAAAAGAGTCGAGATGATGATGCAATAGGCGCCATACCAAGAACGCATCCGCATGTAGACACTTGATGTTCTTACATTCTCCGAGAACATTTATAAAATCATTTACACTAAAGCGTTCGAGTCTACTGCGATTAATTTTAAATTGAAAATGTTCCAATGTTCCAGCGTAAATTTTGATAATATTGCTGACTTCAAGAAGGTTGCTCATATATTCATTCGGAGCAAATTTCAAAGTTTTTAGCTTCGGACATTTGGGCAGCCAATTCGAATTTAATTCACAACAAGTGATATGAAGTTCTTCCAATCCTGAGATTATAATATCATTGCTCCTTATACCTAACTCGGGAGTTGTAAAGTAAATGTCTCGAATTTTCAGGACACGCAACTTCTTGAAAGACGAACATATTTCAAACAGACTATCGGTTTTATAACTCTGTAACCCAGTAAGTTCCAATGTTTCCAAGTTAATCAGTTTCCCAATATTTTCAGCTGCAAAAGCTACAAATGTTAAAGATATTTCATTTGAATTAATTACAATTCATACCCTGAGCATTCGGAAAAGATCCTAAAGATAATCCTTTACATTCTGGATTTATGTAATTGAGTATATCCAAATCACACATGTCCATATTTTGCAACACAATTTTTTTCAGGTTACTCATTCTTAAAATTGATTTGCATGCATCGAAATGTTCAAGATTCAAAATGGTAGATTCTAGCTTAATGCAGTACTGCGATATTAGTTCACAAATCGCCTCATTTACATTAAGAAGCACAGAAACATGAGTAACTGTGTGTCCGCAAAGGCGCAGTATTAATTGGAGCTCGTCGTCTGAATATCTGCAGCAAACAATCTCCTTGTATTTGTCGCGCGAATTGTATACAAACACAGACTCAAATTGTTTGCTAACTTGAGCCATTTTCAATTGGTCTTTCCGTTCCAGGTAATTGAATATTTTATCCAATATTTCAATAGGTAGTTTTGCAAGCATTTTGAATGAGATATTGTGAACACGTTCTAACAAACAGAAGCAACCGGAAACAGGAAAAAGAATTTACGTACATACGTATAAGAGATGGGTATTGGGGTAGTTTGCGATGAATTTGAACGATTAATAAAATCGATATTAGCCCCATTAATGCGTCAAAATTGAGGGGCAGTAATTAAGTGAATAGAAATATTTATATATTTTGTATAATTTTAATGTTAAATAAATATTAAAAGACATTAGCAAAAATTGTAAATAAATGATTCAACATATATTGATTAAAATAATTAATTATGCATTAGTTATTATTAATTGTTATGGACTGGAACATAGACTAGCCAAAAAACAAATATTTTTATATTAAATATGTAAAAATATGTAATCAATTTTTGAAAAGACGCAAAGCCTATTGCAATAATTTGTCTGAACCATCAACATGTCGCCCAACATTTCCATTTTGAGTTACATACATATATTCGAAAGACTGAGTGGGGACTGAGCAAACGTTTGTAAACCCGATACTCACCTCGCCGAGCAAAACTAATTACAAAGCCGGACCACAAAAAGCATTGGTTACCAGCAAAACAGAGAGTCAAAGCCAGAGAGCCAAAGTCAGAGCCAGTCAGAAAAATGCTGTTGCGCTGTTTTTGTCAAGCGTGCAAAAATGTCAGCAAAGCCCGACCAGAGCAGACCCCAACAAAACCACTCGACATGTCAACTCGAATGGAAACCCCCGACGACAACGACGACAAGGACTCGCAGCAGAGTTTGGGTCATGGGTAGAGAGTCGGGAGTTTGGCAACTTTTTCGGCGAGTGACATGAAAAGGACATGTCACACCGTATGCGCACATTAAGTGTAGCCACAATTTATCAAGCCGCATAAATCTAAATCGAGTCTGGACGATACGGGGCGCATCAAAAAGTCAAAAAGCTAATTTGCATTTAAAAGGACCAAAAGGGACGCCACACAACAATGATGCCAGCAGGCTAAAAAATATATATACATATATAAATTTCCAAGCAATATATTCAATTTAATAAGCCAAGATAAATGAAGAGAAACCCAAACTCGACTCGGGTTAAGCAGACAGAAACGGAGTCTGAGTCGGTCGGTGTGTTGCAAGGGAATTTGGCTCTGGACTTGTCAGACGTATCCTTCCTTATTTGCATAGTTTTGCGTTTTTGGAGTCTGTCAATATGCGGCCACACATGTGTGTGTTTTGTGCATTTGGTGTGCACTTCATCAAATCGTTGTGGGTCTCGGTTCTGGTCCCTAGTCGATAAGAGAGTTGAGCAGCAGCATCAGAAAATGGGAAAAGTTAAATTACTTTTGCTTATTTAGCTTTAGATTTTCGTAAGATATTTCCCTGCGCAAAAATAGAACCTTCTTAAATTGAATTTAGCTGCGAGATTGCATTTTTACAATACTCCATCCAAGCCGTGACCAGACCAAGCGCCAGTCTTCCCATTGTATCTGTGTTCCCCCAGTGTGTCTCTGATTAGCCCATAATCAAATAAGTTAACGAGGAGTAACCAAAACTGACAATTGGCGCATATAATTGGAGTTTGCTGTACCGCAAATACTCCGTACAACAAATCAACAATCAGCAAATTTTCAAACCTAATTACATCGACCCAACCCAGGTCCTTCATGGAAATCACAGTCTTGTCCTCCAAGTCGGCAGCGAATGCATCGAAGCGTGCCGCAAAATGGCAGCCAATAGAGCAGAAAGCACAACTCAAGTGCCAAACCGGACAATGGTCCTAGGTCCTGGGGTCCCAGATTGACAAGTCCATGGGCCTTAAGAAACCCACTGAGGCGTAAAGCCATTTAAGTAGGCGTCGCCTACGACAGACAGTCTGAAGGCAGTGCCTTGGGTCACTCGATTGAGGACAGCTTGAAGCGCCGGCAATTTGATTTTTCAATTGCTGCTAATTAGCCGGCACATTCCATGCCATTCCCCAAACTATTGACAACGTGTCAACCCTGGCGGTGTTTGAGTAAAACTTCAGCAGATAATGACGGATGATAATTGATGGAAGCAGCGGGGAAACATTGCCTTCTGCATGGATGATGGAATGCTTTTTCGCTTTTTTATTTTAGTTTTATTCCGTTTGCGTTTTAATTTTTTCACTGTTTCGATTTTGTTTTTTCCTTAATTTCTTTATCTTACTTAAAGTTTTTAAAGTAAAATTAAGTAAAGTATTTCTTAAAGGTTTAACCATAAATAATTATCCTCAAATGTTCGCTAACTTATTATTGCCTTGACTAATCCATTCCATTTCCATTCGTTCCACTGTTCCTTCGACTGGTAAACGCTCTTGAACTTTCCCCATTTTCCCACTTTCCGTCAACCCTTTACGTCTTTTTGCCCCAAGTTAATGGACAGAGAAGCCTATTAGCAACTTTATTCTGCCGTTCCGTGCCATGCCATTGCACCTTGCTGTGAGTGTATGCTTTTCTCCGGTTTCTCTTTTTTTTCTTGCCTTATTTGTTCCGGCTAAAAGCATGGCTGGGTCCGTGCAAATGACAGCTGTCAGTGGCGCTTTTGCAATCATCGAGTGAGTGCCTGTCAAACTGACAGCCTGTTGCTCGACTCTCCACTGCCTCGCCTTTTTTTTGCCGGAGGCCTGCCTTTTCACAGCTTAGATGCAGCAACTTTTTCTTTGCCCCTTGAACCTGGACGCCTTAATTTGCTCTATCCAGTGTGTGTGTCTGGTTTTCTCTTCTGTTTTTCATCGCACTTGCGGTAAGACGCCTACGCCAAAGAGAGAGAAAGAGAGAGAACGTCGCGACTCTCCAGGGTTGCCACGTCCAAGTGCAAAATGCAACAAATGTCATTAAAAACGTGACATAAAAATATATTTTATGCTTACTCCACATCTCGCTGGCACTTCACGTCTCAGCGT
This sequence comes from Drosophila subobscura, assembly GCF_008121235.1. NCBI lineage: Eukaryota > Metazoa > Arthropoda > Insecta > Diptera > Drosophilidae > Drosophila > Drosophila subobscura. The sequence continues at coordinate 9,597,177 of NC_048532.1, forward strand.
CTCACCCAACATTTGATTTTATGCTGCAAAAGGGAAAAAGCATCCTCCTTCCCGATATTTCTTCTGCTCATTTTATGCTGCATCGCGTCGCGGAATATAAAAAGCAAACAAACACTGCAAGGATGTCCTAAAGGACTAAGGAGTATCCAGTACTCGGATATCAGAGGTTCTAATACTAATAAAAACTCACAAAAAATCAGATGGGGCAATCCCAAGCGTCGAATTGATAAATTTGTTTATTGGAATATATTTTTATATATTTCCATCTTTTTTTATTGTTTTACTTCATTTTTTACTTTGACCTAAAGCATTATTTTCTACCTGTTGCCTGTACCTAAGCTAATAAACAATATACCCCATTTTTGATCCATTGATTGCCACGCATAAAAATAGAAAGAAACTCAGAAAATGGCATTTCGCATGCGTTTTCGAGATTGCGACTGCGTTTCGACGCTTGACGTGGCATGAGGTTGAGGTTGAGGTTTGAGGTTGAGGTTACGCGGCACTGAGGTTGAATGACCTAGGACAATAGAGCAATGCTTGGGGTAGTTCGTTCGTTCCTTATTCTTTCAATTCTTATGCCAAACTGCCCGCTGTGTGCTGATTAAGGGCGCTTTTGCCTTCTTAAAGAAGAAAGGGTTATGGCAGGAGTAGCGGGGTAGCTGCCACTCGATTGCTTCATTAAAGTCGTCATGGAACTCTGTACCGGGCGGGGCACCAATTTCCAGGCAATTTGCAAGCAATTTGATGTGCCAACCTGGTGCCGGCTCCGTGCCTAATGAGCCCCAAAACAAGACAGACCGAAAGTGAGAGAACGATAGTGCAAAATTCCCATGTAACAATGCCCCAAAGTGAAATGCCAAAATGGAGCGACTCCATCGACACCATCGACACAACATGTCTTTCGTCTGTGCTATTCCCAAAAGCAACTTGGGCCCATTAAGCCAAAGACTGCCAGAGACTTGGCTCTGCAATTTGACTTGGCTTCTTCTTTCAGCTCTGTCTGTCTGCATATTAAATATAACACAAAATGCATATTAAATGGCATAAGCCACAAGAAATGCCATGCTAAAGGAAAAGGTGCAGCAGCAGCAGGAGGCAGCAGGAGGAGCAGAGCCAATCCCAAATCCTCTCGGGTGGCTTAGCCAGTAAAACCTTTAAGACCTGACGGGAACCGCTTTGGTGCTGTAAAATTTTATAAGTTAAGTTAACTATTTCGGTGGTTTTCCGCTTTTTCATTTGCTCAACGTGAGTCCGAAGTTGGTTAGTTGTGGAGTTAGTAAGCCCCTAAAGAGATCCCTGGCTTAAGATGATATCTGCCAGGGTTTACCCGGTTTAAACCCAGCGAAGAGGTTTCCCTCTTTAATCATCAATAAATCCTTCAGCCTTTGGCAGCTTATCAGTGCCTGTCGGTGGAGCAGATTGCACTTGCAGCTCATTAAAGAATCGTGTGTGCTCGCACGGCAAGTCAAAAACTTCAGTCTCATTTGGGCGAATCAAGGAAAACGCATTAAAAAGTAACCGGCAGCTGGCAACTGGCAACCGGTACGGGCAGGAGACCAAAGTGCACTTTACACATTTGTGCGTAATGATTTTCCATTAACGTAAATTTGAATTAACATCGCAGTGCAGTTGGTGCAATTTCAGCAGGAGGAGGCCTCCCTACAACCTTCAACCCTGGCAAACAAAAATCTCCTAGCAACGAATATTCATTTGATAAATACTCAATGACATTAACTGCATAAACCTGTGAATCCCCCAACAATGCCACAATCCAGGAAGACCCACTCCTCCCCGGCCCCTCTTCCCTGCAACTGCCTGCTGTTTATGGTAATTATTTATTTGCCACAGCCGGTGGCAGTGCCGTTGTCAGTCCCTGTCCCTGTGCATTGTTGGACTTTTCATCATCGGCCATTAACATAAAATTTTATGTTTATGTCACAGTTTCTTTTTCGGTTGTCACGTTGCTGTTTGCCACTGTTATGGGCCTCCTCTCTGTCGCTCTGTCTGTTTGGCATTGCCTTGCTGAAATGCCCTTAATGGATGTTGAAAGTGTGAACGGACATGTACGGAATGTGTCCGCTAAAGCCAGACGTGAATGGTGAGAAGATCTAAGTCCGTCAATGGTAAAAATTAGGTTTTAAAAAGAATATTTATTTTTTAAATAGAAAAATAAATTGAAATGAATATTTTATGGCATATTTTTTGTTTAAATTTGCAATAAAAATATGTAAAATATCTGCAGCTAATTAATTAATAAATAAATTATTAAAATCACTCCTCTATTTGGCTGTAATATTCGCTTTCTATCCTCCTACTACAAATACTGCCATAAAAAGTTAATACAAATCATAAATAATTAAAAAGATTAAACAAAATAAAAAAATTTCCTTATGCCCACTTAGTACAGGCAATTTTTAATCCCAACTGAAGCGTTCAGCAATAATTACCTCAAATTCGCGATTGATATGTGATTTTTGCGACAGATGTTGATACATTAATTTTACATTCACCTTGCTCAGAATTACGCACTCCTCTCCTCCCCCTCCCCTGCTCTACCCTAGCAACAATGATAATTTCTGATACCTTTTCATTAGGCAATGATCATCGTGAAGAAATATTATGAACGAGAAAACTCTCCCCTAACCCACATGGTCGCATGTGTACAATATGTTAGCATCACTTAAGCCCCCAACCCAACCAGTTCTCGTGCAGGACATGTCCTGGACGCTGCATGCCTAAAGGATATACACCTAAAGAGTCCCAAAGAGTCTATGGCTGTGTGTGTGTGTGACTACTTAAGCCTCATCATACGCGTTTTAATGCCCATCATCGTTGGCCAATATCCAGCGGCTCGTCATTATGCCCAGATCAGGTCTGCCATCCGCGTCTCTGTCCCTGTCCGTGTTCGTGTAAGGACTGCTGTCCGTTCAGTGCAATTATTTCCTGCATTGTTCAAGGATTGTTCGCAGAAATTTTCTTTTTGCACAATTGTGGAAGGGCACAAAGTGTTGTCAGGGGATTTTCGAAAACTCCCAGGCCCAACAATGAGCTCCAGAGAGGGGGAACGGAAATGGCAACAATGCTCCTCGGGTTGTGCTCTGTTTCTGTTCAGTTCTGTGTTGAGGTCTGGTCCGCATTGTAAACAATTGACCATGGCTGGGGTTGAGCGAGAGAGAGAGAGTCTGCAGGATTACGCACCAGTTTACAAGATGCGCCTGGGCCACTTAATGATTTCCACTTATGCATCGCAGACATCATCATCATCACCAGTGTGGGGGCCCGGCCTGCATTCAAGGCTTTCATCAAGTGTCGAGTGGCGATGCTCGGCTCCGACTCCTCCTTTTGCTAATCTATATGTAAATTTTTGCATAACATCATCGAAGTGGTAAATACTCTGGCCGAGCTCTGTTTGGCCACTACCCACGCCCTGGATGTCAGGAAAGTGTTTGACAAATGGCTTAAAAGCGCACAAATCGAGGCTAAGACAAAAAAGGATAACTGGCAGGACAGAGACCAGAAGAGAGAGCTGACAACATACTAAAAACGTTGACAAAGTGTGTGTTGTTGGCAAGTGTCAGGCCCAGGCACGCACATCCTTTGCATATGTGTCGGGCGGTGGTTCGGGCGTGGGTAAGTGCGCGTGAAAGATAAATAATCATGTGATATCATCAGCACGAGTCAAGCGTGGGGCGTTGGGTGCGGGGCGTCTGCGATGAACGCCAAAAATTAATTTCATACATTTTAAAATTTCAATTTATTTTGCTTTGCACGAACGCGCAGCGTCTTCAAGCAGACAATGCCTCTCTCTGCCCCTCAACCCCAACCCAAACCCAACCCAAAGTACAGCTGCTGTCCTTGCCCTTCGCCCTACGCCCTGCGCCATGTGTGTGTCGTCGTCGTCGCCGTCGTTGTGTCCTCCTTTGGCTTTTGTTTTTCTTCTGCTCGTCCTTTTTTCACACTTGTCACTTGCATTTTTGACATTTCTGTTAGTCAAATGGGCAGCTGGCTGGAGCGGGCAAGGGGACGAGAACCCAAGAAGAGTGATGACTGAGCGAAAGAAAATGGTGCCAGGGGGGAATGTAAGGAGGTTGCGACTGGCCCGGGGCGGTATATGTCAGATCCTTAATTAATTATGTGTATGCACCAACCATTGCAATGACAGTGACTGCAAAGTGCAGCTCTCACAAATCACATTAACTTTAAAGACGTCAAAATTCCGTTGTGATGATTGGGAAAACCTGCCATAAAGTTAATGCAAAAACGGATTTAATTGGATGATAGATGTGTGGAGTTAGATAGAATATTTGGAATATATTTAAGCATGGCAAGTTTTAATATAGAAATTTATTATTTACACCTTTGCTGTCACTTTTCTGGCTGTAATTAATGTAATTTAAGATTTTCCTACTTCAAAAATAAATTATAACGAGGAAAATGAGCACATCAGATGTGTTAGGCATTGATGTTCCATTCTCAATCATTCCTTATACCATTATCCATTACCAATCAATCTCAAATCAACAGCTACCAGCAATTCCCATCCAAATAAAGACAAACCCTTGCCATTTCTCCAAAAATAGTTCACCACCGAGTCTTATCCACTGAAGGTAAAACTTTTTATAGCTTTTTGATTAGTTTCTGACCCAACAGAAAACCCACAGGGACGCTCAGCCCAGAGACGTACCCCAGAGAAGTCAATTTAAATTAAAAGAAACACGCGGAGCTGCATATTGAAATGTCCTAGACGGCTCCTTCCACTGGAAGGGCTGTGTGAGAGTAACGGACCATGGGGAGGTTGGACGACACCCAACAAAAGTTAAATTGCAGGTATTTAGCATTTTATACAAAATTCATCATCATCATCTGGCACTGGGAGTTAATCAGGGAAGGAACTGGGATCCCCGCCCACGACTGGCTGGAGCACTTTCGTGTGCATTATTTAGCACCGTGGAAAAGTTCATAACTGCGCTACGCTCGTGAATTGTAATTTTTCTTTCAGCGCTTTCATTACTCCATCACATCGCAACGAAAAGGGAGAGGCGAGTAAAAGCAAGGAAAAGCTAGTGAAAGAGGAAAAAGTTTCCACCCGCATCGGTCTGCGAGTCATTTATTATGCCATGAAATTTGAGCTAAAGCAAACGGGTTCGCAGAGTCCTTCCATCTACTTCGTACTTCACTTTTATTATTTTCAAGTTAATGTTCATTTATGGTGGTTACACCTCGACTTTTCGCTGCTTTTGTTTAATTAGACGGTGTGGATTTTATTCTGGTTGGGGGGCACTGGTGGCTGTGCTGCTGCTTCAAAACGGAAGTCTCCACCAGCTTTTAGCATTAGGAAGCCAAGTTGTTTGTGTTTAATTGCGGAAAATGGCAGAGTAAATTCGCTTAAGAAATCAACTTAGCAAAAGGGGGGCGGCGGTTCCTATGAGTCGAAAGATGGGATTGACGTGTCATGGGGTAGGGTTTCTGGTAGGGGTTTGAGTGCGAAATATGCGAGGAACATCATTCCACCATGTGTAGGGTGTTTTGTACGTCACACCTGGATTAAATTTAATAAGAATATTTGCAGTAATAATAGAAAAGAGACTTGCGCAGAATTTTAAATAAATATTTACTCAATTGATTTTTTGTATTTTGTTACTGGACTCTGTGGAGCGTTTCGGCTGCCCCAAGTAGAGTATAATTTTTAGTGCCTCAGGCAACACCTTGATAAAGTGTCTTATGAGCTAATTTTCACTCATTATCAATCTTTCAACTTTAGCATTTATAAATATCTTCTTAAATATAAATTTCTTAAACACTTTCCGCCTCATTTGTCGACAGGCAACCCCACAAAAATCATGGCATTTATATTCTTTCTGTAACTTTTAACGCAGCACGCACGGTGCTCCCTCCCAGTTGGGTAAATCGATATCCAACGACCTTGACTAAAGCTCAAACAGAGCACGTGCTGTCAACTGTGTCAAGTTCCACCCGCACACACTCGCTCAAGTAGGAGAAAGAGGGAAAGACCCTCCCGATTGTGGCTCCCTAAACGAATTCCATTGTCAAGGTCGCACGCACAAAAAGCTAAGAGGGAATGCCGGCCGGCATGGCCTTGAAACGAAGTGAGACAAATGGGGAAAAGCTTTCCCTGGTAGGAGCGCACACACAAATGGCAGACACACGGCCTTGGCAATGGCCTTGAAAGCAACGACGATGCCCCTAGCAACAAGGAAGCAAAAACTCAAACTGTGGGGGAGAAAAATAAGCTCGATTGGCATTTCGGTTCTCGGCTCCCTCGGAATCTGTTTCTAAAATGTAACAACTTGAATGGCATTTATGGAGGGAGCTGTAAGCAGGGGCGTAGCGTCCCCAAAGGGGATTATGACTTGATTCTGATTATAATCATCTGCATTATGCGTGAATAATACGAGTCCTAATCCCAGTCCTTAACCCCTCGGAAGTCTCTCCAAGTAACACTGAACCCCTTCGCTTCTGTGGCTGTGGCAAAACTATCCAGGAAATGCTTATCCTAATGGATGAGCTCCAGTTCTCAGAGCCACTTGGTGGGGAGACACACACACAACCGCCAAGGACGAAGCTGGGAGCTGACTCTGATTTACTTTGAAGGTCAACCCCATTAGGGTATCCCTTGGGGTGGGTCAAGTTGAAGGTTGGGGTTGGGTTTGTTCCGGTAGGGAACATTAAATAGGGAAGGAAATCGATGGAAAACAGGAAAAACGTTGCTTGAGCGTTAAGATTCACACTTGGAAAAGGTTGAAGTTGAAGGAGGTTTGGATGTGAAAGGAATTCCGAGTTGAAGGAGGTTCTGGGATGAAGATGAAATATAATTTAAACTAAAATAAGCTGCTAGAATTTTTTAAAGCCAATTCCAGACTAAATATAATTTTAATTTCAAAAAATTTCTGCATGGAAGAATTAAATAAATAAATCAAATCCTCAAATAAATATTTCTTGATTTAATATGAGAGTTAAAGCTAAATATTTCTATTATATAATTATTTATGAAAAGAAAATTAAATAAGACAATAAATATTTCAAAGTTCCGTCCTGCGGGACATGCCTCCCAAACAATTGTTGATTCACTCTCAAAGTCCAATTTCGAACTGCGTGGAACTTCCCCGCTTTTAGAGTAAGAATCCTGAGAGCTAACCCGAGCATTGCCAAGTAAACCCCTGATTCGAGTTCGACATCGAGTGCCCCTCTGAAGCAAAAGTGGCTCGTGGCTAACGTTACGTTTGACGTAAGGCTCGCTCTCTCTTTGTCTCGAGCGTTGGTTTCGCTCTCTAGCCTCCTGTCCTGCCTCCCTCTGCTAGCGCCGCCGAGCAAAGGTAACAGCAAGGCAGGCACGACTTTCCTTTTGGGGTGGCGGCTGGCAGGCTGGCAGGCTGACGGTGACGGTGGTGGTTGTGTTTTTGGTGGTGTGAGGGTCTGTGGTTGGTGGTTCAATTGGTTGGTTGTTGGCATAAACAAAGCGCCCGTGTAGGGTGGGTGACATTTACCATTTGCCCAAGCGCGAGAGCACACGGCGCTCTGCTCTGCTGTGTGCTTCCTATAGGAAACAGCACGAAACCCCAGAGAGAAATACAGAGAGAGCGCGCAGAGGGCAGGACCGAGCTCAGCTATTTTATAAATGCGAGTGCCGTCAGGATGTCGACATTCAGTCCACGCTAAACCCTCGACAAGGCAACAGCACAGCGCACCCGGAAACGCATTTCACCGAGAACAAAAAGTTACGTCAAAAGCGTCAAAAGTTTTCCCGCCAAATGGAAAATATTTTTTAAATCAGAAAATTTCTGCAGTGTTTGAACAAAAAAGACAAAACTAAAAACTGGCAAAAAAGTGCATCAAGTGAAGCGAGAATAACTCGAAATAAATCAAATAAAAAATATACAGAAATGGCCATTGCATATTTTATACCCGATCAGGCCCAATTGTTGGCCAGAAGCAATCAGCAAAGTGCTCAACAGGCCGCCGCCGCTTCAGCAGGAGCGGTGCCTCAGCAGCAACAGCAGCAGCAGCCACGACAACCGCAACCGCAGACGAGCCAACAGCAGCAACAGCAACAACAACGTCCACAGTTCCGTGCCAACATATCCGTGCCCCTGGGCCGGCAGCAGGGTGCCATGAGCATGTCCGAGTTTGGTTGCTGGGACCTCCTGGCACAAATCTTCTGCTATGCCCTGAGAATCTACAGCTACAACTCCAGCCAGCGACGGCCAACGGTCATACAGATCTCCTTTGAGATCAGAAGCGGCAGCCAGCAGCAGGAGCAGGCGCCCGACACCCAAGCGGATGCGACTGATGCCACTGGCAAGGGCAACTAAATCTTTCCCAGGAGTGTGGGGACGGGAAGGGGAACACTAAAGTGATTTGTCTTTAGTTTTCGTTGGCGGCAGGCTCAATCAAAGCGCATTGTGATTTCTTTTTTGAGGATTGGACAGGACACGAGGTTGGAGGAGAGAGAGAGAGAGAGAGAGTTTTGTAAAAATAAAATGGGATATTTCCACAAAATAAGAAAAATATTTTTAAACTATTTTTGAGAAGGAAAAAATTAATTAAGAGAGAGAGAGAGAGGAAAATTCAAAATTTGTCATCGACTTGCTGAAAGTGATATTTGATTGTTGGTTACTTTTTTTGGGTGTCAAATTTTCCGTTTTCAATTTTTCTTTTGGGAGATTTTGTTTAATTTTAAGTCAACGGTTTCCGGGCAAGTAGAAGAAAGGTTGGTTCCAAAACAATTCTCAAACAAAATATAATTATAGCATAACCGATTAATCAGTGTCTACAAATTGGAATATAATTGTATACTCGTATATGGCCCCCACACACAAATATCGTATTCAAGCTATAAAAACTATTGTCAAATTTTTGCATTTCAACTACTTAGACTACCGCATAATAGAGAAGTTAAACTATAGAGTACAGATCTACAACTATCCATACAATACAGAACCAAACAGCAAATAAAGATGCAAACAACAAAAGGACAACAACTCAATTGTACAAAATAGACTTAAGCAGACTTTAAACAATTTTTATATGTATACAAAACAACACAAAAAACCATAAAGAATACAAATAATTGTCAATAAACTATTTGCAAGAGAACCGCCGAGAACAGAACACAGCCAAAAAAGCTAAGGAAAACCCAAACAAAAATTAAAACACACAAAAAAAAAAAAAAAAAACTCTTAAGCAATTTTGATACAATTAAAACGAAGACAAAACCAAAATATTTTAAAATTATAATTGATTTTAGCGAAATTCAAACTATTATTTTCCCTTTTTCGGCATTGAAAATTAAATCATTAAACGAAAAATAATCGAATGTATAAATTAACATTTAAACACAACAACTTTTATATGAGAAAAAATTAAATTAAATACAATTTTATAAAAACAGAAAACAACAATGAGCAAGAATTTATTTTAGAAAAAAAACGTTCTATTTCAGATGTTTCAGAAGGTAAATTGTCATATTTTTGGATGAAGCAATACGTTTGCAATTGGAATTAAAAAACAGCGAACGATTTTATGTACTTGAAAAAAGGCGATTGAAAATATTAAAATTAATTGATTTCCTTTGACGATTTGACAAACATATAAAATCTTTAAATGTTTGCGCAGAGAATAATTTCAAAGCGGATTTGGTATTTTCAATTAATCCGGAGAAATTTGTTCTGTCTCAAGAAATTATAGAAGAGGACGAAATTAAACTTGTCATGCCTTTAATCGTTGCCAGATATCGCCCAAACCCAACGGCTTTAGTAATAATGCTGCTGCAATTTTGTGTAGACAATTTTTAGCCTCGTGGGTTTTAATTAAAATGTGCACAAGTAACAGGAACCGAAATTACAACAAGCAGACGCAGACTGTCAGAATTCATAACTAAATTAGTTGTTGGTATCAACATTTTTAAAAGAAAGTCTAAGTAATATGGAAAATATATCAGTTGGCATTAATCACTTATAGGAAATGCATAAAAATAAATTGTACCAAGCATTTCCAATAGACAAAAAATTTTTTCCTACTTCTGAAACTCCTCGAACCCTTTTCCTTTAGGGCCAGTGACAAAAAAAGGCTGAGAGAGCAAACCATTCATTCATTCACCCATCCATCCGGCAAAAGCAAACATTTAGCGATCTTAATCGTGAAAACCAATATGTCACCTTTGAAAGGAAAAACACAGAACATTTTCCCGTTGTGTCATTGTCATGCCAGGCACACTCCCCGCATCAAACCAAAAAAGGGTTAAACGGGTTACGCTTAACCGCAGATCCAAGTCTTGGTCTGCAAAATACCGCGAGTCATCGGGGTCTAACACCCCCCTGAGCACCCATTTAACCCCGGCGAAAAATACAAAAAAGTGTAACATCTGTGGAAGGCAACGATCTGCGGCACCAGATACGCTCTCGCCAGTCAAATAATAATTATGCAAACCTTTTGGGCCGCTAATTTGCCGCCTATCTTAATTTAAATCGCGCTCAAAAGCGCAGTGGAAAATACACACACGAAAAATTGTTTAATTGTCGTGACATGACAATAAGCGACCCTGGAAATTAGGGTACTTTCCAGCAAGGCTCGCTCGGGGGGAACCTCGTCCGTCCGTCCGTTCTTTTTTTTCGCGTGTGGCTTGATTTTTTGGCAACGATAAGCGAGGGCTAAATTATAGGGTATGCAAATGCTCGAACTTGGTGTCGGGTCGGTCGCGTGTTCTGGATTGCTGCTGTTGTCTTTTGTTCACGAATTCTTTATGGCGCCTGCCAATGAGCGACAGTTTATGATAACATATTTGTAGTTAATTTAGTTAAATTAGTAGCGCATATGTTATGGCAGGACACAGGTTGTTGCGGCACGAAATTTTGGAATTTTAAGGCAACCGTTTCCATTTCCAAACAGGTACACACAGGTCAAAGATTTTTATATTCAAACTTTGATTACAAAAATAAAGAAATTAATATATTTACACCGCGTGGAAATTGTAAAAAGAAGTTAAAGTTCTTGGCTTAAGTATGAAAATATAATTCAAATTTTAAATAAATATTTTTTGTGGTTAAATTCATTTTTTTACATTTTCATTAAATATTCTTCAATATAACTCAATATCTTCTACGTTGAGGCAATTTTTTCGTTTCCTTGCATTATATTTATATTAATAATCCAAATATTTAATTTAACAATAATTTATTTATACTTTTCCATTTTTCTGCCAGTATAAATCACATTTTTGTGATACTTATCAAGCATTTACAGACATTTACTTCAGAATGTTGTAAAAAAAAATCCCTAATTTATTTTTGGAAACATTTTTAACATCTTGGAGCAGCTTGGAAGCAGTGAGGCTCTCCGAATAGCAATGGCCAGGAGCTCGGATGACAGCAGCGATGATGAGAACGAAGAGAACTTGAGTGAAAATCGCCAAATACTGCATTCAATTGACAGCTTTGAGGAACTCTACAAAACCTACAGGCCAAAGGATGCAAATATCGGACCAGGGCCATCGTGTTCTTCCTTAAATAAAGCCGAGGACAAATCTAAGAGCTTGAGTAGGCCTTTGTAAGTGGGAATTTATATTTTATAGAATTGTCCCGTCGATATCTCCTGGACTTTTAGCTCAAATTATCGCATAGCTTCGGGGCAAGGTAGCGGCCAGCAGCAGGGCACAGTCATGGATCATCAAGGCTATAGCTTCAGTGAATGTGAGAAACCAACCCAAGAAACCAACCCCCAAGATTACCCCACAAATTGTATCCCATCCCAAGCAGATCCCATCTGTAGAAACAGCTCACGTGCACAGATGGAGAATGATGCCTACATGCCGCATACCTCTGCCTCAGAGTGCTGCTATTGGAGCGCCGATGCTGGCGGACAGAGCCAGGCGGCACTGCCCGAAAGCGGTTCACGATCGGAGGACACTATTGTCAACCATCCAGGTGTGTGCGCCACATCAACAGCAACTGTCGGCGAGAGCCAGTCGCCCATTTCGACACAATGCTGCCCCATGGGCTCATGCTGTTTCTGTCGCATGCCAGAGCAGGGTATGCCTCCCCCACAGGAGCTGCCTTCGTCGGGTCCCATGACCTATGCGCCATTTCCATTCATGCCCATGGGCATGCCCATGTTCTGCCCAGGAAACGGGGGGCCAGCAACGAATAGCGGAATGTATGCCATGCCAAACCAAGGGCCAGCAACGAATGGCGGCATGTATGCCATGCCAAACGGGGATCCAGCACCGAATGGAGGGATGTATGCCATGCAAACTTCTACTTCAGCAAATGGTATGTATGCAGCAGCCATGGGAATGGATCAATCCTCACTCGGGGGACAACGTGGACTTGCAGGCCAGGCCGCAAACACTTCACAAAGTAATGCTGAGATCAACAACAGCTATGCAACATCCTCGACGAGTGGTTATACTCAGTCTACAGCCTCCATGGGCAGCTATCCGGGCATGCCCGGTGCTTACCAACCATCGATGGCCGGATGTGGAAGCCAAACAGATCAGAGCTTCCAGGGCCCAGAGGCTGCGGCCGCCTACGAGTATGTTCAAAAGTATAACCAAAATATTCAGCAATACTTGGCAACGGCACAGCAAAATGTGCAGCAGTCCTTGGCTCAGGCGCAGCATGCCACGCCACAGATGTTCAACAATCTACAGCCAGGTGTGGGAGCTCAACCCTATTATTCGGGCATTCAAGATGGTTTCAGCAGCTCAATGGGTCCCCAGCAGTACCTTCCCCAAGCAATGTCAGTGTCGATGCCGTCAATGAACCCCACGGCCGTGTTTGGCATGAATGCAGCCAGCAGTAGTGCCTACTATGCCTCTGCGGGCGGCGCCATTAACGATACTCTGCAGACCCAAACGGTGTACTCTTCAGATTACAAACCGATTGCTGCACAGGGCAATAATTTCAATCACTTTCCCAACGGCATGGACATTGGCTTGTCTCCCGATTCCTGTTCGGGCTTGTGTGCCGCTGGAACTGGAACAGGAGCAGGACCTGGTGCCTTTGTGCCTCCAGAGATGTGCAGTCAGCTGTACGGCATGGGCATGAATATGGGGAACAACCAATCCTTTCCACTCAATCAAATGAAGTGAGTTTAAATCTTGTATTTATTATTGTATCTTTTCTATGTAATCTGATCTTTCAGCTATGCAAGTTATCCATGTGAAATGCAGATGCCTGGCACAACTGGCACAGGCGGTGCTTATGATTCTACTTTCATTAATTCCAAATCAATGTAGACTCTAATTTTCGCTAGAAATTCACAAGCAAGGAGTCTTACATGACACACACTTGAAGCCGCACAGCAACTATTCCTTCTAACAAAATTAATTTGAACTGAATTTCAATTGGAATTTTAGCTACAAATTCTTTAGCAAGGACTCTAACATGATGTCGGGGTCACCAAACACACATTTAAGGCCACATTGCACATATTTCTCCTAACCAAATTAATATCAACTTTTTTGATACAAATTAAACATTCCAATACAAAATTGTATATAAAATTTATATTTTGGCAGGCAAAAACTTTTTCATCGGGGTCACCAATTCCCATTTAAATCCACAATATGCTGCTATAATTTTGCCAAGAAAAATTTGAGCACATTTAGCCATTCACATCCACTTTACCCCTGGCAAAAAGCCTCAGAGAACCTGAACTTCCATGGCATGCTTTCAGTCAAAGCTAATTACACTTAGCCAGAGAAAGAGCTAGAGCTAGAGCTGGGGCCAGAGTCTATTGATTTTAGCAGTAAAGTACACTAACCCATGAAAGAATACACAGCTCCCCCGCGCACACAATCAACATTTGCTGACCCACTTTTCCACCTACACTAGCGGAAAAGGGCCGGACAAACAACGCCCTACGAATGCGAAAAACGAACCAGAAAAGTGGGGCACAAAAGTGAAACGCAATATGGCCACAAACGGAGCTAAAGCTTCGTTTTAAGAGACAGATACATATCCACACATGTGGCTTGTGTCTAGGAAGCGCCAAATCAAATATCAAAGTGCCCGACAGCCAGCGAGAGAGAGAGCTTCGCTGGCCAGTTAATTGTTTGATGTTTAAGACCGATGCAAAAGGAAAAGCCTTCGTTGAATTGACAATTGACTAGCCATCCATTAAACGGTTGCTCAATGCCTTTCCTTAATCTTGTGATTCATTGTACGAGTGGAAAAACTAAAAATACAAAAAAATAAAGAACGTATGTCAACACCCACAAACGGCAGGAGGTCCAGGGAAACGCCAAGGAATGTTTGAAAAAATAACTATAAGAAACGGAATGATTTACAGAGAGATAGAGAGAGGCAACACCTTAAATTAGTGGAAAAGAAGTCATTCCGAGAGGTAACTCCTTCGATTGAAGGCGTAGAATATGATTAATGATGAATCGCAGCACTGCAACAATTGCGCTTCATTATCGACCAGTGGACGACCATCGAACGGCAGTCAATTACCGGCAGTCGATAGTCTCGCTTTACTTTGTTTTTATCCCTGTAAACCCATTCCTATGGCTATCCATAGCTCGGGTGTTGTTGTCAATGTCCTGCTGCGCTATTATTTGTCTTCTGTGTGTGTGAGTGACGAGTCTCTGGACGGTATAAATTGCTTTACGCCACTTTTGGGTCATTAACAAAATTGAAAATGCCTGGAACATGGCAGACCCATCGACCACCGACCAGCGACCTCCCATTAAATCAGTGCCACCTATTTTTGGTAGTTGGACACACCAATCGGTGAGCCTGCCTCTCCATGGGAGACCATGCGGCTCCATGGGTGATGTGGAGCAAAGTGCTGCACGAAGACTCGGTTTAACAGTTGAAGCGATAAGTAATGGATATGCAGATAAAGCGAGCAGAGATTTTTGTAGATTCTAAAAATTATATAAAAGACTAAAAGGTGAAGTTGAACATTTAGAAAATATCTCAAGCTTGAATTAATTGTAATTGCATTCCATAACCCTTTCCAAGCGAACAACTCAATGAATGAAATTTAAAAAGCGGCAGAGAGGCCACGAGTATGGCTCACTTCCTACCCAAGAACAATTTATAGGGTTTAATCCATGGTTCAAGTAGGTAGCAGGCAAATGTCCAGACGGCAACACACAATAAAGAAAGGAGATCAAAAAGGGAACAGAGTTTATGCGATTGGCTTTCACATCGGAAGGAAGGAAAGGAAGGACGGCCCTAGAGAAATCAAAAAGCGTTACAAATTTGCCGAGCAGAAGACCCGAGATACTTTCACTGAGAGGGATAGACACGGACACGGATTAGAGGGCAGGCAACGGGCACGTGACTTCCCCTGGAAAATAGAGAGCAGGCAATGAGAGGCAGTCAGTCAGGCCTTTTGTTTTGTATCGAAAGCCGATTATGACTAGGGTCGGTCCCGAAGGCGATTTACACTTCATTATTATGAATTATGACCCCAGAGTGACGCCGGGCCGGTCAGACTGGTCATCGCTTAATTATGTCACTCATTTTGGGCGAAATATATTAATTTCTCCGATCCCATGCAAATCAATTCGTCGGCACTCGTACTCATCTCCCATATCCATATCGTTTGACATCTGATGGCTGTGACAAATTCTGTGCACGCGCCGCAAACAGATCAAAGTGAGGAAATATTGGGATGGGGGTTGCGAGTTTCATCCCATTTCCCTATTCAAATCGCACAACAAATGCAATAAATGTGCTTGGACATAGGTCAATGGTTGCTACTTAGTCAAATGTCCAATGGCTGTCGGCTCCGAGTGTACCCGCTTAGCCTGGGAACATTTATCCCCGCAACGGATTCGAATTCTCTTTGCCTTGAAAAAATATTTCCTGAAAATGTTCACATACAGAACTACATATGTGTAAGAATAAGCCAAGGACTGGTCTACATTTTTAATTGATTTCAAATCGATATAAACAATCGGTAAAATTCATCGCACACACAGGTTTTACCCATTACTGAGATAAATGTACGTAAATGTCATTTCCAGTTGGTCGGTTCCAAAAAGTGTTGTCTCTGTGTTGTTTTTCTAAATCAAAATGCTTTCTGAATTACCCCTTGAGATGATTGATAAAGTGTTCGGATACCTTGAAGAGAAAGACAAACTAAATTTGGCCCAAGTCAACCAACAACTTGAATCTGCATTTGCACACCACGCTCGCGAAGCATATAAGAAGCTTCAGTGCGCCAAGTATACCAACGACCAACTAAAAACAATACTCACAACATGCGGCCCGACTGTTTCTTGCTTAATTTCAAATAATTATAATCTAAATTATGTAACTTGCAAATTAATAGCAAAGCATTGTGTTAACCTGCAATATTCTACGCAAGTTATTAGTGATTTAAATTTCGACGCATGCAAATTTGTGCTAGCAATAAAAGGACTCCAAAATATTACTTTATTATTTAACATTTCATCGGACTATGAAGAATCGGATCTCCTTCAGTACATTAATGCAGACTGCAAAGCGTTGAGTGTACAAGCCATTTCAGACTATCAGGGTAAGACAAAAATCGTTTAGAAAACAATACATTTCTTGACATCTGCACTACATTTTTTTAGCTCAGAAATTACGAAAACTAATTAACTTGGAAGAATTGCACGTTGCTCCGAAATACTACATCCGAAATATTTTTAAAATCGTTTCAAAAATGAAAAAACTTCGCGCCTTACATCTGTATAATTACAAAGAATGTCTTACATCTCCAAATCAATATGTTGAATATACTGAGTTGGAAGAATTATAATTAGAATACAGTACTTGCAAAATTTACACAACGTTGCCAAAGTGTCCCAAGCTCAAAGTACTGAGATTGATGGTTCCTTCTTTTATGGACTATCGTGACATTGAACGGTACGCAGACTCACTGGAGCATCTACAATTGTATTATTATGGTACTCTGCACCATGATCTCTTCGCCTCAATTTTAATAACTGTACTAAGGGAGTGCAAAAGGAAGCATTATCTGGAGGCAAGTTCACGCACCATATACCATGTGTTCCATCAACACCTAAACTCATTTATTGACACCTTAAGAACAAATGGTTTTAGCAAGGAGAGACGTTTTGTATTGAAAGAGATGGGTTGAGAAATGGCAAGATTGGTGAGTTTTATTTTATCATTAAAATTGAAAAGACTTTATCTTAATAGAAACTATTTGTATTGCAGAGGAACGATTTCCCAGACTCCGAGGTGTGGGATTTAATTCGTTGTGAAAAAATGGAAATGTAAAATTGTTTTCTGTACATTTTACAGCACAATTTAATTGTATATATTTGTATTTTCACTCTTGGAAATGCACACAATATGATTCGGTCATCTTTCTCACGGTGTTTAAGATGGATTTTAGTGCGCCCTTCCGCTTCATAAATTCCTTGCAAAATAAATGCCGAACCCTTTGGCTAAGTGGCAAACATCAAGGGGATCATCGTTGGGCGTTACAAATGACGACGACAAATTACACACACCAACTGCTTGTGTGTCTTCGGGTGCCTTTGGGTATTTACGAGAAATTTGCAAACAATATTGATTTCGAAGCTATCAAAATAAAAATTAATCAATGCACTTAAAAGTGTAAAAAAAAAACAACAAAATAAAGAAGGAAACCCAATCATGTGGAAAGGTGGTGGAAACGGAACCCTTTCTCTACGAATAAAAAATAGAATCCCCCTGCCTCTTCCAGGACTTTAAAGTACTTTACTAATTTATAACTTATGACCTCTGCACCCATGGACAATTTTCCATGCCACTACAAAGCAGAGCAAGAAGCCAAAATTTGACATGAGTGGCGGTCGGTTGCATAAACCATAATCATGTATGTGCAACACAAAAAACGAAGCTAAGTAGTACACCAAAATAAACCCCTTCAGACGGCACATGGAACATGGGACATGGGTGTGTGTGAGTGCACCCTCCTCGCACACATGTCAGCAAGCGAATTAATCGAAGAGAAGTGATTTATTTAGCGCTCGGACAGACGCAAACGCTTCAGTGACCCACAGCCAAAAAAAAGGGTTATGTTTCCCTCCGTTTTCGATTCGCACCCAAATCAAATTTTAAACTGTTTTCCAAACTGCACCGAGAACAGTTACGGTGTACGGTGTAGGGTGTGGTACCTCTCTTTCATGCCATTAATGGGCTGGGCAACCACCAGGAGGGTTGGTCGCCCCTCTGCATTCTTTTTGGGTTAATTTTGCGTTTTTTTACTGTGTGAAATTTTGTTGCCTATTGCACTTTTTTTCTCCTCAAATTCACGCTGCATTTTATTTATTTCCATGGAAGAGAGGGGGGATGTGACTGTGTTGTGAGCGGCTCCTTTCAAAATATTTATGACTTGGCTTTTTATGCGTTTTCTTCGATGTTCTTTCATTTCGAAGGTTTTTTGATTGATTCGAGTGGAAATGTTGTGATGCATTCAATTTGCTGTAAATTTGCAGCAATTAATAAAATCTAAAATCGGCAGAAACCATAATAAAACGGTATACAAAAGTATAAAGTATGCTCTTGCTTTTCTGTGGGAACTTTTCCAAGGAACAGCTGCACTGCAACGGAGCTGGAAAAATACATAAAAAACGACAAGAGAATATTTTAAAGAATCGAAAGTTGAGAGATTTATTTTCTCATTTATTTTGGATAGAAAAAATCCAGGAGAAAAGTTAAAAGTAGTCAACAGAAACATAGAAAATGTACCATAATGTTATTTACTTTGTGTTATTTTTGTGCCATTGGGAACAATTATTTTATAAACTAAAAACACACCCAAAATAATGCAATATTTCATTATTTTCTCTTATAAAACATTTTCTCGCCAGTCGCCTGCTTATGAACCTTTACTAAATGGTACAAAATACATTTGTAACCCTTTAGGTGTGTGACCCCGTACACTCTGAATTTGTGAGTCCCATATCTGCCTGCCTCTACCTGAACTAATAGGCGTGCAGCGTGCAATGTGCTGCATGCCACCGAATTTACAAAGAGAAATTGCATTTTGCGAAACTCAATTGGGTGGAACTAATTTCTTCTGTGCGACTCTTTGACTGGATCCGATCGGTGCGTTGGCGTTGATTTTGCTTTCGATATTGACATATTTATTTGGACGGTCGACCCTTTTCGCAGAGGCGCAACCAATTGTTGGCTCATGGGTTAATAGATTTTTGTGGTGTTTACGTGCACTCGAAAATCTTTTATCACACATATCCCCCGGATCCCTGACCAAAGGCCACTCTTTAAATGAGTCCTAATGACATCCGTTGTGTGGCAGATAGGCATGCCAGGCAGTAGTACGAGTAGCAGTCCATTTATTGTTTTTCATTTCCTAATCTCGTCTGGGGCGGCACATTGTTTGGACGACAGGATGTGTGTGTTAGAGCCTGTGTGTGTGGTTAAGGGTTGGCCAAGTCAGTGTCTGTCTGTCCCCTTTCCGCCGCGATACGATCGAAAATTTACGATAAATGCTTTAAAAATTCTATACACCTCACAATGGAACAAAGATATTTTTCACTTTGCTGTTAAGTGAGCATGGCCAACTGAATTTGTTAGAGATCATAAATTGTCCAACATGAAAATAGATTAGATGACATCATTTCACATCATATGTGAGTGCGAGTGCGTTTGCTCTTTGTTGTTCAGTTACAGATTCACATGCGAAGGAGTTGGATATGTTGGTGGCTGTATCTGGGGGTAGATTTCTTAAGGGAATAACTGCACCTGCTTGTAATGAGGGGGGAGGCGACAAAATCTCTGCCGCAAAATTTGTAAGCAATTATTTGTATGGGAAAAAGTTGACTCCCAAAACAGAACCCCCAAAATATCATCAATCTCTGTTTGCTACTGTTACTCATAAAAGCGCATGCATTTAAATTAGACATTTAAGCCAACACTCTACCCCCACGAAAAGGGGGGAGAGAGTGAGAGAGTGAAGTGTCAGCAGCAGGACTCTCCGCGTCCGGAAAACGCTTAATAGGATTTTTACAATTTTTACTATTTTCCTTGCGGCAATTGGCAGTCGACAGTCGCTACTGGTTACCAGTCGGTTGCTCCTTTTCTCTCTTTTCTCTCCTTTCTGCATTCAGCATTTTTTTTTTTAATTTCCCAATATTTTGCCTTTCACCAGTAACACAACAAAAAGGGGTTAGAAAAATGCCAGTGCCGCACCCCTGTGTGGAAATTCTTTTACACTTTTGTCTTTCAGTTCTGTTTTTTTTTTTGTCGCTGTTGTTCAACACACAAACACACACAGGATATGGTTATTTCTGTTCCTGTTGTTAGGGTTTCATGCACCGCATAACATTAAAATTCAGATTTTGATTGATCATCGCGAAGGATGTGATGTGAGGGTATGGCATGGGATGCTAACTCGCACCCAAGTGTGGTGGAACG
This sequence comes from Drosophila subobscura, assembly GCF_008121235.1. Taxonomy (NCBI): domain Eukaryota; kingdom Metazoa; phylum Arthropoda; class Insecta; order Diptera; family Drosophilidae; genus Drosophila; species Drosophila subobscura. The sequence goes on from NC_048532.1 coordinate 9,617,570, forward strand.
CTGTGAAGCGAAGGCATTTCACATCTGTGGAATGGGAAGGAACAGTCTGATGTTGATTTTGAGTTTGTTTAAAGCTTGTACCGACAATGTTGTAAATTGGTTATTGCTGAATTTTAAGAGCGGAATGAGAATTAGCATAGGAAGACATTCAAAACTCTAGGAAAAGGAATGTAATACTTTATTAAAGTAATTTATGTTCTATCTGATTTTTAAATTATTTAAAACTACAGAGGTGGTACCTAGCAAGATTCCCTGACTGCTTCTGCATTTGCATACAACATTAAACACGATTCCTAAATTGTAGAAAATCAGCCATGGGTAAAGGCACCAACAGACCAACCGATTCCTTTACCAAATCAATCGAAATCCTTTTAAAGTATTTCTATATGCAAATATTCCTTACTTACTCGTGGAAGACGCGTCACGCTAACTAAACTTTCCCAGGAAAATTTACAAACATTTCACGAAAACTCTTTTTTGGCTTTCACCGAAACCACTTAAATATGCAGGCACAAGGTGGGGTAGAATTCAGAATTCGATTAGCTACAAATGCATATTGATGGAATAATTGAGCAATTCTAATGAACCACAACAAACGGCAGGGAAGTCCAACAAATTGCATTGGATTTGGATTCAGATTGATGGAACGTTTTCCGTCTTTTTTTTTATTTTGTTCCAAGGAACCACAATATTTGCATGTGATTGACAACAGGGTTAATTGAGTGTGAGTGTCTCGGGCACATGGCATTTGCATACAGAGCCGTCGGTAGAAAACAAACATTTATTATAGAAACATAATAGTGATTCTGTAACTATGATTTCTGGTAACCCTTTCGGGTTGTACTGTACAGTACAACCATTAATTCGTTTGACAGGGTGAGAGTTGAGCTGAGCTGAGGTGACTGATGATGGGGTGTTGAGTCAAGGTGAGAGATCTCATCCTCCGCCTGCCCCGGCACAAATGTCATTTCAATGAATATATAATTGGAAATTATGTGAATTTTTTTTTCTTCTATTTTGTATGTGGCGTTTGGTTTTGTTTTTTCCTTTTTTCTGTTAAATTTACATATTTTTTCGCTCTCTTTGGCAGATCCTCTGCCTTTAATTAATGGTGTCTCCTGATATTTGGCGTACATGTGCTGGCTGGATCATTAATCAGGCCTTCTAAGTAGGCTGCTTGAACTCATTAACCCTTTTGTTCGCAGTCCCCCCCGACAGAAGGTTTGTGTCTTATATAAATATTTGCATTGCCGCGAATCCATGAGAATATCTCTGCTGCCTTGCTGCGCAATAAATGAACAACAAAAAAATATAAAAGAGAAAGCACAAAGAACAGATATCCTTATTAATGATCCTGATGAAACCTTTTCCGCAGTTTTAATTAGTGGAAACCCCGAGAATCTTGCATCTTTCGACCCGCTGGGAAAAGTCTCTTTTGCTCTCTGCCACTCTCTGGGCCATATATCAAATATTGTATTTGGATTTCCCTTGGCCTCCTATCAAGATGCCCATTACGGCCAATAAGTGGCCTCTCATATTATGCCATATTTTGGAAATTGCTAAAAAAAGAATATCCAAAGCGAAAACAAAGTTTTGTGGAAAAGTGCCTGCCGATAAACACGAATAAAACATTTGAGGTACATTATGTCAGGCGGTAAGAATTATTGGTTTCAGATTGTTTTCCCCAGATAAACCCCTGAGTTATGGGGCCAAACGCAGCGGGCAATAAAAAAAATATACGCGACAGATGAATGCTACCAAAACAAAATAAATATCTTTATCCGGGGGTTGCAAATCAAAAGGAAATTTCTGCCACATTACATAAAATATATAAGATTATTTTGCAGAAAATATCTCAAAGTTTCATTCATTTTTTAATCATTTTTCTATACTTCTAGAAACCTTCCAAATCAGAGTAAATAAATTAAATATTTTCACATTTAATTCGAAACTTTTCACAGCGCAGAAATCGACAAGCCAATTTTATCCTTGCGATCGGGGTCACCAAAATTATATTCCTTCGTTCCTTCTCTTACATTTTTTTGTACTTACTTTCTATTTGACATTCTTATATGTATGTAGTTACCTGCAAGTAAAAGATAGGAAAAATAATTATTAGAACATTGGAATTATTTTGTACATATGTACATTTAAATCGAAATAAATTTCCCTTCCCTCAACGAAAAATACTAAATTCAACTCATCTTTTGCTCAATAATTCATAATTAAAACATGCAAATAGAATTGATACAGTTCACATGACAACAATAAGGTTAAGGATGAAGCGTAATCCCTCCTCGTAGACTTATGCGGGTAGATAAACAGTTGGGTTAAACTTAACCCTATCGCAGAGAACAAAAGTCACGCGAAAAAGCACACAGAAATCGTATAATTAATTGCCTGGTAATTCAGTTGTGTGCCTAAACATCATTAATATCTATAAGATTTGACGAGAGACAGAGAGCTACCAGAGACCTTGTAACCCACCACTTTTGACTACTGGAACCCGCATCTAGCCTCAAGCTGGTTCGCAGCCAATTTCAATTAAACGCGCGGATTAAAACACTGAAATTGGTACTAAGACGACTTTTGGCACTTTGTCGTCTCGCCGACAAATTGGGATACATGTTCTATGTTATGGTAAATGCTGTATGAATCATTAATAAAAATCATAATAGAGGCGTGGCGAATGACGTCACGTTTTTGTGATTAGCAGACGGAGCGACAGAGTCAAAAGGATTGTTGTGGGTTGCCCCTGATAAAAATGTTTCTAATTAGTTTTTTTTCTTCTCCCACTTCCTTGCCAACATCTAATGCATTTTGATGATCTGACAGTGAGGCGTCGTCTTATGCTTCAGTGCGTCTCACCGTTCCGTTCTGAAAGTCACAGAACCGAAGGAAGTGTGGCTAATTTGATTAATCGGGAGCTTGGCAGCTACTGTACTGTAGTGTGTATCATATTAATAATATTTTGGACAAAAAGAATTTGTCATAAGGAAGGGATTCTTCAATGAATATTTATTTAATGAGAAATTTAATTTAGAGAGAAAAAATGTGAACGAAAACAGAAACAGACAGACTTAAATTAAATATTCGGGTTTTAAATATGAACAGAGGTGAAACAAATTATTTGTATAAATAATTCTATCAACAACAATTCTATCAAATCAAATTTAAACGTAAAACGCTTTAAAATAAAAAATGTGTAAGTAATTTGACGGAAATATATTTTTTCTAAACTGGAAAATATTTAATTAAAAGCTGAAAAATATTTATTTTAAACACTTAATATTTGTATGTACCTAGGTAGATAAAATATTTTCATATTTATGTCGAAATTAAAGACACTTTATTTTACACAATTTCCACTCGCAGGGCATTTTCTCTGAGTGTAGAATTAAAATCCAGCTCTCTGGCTCAATGCCTCTCACGCAGTGGCACATACAGAACATTAAATTAGGAAAATACATCAAATTAATGAATAAAACACTGAATTTTACGCGATTAAAAGAAGAACCGCTTCCTCCCCGAAAGCCCAAGAGATATTCCCCTGACCAAAAGATCAACCTAAAACCCTATAAATGACAATAAAAAGCAACACATTTACATAACTTCTCAATTCACGAAAAGAGATCCAGCAGCAGCAGCACATAATTATGTCTTTGAAAATGTCTCATACATAATTCAACAAATTTTCCGCCTTAGGAAACAAGTTTCAATTTTTTTCGCTGGAGAAAAAGGAACGAAAAATTAAAGACAAATAAATAATTTTATGCAACAAGAACATAAAAATTTCCGCACCATATAAATGTGACCGTTGGTCATAAATATTCAAATTTCACCAAAAAAAAAAAAAAAAAGCGGAGCAGAGCATCGCAACGCACATCCCAAGTGCCGTTGCATCAATCATGGCAGAAAAACAGGCTCATTAAAAACCGTAGAACGGAAATTGGTTTCATCGTGTCTTGCAGGCCGCGCACATCCTGTCCCGCCATGTCCTGTCCAGGCTGACCAGGATATATGTGGGGCATTTGCATATAAAAAACATTTCATCGCAGCAAATTGCATGTAAATGGAGTTTTTCGGTTCCTCCCTTCCCCGCGAGCTGCAATCGCCGCCACTAATTATGCTCATTCAAAGAGCGTTGGGATAAATCTTCGGCGAAAAATCCTTCACCAAACTGTCCCATGAACTGTCCCATGGTGGTGGGTCCAGCATCCGGCTGCTGGACCAGTATCAGTATATGGCTGGCTGTGTCCTGCCTATAAATTTTCAAATTATTCCCAGCCTCGCTTCCCGGTACAACGTGTTAATGTCTAACCCTTTGGGCCTGTCCTTATACGCGTCCTTGTCACCGCTTGACACTAATGTCCCGCATTACAAACTGTTGAGCAATTTAATTTAATGTATACTCGGTCTCGGACTTGCTCTTTTTGCAGCAGCAACCCGAAAATTCTCAAGATTTATACCAGCAAATTTACATGGCTCATTTTTTTAAAGGGGTTAAGTTCCAGGCAACGCGCGGCTTTTGCGTTTCATTTTGAATAATTTATTGCCTTTGACGAATATTTTCGCTGCGGTTTTTGGTGTTATTTTTGGTTCATTAATTGTAATTTTATGGCCGAGTTTTGATTTAATTAAGTTGCACTCGAAACTGAAGGGCCGTTCTTCGGTGGTAAATGAGTTGGAATAAATGAAGTTGGAAAGGGAGTACCAGCACTTAGCCACCTGGCATTGGCATTGGGTTGCTGCTAAAGGTTTAAGGATACAAGTTAATTGTGCGCTTGTCCCCTCCCTCCCTGATTCAACTTAAACAAAGCTCCGACGATGGTGGAAAAAGTTCATTATACCCGCTAGGGAAGTCTAATCGGCATAGCCATAGCCTTACTGTGGCTGTCTGTGCTGGCTGTCAATCAACCTTATGACTTCTAATGACAATTCACATTTTGGTTTTTATCGTGCGTCTGTCATCAATAAATTAACTCAATCCATTGCCAATGCCAGCACGCGATTGAGACGAAGACAAAAGCTGCACACAAATCGGAGAAAAACGCTCAAATGAGCTGCGATTTTTTATTACATTTGTCGGCGTCAGCGTCGTCATTTCACCTTTTGTCGCATGGACTACGAAATGCCAATGCAGACGAACCTAATTTCATTTTATTTATTTATTTATTTTAGCCAATGACAGCCAAAAACGATTCCCCCGCCAGTTCGATACGTTTCGTTTCAATTCGGTTCAATTCGGTTCAATGTTTCGCATTTTACAACATTATTTAATACGAGTATTGGCTGATCGTTGCTGCCCCACCACCACGTTCGGTTGTCAGTGTCAGGGTTTTTACCGTCTCTCGTGTCGTCTCTCCGTGACTTTTATGCGCAATTGCTTGCTAATGGCCCCGCACTTGGCAGTGCAGCAGAGGCAGGCGCTACTGTAGCGTCATTCGCCTCATCATCATCATCATCATCATCGGCAGTGCCATCTCGAGACACATTCCGATTGCCCCGCGGGCAAGTTGCATTTTTCACTTGGCTGTCAACACTGCCAACGACAGCCAGACAGCTAGTCAGCCACATCAGCAGCAGCAGCAACAGTAGGGGCACATAAAAGAAACTTGGCTGCCCACAGCAAAACAGGAGACCCAGACCCAGACCCAGACCCAGAACCTAAGAAATGGCAGGGAAGTTCCTAAAATTCCAAAAACCCAGCAAAATTATATAAAAATCAGTAACCAATAAATATTTAAAAAAGAGAATTTTAATTTAATTATTATTTATTTTTAAATTTATTTAATTTACTCCAAGAGTATAAATTGTGCAACGAAACTTACATTTTGAATTTAAAATGAAAATATTTGAAATATATTTGATTTAATATTTTAATAAAACATTTTTTATTTAGATTATATATATTTTCCACAAATATTGTATTTTATATTTATTTTTAAGGGATTTATTCATATTTAAATTAAATAAAAAACAGTTTTAAAAGAATTTAAATTGATATCAACATGAATAATATTTAATTTCAAATTTATGCATTAACAGCCGGATATTTAATTTAAATATGTTTTTATTTTCTTTCTAACTAACTACAGAAACTTCCCTCGCCATGGCCAATCGCCCAGCCAAGTTCTTGGCCAAGTTCCCAGATAAAATCGTCCGTCATTGAGTGGGTGAATGGATGACTTGGCCCCACCAACCCATCCGACGATTGAGTTCCCCACCACCTGTCTGCGCTGATTGAATGACTGAATTGGTGAGTGAGGGGGCAAGGAAGGTGAACTTGTGGTAGCTCCCATATAGTCTGATTATCCGCCAGCTAATCCGATGGACCCGTGCCCGTTCCGAGTGGGAAATAGTTTTATGAGCGGAAGACACCTCAGCCCCTGCGGCAGTATCGCAGTCGTAAAATCTTAATATATGAAATTAAGCTGTCATAAATTTGCTTTAATGCGCTTTAACTTAATTGCCAGCAAAAGAAATTGCAATGAAAATGAAATTCCTTTAACTCTTGACTACTACGGCAGGTGTGTCGGTCGGTTCGGCGTGGGGTGGAAAAGCCGTAAAATAAAACGTGAGGGAGTGCATCAGGTAGATTATTAAAATATATTCAGTGAGTTCAGAGAATAATGTTCCGGGTGCGTTGCGCTCTCCAATTTCTAAATTTGTCGCATGAAAAATTGACATTTTAATGTCAGAAGAAAGTGGGGAAAGAGGAGCTACTTCTCGTCTCTCTTGTCTAATTGGAAACTTCTCTCAAATCTTCATTAATAATCCAGAGGGGAGACAACTGGGCATTAAATCAATTAATTTGAATAGTTGTGCCAACATTTAGAGCAATTTTTCAGTGACGTGAACCGCGCGTGTCCCTCTTCAGCGGGGAGAATCCTTGACATTTAGAAGCCCTGTCATTGATTTGGGGGCGCGCACACTTTTGTCAAGATTTATGGCTGCAGGGGGCGGGGCGGTTGTCTGTGTGTCTATGGGGGCACGCTTCACCGCCTGCATCCCATAATTAAGTGTCAGCCATGGTCTTGTGACTTTACTAATTCCAATCAGCAACCAACCAAAGAATCCGCATTGATTCCTACTCAGACAAGACCATAATGTTCAGATCTTGATACACATGGGCCTAGTCTGTCGCGGTCCCTAGCTCTGGCTCTCCGTTCTATGATTTATGACTGTTGGGGGGGAAGGGACGGTACAGCATGTCTGATCTTTAGCTAAGACCAGGAAATGGTTTCAAGCATGAATTAGTAGGGTATTCTCGTGTCCAAGGCGCGCATATGTAAACTTTTAAATTGAACTTAAAATCTCCTAAAACTTCCTAACAAAAAATGCAATAAATTCTCACGTTCCATCATCCATCTGTGCAATGAATAATTTGTTAATTAATCATGTAAAAAACTTGAATTTTTCGACCATAAAACTTCTACAAGTTTTCCTCGTGCATTGGCTGCTGCGCTTTTACCTCAGGACTACAAAACTACAAAAAAGGGGGAAAAGAACTCCCAAAAATTCAATTCAGCAAGATTAATGATGTTTTATGAGACACTAACAATAGCAAACCGAAAATCAACATCAAAAGATTCAGACACATCACTCAGGCCAAGACAGTCGTCAGTCAGGGAGTCCGTCAGTCAAGACAAGTCGGTCTGCAGCATCCGTTGAAATTTACCTTGGTCATCGCCACAGACAATGGACAATGGGTGGCGTTAATAATTCTTGTTTCAATTAATTGCCATTTTGTAGCCCTTTCCACAGCCACAGCAGCATCATGCTTCAGCCCCAGCCTCAGTTACTCAGTCACAGTCTCATTTCACAGTCAAAAAAAAAAAAGAAAACAAAACAAAAAGGTGTTCAGTCAACACCTTGACCAACCCAGTCAAAGGGCGGCGACGCTCTGTCTGCCAGTGATGCTGAGGATGACCAGAGAGGTTGCATCTTGTATCTTGTATCTGTTCTTCGTGGGTCTCTCTCACTTTCTGTGTTGTGTGAAGTGCCAAGACGAATTTCAAGTTTTTGTTTAGGATGATTAATCCTTTCGGTTCTTGTTTGGTTGCTTTTTATGCGCAATTTGCTTTGATTAATTTTTGTGAGACATGATCTCCACTATTCATGAGCTTCTTCAGCTTTACAAATGAAGGGACTCGACCGACTCTCCTTTCTGATGGATCAAAGGGTTAAGCTAAGCGGAAGATATGCGTGTGGATAATGTGGTTATTCTTCTCATTGATTATGATCAAGCATACTTATATGGAGTGTGGTACAGCTAACAGTATTTCTGGTAAATAAATCTTTTCACTAAAACTGTGGTAATATTTTTTTGAATCATCAAAGTGGTCTGTAAGAGTCCTAAAGGGTTTTATTACGTGAATATATATTTTTTTAAATAATTACAAAATATTTAAATCAAATATTCTGTTTTAAAATGCAAATTTGTATTTAGTTTTTAAATATAAATAATTTCGATTAAAATTCTAAAAAATAGTATAAAATACTATAAAATAAATAGAATATATTCAAAATCAAGGAAATATCTTTTATCTTATTGTGAAAATATTTTAATGGTAATTATATTTATTTAAGAGAAATATAATATCTATAGATATTTTAAGGATTTATTATAAGTATGAAATATATTTCATTTGACTACTAATTGACTAATATTGAATAAATATGTTTATTTTAAACATCAAATATATTTACTCAGATGAAAAAAAATCATATTTCATTTGCTTATTCCCCCTGTTCAATGTTTCATTGAAATAATAGTTATTTCCCCATAAATTTGTCAATTAGCAACTGAATAATCCACTTTAATTTATTAAAGCTGCAAAGACCAATGCCTTTGACATTGGCTTTTGGCATTGACATTCCTCCAAGCTCTGTCGATTTTTTAATATCTTCAAGTGTCCAAAAAGAATTCCCATACAGTTTTTGGCGCCCATAAATTCCCATTGAAAGGCTTAAAGTGCGCTCGGGCTACAAGACAATCTCATAAAAGACATTACAGTCAACGGGCAAAATAAAAAGCCAATCAAACGGAGACAACAACAGATCCACTTGAACTTGAGCTTCGGCGACAGATGACAGACGACCCAGACCCCCGAGAGAGAGAGATTCTTTGCCAAATCGTGCGTATAACTGCGTCAGCGACAGCGACAAACAGAACAATTTACATATTGACAAGGCTGTCAATGCTTATTCGGGGCAATTCATTTCAAGGGGTTACCGGATTTCTTTGTGTACGCGCAGATAGCCACAAAAATGCTTTGACATAATGCAATTTTCAGACGAGACGACGACGACGACAAGGAGACCAGCAGCAGCAGCAGCAGCATATGAAGAGAGATGCTACGCTGTTCCGATTGCATCTGTCAGATGTCAGTGTGATGCCTGAGCATATTCCCGACTCGTGTCAGAGGATTGTGTAAGGTAATATCCACTCGAGAAAGTCGTCGTCGTTGCTCCTGTCAGCACCTGATTGTGTCTGAGCGCATTCGTTCGGTGCGAGAGTCAGATGTAATTTCTAGTCAAAGTCGCTCCCATGCACCAACCCTTTCCATTCGAGGAAAAGTCAAACAAATGCAGTTTAACACTTGCCGTCTCCAGGCGCCCCAAACTGCTCCTCCCAGTTCCCAGCCGCCGCCTTGAATGTGGCGTGTAACTGAAACATGCAACATCCAGTGCATTGAAATGCCCCACCAACCAAAAAAAAAACCCCCTATCCACCCTATCCACATCCACAGCATACGCACATCAAAGTAAAACTTTTTCCATATAAAAACGCACCAGGGGGTCCCGTCCGATTCGGTTCTATGCTCTGCTATGCCATGCTAGCTCCACTCTTTGCCCTATGCCCTAAAAACAGTTGAGAGTTCTATGGATTTTTGTGTACTTTTTGGCACTGATAGAATTTTAGTCTGATTATTTAATAAAAAAAAATAACCAACCAAATCAATTAAATAATTATGTTAATATTTATTCAGCACTATACAATTTTGCACTCTAAAAAATAAATTCATAAATAAAAAATAGGGAACAAAGCCTAAACCATCAAAACCTTTTAAAGTTCTAACTAAATATCGTCTAAAATAAAAAGATTAATTTGTTCTGTAATGTATTCGTAAATTATAAAAATATATTATATATTATTATAATAAATTATATAGACCAATAATAATTAAATATATATGACTTCATTTTAACCTCCCCAATTTACCACGAACCATTATTTTCCATTCAATAAAAACTCAAGTATCAACTGTTGAGGTCTCTACTCTGTAAAAGTGCCACTGAACAGAATCTATTACTAATCTCTCTCACAATCAACATTACGGAAAGGGCATCCAAGATTCCATTACCTTCGCCTTTGCCATTATCCCTCTTGTCTGGCTCCCCTTCCTGTTTGCATCGTGTCATTTCTTCGTGTGTCGCTTTCTTTCAATTGAATTCTTTCTTATTTTTCCTATTTCCTACTCCTCGACACGCACTCACTCACTCTCTGTCGACCTCCCTGCCCGTTGCTGGTTCGTTCCATTCGTATTGTGCTCTTATTTTTCGGTTAGTGCTTCAAACACCTATGCCGACATCGTCTGTGCGTCTTTCGCCTTTAATTAGCGGCCCGATTTATTTATTTACTCTTGTTCTGTGGGTTTAGGGCCCAAAAGTGACTTGCTCGTTATTGGGCTGCTCAAGAGTTTCCATCACTGGCGGATGCGATTGATGCTCGGTGCTATATTGAATTACATTTGATTCCGAGGAGCTGAAAGAATGTTCCCCGGGCCTGGTCGATGTTTGTTCAATAAACATTCTTTGTTTTTGTCGGAGATTATAAATTAGTTTCGGTCAGGGAAATGAATGCAAAGTTTCGTTCTCTCAATGATTTGATTAAAATGTTTTTTCCAAGGGCTGCAGCAGAAGGCAATAAATGTCTAATAAAAATATAATTATTGCTCGCCCACCTTTTCGCCTTTTGTCCGTGTTCCCACAGCAGTTTATCTTGGGGTTTTATGTGTGCCTTCCTCCCCCAGCTGTTCTCTATGTGGACGAGTCCTCGGTGGTTAGGCCACTCCTGCACATAAATTAAAGCGAGTGTATTTTATATCCACTTCCCTTGCTCACTCTCTCCATTGTTTCACCATTCTGTATAGTAATTTTATGTGAAAATTTGTTTATTAAGTAGTCTTTGATAGTTTCGTGGGCAGCGAAGGAACGCTCTTCCCCGGAACAGTTTAATTTATTGCCCAATTTTTTGTATCGGGTGGGAGTTGCAATTAAATGGGTGCGGTTTTCCCATTAAAAGGCATATAAATTTATCTAGCATTAGTCTTGATTTGTTTTCACTTGTAATTCCTTTTTCTTTTATTTTTTCAAGTGTGATGTGTTTTAGAATTTGTTTTGGGATTATTTTTCGAACGATTTATTTGTATGTTTTGTGGCTGTCAGCACTTCAGTCACATACATTTATGGAAAAACACATCCCCCTCTCAAGCATCCGCTAATTAATTAATAACATATTTCATTTACAAATCTAGATAGAAATTTCGAATAATTCATTACAGCTTCACACCTCTCGTCGCCTTGCCCATTTCTCTGAATTTGTTTTAACATTGGTTGAAGTTTTGTTGTTCCCCCAGAAGAGATTCCACGCTTTTTTCTGTTTCTATATTTAACGACAAATGGAGCAATAAAAAGGCGTCACCTTGGCAGCATGTGGCAGGCAACAAAAAAAAGGGGAGCAACAAATGCTTCCCACTTGAGGCGCATTTCGTGTATAGTGGAGAGGTGTTGGTGGAGTGCACCGATCGAGGTGATCTCTAAATTACACTTTTGTTTGGATTTCTATTTGCGGGGGGCCACAATGTTAGGAAAATGCTCCCCAGCAGCGTTTCCAATTTTAACTGCATATTTACATAAGTGGCAGCTGTGCAGTCTAAGAGGAATAACCTTGTGAGCCAAGTTGATTTAATGCTGATCCAACAGTTTGCTAGAGAGCTTAGCTAGTAACATACCAATATGTCACATAGATCCTATAAATATCTGTATTTTTGTTTAAAAATTAAAATATTATATTTAACATTTAATTTTAAAATATATTTGATCTATCTATTCTCAGTGATTTTTAATTAAATCCTGCACTCCACAGTCTATTTTTAGGTATCCCGTCAGAAAAAAAAAGTCAGCAGGGGAAAAATAAATAACAAATAAAATAAGCAATAAAATAAATATTAAATTAAATAGATAATAAAAATAAAATAAAACCAAAAATAGTTAAGATAAATCAAATAAAATATATAATAAATAAAATAAATATTATATTAATATTTCTTTCATTACGTCACATTGCATATTCAATAAAATAAATATTCAATAAAATAAATATTCAATAAAATAAATATTCAATAAAATAAATATTCAATAAAATAAATATTCAATAAAATAAATATTCAATAAAATAAATATTCAATAAAATAAATAATAAATATAATAAAAAAAATGCCCATAATTTCTGTAAATACAATTTGTTTTAAAAAAACGATTTAAGGACATTAAATTATCTAAATGGCTATGGTGATGCCAATCTTTTATCAATTCGCATCTATAGAATTTCCATTTTAAATCCATAAATCCAAGCATCGGATGATATATGGACAAAACTTTTATTTACTGACAAAGGCACGGGGCCCTCTATGCCATATGCAAGTGGGTCAAGGGACCGGGACCGGGACCTCTTCAACAACCTGCCAAACCACTCGGCCAAGTGCGCAATCCTCTTTGACCAGAAGGGTTACGCACTCCCGTTCGGCTACCCCTTTACCCGATGTCCAGTCTTCAAACCTCATTCCAACAGACAACCACAGACGAGTCCCTTGGCCATCCTCGAGTGTCAGCTTGCGGTAATATTTCATTTCTCTGTCCAACTCGTTTTTTGGTCGATTCTTTTCTTTGGGTCGACTTGCGGTTCGGTTGTGTGGCGGGCACAGAAAAACAATGCCAAGAAAACCCGTCTTGAAGTGGCATCCAATGGACATTTACATTTACATTTTTATTACAAACAAATTCGCTGCGGTTACAAATGCGTCAATGCAAATACACATTTAAAAAAAATAAACGCGCGGCAAGAGCTTCTTGATAAGAAGAGGACTGTGGGGTGGTTCCTGTTTCAGTTGCTGTCCATTCTGGAGTCTGCAGCCTCATCCCACCATGTCCAGTACAAATTACTCACGGTCAATAAATCATGCCGCTTGTCAAAATAAATGCATAAATTTCCCAATAGTTTTTGGCAACAGCAACAAAAAAAAAAAAAAGAGTTTATCTCAGGCTGTCTATCAATTGAATTGGTTAGTAAAATCTTGGGGGAGTTCGGGGATTTGTTAAGGGCTTAACCAGTTGGTCAAGTCAGGTCAAGTCAAGTGAAGATTTTGGGGTTTTGTTTTTGGGTTAGAACGAATATGTGAAGAGATTTTCAAACGTTTTCAACGATGGAAAAATTAATCTAATACAAATAAATGTCTAAATTTCTTCTAGCCTATTTTAAATCTATCTATTCCATGCAATTTTTCCCTTGTATTTGTGTCCAAGAAATTTCAGAAGAGTATTCCATCAAGTGTATCACAAGAGCATTGCCACCTCGTTGTGACTCTCCTTTTATTTTCCCTTCACAAAAATGTTTTTATCGGGGGGTGGCTTAACCAAATGATGGTCAAATGGTCAATGCTTAGGCGTTTATAATTTTTCGATTTATAGTCACATTTATTTACCGTTTGCCCCGATAGAGTCCCAGGGTATAAGTCAAGCAAATGATTGATTGGCCAAGACGTGAAAGAAACCATCTAGGCCCCAAAGGAGTTGAGCCAGCTGCAAACAGGACACGGACAAGCCAGAGCAAATTTGTAACAATAAAGCGTAAAGTCTTGGGCGTCTTTTGGGAAATTTGCAATGGCCCGGGAGAGGGATCTGAGAAGGGTTAAGCGGTAACCGGAAACTTACTAAACGGAGACGGAGCATCAAAAGGAGATGAAATAAATGATTGATACCAGACAGAGTCACACAAAAATTACTCAATTAGTTAGGCATTAGCCGGGGGGAGGTAAAATCATTAGGATGTAAACCCTTTCCTTTGACCACCACAAAGACTCTGATCTCCTCCTCCTTTCCTATTCAGTGGCACTGGCGGCGTAAGTCCAGTGGCTCCGCCGGCAATTAGGGTGAAACTCAATTGAGCATTGACCACAGGAACCTCATTATAAACAATTTTCTTTATCACCGCACAAGTGCACAGAGGGAACGAAAGAAAGCCGAAATGCATTAGGAGACGGAGAGAGAATGATTTGAGAGGCCATAACATTAGAACCTTCTTAGACACTTTAGACCAACAAAATTGCTGCAAATCACGGCAAGTAAATTAGACAAAATTGAGGCCCTGCCTCAGATCTGTTCTCGTAAATTAAGTAAAGTACACCCGAGAGGGACTCTGCGCGTCTCCTCCATTAACATAACATACGAAGACGAAGCCACGATTAACCGCAGACAGAGGGAGCCGGGAAGGGCTGGCAGACACATGATGTCGCGACGTCTTCGTATGGGTTTCGGTTTCTTCGGTTTTCAATCGCAATTAACTGGCGCTATAATGACATAAGGTGGGGGTAATAACTAGCCGACAGCAGTCATCGGTCCAACTACCTGATAACCGTAGACTTAGTCCATTCCATTCTGTCTGTAATTTCAATTCAATTAAAGGTTTTCCATGGTTGAAATCCACTCAAAAAAAAGCCACGGAAAAGCTATCTTGTTGCTTTTGTTTGTTGGTTGTTTCAAGCTTTAGTTTTATCTTTGGAAATGTCTTAAATAAACCACTCCAACAACAGATACATTAGCATTAACCTCTTCGTGCAATTAGTGTGAAATGAGAATATTTACAATGAAAAACACTTGAAGAGTTTCAGTCGCAGCATCATTTTGTCATCATTTTCGATTTTGTTTGTCAAGAGCCAAAATACACTCAGGCGTCGCAAGAACAAATTGGCCGGGCCTTTCCATCTGCTTACCAACTGTGCCAAATCCAGAATTGAAAACATTTAAATTGACAGCAGAAAAACACTCGAGACTCGAAACAAAAAGTTGCAATTAGCAAATGCAAAAACCCATGGCAAAACAGGGAAAACACTCCAATTCCAATCCTTGAAAATGTTTGGTGCCAGAATTGAAATGTACATATTTATGCACGTAATACGGAGGGAATTTCGCTCTTTAAAATAAACTTATTAAGTTAATTTGCTTAATAATTTGCCAATGTTGCAATATGCACCATCATTACGAGCAATTTACTCAGGGCCGAAAGCAAAAAATATAAATCCCCTCAACAGCAGCAGCAGCTACTGGTTAATGCATCCAAGTAGGAGGCAGAGGCTAGCGAGGGTTGCCTTAAAACTATGTGAAGCTGAGGAATGCTGGTTTCAATGATCACAGAATTGTGCATGTAAGGCGGGTATCCAGCACTGCGGAAATTAAAGATTCCTGTCAAACTTTATGTAAAAAAACTGCTCCAGGAATTTTTCGTTTGCGAAAAGCACAGATTCTTATCGATAGATCGACTTGAAGAGCGCGAGTGGACTGAGAGAACAGCTGGTAGGCACTTCAGGAAAAAATAGTATACAATTATTCCTGGAGTGAACTGTGAAAAATGGAAGAAACAACTGTGCGTCGGAGTAAAAAAAAACTTCCTCCATGACTTTACTTGAAATTTAAATTATTTTACTGAAATTAATAAAAAAAAACACAGTTGATTTGTATGCTTGTGTTAGTCACGTTCCACGTACAAACTAAGTATATGGAAAATGAATGGCAAGAATTGTTTTCGGTTCTGGAGAAAGGCCTGTCCCTTCGGTTATTTCTTTGGCTGCTCGAAAATCAACTAAAAAAATCTACCAAAAATAGTAAGCTGCGCCACTAACCCATCGGTAAACATCGATATACATATTTAATTTGTACAATATATCGAGAGGCCCTGAATATTACCATCTCTGATAGTTATTTACATACATTTGTGCTGTTTCCGTTTCCGGTTCAAGTTTTGCTATTAAAATGCTTTCCAATTTACCGATTGAGATTCTAAATAAGATTTATGGACTCTTGAATTTAAAAGATAAACTTCAACTGGCTCAAGTCAGCGAAGAGCTTGGCCACGCATTTTTCTACCATAGTAAAGTGGTTTATTCGCATTTGGAGTGCGTTGTTTTTACAAATGATGTATTGACAGTTTTTCTGCCGCTTGGCGGAGCTGGTGTTGTCCATATGGTTACGACTGAAAAGACATTCGAGAAGCCAATTGTGGAGCTAATAGTAAAGCACTGCACCAACTTGAAATCTGCCATTTTGGAGATTCCAACTGATAATTTGAAGGAGTTCAAGGCATTTATAGGCATTAAAAGCCTAAGAAAAATCGAATATTTAAATGAATTTCGGTGTAATCATATAATCGAATTCATTAATACAGATTGTAAAGAGTTGAAAGTATTTCAAATTAGGAATGGACAGGGTATGGACTTTAAATAAATCAAAATGTATCTATTTTTTAAATATCATTTTAATTGGTTTCAGCACAACACATTCGAAAATTGATAAACTTGGAAAAACTGTACCTCATTTGGCCTGAGAAAAAATATTTATTAAATATTTTTGAAATAGCCTCACACTTAAAAAAACTTCGCAGCTTGGTGGTTATATACCATAGCAATTCATTATGCCAGAAACTTGATTTTTTATTACCGGAATTGGAAGAACTTGAGTTAGTGCACTGCAGAATTAGTCTGTCAGTAATGCCAACATGTCCAAAGCTCAAATCGTTGACATTTGCGTACAGAGAAACTCACAATATCGTTCAAATTGTTTCAAAATACGCCAATACCCTGGAGCGTTTATATCTACACTCAATCAATTATCAACCAGAAGATTTATTTGAAATTATCAGTAAATGTAAAAAGTTACAGTTGATTCATACACATTTTATCACAATTAAAACTGTGTTTTCGGAATCTCTGAACTCCTTTGTTAACATTTTGAAGAAAAGTGGTTTCAACGAGCAAAGGCGTTTTGTTTGGGAAATTCGTCAAGGTAATTCGGAGGATTTTCGAATAATGGTATGTTTATTGATCGGAAATGATAATTTTCAATATTTTAAAAAGATTTTTTACAGATGGAACATTACAATAAATACGAAATGTGGAAACTAATGAAACTGAATTTATTGAGTCTTCATGGCAATGCATTTATGTTGTTACAAAATCTACAGATCTAGATGGGTTATCAGAAAAAACCGATTTGAATTGGCAATTATTGGATACTATTTCTATTTGCCGATACAGAGATTTTAAATCAGGTTTACTTCAATTGAACGCAGTCCTAAATTGCGAATTTTTTACACTAAATCAATTCAATAAAAGAGCACAGAAATAAACAGTAAGAATACTGAATCTGCTTTGTTTCAGGCACTTTTCAGGCTACCCTCTTTGGGTAAGTTCTAAAGTGAAACCCAGTCAACACCTTGCCACAATTCCAAAAAAAATAAAGAGAGACATGAAAAAATATTAAATAAAAATCGCAATGCATTTTTAATGGATATTTTTTTTTGTTTTGTACGAATGAAGCCGATGACATGAGCATTGTGGATGAGGGGTTCACCCCACAGACATTATGTGGGTATTATTGTTGTTTGTTTTCACAGGAGCTCAGCTCCAAAATGCCAAACCCGCACCCGTACCCAATCCAAATCAAATAAACAGCGCCAGAGGAGAGGAGCCTCAGCATTTTGCAATATTAAAACCTGCGGTCAGGTCGGGCTCTGGATCGAGGTCTGGGAGTTGTGTCTGCCGGTTGGTTGCCGATTTCCAGTTTCAGCGACTGAGGAGGAGCTACGGGAGAGGGCCAGGCTCTCTGCGCGTGGCCAAAAGCGTGAAAAATGTTTCTGCCATCGCCCAAAAAGCAGCGCATTAACAGCCAACAGCAAAAACCATAAACACAAACAGAAAAAAAAGAGAAACATGAAGACAGAGAAAATAACACAAAAAAAAAGTGTTAATAACACTAATTTGTCTGCGGTCAAAATGGTAATTCTTGTGGATTTTTCTGTGGCACGAATGGAGTTGAGTGAAGTGAAGTTTCAGTCTTTTTGGGTTGTACATATTTTATTTTTGGCTGCTGTGATTGGCAATTGTCAGGACGGGCTTCTGGTCAGTAGGTGAAAGGCGAAGAGCTGCAGATAATGAGATGTAAACGACCACAAGTATCCAAGGCATACTCGATTTTAGCCTGGTCTGGGCCTGTCTACACGTAATTGGGTGCCAATGTACCAGAAATCTTCGACAGGCCCCAAAGGAGCTTCAAAAAGAGGTGCGAAAAGGTTCAAAAAGCCAATTGGCAGCCGAGACTTTGTTTTTTAATGTTATACAACAGATTGGGGTTTATTTGTAACGTTTGCTGAAAATGATTAAAGTCTTTCAGATCTTATTAAAAAACCAATGTGTGAGAAACAAAATTCTTTCAGACTTCATTAATCTATGGTGCAGAAATCACCCAAAAAAAAAATATCAGAAATTCTTATTAGGTAATTTTGATAGCTTGTTCGGTTCCAGTTGCCTCAGATAAAGCGGCCATCAGCTGTCGAACGTCTGATGACCAACAATGTCAGATCGTCAAAAGAAATCTACAATTAGTGTTCGATTATGCAATTTATTAATTAATTTCAAATGGCTATCCGATCTCCCACTTACATGATTTCCAAATTCGTAATTTACACGCATTTCCACTGGCTTATCGGGCTGAACGCCATTCTTCTTTAGAATCTTGAGCGCCGGCTCAACCATTTTCTTATTAACGAATTTACAGCCAAAGAAATCAATGATACGCAAATTTTTACATCCACTCAGCACACGCAAAACTCCCGAGTTGGTCAAATTGTCCGAGTGACGCACGAACAGCTCCTGCAGGCTATCCGACTTGATGAGTCCAATGAATTTATTACTGACGCCCGGCAAGCAAACATGTGTCAGTGCCTTCAATTCGGAAATGGTGTTTGCATCTTCAGCATCAAGCGCTTGACCCTCGTAGAGAAAACGAATGCGACACAAAGTATTTGCATACTTTGACGCGGAGCTGCCAAACACCTGGGAAAGTTTCATTAATGGTATGGTCTCCCCAATGTTTAATTGCTTTAGACTCGGCAGATATGGCAGACTCCTGTTCTGACATTTTTCGGATGGAAATGTGACATAAGTAAGGTTGAGGAACTCCATTTCTGGCCACAGCCCTTTGCAATCTGGAATGTCCGGGCAGCCTACATAGGCGACCATTATTTCCATGTTTATTAAGTTTTTCAATGGGGCAAACCAAAGGCATACATCGATCGCATTCCTATTGATTATGCGCAATGTTGTTAACCAATGCAACTCATGGATTCGCCTCACTGCAAAATTATCAAACGTTTTGTCAAACTGAAAATATAATCTGCAATCACTTACAGTTTTTAAGGGGGAACCCAACCAAGAGCAAACTCCTCAGCAGTGGTAATTCATGCAGAGTATCGATGAAGTCAACCCCAACAAAATTGTTTTGCAGCGAGATTCTGATTAATTTTTTCAGTGACGAGAGCATCGGCGCAATTACGCCCCAAGACTCGTATTGTATATGAATATTTAACTCCTCCAAATTGGGGCAATGATCGGAGGCCAGCTTTAGTAGAGCCACAACATGGTCTTTGTTGCGCAACGAAAGGCTGACCACAGATGCACCAGCATGTTGCAATATTTTTGACCAGTACGAAATAGGCAGATCGTCACAGTCGACATTGCGGTGCGCGTTGGCGGCAAAAAGGGCAAATCCCTTCGCCAGTATGGGATGAGCTTGGGCCAATTGTAGGCGATCATTCAATTCCTCAACGTGACTAAATATCAAGCTAATTGCCCCCACAGGGAGATCAAGAATATTCTTACAGCCGGCCATTTTTCAATACAAATTATTCGGAAATTAAAAAGCGTCACTTTGAACTCTACTCTTTTCGGACAAGTGATGGGAAATCACTTTTGTTTGTACACCAAAGCACACTTCCGCTTTTCGTGGATTTGTTACTTAAGCCACCGTATGGGTATTCATGAATTTGCTTTTGATTTGTTTTAAGTATTTTTTTAAGACTGGTTCTTGGATCAAAATAAGTTTGCAATTGAAAATACAATTTGAATATAATTAAAGCAGTTCAAGGAAGGAACTAAAACAAAAATAACGTAAATCCGACTGCAATGCTTAAAAGAAGAATTCTAAAATGGGGAAAATGAATGACATCAATTTATCGTAACAGTTCGTTTATTTTGGCTAGCAAAATTATTACGAGTAAGAAGTTTACGTGATTTAAATTTAATTTTTTTAAATATTCATATTTACTTTAATATATGTATTCCTGATTCAAACATTAATTTTTGACATTTTATATTTGTTAGCAACACCGACAACAGTGCAACGATCTTAAGGTAACGAAAAACTAATCAAGTAAAATGTAAACAAACAGCCAGTGTGACCATATAAAGAATTATATTTTAGAAAAAGCTTGCGTTAATTGTTTTGTATGCCAAATAAATTCTTATTGATCAAAAGTGACCGTTAAATGGCTGGACTTCTGCGTACAAATTCCTGAACAAGCCAACAGCCAACAATGTCATTGGTGGAATACCATAGAATGGTTTAAAGGTGACTAAGCACCAGGTGGAAGCACGTTCAAAGGTTAACCCGAAACCATCCAAGCAGTAAGCCAGCCACGAAACTATTTTACTTAATTTCGCCAATGTCAGGACAGGACCACCCTCCGACCCCCGAATGCGGGCGCAATTTTGTCTTTGCAGCTCTTGGGTAAGGCGATAAAGCGGCCAAGGGTTAATGGGTACGGGTACCTGGTAACTTGCAACGTGTAACTTATGGCTAAGTATGCCCATTCAAGTTTGCAGTAAGGTTATTATCATAGTTTTGCCACTCTTGAACTAGCGACAATTCCATTTAATTGGATTCCATGCGACTCTTGAGAGCGTGTTTAATTGGGCAGAAATGCAAAAACACACACAGACACATACACTCGCTCAGGTAAAAGTATTGGCGGAATTTTGGGAAAAAAAGGAGCTATTATGCACCGTCAAATTGGTTTTTGAAATATTATTGAGAAAAAGCGGGGGAACACTTGCAGCTTAAGCTAAAGTAAAGTAAAATTATATTAAGTAGCTAAATATAACAATAAAAAAATTTAGAACTTAATAACTAAAATAATGATAAGCATCAGCTGTTTTTTCATGGATGGTGGATGGTGCCAATGTGAAGGCGTTTCACATCTTTCAAAAATCCCAACGTTCCCCTGGAATGGGCTCAGTGTGCCCATAACTATTTAACTTATTTTAAAATTTTAATTTATTTAGTAATTAGAAACAGCGGAATAGAAACACGAGAAAAAACAAATTACACAAAGCGCAACTTGTTGGGTTGGTGGATTTTTGACTAATGTAAATGGGCAAGTATATTGATTTTTTAATGGCTTTAAAATACTACTAGAAATAGTTTGAATATCTTTAAAAACAATGCTAATAAGGCACAGTCTCTTCTCTTTCCCACTTTCTTTGTTTTTGCTAGTTTAAGTTTAATTGTGGATATATTATCCCTTTGCAAGTAGACCATCCAGACATTAAATCATTCAATTTCTATGCCACTTTCCAATTTCCTTAACGAAACTACTTCATTCCACCTTCGATTAAGTCTCTTTAAGTCATCAGAATATGGAAATTTCTGCCTTGGTCCCCGAACACGAACTAAAGGAAAGCTTCTTCAGCAGCAACCATCACCATCATCAGCATCATCATCCATGCCATATTCGTATGCACTCAAGCATATAGAGCCATAAACACAGTCAAGCAATGACCACACATAAACGCTGGACCAGAGCTCACCCTCAAACAATGAGGCCATAAGGAAGAAAGAACGCTGCGCTCCTCCACGCACTCTTCTTTGCACAATCAAATGGAAATAATTGTGGTGGCAGTGGCAGGGCGGCGGCAGTGAGTGAGAGAGTACCACAAGACGAAGTGCTCCTCATTGTGTGGCGGCAGGAGCTGAAGCTGGACATATCCTCGTCGCACTCATTGAAGTGTTGATGCATCCAGCGGCCTATTGATGTGGCAGTGCACTTTCCGTACTCTCTCCCTTCCTCCTACCCACATCAATGATTTCTTTATTGAGCTCAGATCGGAGAACTCCACTGGGACTGAAGAGAACTCTGCCAATTAGTTCGTCTATCATTGTCGAGGAGTCCGGGAGTGTAAGGGCATTTGAACAAAAGGGATTTTGTGGTTAGTTAGTGGCTTTGCTTAGGCTTCAAATCAACAGCGGTCGGTGGGTTCGGTCAAAGGGGTTAAGCAGCCTGATGAGGCCTGTGCTTAGAAACCTTTTGCTTAGAGGTAGATGGCCACCAGACAGCAGGTGAAAGTAACTTTACAGGGGCCGAATGCCGATGATTATGAATGAGCGACCGCAGCAGCTTCCTTTATGAAGTGTTGTCCCTTTAAGCTTGTCAACTCGTCTCCCCTCAGTGACATCTATAACATCTATAACATCTATAACATCTATAAAAGAGAGTGAGAGAGGTTTGGGGGGATCGCAACCCTTTCTATGGCCTATGGCTTAAGAAATCTTTCCAAACAATTAAGCGCAGCATTTGTGCAAACCAATCCTTGACAATCCCTTACAGCGAAAATAACTTCTTTGCCTTCTCTATGGGGGAAATGCCGACACACACTCGACTCAAAAAAAAAAAACTCAAAAAATGAGACACGAAGGGGAACGGCGAGGTTCTAAAGGAATTTCTCAAGTGTTCTTTTTTTTGTGTTTGTGTCGGCTGCGAGTTATGCAAATTTTGTGTATGTCTGTACAAAAAGTACTCGGAATGAAATCTAACCAAATTTGTTGCAGCACCAAAAGTAACAATCAGAGAGAGGACGGGCAAGGGCAAGGGGACCATGGGCCATGCGAAGCGTATGCCACTTGTGCCACAGTACAGTTGTCATTTGAATGTCGACAACAAGAAAATGTTTAAAAACCAACAAGTCGAAGCTGGAATACCCTTTACAGAGTGCTTCCTTTTAGGGTTGGCTTTCAGACCGGTGAGGGGGTTCAGTGGAATGCCCTAGGACAGCGTAGAAATATTCTCTAAAAATTATGCCCGACCCACTCTTGAGTATTTTTATCCACGGACAGATGGTCAGTTGGTAAAGTCACATCAACCACCATTCTGGCAGCTCTTCAGGCCAGCCAGCTCTCGTCTCGTCTCGTCATTCAGACAGTCATTCAGTCAGTTGGTGAGTCAGTGGGCTCAAGGCTCAGGTCCCCGGCAAATATGACAGTTCACTCGCGGCATCTTGAACCCTCATTGTGTGTGTGTGGCCAGGCCAGCCCGCCTTTTTGGGGGTTGCTTGCGCGGACCCCTGACTCCCTGCTCCCCGCTCCACGTTCAATAGACACAGTTTACCGATTTGACGGTGACGGTGACAGCGTTGGTGACGGGTACAGTTTGTGCATTGATACTGTTGTGGTGGTCGTCAATGCCGGCGATGCGATGCGCTGCCACTTGGGTGCTGCCGTCGCACACCGGAAAACGAAAACGCAAAGCGGCTGGGCTGGCCGGCAGTAGTCAGGCGGCCGTGGGCGAGGGTTTCGTGATGAGAAATGTGATAGAAATTGCTTAAAAAGATCTTTTTACATATATTTAACGACTGCTTAAAAGGTGGGAATTGCTTGCTAATAAATTGCAGATGTTTTGAATCTTAAACCTTTCAATATTTTTCTCTAAAAATAGCTAAAGGTGACCCATCAACAAGTGGTGTAGGTTTCCTTTCTGCCATCTCTACCACTAACCACTTGCTGCCACTCTTGTGGCAGCCCTCGCAGTAGCCCAGGCAGATAATATTCTTGCTGTTGGTGGGCCAAGGAACTTTGCTACCCCCTGGCACAGGGGCTGTCTCGGTGGAGTGTGTGTTTCGGCTGGATTTAAGCGTTAAGTGGTTATATTGAAAATATTGTATTTACATCAGTAGGTGATTACACACACACACACACAGAAGAGAAAGAGACAGAGAGACAGTGATGATGACTCACCACGGACACAGGGGCCTCGACGAAGGATATTGATAATTTCATTAGACCATTGACCGGAGCAGAGCAGCGAGATCTATCCTCTAGGATGAGCAGCATAATTGCTGCTGAAATATTTGAAAGGTGTAATCAGGGTCTTCCATTACGATGGGACAGGCGACAGGCTGGAGTGGGTGGATGTGGCAGGGACCTTATCTGCGGCTTGACTTTGATGGATGCCAAGGGTTAGGGGAGTTGAAAAAATGTTTTAAATCGGAAAGTGTTTGGGCGGAAAGAGCTAGGAAGTTGACAAGGTTCTTGAAATCTGTAATTATAGTGTTCGGGGGAGGTTGCTGTGGAAGTATCCCTTTGATTGATGGGCCAAAATTTGTATACAACTATTTCTTGTTGGTCAAGTTGAAACATCTTCAACTTTAACTTCAAACAAAGTTCATAAACTGTCGCGTCTCGCAGAGCGGCGCTCCACCCCACTAGAAAAAGTTCATTAAGTGAGTCGAAAAGTTCGCGGGAAACCTCATAAAATAGGCGATGACTCGAAAGACCTACCAGACCACATCAAAAAAGGGGGAATGTTGCAACAGAGCCGACTCTTGTGGGGTTCACGATTCCCGAATCGGTATGAGGAGGAATGCAAGTGGAAGTGGGAGGCAGAGTACGGGTGAGGGCGCAAGGATATTAATGATTTCGCGCTTGAATTGCAATTGCAACAGCAATGTAATAACAATATATCCATCCACCAACACACACACAAAGACACGTTGCCACACACTGCGGTCAAGCTGTCAATTTTTTTCGACAACAAAAAACTGCGAACTACATAAAAAATTACACCGCGTACGAGTGGGAAGCCCCGGCTGCACCATGGGGTACCCGTTCCCCCTTAGACAGTTCGGAGTGCGCGCCCGTTGCCAACGCAATGACAATGCAGTATCAGTGTATATATATCAGTGCACTTTTCAGTCGAGGAAACCCTCGACGACTGTGTGTACTACGTGTGCACGTGTACAGTGCGTATCGCAAGTGTTGGTTTGTTTGGGAATATTATTTTTAGCGACTGAAGCCATTTTAGGCAAAGGAATATTCATATTTTTGTAAGAAATTTAAAAAGTGTCAATTTAAAATTAATTTCTGGTTTTTATTTTAAAATACAAATTAAACTTTTATTTATTAATATTTTTCATTGGTCTTTTTTTATTGGTAAAAATAATATAAGCCTTGTTTTATTTCTTTCATACACCTGGGCCCCTTTTCACCTCTAAATTTATTTCTAAAGGACTTCCTTTTATTATAAGCCAAGTACTATGCACTCATGAAACGTACTGTATGTCAGGCAGTTTTTTGTTGCTTTTTTTCCTCAGTTGATCCGCACTTTTGATGGTCATCTCTTTGCATTGCATCCCCTCAATTTGGTTGCTTTGTTGGCATTTTATGCACATTTGTGTTTGTTTGCCAAATGATTTGCACAAAAAAACAGAATTTGTTTTTCGGATTGCATATTGGACAAAATCAATGGTAGGAGGGAGGAACGGACGAACCATCAAGTTTTTTATACATGAAAAAATTAATTGAGTTTTTTTCTAGTTGACTGCATTTTTAATGAAATCGTTAGGGTTTGCTTGTGTTCTGTCCGGTTCTGTGCACTGCACTGCTCGACGAGCCTGTCAAATGTCGATATTTTGTATTTGTACGGTCATTGCTGTGGAGATAATGCTCTGGGGATAATGCAATACTAAAGAGTCCATTCTCTTAAAAATATATATTGGTTATTTTCGTGCAATTATTTGCACAGTTGTTTGATCCAGCGCGCCCACTCCACTTGAGTTAGCGTTCAACTGCAATAGAAAGCGTCTATAAATCCGAGAAAGAACTGATAAGCTGGCCATAACATGTCACCAGCTATCATGCGCAAACCTGTCAAAGACCGAACCACTGTTTTATGGCCCACTCAAAGGTAATGGAAAAGGCAGACTAGAGCCACATAAAACTCCCAAAAAAAAAATGTTGTACAAAAGCCACAGAGAATTTCGAGCAAAGGAATGCAATTAGTGGAGCTAAGAGGAGAAAATCTTTCCAGGAAATAAAGTGTTCTCTAAAGAAAGACATAATTGAGCACACCAAAAACAGAAAATGAAATCGTTAAAATTATTACGAGACGGAGCCACCCAAAAAAAAATTAAATTAAAATTTATAGAGGTAAACAAGAGCTAAAAAGAAGACAATTAACTGGAGGCCCCCAAAAGAAATGAATTCCCAATTCGGGCCAAGGAGAGATAGTTTTTCTTTTTTGTTAATAATAAAAAATCTGTGATCTACAACAGAATTAGCCCGACGATAATGGAAACTGTTCCCGGAATGAATGGATCGCCGCATTCAATCAAAATGTGAAATGAAATGTTTTTAATGTAGTTTTAAAAACTTATAATTAATGTGAAACGAACGAACTTTTTATCACCACAACTTGATCTACATTCATTTGATGGATATGCCCCATTCCCATCCCATACGATCCAAGAAGAAGGTGCCATAAAGGTGCCTGCCTCCTTCTCCTGTTGGTAATTTATTAGCTTTTGACCATTTGAACTCGTTGGGTGTAGTTTGTCTTTCTCAGTTTACTGATCATCAAATTGATCAAAAGTGTAGGGAGGCCGTTTCGTGTTGGCATTTTTTACCCCGTTCAAACTTCAATTTTTTATGTTCCGCCTAAATGTGTGGTAAAGTCCATCAAATGGAAAATAAACAGAAACACAAATGGAAATATGCAGTAGTTTATAAATTTGTTATGGTTTTTCTTTTCTTCGAGCGAGCTGTAGAAATTCTTCACTCTCTACCAAATTGATGATCAAAGTCAAGATCTTTAAATGATTGGTTGGAGGAATTTTGTAATAAAGGGAACTACAAATGTACATTTATACATTCATTCAATTGAGGGTTATTTTGATGGGACACACGGGAAATAGAAATAATATGTCCTAAATGTACTCTTATTTACACACGCATATTTTAGTTGAATAATAAGGAATTAAATTAAATAAATTATAAATCACAGTATAATAAACAGTTCGGTTCGCCTTCTGATCATCGTCCACAGTCCACACACACAATAAAAAAGCTGAACAAATTGTGCAAATATGTTATATAAATATTAAACATATTTTCGGCAATGTAAGGCACTAAATGCTTAAATAGAAATTTGAAGAATAATTTTTTATTAGCATTGAAGGCATACAAATAAAAAAATTCGTTTGTCTTTAAACCTTTCCAACCTGTAAACCCTTTCAAATTGGTTTATCATCTTGGGTTTAGGCCTCCTCCTACCCACGACGGCACGTGACAGTGTAATCAAATGTTTGAACACTCCAATCTTTATCTAAGACAACGGTTCCCGGTCCCGTTCCTCTTCTAGTGTTACAGACAGTCATCGCCTACTCCCGCCTACTCTTTTGGGGATCGAATCCTACGCAAGCAGATCCATTCGGTGGCAGTGTTCAGGGGCGCGTGCTCTCTGGCAAACCCCCGCAGAGAGAGAGAGAGAGTTCACGAGACACATCTTCACATCTCCAGCAGCACATGCCACACTTCATTTGACACGAAACAAAGATGCTGCCTGCTGCCTCGAAGATCGCTCTTATCGTCGAGGCTATTAGACAGAAAAAATGACCCAAAAAATTGTAGCTGCTGTAAAAAAATAGAAAAACAAGAGAGGAGGAGGAGAATAAAGTGCGACCCTGCCACCCAGTGTTGCAGGGCCAAAACTCGACGCGCAATTAAAACTTTTCATGCACATCAACTTTCACTCGAGCGAGAACCAGAGTCGACAAGGGGCCGGGACGGGACTGACTGACAGCGGCAGCGGCAGCGGCTTTGTCCCCCACGATATCCCCCCAGGAATACACCCGTATATGTGAAAACATAAAGAAAATAATATTTTTCTAACAACCGACAGGCAATCAGCGAGCGGCAAACAAATTTTCTGTGGAAAGATCTCTTGAAACAAGATGATCTTCGGGGGCACGCAGCCACAGCAACAGAAACAGAAGCTGAGTCTGAGGGGGCAGCAACTGAAGCATCCATACGAGCGAGCAGCCAGCAGCCCACATGTCAGGGCGGCTCATGCCACAAGTCAGCGGTAAGTGTCAAGTGTTTCATGCCACTTGGCAAACAGAAAAAAATAAGAAAAATCCATGTAATGCCCGTTCTGTGACAACACTTGAGGCGGTCCTCGGTCTCTCTTAGACTTGTCAAACCAACAACCGCCGCATACGCATATTAAATGTGTTTTGCCTCTACAATAAATCGAAATCTTTTTTGGGGATAAGCCCATTAGCAGTTGGAGGCGGGGTGAAAACACTCCTGAGATCTGTTTATACTTGTTTGATAGGAAATTTTGTGTCACTTTAAATTATTTCTTTACATTTATCAGAGAGCAATATGTTTCTTTCACGAATGCTTCCGGTTAGACTACCCAAAAATCATTCTGTGTAATCTTCTCTTGCTTTTCATTCATATTCTTATTCTCCATTCAAGAGTCTTTCCATATTTACAAATATCAAACAAACAAACAAATATATTACTTTGCTATTGGAACCCGCTTAAAGTTCATTAAGATCCCATAAGCTACCGTTCAGCTCAATCAAATGATAAACCCTAAAAGAAAAAGAGAGTTCCTGCCACAAAGCTAACTGTTCCAAAGTTCCGCTGATGATTAGTTATCAAGTTTATATTTATACAGTCCCCTCCCCACCAACCAATCATAATAATACTTTGACTTTATTTCTTTTGTAAGCAGATGTTTTAGCTGCCTCAGGCCTTCCCCCATATTAACTGAAGACGACCCCATGCGGGGTCTACTATTAGCCAGCCGCTTATGACGCGATGCCAACACCATTTGGCCCAGAAGACACGGCTGGAGAGGAGGAGCGCAGCAGCCCCATAATTTCTATGATTATGTTGAGTGCAAAGAGCACACAGCATCCACTCTGATCTTTCTTCCACTTGTCTGTCTCCCTGTCTCTTGGTCTGTCTTGGGGCTTGGGGTCTCTGTTCTCGCCTAATACAACAGACCCGCTAATGCTGATGACGATGACGATGAACACGTGCAGCAGCGACACCAAAAGAACAACAGCAACAACAGAAAACACACAGCCAACGATCGTTTCGCATAAAGTGCAACTTTGATGACTCTGAACGTTTTATGACAAGATCAGGGTACGTGGGTGAACTCAAAAGTTCGCCAGGTTATTGAACAGAAAAACATCCCTGAATCGTTTTATATTTAAACTTGGATTTAAAAATATATGCTCAATTATTTTGCATCGAGAGTGGAAGTTGTAAACAAAAATGTATGCGAAAATGTTTGAATTAAATATGAAAATATTTTAAATATCAAAATATTTAAAATTGTAACTGCTTTTTTCATTTTCAAATTAATTATTCTTATATTCACATTAAATATATTTCCTACAAATTAAATGTACTTTACATATTTTAAAAAATAGTATTTTATATTTAAATAAAACAAAAATTCAAAAAATCGAACATTTAATTGAAATTTAATACTTTTTTTTAAAGTTTAGAATCTTTTTAAATCAGATATTTATTGTTTATTTTTTTTTGCCTTTAATTTTATATTTATATTTATTTTTTTAATAAATTCACTTGCAGATTCTACTGCACTTCTCAGGCTACCCTCGTTCCTGCAATGGCCTCCGGCTCATCAGGCATTTGGACATAGTGTGACCGACCGACCGGGCGCTGCTGCGGCTGCCTGGCATTTGACATTTGATGGCGTGCGCTTGTCCCATAACCATTTCTTTAGGCTAATAACAACAGCACCAGCACAGCACCAACAATCATAATAAACTTTTCATCTTTTTATGTTATGTTAAATATGATGCTGCCCGTGGATAGAATGGATCGGAATAGAGCAAAAGAAGAGACGCACATCTGGAGACACTTTGTTAATGGTCTCGCTCGCGTCTCCCTCGGATTCTCGATCAGAGTGGAGTGTGCCCGAGTTGTCACTGTGTGTGTGTGTGTGTGCTCCCCCTTATAAG
The DNA here is from genome assembly GCF_008121235.1 of Drosophila subobscura. NCBI lineage: Eukaryota > Metazoa > Arthropoda > Insecta > Diptera > Drosophilidae > Drosophila > Drosophila subobscura. The sequence continues at coordinate 9,647,800 of NC_048532.1, forward strand.
CAGTGCTGCTGCTGCGCTGGAGCTCCCCTTGCACGATGTTTGTTTTTAATGCTACTAAAAACAGTTTTTAAATGCAAATTAATGTAGGCTCTGGTACAAGTTTTTTTTTTTTTTGAAGTGTTGACTGACTGACGAGTCGGGGGACAGGGTGGCAGGGCAGGTTCTTGCTTGTCTATTGCGTCTGTGGTGATCCGATCCGATCTGTTCGCCATGTTTATTTCTTGTTCTTGTCGATTGTTATCTTTATGAAATTTTCAGTCGACTTAATTGCATGCACACAGTACTCTTTAATGGCTCTTGAAATTGAAAAGGAATGACGAGAAGAGAGACCAAATGAAGCCGAATGAATCTCCCAAAGGGGGGAACCAAAAATAGACCAAGAAAAGAAAAACCAGCAGAGGTGGTTTTACTGCTTATTAAATGTTACTCAAACTTTCATTCGATTCGGCTCACAATTCCACGGCAGAAGTCAAATATTTATAGCAAAACGATTCAAAAACCTTTTTCTACTCCTTGGCTCTTGTCTGTAAATTATTGCATATGCAAATATAAAATAAAAGAAACACCCAAACATAAATTGAAAACCCCGAGAAAAGAAAAAAATCAAAAATACATTTGTAAGTACTTTCGAAATGCAATTGGTAAATGATTGAGAACGAAGTGTGCATACTCTAATCGGAAAATCTTTTATTTGCCAAAAGAAACGGCTTCAGTTTATGAGGCGGGTAAAAGTTGCATTTTTATTTTTGTATTAGGAGGATAGAGAATTTCCTTAAGTACGTAACGGCTTTTTAATGGTTTACTTTATTATATAGGTAATAAACCTTAATCTTTTTATGATGATTGAGTGCAATAAATGCAACATCACAGGTAAGGTCAATATTTATTGCACAATTTTTGAAAATTGCATCATTTTTTTACATGCTAAATAAATAATCGTTACTTTTTCTTCTTACCAGCTCTTCCTTTTTTTACCCTAATGATAATCTCAAATATGTATTTCGTACACCTCATCTCAACCTACAATCGCTTCGAAGACTTTCTTTAGTCTATGCAAATCTACTGAAAAATCACTCTAAACTCTCACATTCATAGAGTATAAAAACAAAGCTGTGAAATGCCACAATTGAGAAAGCTATTCTATGCCAAAAAAAAAATATAACCAAAAAAGAAGCATGCAAATCAGTTTTCCTCCTTTCTTTCTTTTCTAAACACACACTCAAACACACCCGGAGAGACAGAGAGACACAACCCATAAAAATCATTCAAGCGGCGCCAGGCTATAAAAAATCAACTCAGATGCAGGAAGGCAAAATCGAAAAAGAAGAAAAAAGAGGAAAGAATCTTTGGCTCGTTGACTGGTGCTTAAGCATGTTCCATGAGATTTTCTTTGATGGGACAGGGACTGGGACCGGGAACGCGAGTTCCCACTCGCTGGTATGGGATTGACTTTCGGGTGTCTCTTTGGCGTGTGATTAGCATACGCAGTTTGGCATGACACCCTTTTTTTTTTGTTGTTCTGAGGCGCTAAGGGGTTGTATTATAGGGCTTATCAACCGACTTTTATTCGTTACACAAGTCATCTCTTCCTCGCCTCAGCGCGATAAAGGGCAATATACATATAGAAGTTCCTCGTAATTTATTTGAAACATTTTTTCGTTTGGTTTGGGTAATGCGTGTGTTGTAGCAACGATTTCAGAATCGTTGACATTATGTCAGATAAGTGAAATTACATGTTTTGTCGATTTGTTTACAAGAGAGTTGTTTTTTTAGTGGTATAAAGGGGGAGGTATTGCCAAAAGGGTTGCCTGCTGGAGGGTAATTATTTAAATATATTTTTATTTGTATTTAAATTGTATTTAAAATATGGGGAAATATAATAATATGTAAAATATAGTTTATAAGTCACCAAACATTTGATTTCATGCTGAATCGATAAAATCCTCAAAGACCTCAAATCTTCACTATGCCCCCTCTATTTTAAAAACTTTTATTCAAAATATTTAATATTTTACACTTAAATATCCTTCCAACTGAATAAAATCGAACAGAAATAACCTGAAACTCTCCATCAAGTGCCCTTGAATATTTCTTAAATGTTATATGCCATTTCCATTAGTCTCCCATTGAATCCTTTCACCCCTGCTGCATTTCCACAGACCAAACCGAAATGAGTTTGCAATCCCATTGAAATGCCCCAAAATGTAAGCGCCATTCCCTTGTCCATTCCCTCAATGAGTCCTTGGCGCTGGGTGTCCTGGCCAGGCCAGCTCGTGATGTAAAATCTGGCAAATGCCATTTTTTAATTGAATTTTCATTACATTTCCGTTTCGACGGTTGCCCCCCGTTCGAGGCAAAGCCACCGAAACAATTTAATAACGGGGAATCAGAAGTCAGTAAGTCTGTCCAAAGATATTTTCTTTTTTTCTCCTTTTGTGTTGGTGCAAAAATATTTTGCTGAAATGTTTCCATGTTTTATTTGGTTTGTTTTTGGGTTTTTATCATGCAACACCGCACCGGCGGCGACACGAAAAGCCGCTTACGTTGCACATCCCTGCAGCAGTCAGGAGGATTTGATTTTGGCCCTTTCGTTTTTTGGCGTTTTTTTAACGATGATTAAAAGTTATCTTAATGTCAGCTAGGTTTACGACAATGTTGTCCCGGTTGTCGCTTTTGGCCAAAAGTTCCAGGCGGAGAGAGAGTGAAAGAGTGTGACAGAAGTCATTCAGTTTGGGCAATGAAATGTTTATTCTGGAATGGTTTTAATTGCGTCTAGCAATGGCATCTTTAATGACTGATGACAGGACATGATCTTAATGGAAGCGGACAAAGTTTGGTGAGGTGAGGTCGTGCCAAATGGATAATGGATATAATCCTTTTGTGTCAATGAAAGAGTTTCTGGTAAACGGAAATGAAAGCAAAAGGCTGCGAAAGTTTCTCTTAATAATAACATTCTCTTTGGCTGTAAACATGCAAATCTACACTGAGATATCTCTAAGAGCACTCTCTTTATATGCAGAAAAAATAAAACAGTGTTAAGAGTAAAGCAAAAGAGAAACATCTTCTTTTCCACTTACCTTTTGTTCATCATCTTTTGCCGTTTTCTTGCGGCATTTACTGTTCTTTCACATACACAAGTATGTAAATATGTGTTAGTTACGATTACGAGGGTTTCGAATTAGAATTGGATTACGGATTTCGGATTACGCATTTGACGAGTCGGAACGGGACTGGGAGACTTTGTTAGCACTCGCAAAAAATAATAGATTTATTACACACTGCTGTTTATACATTACACATATTACACACGCGATATTCTCCCAATTCGCCGCTTTCTAAGCACATGAACGCACACACACACTTTCATATGTATATTTCGACTATACGACTCCAATAAGAGCACAAATTTGGTATGTTTCAATTTAAGGTGGGACATTGGGGAACACAACTCTCTCAGCACACGCATACTTTGCTTACTTCGCGTGCACAAGGTGCACGAGAGAGAAAGATCACAACTTCAGATTTGGATATCACCACCTTATTCTTCTTACACTTGGAAAGAGAGGCGCTCGCTCATGCTCTTCTTCTGCGACAATTACATGCCAATTTTCACACCACTGCACACACATTTGCAAGACATTACATGATCAAACAAAAATGAAAGGTGGGACACCTTATTGCACATTTTGAACTTGTAAAAAAAAATTAGTGGACAAATTAATGCGCTTATATACACATATCACTGCACTTCACATATTTCCGCTCATTTTATTCTGCAATCTGCTTCTTATACTCCATTCACACTGCACGCACTTTTCACTCACTTTAGCCGCAACCGCCTGGCTCTCCTTGCCATCATAATGACCATCGACACTAACACTTTCACTTAGCACTGAGTGGGATTATTAATTTCCGCTCTTTTTTTAGTCATGCGGGACATTTAACTGTTTTTTCAAGTAACTCACTCTAATGCTATAATCACTGCACTCACTTTTCACTAGCACTTTGCACTCACTGTAACACTGCACTCACTTTGGCCGCAACCGCCCAGCCCTACTAGCCGTCATATTGACCATCGACACTAACACTTTCACTTAACACTGAGTGAGATAATTAATTTGTTTTTTCAAGTAACTCACTCTAACACTGCACTCACTTTTCACTCACTTTTTCACTGCACTTCTGCTTCTGCTTCGCCGCCATTTGCATGCTGGTACGCCTCCGCAATTGAACACCTATTAACACTTTTTAAACCACAATTTTTGAACTTTTTCCACGTTACATCAACACATTACTACTCAATACATTATTCGCGACATTTTTCCGATTAGATTTCCATAATTTTCCCGATTTTCGCGACCCGAAACCCGGAGCTGACCTAGAAACACGCGTTTTCGCCGGCTGCCAAAGTGAAAAGAGAGGTGCCGAAATCTACATACACACATAAATATGTTTGTGAGCATGCGTGGGAAGCTAACGGATTCTCTCACTCCGTGCTCATCTTCTAGAAGCTGCTCAATTTTGGCACACATATTGTTGCTTCTTCCTCTCCTACTCCAAGAGAGCGGGTGTAATTGTATTGACTGACCACTTCTTAGTACAGTAAAATATCAAAACATATAAACCTCACATATTTTAAAAGTGTATAAATATAGGCCACTTAAATGTGTTAAGATCAAATTGAAATTCAAAAATTATCAAATAAAAATAAATTTCTATGGCTATGTGCATTTGAATGTTTATGTGGAACTATGTACATATTTGTACAGAAATTGGAGGTGGGTAACATTTTTGAGACTTCACTGTACATCGGTCTGTGTGGGAGAGGGTCAAAGTTGTGTGCACCTGAGTTGGTGGGTATTTGGAGAGGGAGAAGAAGCCCGCTCTCTCCACACATTAAATTTTTCACCCGGTCAAAGCGTGCGTTCCCAAGTCTGCTCCGCGTTTCAGTTCGCTTAAATCGGGAAAATAGTGAAAAGCCAACCGGAAAAATATCGCGAAAATGATGTGGTGTGGTAGTGCATTGATTAGACATTGAAAACGCCCCAAAATTGTGGAAAAAATTATGAAAGTATCCCCAAATTTGAGGCAATAGAACTTGTTCTATTGCGAAGGCAGTGCCATAGACAAAAAGACATAAAACATGAAGATTGCTGCATAAAATGTGCACAAATATTTGCAAGTACAGTTTAAGATGTGTTTTTCTCATTTTACATACACGCACACATATGCATATGTATGTATGTATGTATGTGGTATTGTGAGATGTCTCATTTTGTTCCGCTTGATCACGTGATGTCTTGATTTTCTGTGTATGCGCATAAGACAAAAGATGCGCGATGCTCTGTCCCTTTCCCACTCCATCATAGAATACGCTCATAGAGGAACATGTAAAGAGGCAGCCTCTCTCTTCTTGCAAGGGCCGCAGTGACATAGGGTGAGGCTCTCCTAATTTGGAGATGCATGCGCTCTCTTATTTACCTTGTGCAGACAATTTTGCCTTACCCTATTTTAATATATGCCGAATTTTTGCGCTCTTTTTGGAATCGGTACGTGAAAACGGTAAACGGGAGAAAATCGCGCGCTTAAATAATATTTGATCTCATTTCATCTAACCAAGTGAGTACAGTCCTTCTTTTAACAAAATCTGTTTTCTTTTTTGTACACTCGAAGTGCGTATCGTATTATTAAGCAACTATAAACAATTGTTGGTCATTTAAATCGAAGGCTATTTTGCCTGGTGGACAGCGGGCAGATCTTGATTAATGCAGACACATGTCCACTGCCGCAGCAGAGACAGAATATTTTGTTGATTTGAAAATGCACTCAAAATCGTAGGATTCTGTTTGCCATTCGCCAGCCGGTTGATATGCGCCAACATGTCCGTGTGGGGGAGGGGGCGAGCAAATGATTGTGTTGTGTCCATTTCCAACAACAGTTAGAACGTGCCCCCGCCTGCTCTGCTCTCTTGTAATCTGTCATACAATCCGATGCAAGGGGAGCCGATTGTGCATGTGCCTGGCAAGGCCAATGAACGGTAAACTTAATTATCCAGCTTAATTGTCGGGGGATGGGAGCGAGTGTGGTGTCTGCTTTATGGATAGCCCTAATGCGGAATTATTAATTGCCAGCAAGTGTAAATTCGAAACCTGCAATGTAAATTACGAAATTACAAGAACAACTCAGCCAGCTCAGACACAACACTTACCTCTCCTCCTCCACTCTTTCTCTTTAGAATGGAACTCTGTGGGATTCTGAGATTCCCGTGTCTGGGGGAACAAAAACCACAAGAACTTTTTTTCCCAGACTTTCCTCAGACGCATTCACAAAAATTTCAATTTCATTTTGTTTGGCCAACAAATTTTCCGCTTGGTTCATTTTTATTGACAATTAAATCCGAAAAGGAACACCAAAAAAAGTCGAGCTTCCCTCACCCCAAAATTGCAGAAAATTGAAATGCAAATATGCAAATTTCGCTTCGCTTCTCGTTTTCGTTACTTTTTTTTCCATTGGTCCAGGGAGCTGTTGACATATGCGATGTGCATAAATTTCCGTTTTGCCTCAAAACATTTCCGCAATATCATAATAAACGTTGCGGGAACAGTGCAGAAGAAAAAAATATATCTACAGCAAAATTATAAAAAAAACTGAAGACAAAGCGCAAAGAGTAACATTTGGCTGACTCCAACATAATAATTCAGCCGCAAGGCAAAGCCACAGCAAATCAGGTCCAGGTCCTGCTGTCTCCCGCTGACGTTGATGCCGCTGCTCCTTGAGACCCGCAGGGTTAAGTGTGACTGACATGTGTATGGATTTTCGCAACAGATACTGCTTGCCCGATCCCCATTCAGTAAAGTTAGTTGAGCGTAAAATATTCCTTCTCAAACGTATACAAAAGATGCTCTAAGACAAACGATACTCCGCAGAGTCGACCACAGTCTGGTCTGGTTGCTCTGCTGCTTCAATGATTTTCTGTTGGCCAGATGAACTTAAGTCTAAGGTCAGCTAAGTCTGCTTAAAAATGGCTATATATTCGGGCAATTATTAAACTTCCCAAAAGAGAACCTTACAAATTTAAACCAACATATCATCTCATTATCTTTCTCAACTCCTTTCAATCTTTTGAGTGGGGCCTTCCCATTATAGGCAGTAAATTGCATTAGAGACAAAAACGTATTGATTGCCTGAAAGTGCACTCTGTGGTCCCCTCGCCCCACCGCCGGGCATTCATATGACACCTTTGAAGTTGGTCCAAGCCAACACTTTGTATCTCTGTCTTTGCACAATGAGCTGGTTGGAGTCGTAGATGCAGCAGCAGCAGCAGCAGCAGCATACTGGTAATGTGAAATAAATTGGATTATCCTTTGATTCATTCACAGTTTGTCGCCCAGACGACTTGCCTGTCACATAATTTATGTGCTTTACATATTTCAAATCGAGGGGCCACCTGAAAGTCAATTGCATCTCTGGGCGGGAGGTTTCCGATGTGTGTGTGGGAGGGATGGTCATTAATTTGCCTTGGTGTCAGTCAAAGGAGGCGATAACAAGTTTTTGGCTGATTTGATTGCCGCCGTCTACGATGAGCAATGAGCTGGCTAGGATTTCCTTTCATACGTTGGGGGAGGACTGTGGTTTAATTGCTTTATGCGGGTTCCAGCTAAAACATTTGTGAGAAATTGGCACAATTAAAGAACAAACATTTTTATTTTTCACTGGGTTAACTTAGATTATATCTTAGATTATGTAGAATATTTGTTGGCATACTAAAAATATTATTGTTAACTGGATAATTGATAAGGTTTCTCGAAGGTTTCGGCGGTGAAAACTTAATTCTGAATTCAAACTGAATTCCTGCAAAATATAAAATATGTTTTACTTATTTTAATTTTGAGTTCTTCTGCTGACCATTTAGGCAATTTAAATCGTCAAAAATTCCTCTTCTCTTTTAAAACAATTTGCATGTGGCGATTTGTTCCACATTTCTTCAATATTATTCAGTTTTACTATTCCTCATTTGGCAACAATTTATTAAAACTTGAAATCATTTCCGTAACGCTCGGCAAGATCGGCATATCTGATATATCGCAGCCATTCATTATCAGTGTTTTCAGTTCTGGGGAGTGCAATGTCACACCTTGAGTGCAGTTTATACAAAATCCATAGGCGCCGAAGGTGCGTAGTTTTTTCATTGGCAAACATATTTTATAAATGTCAATTTCTTTTTTCATTTTTGGAAACACACCTAAAAATAATTTAAGGCACATATGAGCGAGGTATTTTCGTATTTATCTATAAGAGACTTGCTCACCTTTAGCCATTCCCTTAGCGTGTAGTTTTAGTCCATACAAATTTGGTAGCTTATGCAGCATTTGAGTATATTTCTCGATGTCATCGCCAAGTATGTGCAGTTCCAGTGTTTCGAGATATTTCATTCTGACCAACACCCATTCGACAACTTCGAGGTCTGAATCGTCTGCATACACAACAATAGATGTTAAATGGGGAGAACGGTGCAGTACAAGGGACAAAACAATCGTGGCACAATGCTTAGAGAATTTGAGAAAAGGACAGAGCACAGATGGTGTGCCGAAATATGGAAAAATATCAGTTAGTGGCTTAACATTCTGATCTCGCAGTGCTGTTTTGTACAGCGGATGCACTTTCGCGAATTGTTGCTTGTCTTCATCGGAAAGTTTTTTGAATATCATATTGACAATATTCAATGGCAAGTCAAACATGTTTGTGGAGTTATCCATTTTCATTTTTTTGCTCGGCGAGGCCTCCATTTTCGTGCAGTCAGTAGATGCCACGCGCCACGTGCTCAAATGTACAGAAAAGAAATAAAGAAGATAGCAAACCGATGATTGGGGATGGGAAAAATCGATAGTTGCAAGAATATTTCCGTGGTCAAGATAGCGAAACAACGAACACTTTTCTATTAAACAATATCGCTGTGTAGAGGATATATGTTAATACCCTTATTATCATAAGTTTACGCGCAAAGTTTATTTTATTTTGATGCTGCAAAATGGACACGCGCAACCAGTCGAATATTGTGACCACCGCAGCAGCTTAGCTTTATATATAAATTCATTGTGGAAACGGAAGATAAACTAAGTCTGGCACAAACCCATCCAGTACTTAGCGAGGCTTTTAAAATTGACGCCGGCAACCATTACGAGCTACTAGATTTGGACAGTTTGCCCGTTTAGGACTGGCCTTTCATATTCTCTGCTTGCGGTTCGACTATTCTGGGCGTTATGTCTTACAAGGTAACGAATTCAATTGCTGGGGTGATGCTGGCAGCCAAATATTGTCCCAACCGGCACGAACTATTTATTGCCAATCGGTCCAAGTATTGGAAGATAGTTAAGCGGCATCTGGATAGATTAAAGAAGGTGGATTATTTAAGACGGATGAATGAATACACTCCGATTGATTTGATGAACACATTGCTGGAACTTCCCAACTTGAAGACCCTGAAATTAGCTCGCTTTAATCAAGAGGATCGTAAGTGGTGACATTAAACGTGGAAAATGGTTATAAATATTTACTGTTTCAATATTTCAGTAGTGCCAATCAAACATTTGCAGCAACTCCAGAATTTATTCATCAAGACTGACTACTCGGTGAACATGTACGAACTGTGCTCCACAAATTCCATAGATATTCCCCTAAAAAAACGGGAGCCGCAGTGGCCCAAACTGAAGATTCTGAGCATCGGCATCGAAGATTACCAAACCGAAATGCCGTTCTTGCCGAGTCTGGAAATGCTGCGCGTTACATTCAGTCCCGATATGGAACTAAGCGAGCTATTAGGCAGATCAATTTCGGACTATTCCAAGAGCTTGCAGGTGCTGCACTTGAACAGCGATGAGATAACCCCAGTCCATGCGGATAATGCCAAGACCATCGGTCAACAAAAATCACTAAAAAGTCTCTTCTGCTCCAATATGAATAATGCATATTTGCAATTCATCAAGTTGGATCAGCTGCAGATGGTGATCCTCCAGTCATCCAATAACGTAACCAATTCCGGAATCCTACGCATGCTCCGTGGCTGCAAGAACCTTCGATCGCTCGATGTCTCTGGCTGTAGGAGAGTCAACAAGAATGTTGTGGCTCCACTCTTAAAGATTCTTAAGCAGCATGACGTTCAGCCGGATGATCCACTGGTTCTGACTGTTCATCGTATGTCGTTCGAAAATGCAGTACAAACTACTGCCTCGGTTCCGAATAATAATTTATTGCTCATCAAGAAAAATAATATTATATGTGAGCGTCCCTACACGGCACTCGATGCTTCCCTTGAAATTGAAGATTTGAGTGATGATTCGTTTTAATATAATAAAATATATTTATTCGAACGATTTCCCATAAAGGCAGTCTGCAGTTAAATTAAAGAATATTTTAGCAGTAATTAAACACAAGTTATTAATTGTAAATTAATTTTTTAAGCACTCAATTCTCGTTGTTGGAAGCGGATTCAGGGGTAATTTGAATGCCATTATTAAGTAGATCTGGAGACACAGTAAATGAAAGTACTGAACTCAAGAGACAATTTGCTGTGTAAAATTTAGATAAATTCGTTTTTCTTATCTGTTAATTTATGTTTCGCTACTGTTTGCTAGTTGATCCCTTGACTCTCCCTCTCTGTATCTCTCATTAAGTGTGTTTCTTGAGCAGGCCCAAGCTGGAGTGATTAATGATGGATGAGATTGACCAAAAGAGATTTGAAAATCTCCAATTATGGCATTTGCATTTACATTTCTGAAATTGTAACCAATTATACTGGACATTTGCTCTCCAGCCACTGATCGATTGTCGACGGGTTGGTTTTCTTTTTCTTTTTTTTTTTGGGAATGTAGATAAGAATCGGAACAATAACAAAACGATGAACCGAAAATGATTAGTCAACAAGAAACGGGACACAGACACAGAAAAGAAAAACCTGGGCAAGCAATAAAAAAAAAATTACAGACAATTTTCATGAACAAACGCCTTTTATGATCGGCAGACGGGGAGAAATAGAAAGAAAAAACTATTAACAAATGTCAATTAGATGACACAGGCGCAAAAGATTGAGATTGAGAGAAAGGCATGGAATGCACAGGGGTTAATGACAATGAGACGTGCAGCAGATAAAGCCAACAGATACACAGATACATAACATAAAGAGATACATCCACAGATATGTTTGTCATTTTCGGTTATCTTTTCGTTATTTTTTTCTTGTTGTGTTATTTTTTTTTGTGTGTTTGTGGCAATGTTACAAATATTCTGAACTTGTTGGATCCAAATGATTTGCTTGGGAAATTAAAATGAGTCAGAAATGACTCAGAGGCGTGTGAATTTGTGGGCTTTTAAAGGCAAATTAATGGGGAGAATGGGAGGCAGGAAACCGATTAACAGGCAACATTTTCATTAAAATAGTTAATTAAATTAGACAGAACTGAGAGTTTTAGATCTTCAATTGGTGTTGACTTAAATCTTAATCTTGGGCTTTAATCGAATTAAATTATTTGAAATTTGTATTTTTAAAGCTTATGCAAGCATAAAAATATGAAAAGTTGTTTTTAATAATGCCCAAATTTAAAATAAATATAAAACACATAAATAAATAGAAATAATTCAATTTGTGGCAAATATTTAAAATTTATTAAGAAAAGTATTTATATTAAATATTAAATATATTTATTTAAATGTAAAATACATTGAAATCATGTAAACCATTTCCTTATGTCCATTTTCGGGTCATAGCAGACTCCAAAATTGCCTCTCTGCATTTTTTATACAACTCAATCTGTGGCTCTACTTTTTTACATTCTTCTCCTTTGTTGGCTTGCCTTTTTTTTAATGCATGAAATCAATTTGTAGCACTTTACTGGAAATTAACATTATTAGGTATTTTCATTTTATTATTATGCGAGACACTTTTGTCAATGAAAGAATCGACATTTTTATTTTAACGTGGGCACGTCTGTGCGACCAATTAAGAGGCTGTAGATGGAGCCCTTCCGCAGTCAGAGTGCGAGGCAATCGAGGTGTTTGCTGGGTGCCAAGTGGCAAGTGTCACTTGCCAGGGAAGTCGAGCATAAATGCTTTTTGTTCTATCAAAAATTAACGCCTGAAATGGATTTTAAGTGTGGCCAAGCTAATTGAAAAGGTGTTTCCACAAGTAGAGAAAAAAAAGAGTTTCTAACAAAAGGCCTCCGCCACAGGCAGGAGGAAGCACAGAAAAAATCACAGACGAGCGTCAAGCAATTGACCGCCGGGAAATGAACCCATAAACAAATTACAAACAAAAGGCATTTAAGGACTTGAACCCGGACCCAGACGCAGAGACCCTGTGTCCCCGGCTGTGGCACGCAAGGTTCGAGGCATTTATTTATTAATCGCATGTCAAGGGACACATTCCACTGTGTCGCCGAAATGAAAAAAGTCGGGGAAAAAATACATATTAGCACGTAAGCATTAAACACTTTTTAAGCGGAAGAACTAATTAACAAGGAAAAGGACTCGGGACTCGGACTTCAGCCCAGACAGAACTCGGTAAAAACTCATTAGCACGCTTGAACGTTAAAAATGTCGCGTCAAAATCAGAGCTTAATATTTTTTATGATTAGCAGTCGCAAAAGAAAATCAGGTGTGGGTGTGGCTAAAATTATGACAGTCTGCGAAAGTTTATGGGAACCAAGGGAGACAGAAAAATGTGGAATATTTCTTTTTGTATTTATATAAAAATATATTATTTACGACTTAAAAATATAGCTGGGCAAAGGAGAAATTGCATTGATACGATTTTTATATGATTTGATTTCCTAATTTAATATTTTTTAATTTTATTTTATTTTAATTTTTAATTTATTATTTTTAAGGAATTTTGTTTAATTTCTTCTCTCTTGCAGTGTGGCTTAGCATATAAAGGTGGGTTTTCTTCCCCCCCAGGCCGTGCCCAACCATAGACTCTCTCTTTCCATTGTCAATTCTCCCATCCACCATTGAGTTTTGTACCTTTAAAATATTTTTAAACAGTTTTTTCATATCTAAAAATTTTATATTCTATTTTTTCTAGACATAATACATTCCGATTCCCTCTGCTTTTGTTTACTTGCGTATGTACACGTATTATTTACGCAGACTGGACTACACATAGACAGACAGGTGTCTGGTTAGTGTGGTGGGGGAAAAAGCAGTGACAGATCGGGGCTCGGGGGCGTGACACAGTCAAAGTAATCATCATAACTCCATGCGACTGGAAACGCTAAAGACTCATTAATCGCCAGCACGCACACACACACAGAAACACACAAAGGCCGTGGCCAGGCGACAGGACGCTGGTGGCATGTCCTGCCAGCGACTTTCGCGACTTTTGCCGCCAGATCCATTTTAATTGTCTGCTTTTGTGGCGCTGCGCGACTAGGGAAGCAAAACAAAACGAAACAGAGGACCGGTCAGGTCCTGTGACACCCGCGGCTGCGTCACTCAGTTGTCAGTTGGGGTCCTGTTGGCTTTGTCCCGACGCTCATCTCTGTTCCTCTCTTCTCTCTTTTTTTTATCGGTAATAAGGTGTTTTTGACGACCCTACGGGACGACTGTCCCTGCATTGCTGGTGCTTCTGCTGCTGCTGCTGGGCTGCGCTTTTATAAATATGACGATATATTTTGGTTGGTCACTGTCGCTATGTGTTCGCCCTGCCCTGCAACTTCATTTTGGTTTTTAATTTCCTACTGGGATTTACGTAAAAGGTATTCCCACTGTCTGTGGCGTTGCACTCCACGACCGCTGCAGACAGCAACATCGTCCTTTTAATAGCCACTGGTCCAGTCGTCCAGTCTGGCAGCGATTTTAATATAAAAACTAAAGCAGAAACCACCGCAGCGTGGAGGAGTCACAACCGAAAATGAAAGGGAAACCAGAGTGAGATAAGCCCCTGTAAGCTCTGTTAAAGGAAAAACAGGATGTTCCACATGTGTGTGTGTGTCTGTGTTGGGAGCATGTAAAGGAGCAAAAGGTTTTTAGTTCTACAACCAAAATTTGTTAGGATTATAATTTGTTAAATAAAAAAAAGTCTAAAACTTAAAAAATAAAAAAATAGTAGTAATGGAATAAAATAGTAAATCATAATAATAAATGGAAATAATAACAGATAATATAAATAATAAATATAAATAAAATAATATATGATAATAAATAGATTAAAATGAATTATTTATTATTATCTATTATTAAAAAATAGAATTGTCTCTTATTTTTTTATTTTATCTATTTTTAAATTGTATAAAATCAAAAAATATGTTTATAAATTATTTGTATTCCTAATTTTTATCATAACAAATCTTATTTTAGAGAAAACTCAAAAATTTAATGCAAAATTACCAAACAAACTTTATTTTAAAAATTCTTAATTAAAGGTAATACTGTGGGAAAATATCTCTTAAAAAAATGAATCTCGCTGTATCTATGCATACTCGTTCACCTTATTTTTAGCTTATAACTCTAACTTCCGATCACTTTTTTTTCATCAAACAAACCCTTTTGAATCATTCTTGATGTAAGCATCTGCATCTTAATTGACAGTTTAATTTAATCCTTTTAGTTCTCTGTGTGGTGTACTCTAAATCGCACTCTCAATCTTTTGCAATTAATATTTCAAAGACCCTTCGAACTCTTCAAACACTTTGCATTCCTTTTGCCATTTGGGTAATTAATCAAAAAAGGCTTGCCCATCGTGCCATAAAATGAACAGAAAACTTGTCAAGCGCTAGACCTGAAATAAATTGCATAATGCTTGACAAACAAAAAATTGTATGTGAAAAGCCTGGCCCATACATTAATAATTACACACAATGCACAAAAGGCAAAAGTGTTAGAAGCCCCCAACGCCAACCAGAGTCAAAAGTTTCAAACTCCGCTCCGGTTTGTAATCCATCAAAAGCGGCGACAAACTTCACGCATTGTTAGACAGCCAAAGACATTCCCCCACCAAACGGGGTGAGGTTTTTTCAAATTAAAAGCCACAGCAAATGTTAAGTTTGAGTTTGGTGGGTGGCCGTCCGGAGTACTTCAGGGAAGCAAGTCCCAGAAACAGGGGCTAAGCATCGCCCAGCCTCTTCTATTGACAGTGGAAGAAGGAAGGCCCTGCCAAGCAAAAGAAAATCTCTCTCTCTCTCTCTTTGAGCTGTAATTTTTAGCCATTTAGCTGGCCGGGCACGTTTTGCATTTAGCGCGTAAAATAAATTTGCACAATTTGTGACAAGTGTGCGAGCAGGCAGTGGCGGAGTGTAGCAAAAAAATTGACAACACAAATGCGTTGCAAATGCCACAGACGGGTCACTGTGGTGACAATAATATTTACCCTCGAGCTATTTTTTAAATATATTTTAATATCCATGCACCGAAGGAACTTCTTTAAATTTAACTTGACTTTCGACAAGCGAATAGAAGGTCTTGCAAAATCCACTGTAGTCCTGCCTTGTACCAGTGTGCAGTGCTTGTGGCTGTGGCTGTCTCTTTGTTCCAAGGAGGCGTCACTGTGTGGGCCCCTGTGGGTCGACTAATTGTCATGCCTTGCACAGTCTGCTTGGGGGCCCTCTGCTACTGCTACTGATTTTTCTTATTTGTGCCTCAGTCCCTGCTCTGTCTGTCTGTTTGTCTGTCCTTCTCTGTCCCTGTCCATCAATTGACTTTATCTATTTGAACTCGCATGTTAAAAATATCAATTTGTTGTCGCGAGGCAACTTGCAGTCAGCCCCCAAAGACTTTGACTTTGCCTTTGCCTTTGCCCGTTTGCTCTGACAGACAGTTCGGGCTGGTTCTTCGATTGGCTGGTTCTGCCACCGCTCCACTCCACTCCGCTTTGTTTGTTTGTGGGTTTGGTTCGTATAGACTGGCTCTAGAATCGCAGTTTTGCGTTTTTGGTGTGATTTATGGCCAGTTGCACTGTAAATGTAGGTGCGGCCCGCTGCCACATAAATCATTGTTCAACGCTTTGCAATTGCACAGAAATTTTCGCCACTCCGTTGCCGTGGCTTCCGAGTGTTCCGAGCTTTACCAGGGATAATGCTTGGTAATTGCTTGAATCACCAACCAAAATCTACGAATCAAAAGGCAAAGGTTTTAAAAGCTTTTTAGAGTGCAGTATTTATGGGGATTATTTGTTTAGATTTTTTTTTACCATTATCAAAGCTATTTTTAATGTTTACTTTAAATATTAAAAATACTTTTTTTTAATAAAAATAATAATTCAAAAGTAATCCCATTTTCTTATCAAATTTATTTATATTATTAATATTTTTATAACATTTTTTGGTATCTTATTCTGATAATAATTCAAATAATAATAATATTAAAAAAAATATATATAAAATATATAGAATGATTAATATTAATTTAAAACTATTATAATAATTACCAAAAAATCCAATTAATTTATTAATTCACTTCACTTGCAACCCCACAATTTTCCTGTTATTCCTTGTGAACTTTTCTCTTACTTCCTGCCAATATCCAAAGCGGATTAGGCCCTCAAAATGACTCAAGAAGTTTGTCATTCCCTAAGACCATTTAATCTGTTTTCTTGCAGACCATTTCCTGTTTAAATAGCGGTCCATTGCCCATATATACCCGACACCTGTTATACTTTCTTCCAAGTCTCTCTTTTAGCCAAGTCATCTGACCATTTTGAATCACTTAATTTTCGCTAAGGAACCCAACCCTGTGCCTGGCACTCCAGATCAATTATGAAACCGAATGAGCCAAGACCCATGCGAGCCATAAGTGTGCCACTTGTGTGCGCATAAGGAGGGAAAAAGGACCCGGGTCAATTATAAATGTTGGCCAGTGAAAATGAAGGGAACCACACCCACACAGACTGGCTGGCTGTCCCATGAATAATTCATCGAGTCAACCGAGTGGCTGTGCCTGCATTAATGAGTAACGCTTCTTATTTACCATGATGCCGCACAAAAAAAAAAAGAATTGGAAAGTGTATGCCCCGAGACAAGTTTAATTAGAGAGGGAAGTCAGGGCAAATTGTCTTATCATAATCATCCCCATGCCCTGATATTTTCGTGATTTTTCGCACACACTGCGACTGCGACTGGACTGGAAAATTTTGTTTAGTCATTGCCATCACTTTGGCTTTCCCTGCGCAGAGACATCAATCATAGTGTCAGAGACTCGTAGACCATTTGGACAGTGGAGTTAATGGCATGATGAGGCCAGAGGAGTAGGAATCCTGAAGCCAAGGAGGCGGTCCCTGGGCCATATAATGTGCTGGGTGTTTGCGTGTCCTCGGGAGAGTCTCTCTCTCTCTCGGACAAGTGCATGATTAATTATTTTATTATCTATAAATTGGTATTGGACCTTTTTCTCTTGCTCTCGCACCACCTTTGCATACTTTGAGGCTTGTGGAAATTGTACTCTATTTTCTGTATTGTGTGTTTTCTGCTTTAAAAGGTTTTTATCCCGTGATTTTCACATATTCTGCTCCATCATCATTAAGCCCCCTAAAAGCTCTAAGCTGTGCTCAACACAAAAAAACATTTTTTCCTTTATTTTTGAAGTGAGGTTTTTATGCTGTGGCATGGAGACTGTCCAAGGATATGCCACTCCAAAAAAAAAGTGAAGTACGGTCTGCACTCTGTAGCGGATTTCTGGTTCAATATTTTTGCCATTTTTGCGAAAACATTCGAGTGGAAAATCTGTTGAAATTCTTTTCGTGCCTCTGCCCATTAAAAATCTTTCAATTTTTTATGTCCCTTGGTATGGAAGGGGAAAAAGACATGGGGTCACCAGAGATTTGGGTCACCAACTGTTGTGCTCTTGTTTAATTAGCAAAAGTTTTATGACTCTGGCATGGGCGGAGTGGGGAAAATGTATTTGAAATATTGTGATGACAGAACGAATGTGGCGGAATGATAAAGTAATGGAAATGTACTTTGAAATAGCGTTCAGATCCATTCTGATGTTTCCTTTTTTAACCTGCAACACAGAATGTGGGAAAGCTATCTTAATCACAACCCAAATTAAGTTCATTTCGGATTAGAGATCCCTCATTAAATTTCCAAGCTGGGAAGGCATTAACCGACAAATATCTTCCTCCAATTAGCGGTTTAGGATCATAAAATCAAGCCAGCAACTAACTCAATCATTACGCAATTAGGCGGCACATATTTCAATACAGATTTATGACCATAACCATATCGACTGGGGGTCACATTAAATCACGCGACCCATTAATAAAATTCTTACAGTCTGTCGTAGATATTTCTTGGGTGCTTGGGGGGGCTGGAAACAGAAGTTTCAAATATTTAATCATTGTCGCGCCGGGCCTTGAGATACATAGATGCCATAATTCTGTTGAAAACAATTTGTACGAGTCCGCACGCTGCTGCAGCTGTGCGTCTGAGTGAAGATTCGAACAGTTTTATGACTCTGCTTTGGCTGCCATTAAAATGATTGTGTAAATTCTGGAAATAATCAAATCCAAAAGCACACACAACCGTCGAAGAGATCACACTCGAAATTCTTGAAGAAGACATTAAAAATTAACAGATAGCTGAGAAGAAGACCCTCTGGGGCATATCAATTATTCTGATTTATCACTTCGCTGTAAACGATTTTTGAGTGTGCGCTGAGATCGGCAAGTGGGCTAAAGAGATGCCCAGAGATTAAATATTAAAGTAAAGAAGTACCACAACAAATAGTTAAAACGTCATGGAGAATATCTTAAGACAAATAACGAAAATAATAATAATGGGAGAATAAGTGGGATAATTTTTAGAAATGAAAAGAATCATTATTTATTGGTTTCAGCTTTAATCATATATTTTCCAGTTCGATATATATTAATACCTAATCTTTTGCTACTATTTTAGCCATTCCAAAAGTCATTCAAATTTCCTAATCCCACAACCAAATCTATGGCGAAACCAACTCAAACCATTACCATAATGAGGTTCATTTACATCGGACGAGTTCCCGCCTCCCGAGCAAAAACCAAATGAGAGCAATTTCAACATTAGATCAAATCAATGATCGACATCAAGTACAGACCCACACACACAGAAAATCGTTACAGTACAAAGTATGTGGGTTTAAGCCAACAAACAAAAAATCCAATTAACACTTTTAGAACGTGCCAAAAGTTTATTGCGCAATATCTGTGATTTATGCAAAAAGTTGAGGCAGGCGGAAAATGATTGGGTAGCCAATGTGTCTAGGTTGAGTTGAGTTTTGGTAAATGAAAACCTTCGAGTACGTGAACAGAACACCCACAAAGAGACACAAGATAGACTAAATCAATCAACTTCGTAACTGCAGTAAACTAGATAGTGCAGAACGAAATAGTTATAAAGAGGGGAGAGTGTTCAAGAGGGTTTTTTGAGGGCGTCCGATTGGTCATATACAAATTTATATTTTCATAAATACGTTTTTTCCGATGGTAACCAATTTTATAAATTTTGTATTTTATATTTATTTCTAATAATTTAGCTCTTTCCCTACACTATTTTATGTTTATTATTTAGAATGTTTCTTTATATTCTTTAGTAGTTATTTAATCTATTTCGATTTTATTTATTTTATTCAGAGTTTATTTATATTATTTTGTACATGTTTATAGTATTATTAGTTATTTCTTATTATATTATATATAATTTGTATTCTTTTTTATTTATTTATATTGTTTTGTATTTATTGATATTATTTAAGTTCATTCTTTACATTATTTTCTATTAATTTATTTTGTTTTTGTGATTCCTTTGTATTTTTTTAAATTTAATTATGTTTTCTATTCAATTTCACCATCTTTGTGAATATTTTATTCGCCTTTTCCTGGTTTTTATCGTTGTATTTCATTCAATAAGTGACCCACATCATTAAAGTTCCTCAAATTAATTTGCTTTATGCCTGGTAGCGCCAGCTGATAAGGCTGATAAATAAATGTGTTCATTATATGAATCAATAATAATTTGTAAGCTTTCAAAGTGCTGAAATGTCTGCTTCGTTTTTGCGATATAGATCCAATCAAAATGGTTCAATCAGTCAACCCACAGCACATACATCCACATGTAAACACATACATATGTACATATGTATGGTTTGTTCTCTTGTATCTGGTTTTGGTAGTTCTTTTGGACTCATAATAATAAATTGTCGTGATTTAATCAATTGTGGCAGGTGTTTTCTTTCGATTTTTTGTTGCTGTTGTTGGTGGCCACAAAAAGTGCACGCAGATCGAAACTGGTTGGATCTGCGACTCAAAACTTCCAAACTCCGAGTGATGGGGTCTGGGGGTCTTGTTTGATTTGCTCAAATTAGCGCATGCAGCACCGAAAGACACAAAAACCAAAAAACCTGCTGGGTAGCCAGCCAGGCACTTGCAACATGTGGCACGTTTCTGTGTGCGCGAGGCGAGCGCAAAGGCAAAGGCAATTGAAATTGAAAACTTCACAGCAAATTGTTGGCACTTAATTGAGTAACTTGTGATCGATCTTGAGATGTGCTTTGCATAAATCGAGAGGGGGGAACGCCACAGTTGGGGTTTGTGGCAGGCTGTTCTGGGAGTGGGTGCGTGACACCTACAGTGTCATATGGAAGTCGCTTGACAGCTTGACTTTGATCGTGTCTCTGAGGCAGAGTGAAGTTGCCATTGTCTACGTTCTGCAGGGGGTCGCAACCAATCGATTCGATCGACTCGAAATTTATCAAACTCTTGAGTTGCTTTGGGTCTGACACAATGAGGTCATAGTTCTTAGGGTCGTGCAGCTGCAATCTGTATTTTCAATAATCTTTCATTCGGGCAAACATTTCGCTTTCAAAGACTTTTATTTAATGACAATTGGAATGTAAGATAAAACAACGCAAAGCGAAATACTTGGAAAACTCTAACTCTGACGATCCTCAATCTTGACGACCACAATTAGACCTCCAACATTTTTGCCAGCACTGAAGAACGTTATGATCGCCTTGAGAATGCCACGTGGCACTTGCTGCGGCCAGTCATCCGTGTTAAACAGGACACCCTTGATGTAGTATTCGCCCTCCGGTATGGGACACGTGTCCTCATCGACAATGGGAAAATTGGTCGTCTCACCTTGTGTCAGCGATGGCTGCACGAACTGCACATAGAACTTCTTGAAGCACTCACAGATGCTGGTCTGTGGCACGTCCATGGCCATGCGCTTAAAGTCGCCATCACCATTGGGACTGGAGTACAGTTCGACGGACACCTTGAAGTCATCGTTGTTCATCGCACCCAGAAATTTAAAGGAACCATTGAGCGCTCGCTCACGGCCAACGGTCTTCAGGCTATCGAATATCACCAGCGTCTCAGAGTCGCCCTCAAAAGGCTCCAGTTTCTCATTGGTGACCACATAAGGATTGCTCGCACTACAAAATATCTCTAGGTTATGTTATAAATCCATGATGTTTGTAGTACTTTATATTCACCGAAATATTGTGCAGCAATTGTAGCAATATTACTGCCAGTATCCACTTCATGTTTTGATCTGTTCGTATCGTTAGGTGGATTCCACCTATTTATTGCTGTATTTGGGCATGCAATGTTCATGTTTTATAACGATTAACGATCTTGTTTTTCTGTAATGTCATCGACAACAATGTTGTTGCCGATCCGCTGATCTTTAACTTTGGAACAAGAACTTTATTTAATCACGAAATTATGTACAGCGTAAAAATATATTTGGTTTGTATTATACAACACTGAATGGAATGCATGAATGAGTTTATCTAGTGGGTGTATCTGTAATATTCTCAGGGCAGACATACTGAATTCTTAGCCTATTTAGATGACATTGGGCTAAATACATAATAGAACTTTTAATAGCCTAGAAATATTTAGTTTACCATTTTATAATAAATTTAGCTTGTCTGCGGCAGACAAAATAAATATATTCTCTTCAAAATAATTGTTTTAAATATTTGTAAGATCGTAAATAAAAATACTTTATACTTATTTTATGTTTTTAATAAATTAATATAATTTATTTCGTATTAGTTTAATATTTTATGTTTGTAGGAAATGTTAGAAGTATTAAAACTATCAAATTTTTAAAATTTTAATAAATACTTAATTAAATACTTTGTGCATTATTTATTATTTGGACTACTTATGTTTTAATAATTTAATAGATAAACTATTTATCATACGCATGAAAGAGTTTTAATTTTATTGTAAATGTATTTATAAATCTAATTATCATTTTTAAATTTAAATTAGGCGTTTTTTTAGTAATAAAAATTTGAAATGTTCTCAGTGTAATAGGGAACTCTAAATACTTCTCAACACCTACGAATGAGGATATCCATATTCCTTTCTGCTGTTGTGTTGAAAAATCAACTAAAATAATTCAATTTGTTAGAATTTTGGTATGCAGCTTTCTCCCCTCCTGCCAGATGGCAGACAAAATTCAAGCGAAGCCTCCATCAACAGCTCATCAAACCCCCCAAAAAACGGCGACAATAAAGCATTAATTGAAAACTTATAAACAAAAGACAGGAGTTTCGAAGACAACACACAGGAGCGGGAGGGTAGGGGCAAGAAAACAGAACTCAGCAGGAGATATTTTACATTTTCACGGATGGATTTCCCCGTAAAGTGTTCTGGGGCGCGCTAGGTTTATATTTAAAACAGAATTCATTCAAGATCCAAAAACAACGAGGGCGAGGGCTTCTAGCCACACACACGCCACCCCAGCCTATAAATAGGAAAAAAGTCAAATGAGAGGGGATTTTCCGAAAAATGAAAACGTCACTTCAACTTGGCATTGGCAGGGGCACCCGACCCCCGTTGCTAGCCTACTTTTTCCCCCTCCCAAAAACATCTGCAAGCCGCAACAATTTGAGGCATTTTCCAAGTAATATGCAACACATGTTGAGGGGGGAGTGCGCCTGCCACAGCGCCTGCGCCCCGTGCCACAGGCATTACTCCAAAGCCCCAACAACGAGTGACAGTTTGCTGTCCTCAGTCAGGCATGACATTAGATGGTTCTTTGACTGTGCACCCTAGACCTCTCTTCCCCGGCAGCAACGTCAATCAAAAATATTAGAAAACACTTTCAAAGGGAGGGAAAAATCCGCCAGGTTGATGTCCTGTTTAGTCAGAATAATGTAACTAAAAATGCTCCAATCTAAGGCTCAACCATTAGGCATGGCTAAGATCGCAGTTAGCCAAAGCCTTAACCATGTTGACAGCCATAAAGCCAAAAGGTATGACGAAATACGAAATACAACGGGTTAGGAAACCGTCCAGCGGCTCAGTTTTGCATATTCCAAGTCTCAGCTCTCCCATATTAATGATACCCCTCGCTAGCAGGCAGGTGACAGGCATTAGCATAAATCGCTGAAATCGCAGAAATCACAGAAATCGCTGATGCCGATGCCGATGTGAGCTGAGCGAGCGAACGGACAGACAGACAGACAGGTCGATCGCTCGGTGAACAATTAACCAGACAGACACCTACACGACGAGGCGAGGAGACCTGCTGGGAGACCAGCCATAGCAGTATAAATCAAACTTTTAATTACAGTGTAATTAATGTAACGTATTTCAATTAATTAAGTGCACTTTGATTGGCGTCGTTGTTGCCCAGAGGCTGTGCTGTCCACAACCAGAAAGCCCAACCAGAACCCAAAACTGAAACCGAAACAAAACTACAAAAAATTATATTACGAAACCAGAAAAAGTTTTGCGCGCCAAAAAATATCAGCAATATCAGGCAAAAGAAACAAACCAGCGGATATAAACAAGATATTTGATTATGGGAGTTTATAAAGAATTTGGAATACACTTTGATGGCGATTGATTTGGGGGTTTAATATTTTCAATTTAATATCAACGAAAACAAAAATTGAAAACAATTTTGTAGGACATTTAATGAATCTTAATAAGAAAATATGTAAAATACATTTATTATTTATTTATATTATCAATTATAACATTTATTTTTTAAATCATATTGATTTCAATTAAATGTTCTAGAATTTAAATAAAATACAAATAAAATTTAAAATATCTTTTATAGTTTTTTGTATATAAATTCAATTTAGGCCAGTATGAAAGCGAATCAAAAGGAATTCTATATAATTTCACTCATTTTTAAATAATAGAATAAATAGTTCATTTAAATGTGGAAAATATGTCATTTTTTCTGAGTGCTTATACAGCATAATTATAGCAAATTCAAATACCACACAAAACTTGTTAAATCATATTAAACCAAGATCAAATCCATCTGCCCCCATATATATTAGAGTATCTCAAACAGCTGGGCCTTGTTGCTGAAACAGGTGATAAGGCGGCGCACCACTGTTGTTGGCTACAAAAACCACATTGAACGGCATCATAAACCAGCTGCAACTGCCGACGCCGCTGCTGGAGGAGGTGTGGAGGGGGCCGGCAGGCGTGGCGTGGGCGCGTGGAAAACTCTATTGCGTCGTTGCGAAAATTAACTGCAATATGCACAGAGAGCCCAAAGAGGCCGAGAGCCACTTGTGGCACAAATGTTAAAAGGCTCGCCACAAGGCCTGGCCTGGTCCCCCACCATCGACTCCAACTCCGACTCCGGCAGTGACTTCGGCTTCCTACGAGCCACTCGCACACCACGGGTCCAAGTCGGAGAAGGCGTCGCGTCTATCTCTGTGTGGCTTCCGTGGCAGGTTCCAGCAAATTTGCTGTTGCTGTCGCTGCTGCTGCTGTTGGCCTGGCCTAATGCGAAAGTTGTTGCCCTTGTGTTAGTGTGCCACACAGCGGTGTGTTCGTGCCACAAGTGGCAAAGCCAAATAACACTGGCCTACAAACAGAAGCCAATTTTGATAGAGTTCGTCAGGCAACGTAGGGAAATAAATTATTAAATTCAAACTAATCTTGGATTTGTATTAAAAAAAAGTCAAAAATGTCTTTTTTAATACAAGTTTACATTAAAAAAAAAAAAAAAATTATAATTTTTTCCATTAGTTTATTTACTTAAAGTTATTTGCTAAAAATATCAAAAGATTTATTTGTATTCATATTTTGTATTAAATAAAATAAAATAAAAATATAAAATAATTTATATTAAAATATATGTATATGAATATATGTAACTTGATGGAAATTCACATAAAAACCAATTTTGAATTCTTAAATAGTTATAATTGTAGCAAAAACCTTAAAAAATCACGAGCAAAAATAGTCCTCAAATCATTTTCCATATTTATCGCTTCCGAAATAATTTGTTGAGTGGTGTTGGGCCTCCCAACCACGTCACGCGTCAGTTTTTTGTACGTGTTGTTTCGTTTGTTGGTCAAGTGACCCGCAACAACAATACCAGCAACAAAAAAATAAGCAACGACAACATACGACAGTAACAAATGCAACACGCGCTTAATTTTTATTAGACCTCATGCGGTGCGCATGCGCAGCACCGAATAACCGTTGCACACGAGCGTATCTGCATCTGCACACACTCTCACACACACACACACACACACACACGTGGAATATACAATATCTTTTTGGGGCCAGCAATTGGCATAATTGACTGGTCGGTCGCCCTGGCTGTCTATCTGTCCGTCTGGCCTCTGAGTGCAGTACGTGAGGCTCAATAGCGGTAGAACTTTTCGGTTAACATATTGTGTTACTTTGCCCCAAAAGACAATTGATTTATGTTCATCATTAATAACAATCACAAGAGACCAGAAACAAATGTGGTGCCCACAAGCCGCTCGTGAGTGACACGGAGCTTGTACCGCGAGGGGGCGACACCCACTCTGGATGCTAAATTTTAAGCGGAATGGGGCAGCTGTTATTAGCATTAAACATTATGCAACGGCCAGTAAAATCCATAGATTTGTTAATCGATTTAAGAAGTCAAATATTCTGTCTTTTAATTTGACTTCCGTCTTGTATTTCGCTATCCGTATTATATTTTGCATTATTGCAAAAAAGTCCATGAAAAGAGAGCGAGAGCAAGAAACGAAAGAAACTAATAAGAAAATGTCGCAGCTGACTGTTCAGTAAAACACTGATTTAATTTCGACATGACACATCTCCGTGTTTCGACATAATTCGATAATGGAACTTATGGTTTTTAAATTCAATTTGCATAAATAAAGGTTATTAATAGTTGTCGAGCTGCATATGTAACTCTAAAATTGCAAACCAGTAAGTACATAATTTGTACACAAACGAGAAGGGACGTGTGAGACGCTTCTTACGCGTCACAACTTTTATACCCGGCACTCAGTACTACATCTGCACTTTAGCGGTTATTTGTCAAATTTTACATTTTTTCTTCATCTGTCATCTACATCAACAACACTACTCACGCCAACACGCTCCTTTAGCTCGCCACCCTCCCCTAGAGACACACACTGCAGAGTCGCGGCAGAGGCAGCGGCAGAGGCAGTGACGTGTCAGGGGCCAGGCCATAAACAGCGCGTAGCAGAGTGTGAATGCTGCGGGACGGGGTGGGTTTGGCCACTGAAAATTAATTTCTCCATTGTGGCTATAATAATGATCCAATCGTATCCCAATTTGGTGATCTGATAGATATGGTCATTCCCTACGGAATGGCGTTTTTAGTTTTCTGCTATCTTCAAAATTGTAGATTTGGGAGGTTTTCGCCCTTTTGCGGAGGCGGAAGGGGGCGTGGCTAATTTTTGAAATACACTTGTAACAGTGTGAGCATACAGAAGTCTGGATGCAAAATTTGGTGGCTCTAGCTTTTATAGTCTCTGAGATCCAGGCGCTCATAAGGACGGACGGACGGACGGACGGACAGACAGACATGGCTCAATCGACTCGGCTATTGATGCTTATCAAGAATATATATACTTTATGGGGTCGGAAACGTTTACTTCTGTGCGTTACATACAACCGTTATCCGCACAAATACAATATACCCTATTTACTCTTCGAGTACCGGGTATAAAAATCAGAGACAATTAGAGAGGGCAGCACCGGAAAGTCCCGTTGGTTGTTGCTTCTGCTTCTCGAAAGTGTTTTGCATTTTGCTGAAGGCATAGCTACAGAGCGAGAGTCTTCGTCTCAGCCGCGTGTGCAGCTTTGTTGTTGTTGCTGCTGAGAGAGCAATAGAACAAAAGATAGAAGGAGAATTGCCAGAAGGTTTATTTTTTCATGTGAGATGTGAAGCTCGTAAATGAGGAGAACAGGAAAAAGATGCGAAAATATAATATGAATATAATATTAAAATAGTAATACTTAACAAGTGTTTATAAGATTATTAACAACTATTTACTCAAGTATGAATATTCCGTATTTACATTTGAAGATATGTTTTATATTTATTTTGAATATTTAAACAAATTTTATAATTTGTAATATATATATCGATGGATTTCCATATAAAAAAACAAATTTAAATCAAAGGCCTTATGCATTCAAATGGTTTTTGTATGATTTTCTTCAAGTAGAAAAATATTTCTAAAAACTTATTGTGTTATAATTTAACCATTGATAAACTTCAAAATGGACCGATGGAAACATTTGCTCAAGTCGTTCTGCAGCTAGTAGATTTGTTATACGGTTATTTCTTACTGAGAAGTTAATTAATATTTGTAGAATTATTTTAATAATTATATCTCTCAATTAGCTTACACTTATCAGTTACTTTCACTTCTATTAGTTTCCACATTTGGGATTGTGTGTATTTTTCCATCTGTAATAAAAATAGTTTTAAAATATTGAAAATTATCATTTTCGATCAATAAACATACCAACATTCGCATCCCATCTTCCGAATTACGTTCATTAACTTCCCAAACAAGACGCCTTTGTTCGTTGAAACCATTTTCCTTCAAAATGTTTTCAAAGGAATTCAGCGAACCGGAAAACACAGTGTTAATTACGGAAAGTTTTGTATGAATCAACTGCAACTTTTTACAATTGCTGATAATTTCAAATACATCTTCTGGAAGATAATTGATTGAGTATAGATATAATTGCTCCAGGGTATTGGAGTATTTCGAAACAACTATATCGATATTGTGAATATCTCCGGTCGCAAATGTCAACGATTTGAGCTTTGGACATGTTGGCATTACTTGTGGACAAATTGTGCAATTCAATAACTCAAGTTCTTCCAATTCCGGTAATAAAAAATCAAATTTCTGGCAGATTGAAACGCTGGTATATATAACCACCAAGCAGCGAAGTTTTTTTAAGTGTGAGGCTATTTCTAAAATATTTAATACATATTTTGTCTCAGGCCAAATGATGTACAGTTTTTCCAAGTTTATCAGTCTTGGAATGTGTTGTGCTAAAACCAATTAAAAAAATATTTAAAAAATAGATTAATTTTGATTTATTTAAAGTCCATACCCTGTCCATTCCTTATGTGAAACACTTTCAACTCTTTACAATCTGTATTAATGCATTCGATTATATGATTACACCTTAATTTATTAAAATATTCAATTTTTCTTAGGCTTTTAATGCCCATAAATGCCTTGAACTCCTTCAAATTATCAGTTGGAACCTCCACACAGGTAGATTTCAAGTTGGTGCAGTGCTTTACTATTAGCTCCACAATTGGCTTCTCGAATGTTTTTTCAGTCGTATTCATGTGGACAACACTCGCTCCGCAAAGCGGCAGAAAAACTGTCAATACATCATTTGTAAAAACATCGCAGTCCACATGCGTATAAACCAATTTACTATGGTAGGCAAATGCGTGGCCAAGCTCTTCGCTGACTTGAGCCAGTTGAAGTTTATCATTTAAGTTCAAGTTTCCATAAATCTGATTTAGAATCTCAATCGGTAAATGGGAAAGCATTTTAATAGCGAAACTTAAACCGGAAACGGAAACAGCACAAATGTATGTAAATAACTATCAGAGATGGTAATATACTGGGCCTCTCGATATATCGTACACATTAATAATGTATGTATATCGATGTTTACTTAGTGATGCGATGCGTCTCCGGTGGAAACAGATAAATAAATAGTTGCTTCCATGTTTTTAACAATTGTTTAATTGATATTTATTCCATGGGAAATACTTTGAGAATATTATTATTATATTAATATTTTGAATGCTATGTTGGAGTATTTTCTTCAAACAGCAATACATTTATATTTAATGTTTAATCAAATGAAAAATTCTTCTATAGAGGAATTTGTTTTCTTGTGGGATAGTTTCAACCACAAAAGATGGCCAAATTTGCTGTTAGAATTAAACAAATTATTATTGCATCAAAATTGTAAGTCCAATTGTGGCATTGTAGCTGTGTTCCACACTGTATTTTGCAATTATCGGCAATAAATTCGTTAATGTGTGCTGTTTCCCATATCGAGCCATACAGATTTTATGGCTAGTCCCCCCGGCATCTATATTTAGATATTGCCACAATGAAGGGCCAGAACAACAACAGACGATCCCAACTAATTGCCCTGTCCACACACAGCACCGCCGCATGCTTATCCTTGATCATCAATGGTTCATTAACTCCGCGAAGCCACAATAAGAAGAGCCTCAACCCACAGCCAATGCCGTGGAGCGTATTTAATACAATTAACTGGGAACGTTACAAGATTAACCCCCCCCAACATGGGGAATGGGGCAGAATCGAGGGAGATGCCGAGAGATCAGGCTTCTGCTCAGATTAACAATCAATTAAAATTGACAAGCGGACGAAGTGGGAAGTGGGAGGGAGAGAGAGTGCCATCAGGGCCAGGGCCAGGGCCATGACCATGGACCATGGTGTTGCAAGTGCAGCAATCGGACGGACCGAGGAGCAAAGAAAATAAAGGAAAATGATTACAATGGGCGTATAAAAGGCGCCATTTATGTAGCTCTCTGTGCAAACGACACGCAATAATTACGCCCAATTAATAGCAATAACTTTTGCAAATTAGATAATTTCGGTCCACGTCCACAGGGCACTGCACAGGGCAGAGCACAACTACGGTCCGGTCCACCATCCACGCCCTGGGGCCACATTAAATGTAATTCTTTTGGAGTTCTGGCATCTGGCTGGGGTACTGGGGAAGATTTGCCTGCACGCGAGTGCCAAATGAGTGTAATCAGGCAGCGCTGCACTTGTCGCTCTCCTCCTGCCCATCCCAATTCCGCTCAGATCCCAACATTGAGACCAAGAACCGCCTTGTGACAGGAGGGCGGCACCTAATGGGTGTCGGTTGGGTATATTCGATGGTGTGAGTGTGACTGTGTGTGTGTGTTTCGAGGTACCTTTCATCACCTTAATTCATGGGTGGATTTTATTTTTGGAGTTGTGTGAAATAATCTAAAATTGGCTCCATTTAAGTGTTGGCATCTACTTTACCATGAAAAATAATATATAAAATAAAATAATTAACAAAAATATATTTTTAAATAACAAGTAAAGAAAAAAAGTCGCAATTATAGCTTGAGAATTATTAAATAAATAAATAGCATTACAAGCATTAGCATTAATAACTAACTAAAATAATAAATATTATTAAAAATAATAATTTTATATCTATTTTTTAACTTGGATAAATTTTTTATGTCTTTATACCAGTGCTACAAGATTTAGTTATATTTAAGGCATTTAAAGTATTTAGTTAATATTAAATTAATATTTAAAAATGTAAATGATTAAATTCAACCATTTTTAAATTTGTATATAATTAGTTTTAAATTTAATCTTGGATCTTTAATTATGTATAGGAATTCTTTCTTTATTTATTTTTATTTGCATTTGGTTTTTATTTATTTTTAAATTTATTTTTTACCTTTTTCTTTCTTTATTTATTTTTATTTGCATTTGTTTTTTTTTCAGTTTATTTTTTATGCATATGTTTCTTTTATTATCTTTAGTTTATTTCCCTTTATTTCGCTCTCTTGTTTATTGTAGTGTTTATTCAATTTATTAATTAATCATAATTTGAGAGTATCGTACAGATATCAAATAGTCGAGTCTGCCTCCTAATATCTATAATTTACAACTTCCCCCAGTACATGCAACTATTTTTTTTTTGTTCCCGCCACTTGCTGCTGCTGATGGTGGTGCTGCTGCTGCTCTTGTGCTCCATCAAAAGGCTGCTCTGCAAATAAATTATTACCCCGTGCACTTGTGCTGTGCCTTCCTCCTCGCTCACACACACACACACACGCGCAGTTGCTGCCCCATCTGCCCCATGGGTCCCCATGGCAGTGCCTACTTAACCGAGGCGCAATGCTAAAAATACAATTGAACCTATTGCTGACAGCTGTTGCGTAAGCCATGGAGCGGTTCAGGTTGTTAAAAGGGGGAATTGAAAAGATTACATAAAAAATTAGAACTTGAAAATAAATTGCGGGCATTTCTAGATAAATAAATCATTTCCACAAACTATGAAATATTTCTATATATTTTTCAAAATATTCCTAAATAAATTTCAAATATTTTTAAGTTTGGCAAATCAAAATCCGCTCCTGCACTAAAGCAATTTATCAAATGGCAGCACGCCAAGCTTCTCCTCTCGCAAAAAGCCAGCAACAGGCAGGCAGGCAGGCTCCTCCAACCAGTCGGGCCAGCCCTGGAGCGAATAGATGCCACAGAGGAGTTGTTGTCTTCGTCTAGTATTACATAAGCAGCGCACGAGACGGGTAGATCGGTTGGCAGGGGAGAAGTCTTATCTATTGGCCTGCAGTCGGGCAGCGAGCGTGTAGAAGATCAAGTGGCACAAGACATCCCCAACTGAAGGAGCAGATGTAGTGGGGCCCACGGCAGCTGGCAAAAGGCAGCGGCACTGTACTGAAGCTAGGAGCGCACAGATACCATATTCTGGCAGTGTCCGCTCCAAGCAGGCAGGCAGGCACGCGTCATGTAGGGATTTAGTGAGCAGCTGGCCAAAAACAGTAGCTCATATATACACACATAAATATGTATATCCATGGAAATAATCGTACTCGTATGTTTATTTGAGGATTGAAATTGATTTGTTTGTGGCCTGTGCCCAGAGTGACAGAGCGCAGTGCAGGAACTTAAATCCAATCAGCGAGCTTGCAGTCGTTCAGCGCACACGCCTCCAATTACGTGGTGGCTAAATGACAATTGTACTTTTAACCCAATTTACACGACTTCACACTGATTTGCCTACAGTTTTTGCTGCTCCTTAACTATTAAATAAATATAAATTGTTGAGAATTCGTAGAGGACTCGACTCGTGCTCAAGGGTCCCAAAATATATCTATTCGGGAGGGAATTGGTGGGGTTTAAGCTTTGGCATTGAGAACCAGTGCTGGTTCTATGTTTTTTGTAGGGTTTTGTGTTAATTATATACAATAAGGATCAATCCTAATTTGTTCACAATTTATTATTTTTTATTGTTATCCTAATAATCAAATAAACTCCAGCTTGAGCTTTTCAACCAATAACCCTGCCAGTGCCTAATGTCTTCCGCTTTTTATTCCAGGGTATCGCTTGTGCCGCATTCACGCTCCCCCAACCAATGTCTATGCCTTGCCTCCCTCTCTCTTGTTTATGCATTTGATTATTTGCTTAAATCTTTATCGTTGATTTCTGTGTGGAGTGTGTGTGTTTGTTCGGGTGTCTTCCTCGTTTCGTATGCAGGCAACGTTTCTCGTTTCGTTTCATTTCATTTCGTTCCTTTGGCACTCTTCGTTTGCATCCACATGCAGAAGAGAGTGATCGCGGTGGTGGCGTTGGAGGGGTGAGAGTCAAGATCCATTAAGGCAATGACCTGTTTTCATATCAATTCTATATTCCTCTGTGTGTGTGTTGTACGAGGCTTTGTTGTTGTTTTGTCCCGTTCTAGCTTATGGGTAGCCACTGCCACTGATCGGCGATCGGTTCAACGCTGCTTGGGTTCAAGGTATATCGAACCATAAAGGTTTTGGCCGTCTCGGAACCTATTTTAAGTGATCCTCCGGCTGCCCTTCCATTACCATTCCAATGTACCTTGGTTCGCTGCTGGTGTAGGCGTTAACGGAGACGAAGAGTTGGGACCCGAGGCACACGCAATCGGTGCAAGACGTCGCATATGTCCCAATGTTGCAAGTTGATAGTAAAAATTATGATGATTCTTGCCCCAAACAACAACCGCCGCAGTGACTGGTCAAACGGGTTCTGTGTTGTTGTTGTTGCTGCTGCTGCCTGTTGCCTGTTGATGCCGCTGCTGCTGTGTGCATATTTATCTCCGCGTTGTCGCTGCCTCCACTTCATTAGGTCTTTAATTTTATATCGTATCAAAACAGAAAAAAGGCAGGCAGAACTCCTCTCCTTGGCTTGGCTCTGTGTGTCCGCCTGTCCGACTGTTTATCTTCGTTGCTGCTTTGCATACCCTTTAAGAGTGGGTTGGATAGACTATGGACCTGCGATGGGGGATTGTGAAGGGTTGAACAGTAGAACATTTGAAAGTAGCAGAATATGGGAAGATTTTGGCATTATCTCTGGGGAAAATAACGGACCTACGTTACTCTTGCGATAAATGTGGCCATAGGAAATGCGCTTTAAACTTGAAGAATTCGATTAATACTTATAAGTTGTGGTACAGCAAATATAAATTTATTCCATAATTAGCCAAGGGTATGCTCCATTCGAACCACAATCCTGACCTTTCTCTTCTTTTATTTGTTTATTTTTTTTGCAGCTCTACTACGGGAGGGATACCCACTCTTGTGGATACACTCTTGGGGCAAACGTGAAAAAAGTCTTTGGCGCGTAAAATCTTTTTGGGTTCATTAGAACGTTGAACGTGTGCTTGTCTCTCTCTCTCTTTCTCGCTGTCCTGTTCTGTTCTGCCTGAGCCTGGTCACATGGGGCAATCAAGTCGTTTCTCCTGGCCCTGTCACTCTTTGACAGCGCATCTGCGGTTTAATCTGGTTTCTCGAGGGATGCGCTGGGGGACGCTCTTGCGCGTACTTCGCTCTTCTGCCCAGTTGGAGATTGTTGCATTGTACGTGAACGTGTACAGTACCAGCCTAGGTTTTTGGACTACGCTCTAGCCGATCTATTTTTAGTCATCGCGTGGATATGATCAATCAAAAACGGCAAAAATTGCTTGTAGTTCAGTGGGGTTTTGTGACGGGTTTGGGCTTGCTTTATCACTCGCATCTGTCGAGCCCTTTACATGAATTTTTTGCATATTTGTACTCTGAATATATTGGGATTTTAATATCGTTTCAATGGAGCATATTTATATGATATTTATTTATATTTCACTGATCTTTATTCCATTGTCGATCACTTCCATCAATCAGTGCGCGTCTTAAGGTGCCCATTTTTTGGGTCTTTGCATTTTGCTTGGGGTTTACTTTAGATAAGCGTTGCCAGTCCGGCGGGGGTAGGGCGTGTAAAGTGCCTTTCTATTTGCCCAGAACTAACCATCCATACGATATCTCTGTTTCTCGCTGTGTGTGTCGCGTTCTGTGACTACTGTTTGTTTAGAAGGTTTTCACCCGTATTTGCTTTGGCTTGTTTGGCTACTTAAATTTCCCAGAGTCAATAGATGGGAATCGAGTTGGTTTGCCACAGCCTTGACCAAACACACACACACACATACACACACATATAATTGCGATGCAACGTGTACTGCCAGGGTCAACTGCAGTTGCATCCTTGAAATCAAAATTGAAATCGTAATGGGGCACACCCCGAGGGGCCACCAGCAAGTCGAAGTCAGAGTTTAATCAGTGTTTGACCGAGCACAAATATGGGCAAAGCATATTCTGATCACCGCTCATTTTAGCCTCAATTAGAGCCCAGTGGGTGGAAACTGTTTGTACAAGACTTTGGCGGTAATTGTGGGGTCCAAACTGTTAATCCATAACCGAGTTTGAGAACCTTTCGGATCGGATCAAGCTATAATCATGGCCATTGCTTATTTGCATTCGGAATTGCATCGGATCAATGCGGTGGCACGACAAATGAATCATGTTGAGGAGGAGATCTCCTCTCCGTCTCTCTCTCTCTCTCTCTTGCCTACCCATAGATGATGCCCCACTCTACGTGGAGCACTCGTGCGGCCCCCAGAGGCAAGCGACATTGACAATGAGCCAGAAAGCGTTACCAAAGCGATCCACAAACGGTAGCCCCCAACAAACAAAACAAAACAAAAAACGAAACAATACAAAAGCGATGGTGGGGGGAGGGAGAGGCAACACAAACGTGTCCGTTTGTGAGAGCTTTTCGGATTTTCGTTGCGGCATGATCGGGCAAAAGATCGTTAAGCTGTGCACAGTAGCTGCTCGAGCGTCATAATAACAGCAGCAACAAGATGTAGTCCTCCTTCCCCTTACCCTCTGCCTCCAGCCCACCGCCTACTTGGCTGTCCGTCCGCCTGTCTGTCCGTCCGTGGAGTGTGGAGTGCAGCTGCAACGCTGCAGGGTGTACACTGTACACAGTGCCACAGAGTGCGACGCGCCACAAATCAACAAGCCCAAGCAGGCAGGCACACACTCGGACGGACTCCACTCCACCACTCCACTCCACTACGATATCGGAGCGTATAGCGTAGGCAAACTGCTTAACCGGTTTGCTCTTCCACAAGAGCCAGCGGGACAGAGTGGACAGCGTGGACAGACGGCTCGAAGAGACGACAAACGACGATGCATAAAGCTTTTTAGAACCTTCTTTGTTGCGGCTTGCAGTTTGATGCACTGAGCGAAAGAGGTGGCGGTATTCGAGGGGTACATATGTTTGGTAGATCAATGGGTAACTTTAGGGTATGAAATGTTAGAATTAATCAAAGATCAGTGCTTTGTGGATATAACTTCAACTATTTGGTATTGAATTGTGATCTCCTAGTGATCGCCTTCCCTTGCCTTACCCAAAACCCAATTTCCATTTGATCGATCGATCTATTCCAATTTCTCTTTTGGCTTTTTTTTGTAATAACCAACGATCAAAGCTCTACATTTTGCTAGTTGCCCTGCCCCTACGACCCCTTTGCCATTTCTAAATCGTTAAATTTCATATATTAAATTATTACCTCGACCGCGAAACCCCTAATTTTGTTGCGTGTAATTGCTGCTGCTGCTGCTGCTGCTGCTGCCAGTGCCAGTGGAGCTTTTATTCCTATGTTGTTGTTGCTGCTGCTGTTGCTGTCTCGTTCTGTTAGCCATGTGCGGCCGGTTCTTTCCTTCCTCTGTCTTTAAGCGCGACTGCGCTGCCGTCTTAAGCTGCATTACAACTTTTTACTGCGTCTTAAACAGAAATCGAGTTTTCTTATACCCCACACAAATAAACAGACAGACATACAGTTGTGTGAGTATGTATGTATGTTTGTATGTGTCTTTTCATCTATCTCTGAGCGCAACTCCGCCCGAAACATCAACGCCCCAAGTGCATTGGGCTTCCTCCCTTTCCTCTTCTTGTACAGCTGTGGGCGTTAAAATAAAAACGCCAGCGAATGTATTCATATTTTATATGGAACTGTAAATGTTGGTTCTCTTGTGGGCTAACTAACGGACTAACTAAAGCTTGGAGAGGCTACTGGCCATAAAATTGCGCTAACTAAAAAACTTATTAAATCTTAACAAATATTTTGACATCTAGCTTCAAAGTTATAGGGCCTCAAAGCCTCAATGGGTTCAATAATGGTCTCGGGAACTCTCCTATTTAAGTAAAACTCAGCTTAAAGTATTTACAAGATTTATTTAATTGGGTTTATGCAGATTAGAATTAACCCAAAATCCTTTTCTGCTTATCTCCTCGAAGCATTTCCATGAGCTAATATTTATGTGAACACCACTGTACATGTGCAAGCCCATGCGTGTATGCGTTCATGTGTCTCTGACAATCTGCGGGCTCTGATGATAGTTACAACGTAGTCATCGTCATTGTCAGCCTCTCCTCCTCCTCCACCCTCAGCTAACCCCCTCCATCGCGACTGCCCGACAGCGTGAGGTTCGTCCAGTAGCTGCGCTTAATTGCATTTTGACTTGCGGCGTGAAGTTGAGTAGCAACAACAACTGCAACGAGAAGAAGGAAGAGGCGAGAGAGCAGAAGAAAAATCAGAAGATGAAGCAGAAGCTTTGTCATTTGGAGGAACCGAACCAAAGCGAAACGAACCGGGAATAGGGAACCTCTCTCTCTGTCTTGCCTGCCTCTCTTCGCTTCGGAAGCTGTGTTGCTGTTGTCTCTTGGTATATTTGCTTAGCGTTTACGAGGCGTGGCCGTTTGCCTCTTTTTGGCGTATGCCCGGTAGCTGACGGTTGCTGCCCTTCCCCACCCATCGCACCGTCTCTTGCGCTTTGCGCTCTCTTTATGTTTGCATTGTCTGCTCATGTGCTGCAGCTTTTATGACTTGCAACTGTGATGCGCTCTCCTGTGTCTTGATCTCCTGTACATCGCTCTCCCTTTGGCCCGCTCATAAGTTATTTCAGAGCTCTGCCTGCTAAAGGTTTTGATTATATTTGGCTCAGATTTGAAAGGATCAGCACTAAAAAGCAGCTAAATGATACGAGGGGAAACAAAGTGAGAGCTGAAAGGTAATATTTGCATGACCTTTGCTGGACAGTATTGTGAAAAAAAATAAGAAAATAGTCAGAAGCAGCAGACTTTGTGTCGAATGTGTGTGTCCACCCACACATTTTATTTTTAAATACGAATAAAGTAATCGAAAAATTGCAATCCATTTAAAAAAATTACTTCCCCAAACCTTAACTTAACGGCAAGTTAACACCGAACTTTTAAGTACCACAAAATCATGTTCATATTTATTAATTACCGTAGTAACTCCAAACCGTTCCCTCTTGGCCCTTTTTTGGTCATGTTTTTCTGTATTTCCAATCGAAACAAATTAGACATGCTGATCAGCTATCGATTACATCGGAGTATCCGATGTCTGTTGGATTCGGTAGCTCGCTTGTTAACCAAAGCCATGCATCACGCATAAATTTTGTTTGCTTGTCTCCCGCCTGTAACACAACTTGTCTTACACACTGTGCCAACTGTTTTTCGTGTTTTATATGCAACATAAGTTTATGTTTATACACACTCTTTGGTTAAATTAAGTCCACTCGAAGAGCCAACTCGAAGCTACATACATATGTATCTGTATTTTCCTCAGAGCTTTGTAGCGTATTGAGAAATTCTGTGTTATCTTTTTGGGCACATCAATTTCGTATCAATTTTGGTTTGTTTTAATTTGTTTTGTTGATCGTATAAATCATTTCAGGGCGTTAGTTTATTGGCTGCTATTGATAGCAGCTACGATTGTTATTGGCTTGGGCAGGTCTCCTCTTTATGGGTGAATGCAATTATCTAGATACATTCTGGAATATTTGGATGGACTCCCCAGTAACAGTAACTGTGTTTTAATGGGTCACATAAATTCTGGAGCGTTATGACACAGGAAATAATCGTCAAGACTCCACCCCAAGCCCCACAAATGCATTTCATTATAAATAGGTTAAGATGCTAAATTTACTGAACGTAAAAAATAAAAAAAGCTGAGAAGAGCATCCATTCCGGCACACACGCATAAACCTTTAAACCTAAACACGCACTTAAGTCGTAAAAAAAAAGCAAGGAAAAAACCAACAACAGCAACTAAGACGAAAAACATGACATTAAATTGCATTTGGGGGGGTTAAGAGGAGACAAAGACGAAGACCAAGCAGCAGCAGCAGCAGCAGCAGCAGCAGTAGGCAGGGGCATTTACAGAAATGAACAGAAACAAGTAAGAAGAGGCCTGACTTTGGGGCAACAGTCAAGACTATAGAGATACCGTCTAGGCGATCGCAGAAGGGGAACTGCAATTTTTTAACTAATTATATTCCCGTTCCTTCATCTTTTACCAACGATTTTTTAAATACTTACTTATAGATAAAATATATATTTTTATAAATTAATTTAATTTAAATTAATTAAATGCATCTTTTTTCAGGTCTGCGCAGTCCAAGATCCATTGAATAAATTCCTGAATTTGTGGCTTTCTGGTATTCTGGATGATTTATCAATATACCGATGATAATCTCAAATAAATGTGAGTACATATTTTTTATTTATTTAACAAATTTAGCTATGTAAGAATCTGTAATCTATTTTACCGAGTACTTTGACTCGAAAGGAGTTTATTTATTTATTTTATTTTACCTTCCACACAATTCCACAACTAAAACCCATACACCCTGTACACCTTCCCTCTACGGGGTATAAAATATAATAATATTGTCTATGGCGATTGTATGGAAACGGAGCGGCGGGGGCTCAGGGTGCAGGAACCCAGCACAGGTGTTCAGCAGCAGCAACATGCACATGCACACACACTCACCATACACAGCAATATGTTTGTACGTACGAAAAAAAACTTAAAATCAAGTTTTAAAGATTCAACGAAGTCGACGTCGACTTCGACGGCACTTAAACAGCCCCAGCAAGCAGCAGCAGCAGCGGCAGCAGCAAGCCTGATCGAGCAGGATAGGCAGAGGAGAGAGTGGAAGAGAGAGAGAGAGAGGGAGTGAGATCCACAGACCTTTAAATGCGGGCTGAGCAGCATCCAAACGAGGGATCACAAGGGGAGAGCAGCGCAGAGCTGGGGGTTAAGCCAAAGCCAAAGCCAACAAGGAAAGGCAGCAAGACAGCGAAAAGCGAAGCTTTTGATACCCTAACAGACATGTAAATTGTTTTGTGTGGCTTATTCTAGGAATATGTTTCGATTTTAGCTAATTAATGTGAGACTCAACTTTGATTCTTTCGTTAGGTTAATGTTTCTACCAAAATCCCAATACCCTTCGATAGAGTACACAACAAAACCCAA
Organism: Drosophila subobscura; assembly: GCF_008121235.1. Classification (NCBI taxonomy): domain Eukaryota; kingdom Metazoa; phylum Arthropoda; class Insecta; order Diptera; family Drosophilidae; genus Drosophila; species Drosophila subobscura. The sequence goes on from NC_048532.1 coordinate 9,687,521, forward strand.
AACCAAACCCAACTTGCAGTCGCGCTGTGCATGCAGCAACTTGTCGAGCTCGCCCCCATACCCTTGGGTCACTGGCTGAAGTGCCTCACTGGCTGCCTGCCTGACTGCCTGCTGCCTGGCTCCTCTCCTGATTACGATCAGCGGCTGTGGCTGCTGCTGCTGCTGAGACTGAGACTGCGACTTCGACTGCGCTGCCTGTGTAATAAACATAATGATAATGCCCGATCCGACGCCGTCTTCCAAGTGGTTTTGGGCTGCCTGCTCCGCGCTACCGTGGATGTAATTTACACTTGCACTGGCAGCATCAGGGGGTTTGACTGGCGGTTAAACTGCTGACTGGTGACACTTGGGCCTTAGAGAAGCCAGAGAAATGACATACTTTTTTTCTGCGGGCATCAAAGCCCATATCGTTATGACTAAAACAAGCCAAAGTTCTGCGCCTTGTTTTGGCCAAGAATCGTGTTCGAACGGAAAGCCCTCTAGCGGTTATTAGACAAAGTTTGACTAACAGCAAAACAGACATCTGGCGTTCGACATAAAAATTGGGGGAAACTCAGTTATATTTTATGATTGTCTGTTGCTAAATACAGTGATAAGTCGTAGAGATGAACATGTTTCTATGCGCACTTCGAATGTGCAAATCTTTAGTGATCTTTTGCAGTAAACTTTATTGCTTGAAAGCTGTCCGTTTAGTGGGAGCTGTCCGTTCAGTGGCAGCTGTCCGTTTAGTGGGAAGTTCACCCTTGAAGGTGGCCTAATTCTCTAGCAGCTGTGCACCGAACCACACCCAACACTGTACTGTACCCCTGGCAATATGATGCAATGCCAAAAAAATAAACTAAAACTGCTTCGATTCCCTAGAGGGTTTTAGGAAGTCGTAGAACGAATGCCCAGCCCCAAACGAGTGCCATTATTATTCTGTTTAGAGACAAATGGTCAAAACATGTTACAGATTAAACAGATCTGTGCAACGCCCTTCCCTTTCTTAGCCAAACACACAGACAGAGGCACAGCTACAGAAAAAAACCCTAATAAAACCTTGATACCCCCCTCCGGGCAGGCGAAATGGAGAAGTGAACAAAACCAGCAGCTGAGTCCCCCGGGCCGCAGTTAATCAACAGTTTTTATGCAAAACTACTACGAATCAGTGGCAAACGCAAAGGAGAAGCAATGGAGGAGGAGGGGCAGAAGCTGTAGGTAAAAACCAGAACAGGAAAATGACTAGCGAGCAATAACCCGGGCAGGCCAAAACGCACACCTCAAGCCCCCAAAACAAGTCAATATGATCGATCGGTTGCTTGATTAAACCTAATTGAAAACGAAAATGCACAACGCAAACAGAGAGGGAGAGCAACAAGAAAGAGAACGACAAAGCGAGAGGTAGAGAGAGAGCGAAACAGCAACTGGATCGTTCGATACGATACGATCCGCTTTCATGATCACTTGCTGCTGCCCCATGCTGCATGCACACGATCCCCGACCCGTCCCACGACCCATCCCATCCCATGCCGTACCGTTCCGACATGTCCCATCTTGTCCGGTCCGCATCGGTTCGGTTCGGATATCGCTTCGTTTCGGCGCGCGGTCCGGTCCGGTTCGGTCAGATCTGCCCACAGCCAATGCAAAGAGAGAGAGAACAGAAACCCGCCAGACGAGCTGCCACACTACTACTACGACAACAGCGGCCACACGAACGACGTTACTACTCGCATAAGAATTTTGAAATCAAAACAAAAACGTAAAAGATCAACGCACAACGGAGGGAGTGAGAGCAAAGCTGATTTTTGGCGGGAGACTACTGTACCCCCGAACGAGAGCCCGAATCAGATGAACAAAACAAAACCAGCAAAACCGTCGTGTGCACTGCCTGCACGCTTGTATGGGTGTATGGCGTGTGTAGAAGCACGAGAAGAACAACAAAATCAAAAAAGTGAGCAAGAGAGAGAGAGAGGAGCATCAGCAAAGAGAGCGCACAGATTTGTTAACTAAGAGCAAACAGCAGAAGAGAGCGAAAGAGTGATCGCAAGTAGTGTTGCTGTGCTGCAAAGAGACTACACGATTTCATGCAATTTTGTAATGGATTTGAATTAGGAAAAAGTTTGGTACGGATTAAGGATAGGACTAAGAAGATCTTCGTGGTTAGGAGGCTATAGAGCGGTGGGAAAGGAACTGCAGCGGAAACGGAGGATAAGGGTTCCATTTTAATAGGTGTAACTGCAATTTTACAATGTTTTGTCAGCCTACAACAAATTTAAGATCGGTTAAGAACCCTTTGCCGTCAAGGCGTTAACATAATCTACAATCGTTCTACTGGTTCCATTCTTCCACTCTCTTGGCTAAGAAAAAAGCGCGCCAAAAAGTTGTTTTCCACTCTGAAGTCATGGTCCTTACAGGAAAATACAACGCAGATGGAGTGGACCCAAAGCAAGGTTTGCCTGCCCTTCCCTGCCCCTCAGCGAGTGTAATAACCTCAAACGGGCTCTCCCGTCTCTCTGGCAGAATAAATTTCAGAGCAGAAACGAAAAGAAGAAATCGAAAAGCAGAAGAGCAAAACGAGGAGCAGGCGAACGTTACTTGTTTCTTGAAGGGTCCCCACGATCGCCCCACGACGTCAATTTGCAAGTTCTCCTTGGAGCCCAGGGACAGGGACAGCACAACCGAGACCCAAACTGCAACTGCGACTGCGACAGAGAGAAACCAGCCAACTGATTCGCAGTTTCGAGGGGGGATCGAGCAGTAATCAAACGATTGGATGAGAGGTGAGAACTTTTGGACCTGCAGATGAACAAGGGTTCAACCAGAGTCACTGCACAACCGGAAGTATTGGTAGTTAAAAAGAACTTTTAAGGAACCTTTTAAGCAGCAAATTGAAGACTCCACCCTCGCAGCGTGCGAGCACCATTTGGTGGCAGAGAGTTTTATGGTGGTATGGCAGTACGTAGGACCGTGTCCCTCTGTGTTTTGATTTTACGGCACAGATGTTTTATTTGCCTCCAATATGCACCAAGGAGAGCGATGCACAACGAAGGGAGAGGGCGATAGAGCAATCTCATGTTTACCCTGTCTCAGGCAGTCTCAGAGGAGCCTCCTTCTTCGTGTCTTTTAATGCCTTTAATCCTAGCAAATAAAATACAAAAGAGACGGAACGAAAGAGAGCGAGAGAGAACGCTAGGACAAGTGTCTGAAGGAATAAAGAAACAGAAATGAAGAAGAGAAGAGGAGAAGAGGAGAAAAACCAACGAAGAAAAGTGGCAGAGTCAGTCAGGGGCCCAACCTGGGGACGTGTCTCTGGCATAAAACAGAAAGTGTGCAACACACGCTCGAAGCCAAGCAAAAGACTCGGCGGAGGGATCGCCAGGAGGGTAGTGCGGCAGGAGGTGGAGTAGGAGGAGGCAGAGGATAGACCCATGTGGTGGTTGTGGTGGTACCCGAGACTGCGATTGCAATGAACTTCTAGCCGAAAGTCAATGAACTTATCCTGGGACCAGCCTGGGTCTGGCTATGGCTATGGCTATGGGTATGGGTATGGGTATGGGTCTGGGCCGGGGCCCGGGTCTCGCTGACTCTCAACAGTCGACTACGACTGCAACTCCAACTCCAACTCCAACTCCTACCATGATATCAACAGAGTGATCATCATGATTGTCTTCCTCTTACACTGTACGTCATAATGATCGTGGTCCGTGGCACACACCGAACACCACACACCACACACCACACAGTGATGTGGCTTTGTGCCTAGCTGTACCACAGTCGGACGGCGACTCCTTCGTGGACATAATGAACTCGGTTTTGGGGTCTTGCTTGATACGTACGCAATTTTCAAATCGTGTTTGCCTCATGATCGTGGTCTCCCTCCCTCCCTCTCTCTCTCTCTCTCTCTCTCTCTCTCTCTGTGTGTGCAGAATTCTAGCTGGTAAAGTTCCTATGCCCAGCAAACGTAAAGTTTAGGGGTATATTAGGGCAGGCAGTGGGTAAAAATAAATGTAGAAAATCGCCATAAATGCTATTGATTGATGGGAAGTGGTTAACTTATAATAAATTAGTTTTATTTATATTTATTTAAATTAAAGTTGTTCGAACTCATAGAACCACTTCCAGTTGCAGTCAAATAATCATCCATTAAGAGCCCGTAGTCCATGGGTAATCCCCTAGTCGCTGTCCCTAACCCATCTCACTTACTAGTTTTCTATTTGATTTTGCAATTCGCTCGCCCATTGTCGTACATATATATTCCATATACATATATGATAATGATGTTGGTGATCGTGCCACTTTAGCAATGGTTTAGCTACGTACCCAGAGTTGAAGAACCTTTTGATTGGTTAACCATACACGACTAGTACGAGTATCTGCGCAGGGCAGCTCCATGGGCAATCCTGAAGTGCGGTGCGGCATGGTTGGAGCATTTAACTGTGCCATGTTCTGATCCTCCACAAACAGCACAAAACTCTGTTGCTCTTTTGGGGCAGGGGCAGCGCTTGCATGCATAATATTGCCAAGATTTATGCAAAAAAATTGATGGCAATTAGTCGTCGTCTTTTTCTCGGTTTCTTTATCTGTCTTCTTGGCTTCTTTCTCTTTACTCTACGTACATATATTTGTGCATAATGATTTTCGGTATCAAATTACATTGGTTAGGGGGGTTTTTAGTATGTATTTTATTTGCTGTTTGCTCTTGTCGACGCTGCTGCTGTCTCCTCCTTCTCCTTCCTGCTTAATTTGATGCGCTCGTGCCGTCGTCTTCCTCTGCGTTTGTCCGTCCATAACCAGTCCATTCTGTCCCATGTTGTCCATGGACTGACTGTGCTCTGGTTGCTCTCTCGCACAACTTTGGCTCTCCTTTGCATCAGATTTAATAGCTCTTGACCGAAACGAAATTATTTACTAGGCCCATACAGATCATAATGAGCGTTAATTCTTTAAGCTTGTTTGGAGAATCGGAAATGGGGCTAGGGTTTAAGGGGTAGGGATAATCCGTATGTCATTTGGCAGTGAGGAGTAGTCCTGATCTAAGCTCAGTTAATGAGGATATTTGTCAGGGAATTGATCGAAACGATCTTTAGGAATGAAGACAATCGGTTAAGTTACTGGGTTTAAGCACAATGAAAGTTTAAAGAGTTTTGGTTGATTTTTTAGTAAGTTCCCCAAAGAACCTGCAAAGAATTAGAACCAATAGTCCTTATTTTCGTACTTTAAAAAGTCCTTAACCCTGGACAATCATGATTAAGGGTTACAAATCCACAACCTTTGCAAATTTCACGCCGTAGCAATCCTCAAAGACTAATCCCAATGATCATTTTTGATTTTCGAACCACTTTAGAGACACCAAAGTTCCAATTGCATAACCCGAAAAGGTTCCAAAGTTTATGTAACCCTGTCAAACCCCTTTAAGTACCCCTTTCCCAAGCCACTTGCACTGTTCCTTTACGCATATCTAAATGATCCACTCAAAAACCAACTAAAGAAGCAATCCCATACCATTTAGGCCATTCGAAACGCTTTGGGTACGGAGCGGGACGGCACTCATTATGCTGATTTTATTGTCACTCTACGGTTGCTGAAGGGGCTGCCGGGAGGGGACCATAATTCAAATGTGCGTTCGTACAGGTGTTCAATATTAACGGAAAGCAACAACCACACACACAAATAACCAAAGAAAGACACGCACACGCACGCACATCTGCGTAGATCAGGGCTCGGCACCCATACAGTGAAGTGCGCTTGTGTGCGTAGCTAAAACACGAAGATGCCTACGCCGAAACCGGTTTCTTGCTTTACACTGCACGAATCTATTTGTGGTTGATGCTGCAATTATTTCGTGTTGAAACTTTCAAGGAAAACAAAAGTTTAAAGCAAAATAATACAAAAAATTTAGTAAAATTATAAAAAAGAAAACGTAAATAAAATAATAATAAAATAATAACAAAACCATAACAAAATAATAATAAAATAATAATACAAAAATAATAACTCTCCCACCAACACGCCCTTAAGCAGCCACATTCCTCCGAAACGAACGACGCTGAGTGGAAACATGGGCAAATGGTTTCTTATAAAAACGTTTTTGTGATAATGTCCAAATCTATGCTTCCATTGTATTCTTTGATGCGCAAAAGGTCGGCTAAATGCTGATCAGATGTAGAATTACGTAGCTTTGTTAATATTATGTTCATGCTTGAAAACGCCACTTCGCAATTATAAGTCGTTCCGAACATAGAATACAACTTGTACATTTCATCTTTCAGGTTTGGATATTTTCTGTCATCAATGCGCGCCCAAAACTTTTCTCCACTTTCTAAAGGAATTTCCAGATCATCCCGTAATATAATGAGCTCTTGGCGTATCGGAACATCCAGATCTTGCAATTCACAAATAAGTGGATAATCGTGTACCTCAACCATATTTCTAATCAATTTTAAATCCTCAAACCTTTTGCCCATGTTGTCATGCAGCGACTTTACAATAGCTGTGAATTGTTCTATTTTTTCAGAGCGATCAATTTCATATTCCGTAAATATAATGGATGTTTTTTCTAAATTAACGAATATTTTATTTTCTAATTGTCTGGTCAGAATGGAGAGTTTCCTGTCAAAATGATGAATTGATCTCATTAACTCAAAAATTTTTTTATTTTTTCCTTGTAGGCAGAGATTGAGATCATTTAAAATGGCAGTCATGTCACAAAGAAAAGCCAGGTCCGCTAAAAAATCGGGGTTTTCTAGAGCCAAAACAAGATCCTCTGTGTTTTTGTCCATACTTCTTAAGAAGATGAGAACCTCGTTCCGCAAATTAAATAAGCGCTCTAAACATTTGCCCCTACTAAGCCAACGCACTTCCGTGTACATTATCAAATCTCCATGCTCTGCTTTTAGTTCTTTAACGAATTCTTTAAACTTTCGGTGCGTTAGAGCGTTGTGACCACCTCTTATTTTATTAATGATCTTAATAGATGTATTCATAACGGTAACCATCTTCAGCTCTTTTGCAAATAGTGCTTCCTGATGGATAACGCAGTGAAATGCCGGGCAACATATTCCGTTATTCGCAAAAACACCTACAAGGCCTTTGTGTTTCCCCGTCATTACCTTTGCTCCATCCGTGCATATTGAGCTCAGTTTATTTTTACCAACTACAGAAAAAACGTTTGACACTAGCGTTTCAAACAAAACCTGCCCCGTAACATGGTCGTGAAGAGATACCACATCAAAAACTTCTTCAAAACACTTCAAATTGCTGTCTACTGTTTTGATGCATATTATTAGCTGGCAAATACTATTTATGTCTGTACTCTCATCCAGAGCAACAGAATAATATTTGCAATTCGCTAGTCTTTTGTTCGCTTCAGCTTTAATAAATAGGCTTATCTCTTCCGTCCTACGTGTGATGGTTCGTGGAGATAATGAAAGGTTCCGGCAAAGTTTTAAAAGTGCATTGCTTTTAGTTCCAAAAGAGCTTAGAACCTCACACATAAGGTTTTTAAAAAATATCCCATCGGTGAAGGGGCGGCATTGCTTAGCTAAAGCTAGTGCAATTGTAAAAGAGGCTTTTTTTAAAGCTAGGCTGTCATTATCTTCCGCTACAAATAATAGAAAATATTTGGCCTGCAATTCCAAAACTTTTTGGACATGATCAACCCCCCTTATTAAGTTATAATCAATATGGTTTAAATTGTAATGTCTTTCAACGACATATAAATTACAGCGGTAGGCAACATAATCGCAAATTGTGCATTGCGCATCGCCATCCATATTTTGGACAAAGAAAAATTTGTTTTCCCAATTCCCATCGAACATTTTTTGTCTCAGTGTATATTTCAGTAGTTGCGTAGCGTGGTCTCACATTGGTGACGGCTGATCAGCAACTGATGCCATTTTCGTTCTGTATCTGGTGTGAAAACGAGACAACAAGTGCCGAAGTCGCATTGCCGAAGCCATACGAAGCGCCGCTGCTTTTTTATACTGTCGGTGTACCGGCAGCGCAGCAGCAGCGCCTTGTCCCGCACCCATGGGATAGGGCCGTGCCGAGCCCTGGCGTAGATAAAGGCAAAGCCAAAGCCAAAGCAAACCCAAAGCCAAAGCAAAGCAAAGACAAAGACAAAGTAAACGCAGCGAGCGGCAATGTAACGTTGCTGTTGTTGTTGTGCCAAGCAGCCCACAATACAAACAAACACACACACGCACAGGCACGCTCAACTGTGAATAAATCTAAGCGAGGCTCTGCGCTCTCTTCTGCTCTTGCTCTCTTCCACTTTGCGTTTGCCAACGCTTCGGCTACGTCTGCGCTCGGCGGGCATCATTTTTGGTTGTCCGCTTAAGCCGTTTGCTGTGATTTAATAATTCGGCTTATCAGCTTTATTTTATATCCCCCACGCACGCTGTCTTGATCGCCTGCTTGTCCCTTGCTTAAGCCCTTGAAGCCCACTACCAAGAGACGACGGTGTTGCCTCCTGGAAGGTGTGGTGGGGTTGGAGTGCGAAAATTTCATGGCCAAGAACTAAATTCACTTTTGCCGCTGTTCTAGTCTCATGTCTATATTGGAACGCTTTCTCTGCCATCTCCCTTTTCTCTGCCTTGGGCACTCTCTCCCTCCGGCCGACTGTCGTCGCTGAAAGAGAAGTCCCAGAGAGCTGTAGTTCCCCACAGCTGAGGTTTACAAAACACGTCCATACGTCCAGCTGTTGTGCCCCTGAAGCGGAGTGGGTAGAGGTAGGGACTGGGACTGGCATAGGGACAGGGAATGAGTCGTCGTCGCCGTCTCTCGGTCGGACGTCGTAAGCGTGTATGACATGTGAGTTGCACGTTTTGTCGATTTTCAAATTGAGGCAACGTCTCTCCATCTCTCTTTTTTGTCTCTCACACTCTCTTTGGTTCTGTACGTCGCCGTCGCGACTGACTCGTGCAATCAAATTGAGGAGTTTCAGCTGGGCCCCGAGCTCCGTCCGCGTCTGTCGTATGTCCGGGGACCTGGCCCTGTCCGTGCAAGACCTATGGGTACCTGTCAGTCAAAATGCGTTTTACAACAGTTTTTCTTTTTTTTTTTTTGTCTTCTCTTTCTGCTCCTTCTTTTCCCCTCAACGTTTCGTTGCCCATTTGGTAACCCGTATCGTTGTTGTTGTTGTAGTTGTAACACGATTTTATTTTCGTTTTCAATGTTTCCCTTTTTTTTTCTACCTCTAAATCTATGAGCAATCTATCTTTTGAGTGCACCAACAACAACAACAACAACAACCACAATCAATTTCGATTTTTTCGTTGTTGTTGTTGTCTACTTTTGTTGTCTACTTTTGAGGTTTAATGTGGCGAACAGCAACGAAGATTCAACAACTCCTACTGTATGGTAATCCCCCCTCCCCAACCGACAGGTTACAGGTTCCCGAAGATCTTTATTGTGATCTATGGGTATTTTTTGCCAGGTGTTTTTTCAGTTTTTGGGTGTGTGTGGAAGCGGCACAGGAACTGGGAGATGGTAGTCTTAAAATTAGATCGATTCTGAGGATAACTGCCATGATCCTCTTAGGATAACTTACAGATTTTTGTAGTACCTATTCCTAGCCTCCTCTATTATCAAATTAAATTCAAAATTTTACTTCAATCATTTAACAGTTCCTCTCTTTTCCCCTCCCAGTTTCTTCTGTCTCCACCCTCTATTTATTTTTTTATGCTTACTAAATTTCCGTAACTAAATATAGACATGAATATCAATATTAAGATAGCATCTTCAACCATAAAACAGCATCAAATGATCCTCCAGCCAAACGATTAAATCAAGATTGGGTTCTCCACAAACATAATCCTTCTTTAGGGTAATTCAATGGGCCCTTGTTCGGGCCTAAACAGTGCACCACAACAGCAGACGATCATCCACATGAAGCGATCTCCCGTTTGGTTCCACATTCGCTTTTGCCACACAATAAAATGTCATAAATTATACGCTCAAAACAGAGCACAACGCATGGTCATCATAAAAAAATGAATATATACAGACACAGAAATGAGTATGAGGAGCGACAATAAAGAGCCAACAACAAATGCAACAACAGACGACGACTGATCATTAATTAATGAACATGATCAGAACAGAACAGAACAGAGGCTGAACGATGATGCTGGAGTGGGATGTGTGGACTGTGGGGCACAGATGAGTTGTGGTCCAGGCCATTAGAATGCAACATGTCGTCGTGGTCGTCGTGGTCTTTCGATTGCTTCCAACACACACAGATCCATCCATCCATCTATCTATCCATCTATCCAAGTTTATTGTGCCTTATGTGTATGTCGAATTTTCTCTTTGTTTGGAAAACAAAATGTAAACAAAAGTTTGTGTTCTACTCGTATCCATGGCAAGCTTCACACAAATCAAGAAACGAAGGAAAATAAAAGGGCAGCCAACAGCAGCAGCAGCAACAGAATCTGGGGCAACCAAGCTGGGGGCCTTTCAGCTATGGCTACTGCATGTGTCCCAGTGTGTGTCTGCTTGCATAAGCAGCAACAACACACACAACAAATTATATAGAAAACAAATCGGTTGAGGGGCCACCAAAAAATATTGGGCCAAAGAACCATTGAGGAAGAGCCATTGATCGACGCTGGAAATACTCTGGCAGAAAATTATGAAAAATGTTAAAAGAACTTTGACTAGGGAAAGGAAATGCTAAAAACATTTTTTGCCTACACTTTAAGCCGAATTTTTACTATCTGCTAGATAATATTTTCTCCCAAGATTTTCCCTCAAGTTAGAGTATCCATTGAAAAGTCTTTCGCCCCCCCAAATCACTCTTGCTGCTGCTGCTGCCTTTTGATTGACAGCTGTTGCAGCTTTGCTCTGCCCCAAGAGTGTGCCTTACTTTGTCTTTTGTTTTGTTTTGTTTTTTATCTGTAAAGTTGCCTCGGACTGCTTCTAATGACATTCACTTTTCGGGTTGCTGCTGCTGCCGCTGCCTTTATTTTTTGGGTCAATCATTATCGCCATGTCAAGTTGCCTTGCACGCAGTTTGCACGTTCCTCTAAGCTCTCGCAGGCATGTACGATCATGCACGGGTCTCGAGAAGATTTCACTTTCAATGCCTGGGTGGGAGAGGATTGGGGTTATGGGGCTGCCGCCGCGCCTGTGGCATATCAGTTTACCAAGTCTAGCCAGAGGTCAAGACACACCTACTAGTCGCATGTTTGGGTTCCCCTATTGGATTACCTACACACAGTTTGAGTGTGTCTGTCTGGCCCATTATCTAGTCAAACAAATGTTCTCCAAAGCAATAGAAACGTCAACCCCTCAGAAAAAGGAAGAAGGCAGACCCCAACCACTGGACCAGGGCCAGTGTTCTGTCCGTTGCGGTCCATGATAGATCACCCCATGGACAAATACAGACAGGTGAAACTTGTCAGTCAGTCGGTCCATCAGGGCAGGGACTAAGGCCAGAGCCAGTCCAGCAAAAAGGGTCCCACAAGCAAACAGAGAAAAAATATCTAAAAAGACCTGCAAGACCACGGAAAAACACTGAGAAGAGTGCGACTAAGGGTCTTGTGTGTTCCCTCTTTTGGGTTTTGCTTATCTCACACTATAAAAACAAAGACACTCGGGGGAAGAGAGAAAGGGATCATGTGTGCGCGGAGCACAGTGAACTCCCCATCGACAGGCTACCAGCGACACACTTGCAGAGTGTGCTGGGCACAAGTGTGAGTGCAACTGAAACTGGAACTAGACTGGGGACAGAGTTCCCGGGGTCTCGACAATTATGGGGTGACTGGCAACGTGTCTTCGTCTCACTCATTTCATGTTAATTTCCCGGTCTTTCCATTTGCCTTTGCCTTTGCCTTTGCCAGTGCATTTATCACACGCTGTCCTCAGTTTAACGATCCTCATCGTACGATTGTCACCTATTCGGTTGGATTCGCAGCTCCCTTTTTGGCTCCCTCTCTGTCCCTTCTTTAGGTTTTAATATCTCCATAAAATGATTCTTTTTGGACGCTACAGAACATTTTACGAGCTATCGGCTGCCATATAGAGCATTGCCCGCTAAAGTTATGATTCATTGGGCGTTGCGGAACACCTGCCAACACACACAAAACAAAATATCAACCACTCAACCCCATGGGCTAATGAGTGAGTGGAGAGCGGAAAACTAAACCGGCTTAGGATCATTACACAACGAGGGTGCAACACACATAAATATGGGCAGAAACTGATCAGAGATAAGGGTCAGGGGCAGCTTGGATCAGGAAGGAAATCAGTTGTTAAGGCTGAAGATTTTAGGATTGAAAACGAAAATGTTATCGCTGCGATCAGCAGACATTACGCGCTGAGAGATGGCAACGAGAGGAAATTAAGGGAAGCGGCAAGCAGATCGCTTTGCGAATTTGTAAACGAATCTCAGAGGAACGCATAAAGTTGGCTTCTTTGTTTCAGCTTCTGCCATAAACATTTTGTCGCACAATTTGCAGTTAGCCTTTTAAGGGGGAGAAGCCAAAAAAGAGTTCATCGTGTGGGTTGAATTTTATCATTTAACCGCGGAGATAATTTGCGCAGACATGATTTAAGCATTAAGCCCCAAAACGTTTTACTGCAGCAGCTCCAGCGGAACATTTAGCATCCAGGTGTCAATTGGCCGGACCAACAAGAACCACCGCGAGCAGGGGAAGCTGGGCAATGGGAATGCCAAGCGATTGGCAACTTGTCACATTAACAAGAAAACCAAAAGTGGCCAACAGGCAAAAGTAAAAGTGAGCACTGCTCCTCGTCAGTACAGTCGATCGAGTACCGTGCCGTCCCCTTGCCATATTTACATTCCCAGCAACTTGACTTACTAACTGACTGATCGACTGGGTCAATAGAGAGAGAAACAGAGAGAGAAACAGAGAGGAGCATAGACAGCGCTCTCTGGATCTGGCTAGTTATAATTTGTTGCTGCTGTTGGCTCTTGGCTCAACAAGTTCCGCGCGACTGCTTCCAATTATGGCGAGGATCTGCTTGCAACATACCTTGCTGCCTGCTGCTGCTGCCTGCTACGCCAAAAAGTCAACTGCTTTGGAGTCTGGCCGGGGCTGGGGCTGGGACGGGTTGGCCTACTGGTCTTAGACAGACTGGCGGCCAAAGACAATGCGTGTTACAGCTGGGCACAACTCCCCATAGTGCCATATCGACTCGCTCAAATGTTTCAACATATAGCGAAAAAAACAGCAGCAACACAAATGTTTATTGACTTGGCAATGCCCTGAAATTTGGTGGCAAATTTCAACAGAAGAAGTTGAAACCTGAAGTTTAATTTCTTAATTCTTTTATGGCTAGAAAAAAGAATAATTTCTTATTACAAATAAGAGTATTCCCCTAGCTTAACATTTGTTTTTTCCTTTTTTGTTTGTTGCTGCTAACTCATACATTACGCTTAATTATAGTTGATTTGTTTAATAAACCAACTTTCGGTTGTTTCTGGCCCGGTCCTGGGCCTCTATATGATTTGAATTTTGCGCTTTAAGTTTTCGCAGCTTTTCCACCTTTTTTTCTGGCTGGTTTTTGTTGTCTTTCGTGGCTGCACTTTAATTAAATTGTTATGCAAAAGTTCCACTTGCTGCTGCTGTATAATTTGTTTGGTTATTTGTTTGAAGCAGCCAGTGGAAAATTTTAGTGGCTTATTTGGGATAAGCTAAAATGTGTTTTTTATGTGTGGATAATTGAGCCAAAGGATCTGAGATAAAAATGTGGCTAAGAAAATATTGGATTAGATATGCAATTAAATAAGTAACTAGATTTGTGAATCTAAAGCAAAAAATTATACAAAATAAACTAAATCTCCACTAACTAAGTCTTAAACATATTTTCCAACACAATCTCTGCCTGCTTTTGATCCATCATCGAAGCCCCACCGAGTGGCTCTTAATCTTGAAGTTGTTCAGTTTTTATATGCGGGTTTTGTTGCTCTCCGGGCCCTTCTGGCCTCGAATTGGGTCAAGCGTTTTGTGTTCATCTTGAGTTTCTGGCGGGCTTCAATTATCTAATTTTCAAATTAACAGCTGAAACTGCGCCTCAAGCTGGAGAACTCGGGAAAGCCACATACACCAGGCACTTAAGTGACTTCTGTTCCCCACAAAAAAAATAAACATTTCCTCAGATTTGAACTTTGGCTGGGCCTTTGGAACTTTTACTGATAACTTATAATTGGATTTTGATTGTAATTCGAGGCGAAAGTCAAGCGATAAGTCGCGCTGATAAGTCACCCCACGAAAATGTCTGTACAAATTCCACAAAGATCTATGGCCCATAAAAGTAGGGAGCACAAATAATGGAAAGAAAAAAAACTATTTACATGGACAGCTGCAACAAATTGTGTTGCTTTGAGTCGCTGGGCCCACCTGCGTTTCAAATTTCGCACCTCTTGCAGCCGAAATGCGTGAATCACACACGAAACCGCCGGCCAACAAGTGAATTAGTCATCATTAGTGAAAAATTGCACTAGAAAATGGTGGCAAGATCTCAAGATCTCAAGAAATTCCTGAGGCATAAATCGACTGGCCAGACACCCAACAATCAGCGGTGAGAATTGCTGAACTTGCCGTGAGCAACGAATTGGAAATGCTCTGTCAACTAAAGGGGTAAATAGGGGTCAGTAGAGTTAAGAAGAGTTAATAATGTACACAATTTGGCTAAATGTTTGCAACTTTCACGCGTCATGCAGCACAGCCCCTCGTTAGGTTTTTGCTGGCTTCAAAATGTATAATCATAAATAATAAATAATAATAAAAACATAGGCTGTTCCAAAGTTACAATCGTTCCAAAATTTCCATCGTTCCGCAATGCACTTTTTATAGTTATTGATAGTACCTGTGACTATAATAAGGCTATAACTATTTCTCAGCAAATATACAAAGTAAGCCTGAACATTAACCAAACAAAAAGTGCCCAAAAGTCAGTGTCTCTGTGTGAGCCCCAGCAAGAGCGGTGCTTACTGTTTGCTGCTCACTCCATCTCAGATGGCTCTTGCGTGAAAGCAAGACGTTGAGTAAAGAGAGAGCGAGAGGGAGGCATGCTCTCATGGCTCAAGTTGAAGTGCAGCCGAATGCTGCGGCGCATGCGCATCGCATCGGCTTCGACGCTGACGCCGACGCCGACGTCGGCTTATTTATGGCCTTTGGTTTGGGGCTTTGGTTCTTTATATTCCGTTTTTTCATCTTCTTCTTCTTCTCTTTTCTTTTTCGTTTTTGTGTTTTATTTTTTGCTCTTTAGGTTCATTGGCTCTTCTGGGGTCTGTCTTTTGTTGAAAATGCATTTATGGTCCTATTCTGTGGTACTTCTTCATTCCCTTGTGTCTGTGTGTTTACTCTGCTTATTAGTATGTGTGTGTGTTTGTGTGTGCGTACCAGTGGAGGAAAGAGAATTTCACAAGCGTCGCCAGCCTGTCTGGCGCGTCTGGGCAGCGTTGGTTCGGCGCGCCGCTGCCCGACAGCAGAACGAACAGTGGGGAAGGGGTCGAGCCGAAACTGCGCTTGGTTTATCTTTTCCATCTCCCTTGACTCGCTCTCTCTCTATCACTCTGTCCCTCTGCTGCTGTTGTTTTTTGTTCGTTTTTTTTTTGGAGGGAGAACAATTCTTTGCTTACCTTCGTCATTTTCTCTTCATCTGCATGATCGCTCCAGAGTTTACTGTCCCTCCCCACTACTACCGCCTTCTACCTTCGTTTTGCAACGTTCCTGATTCCGTTTTGCCTGAGCCTCAACCTCTGTTTTTGACGCTGCCTGATTTGTTTCTTTCATTTACACTGCAACAATATTACATTGAATTATGTGTTCCAAATGCAAAATTTTTATTGAAAAAATGAGACAGGAATTTGTTACCTTGACCTATAAACATTCTGGTCACACCAGTCGATAGTCCGATTTTTTATACCCATCGCCCATCGTAAGCTTCTTCAAGCAAAATGGACGTCACAAATTTACTCCAATTGCCATTTGAAACTCTGAACGTTATCTTTAGTCAACTGTGTCTGGCGGATCAATTAACTTTGGCTGAGTCGCATGCTACGCTGATGGCTGCATTTTTATACCGTTGCCATGTGTCTCCAGACCCATTCAATAATGGCATTCAAGTAACACTTCAACCAGCTACCAACAACAACGATTGACAGCTTAAACAACTAATTAACAAGTATGTACTTGTGTCTAATTATTGCCAAAAGTATCGAAAATTATGATTATTTGTAATTGCAGATTGCCTTAATGGGAAGTCGTTTGAATAAATATATTTTATGAAATTAAATTGAATCAGCATTTATTCATTCGTTAGTCAATCAGTCTTCAATCAGTACTGCATCTCCGAACGACATAAGATGAACAGTCAGAACCAGTGGATCATCTGGCCGAACGTCATGCTACTTTAGAATCTTTAAGTCGGTGTCGCCTCCACGCGGCACATGCTCCGTGTCACTCACGTGCGGCTTGTGGGCACCACATTTGATTTTGGTGTCTTGTGATTGTTATTAATGATGAAAAGTAACACAATATGTAAACCGAAAAGTTCTACAGACGGACAGATAGACAGCCAGGGCGACCGACCAGTCAATTATGCCAATTGCTGGCCCCACTTGGGCAACCTGTGTATGTGTGCGAGCCCGAACTAATCCAATTTTACGCAGCATTGATCACCCTAGGGGCTAGACGCAACCCCAATTCACTTTGGCAAAAGGCCCCCGTGAATTTCTCACGTTCGATAGAGTGGGTGCGTCTGAAGAAAAGGGTTTTCATGGCCGATCGTCAGGGGGTAGATCATTTTCACACGCCTCTATTTTTCATGCGTTCTGCTTTCGCGCCTACTGCCAATTACAATCGTGCAACTGCCAGGCCCCGTCCTCTGACAATGACAATGACAGCTAAGGATTTAAGCTGGGGTACGCCCTTCACCGCTCCACACGATCGTTGGTCTGTACTGTATCAGACGTATCAGAATCTGTGCAGGCTTACACTTTCCGAATATTGAATTGAATAACCTAATGGGTTTCGACAGCAGCTGCAGATCGTTTAGAATTTTTGTTCAGTGTAAACAAATGATCGGCATGGGGGAGATCACTCCAACTCCACACAAATCTGCATAGGTTGCAACTCCCCTCAACACACTCACACACAGATTCGGGGACAGGTTATCCTGGGCCATGTAATGATCGTGCCCGAGATTTGCTTTTGTGCCTCACGCAATTTGTATGCGAAGTATCCGTGCAGCGATCACCGAGCATTGCTATCAATTGCCCTGACCCCTAATAACGAATTCGTGCCCAACTTAATTGCAGACATATTGATGAGAGGGGATTATCCCCAGTCCAGGGAAACGAAACCTTTTTCTCATTCCCTTATGTTCAGTGAGTTTTGTTGTTGTTGCTGTTGTTGTATTTATCTTTTGCCATTTGCGTGTCATTTTCTAAGTAAAATTGGCATTTTCTTTCATCTACGAAAAAAAAGAGATCAGATCAGATATCAGAAAAGGTCCGTCGTCCTCTTCTTTTGCTGCCTTGGCATCAATCAGCAACAACAATTGAGAGTAAAAGTAAAATGTTGTTGATCTTCCCCTGACCCTGCCCCATCCCTTTCCTCCTGCACAATGGACACAGATCGTGATCACTTGTTTGTATAAGTTCTTAGCAGGTTCATCGATGCCATCGAAAATGTTGATGGTTCGTTTGGCTCAACAAAAATATGAAAAACCCTCCACATCCCTTTTGTGCCCCTAACAGGTGGAGGATCCACACACATACACATACAATCTGTGTGCTAATTGGATTATGTATTGCTTAATGATCCCTAGAAGAGTTCCTTTTCATATACCCAAAGGGAGTGCCATCCATGCATTTCATGCATTCTGCGGTCGTGCGATTAACAACACCAAAAAAAGGGAAAGTTGGCCTAAATCGAGTCGAGTACTTGTGCATCCTTTGCGGTTTGCCCTACATATGATAAACACAGCTCGAAATTTGAATGATGCGAAAGGATCTCTCGATCAATATTTATCCTGCTCTGCTTTTACTGCAAGAACATCATTAAAATCTCAAAAATTAATGCTCACCAATTTCGCTTTTGTGCATAATGACTTTTTAGCTACACACGAGTGCGTTTTCTAATTAATAAACAAGACAGTGAAGAACTCCATAAAAATTCCCACGCACAGCACCAGAGCAGACATCAACTATTAAGTGATCTAAATGGTGACCAAAGTACAAGTTGCCCTCAAGTTGGTTGACCACTGAAGCCTAACCCACGGGTGCAATCGAGCAAGACCAAAGACGACTCACAGAAGGAGCCCATTGAGAGAGCGTTAAAGAAATCAAAAATTCTTATTTTATATCCATCTTTTGCACAAAGTCATAAACTCTGCGGTTAAGCACACCCAAAAAAAAAGAAGACAGAAAATAAATAAAGAACCTTAAATCATTCAGCCATGACAATGAGCAAATTAATTTGTTTGAAGTGTCTTTCTTACCTTTTTCTTCAACTCTGTGTGCCTTGGCCCCTTGTGCAGTCGATTGTTAAATGTTAAGAGAACTTACCCACCAAAGTACAAGCGTTTTCACGCCATTCTGAGCACTCTTGCGTGGGAGGGTTCCCCACCATATCGAAGGAGTTCTTCAAGAAGCGATCCACGCCGCCGCACCTAGCAGAACTTTTTTTTTCGTATTGTTTGTTTAAGAAAATGTGGAAAAATCAGCAAATGTGTGAGAATTAAATTGCTTAACAAATTGTACAAATATCGATAGCTGCGAGGGGGGTCCAAGTTTTTTTGTGTGAACTCTGAGCATTGTCTTGGCTAGCTTCCGGCCATTTGGCATGTAGATGGGGCAGTCAGCAGAGAACCCTTTTGAGAGTTCAAGTCATTCTGGTTCTGTCTTTATACAGACATTGGGGTTTTAGACATAGAAAATTAAACTGAATCTACATAGAAAATAGTTTTGAATAATGTATTTATTGCAGCTCAAATGATTATGGTTAAATAAATGACATAAAAGTGGATTACAATTAATTTTTAATTGTTAATTTGATTAACAAAGGTGCAATAAGTCTGCATTTGGGGTCTCAGCCAACTGCAAATAGTTAAAATAAAATAAAATAGTGTTAAAGTGCGTCCCAAGAAGTACTCGCGAATTACTCACCAGATCTTTGAGCTTGACATTCTTTACTTTCTTATGCACGTTCACTTTGAGCTGCAAAGGCTTGTCCGGTGTCACACCATTTTCCTTCAAAATGCCCGTGATGGTGGCTAGAAGTTCCTTGGTGATCTGCAAATTTTTCAGATCTATGACAAGGAAACGGAGCTTCTTGCAGCCCCTGAGCATAGCGAGGAAATCATTTCGTTCCGGATGGGCTTGAAAAAGCTTCAGGGTCTCCAAGGCAGGAGAATACTTCGAGAACCACTTGCATGGTTTGAAGTAGCGGATATCACTGCCCCGGATAGTCACATCTTTCAATCGTAAGAAACCATCTTTCAATCCATACGGCCAATCCCATCTCAAAGCGCAGTTTATAATTTTAAGTTTTTCCAAAACAGAAAAACTAAGCTCTGGACTTTGATCTGGGCGGAGTAAATCAATCCTCACCATTTTCAACAGTCGCAATTTCGGGAGGTGAAAGCATAATTTAAAAATATCAAGCTCCATATATATATTTTGATTCCTAATTTGTAACTCCTGCAAGTCCACAAATTTGTAGATTTGTGAAACTTTAAAAAAATTAAGAAATTAAGGTGAAAGAAATTGTAATTTAAAGCCAAAGCTTACCATCGCGAAATGAAATGCGATCTAAGCTCAGTCTGTCGAGCCGCGGCAGTTGCTGCATCATGTTGTAGATTTTTGGTGTGGCGCTTTCGCCAATCCGCAGCCTAACTGTTGCCTGCTCTTTGAGGCTTTCAAGCAGCGACTTGAGGCCAGCGCAATTTTCATCCTTTATCTCAAAGCTCACGACTTGAAGATTGGGGCAATGCAGCTCTATGATTTTCAGTTGATAATCGGCCAGAGCATGCCGATTGACTATTTCGACCACATTGGCACCACATATGGCCAAAACGTCTGCCCATGGGATACGACGCTCCAATGCGTACGATAAATGCATTCGTTTGTATATACTTCGAGTGTGAGAGGCATATGCCTCGGCAAGCACACGATCAGATTGAGCCAAATGCAATTTGTTGCTGTGATTAAGCAACTGGAACACCATCTCGAGCACATTCAAAGGCAAATCGATAATGCTCCGTTGAACTTCCATTTTTTCCAGGACGACGCAGTTAACGCACGACTTTCCAGAAGAGAGCGCAGCCCGAACTAAACTTTTGTGCATTGCCACCCGTGCGGTTTCCAGCGAGAAGAGAGCGCGAGCCGAAGTTCTGCAAAGAGAAACTCAACGAGCGTGGCGGCGGCAAGCTCGCTCCCTCTCTCTCTATCTCTTGTTTTGCAGCAATGCAGTTCCATGCGATGAATATGACATGAAGAGCAGAGAGAGAGCGAAGCTTATCAGCGAAAACATAGCTGTAAAAAAATGAGGAGAGCAGCTCGGGGTGGTAAGTGCAAAATAAATTGTAGATTAAATATTTAACAATAAAATATAAACCTCTGAATTCTTATCTTAATATTATTTTGATACTTTTTTTTTTTTCTTAATATATTCCGTGTTAAATTTCATGAATCCCATTTGACCCACTTGAGCCTGTCATATGTCATCAACATTTGGAATAGTTTTATGGTTTTTTAACTGAAGGAAAATATTCCAAGAACGCACGTGTTGCCGAAGTGTTTAAAATGCATTTGTGGAAAATAAATCAGGACGGGGGGAAACAGCAGGAGTCATCACCCAAGTTGAAACTAATTTTATGCATGACTTTTTACACATTCCTGCCAAGAATCCAGCAAACGACAGCCAGCCACTCCAGCAGGCATATTCGATACTTGAGAATTTTTCACCAGAGAGCTACAGAATTCCAGCGGTTCTGTTTTCCCTTGGTTTTTTTTTTTTTTTGTATTCTGGGGCGTTCGTTCCGCTCGGCACTTTATGCACAGTTAAGTTAATCTGCCGCCCTAAGCGAGCGCACTGTGCAATCCGCTGGCATGTGTCATCCTCTCACACTCACTCTCTCACTCTCTCGGTCTAGGCATGTGACACATGAGATGCGCGTCTGGTGCGATGTTGGTCCGTGCCACACCAATGGCCACTTGAGGGAACAGAAATGCCATTAGGCATCTTTTAGAGGTTATCGAGGTTCGGCATATGTTTTCTAGGGCAGCCAATCCGTTGGTCGCAGCAGGTGGCAAGTAAAACTAAGGAACTTTGTGATCCCTTCAGCCTGTAACAGAGTCAAAATGTAGTTGAGAATAAATCCGAATTTCTATATACATAATTACATTAAAAACTTATAAAGTAATCATCAAAATCTTTAGTAATTATTTTATTTTTCACATTTTAAATATTTCTCTGGCACTCGGATGGACACGTTTAACGATTTAACTTGATTTCATTTCGTTTATTTTATACACAATTTAATTGCACGTGTCCCCGGGCTGGGACAACTTATTTTAGCTTTGTTAGGGTCCGTGTCTTGGGGTCCGTTCTTCTTCCACTTCTCTTGTAATAAATTACCTTTCAAAGTGCAGTAGTAAAAGCGAGGCAAAGGCATCTCAATGCCGCCTTTCCACCTGATGACTGCTCGGGCATCCCAACTAATGACACATAAATATTTATCGGAAACCCTCAACCCCACTCTCTGACAGACAGTCTGTTGTAACCAAAAGGGTTCTGGGGACTATGGTAAAGCGAAAGCTTCGATGGTTTTGGAGTACACTTTCCTAAAGGAGGGCTTAAAAAGGTTTTAAAATCTGTAGTATTCTAAGGCAAAGATGTAGTGGAAAAATCTTCAAAAAGCCAAGTCTTGGGTGTATGATATTATACATATTTTTGTACATAAATAGTACGCTTAAGGGTATCTGGCTTTGCACAATATCTTTGTGTGATTTATTTATGCCTATGGCTTGTCGCTGTTCGTTTTTGTCTTCTGTAATCTGGCTGAGCCTCGGCTACTTGACTTACACACGCAGCAGAACATACTCGCAAGAGAACCAGTTCGGCGGGGCATTGAGTAATTACACGACAGAGTGAGAGAGAGCGGGAAACGAACCTTTTGTCGTGTCGTGCGTTGGCCGAGTGTGTGTGTGTGTTTGTGTGTCGACGAGATCTGTCTGTTAATTGCGTAAGGCAGGTGGCAGGTTGCTGCCAGCGAAGAGAATAAGACACGGTCACAGGCAGGCCACTCTGAAGTTGGTGATTAGTGCCGGGCCTCTTCCAGCTCTCCTACCCCACCCAAAACAACAAAAAAAGAAAGAAAGAAAACAGAAACGGTAGCCAGTGCTTTCCATTATTGCCAAGTGTCAAATTAAGTGCTCACATGATTAATATTTGGGGCCCCGACGGGCATTGGCATGGGCATTGTGCTGGCTGCTGGCTGCTGACTGCTGCTCTTCCATGCAATTTTCCTTCGCTGATCAACCGTGTCGCTTGACCATTAACTTTTAATTGTCGGCCTGTGTCTGCGTCTGTGTCCTATCCCTCAAAGTAGTTCTAGGACCATAAAGTCCAATTGATGTATCTGCTGACATGGCCCCTGCGAATGTTTTACGATGTCCTGGAACGGATTAGCAGAAAGGAAATTGCCTCGCATAGTTGCCCAGTGAGTCAGTCCACTGCCTGGAATTTATACTTTGATTAGTTTTTTGTTCAGCTGCGAAATATTTGTTTTGTTTGCACTTTGATAAATGTTTTGATTTTTAACCGCAAATTGTCGCCACAAAGGCAACTGCCAGACAAACCCAATGACCCCCACAAATGTTGTTCCATGTGGCTGGCTATTTGGTTGCTTGATTTACGATCTTGTGGCTAAATCGATACAAGATTAAAGTTGATACAAGATACAAGATACAAGATAAAGATTAATGTTCAACGTCGTATTTTTGGCTCAGAAAGTCATTCAAAAAAGGTTTTTTTTTAAGCAAAAGTTGCCAATAAAAATGGTTGGAACATAATTATAAAAGGACATGAGCTTAAAAAGGAATGAACATAAAGTAATATATTTATAAATCCCTACTACAACTCGTTTGAAATGATAGAATCCTGCTCGACTAACATCATAAATTTCGTGAAATTTTAGCTACCTTTTTTAAACACTTTCATTTCGTCACATTTGCTGCGCTCTCTTCCTGTTTGTGAGTAATTTTATATGGGCAAAAACTTTCGCTTTTTCAGCTCAGTTAATTAATGCGATAATTAATCTTACTGACTGTCCGCCCAGGCGTATGACTCCGTTTTGGTGGGTTTTATTTTCGTTTTGCTCATTATAAATCAGCTAACCGAACTGTCAGAATTTTACAGTTTAAAGTGTTGCAACAGAAAAAATTGGGTCAATGTGAAATGAGTCGTTCCCAAAACGAATCAGGTCAGAAGTGGAGTCTCCCTCTCTCTGATTCGTTTTTTAAGTATTTTTGAGTCAAATGTCCGACTAAAAATTAGCTTTAATGTGTGCTCAAACAGCTCAAATAAATGCAAATAAATGAAGTTCTACTGCACAAGGAAACCTCTTGGAAAATTAGTTGAAAAATTCAATTCTTTTATATATTTTCTGTGATCTCTTAAATATTATTTGTGTTCTCTGGTTGCTGTACCTTTTCTTTTTGGTTTGTTTCAGTACCGACAATTGTTTTCTTCCTGTATTTATTACACCCAAAAATTAACAATCAACTTCCCTTTGTCCGTGGTCTATTAAATACGAATTACATTTACTTTAAGTCAACTTCTCACACACTCCCTCCGAAATTTCTAAGTTTCTAATGCACTTTGCGAGTGGTTAATGGGGAGAAAAAAGCCTTTATTGGGGGGGGATTCTTTGGGCTAGAACTGGTTTTCTTCGTTTTCGGTTCAGACACAATTTGAAAACGTAAATTTATGATGCAGACTGCGACTGTATCTGTAAGATATCAAGATACGAAGTCGCAGCTACTGCGACTTGGACCTGATGCACACCTGCAACCTACCTTGCCCGCCGTGTTGCTGTTTCTTTCTCGTTCTCTCTCTCTATTTTATTTTTTATTATTGGTGTTAAAATTATGGGTTACGCCAGCCTCCCTGCTCTCTGGTGGGTACGGCGTGGGGTGAGGTGTGGTTGACAAGCCGTAGACGGAGCTGGAGACCGAAGACGGAGGACTGTGGCACTGAGATCGGGAGAGTCGTATCCCGTGTGTATCTGTGTAAGACGGGTAGCACTTCCCTAGGCTCCCGAGTAACCAGTTCCTCCTGCCAGCGGAGCTCCCTCTATGCGTGTTCAGGCCTCGTCAAGCCCAAGCCCTGGGTTCTGACTCTCTCTGGATCTGTGGGGACTCTGTCTATGGCTGCCTGTCGTCGTGTCTGAAAACTGTTCCAAGGGTCATAAATTGTGTCGGCTGGGAGGATGGGGAGACGGACCACAATATGTTCAACACGGGTAGCCAAATAATCTGGCTTAATACTCTTTCCCACTGGAGTGTTGTGTTTGGGACAATAAAGATCTCTGAGCAGCAGCAGAGATTGAACTGGACTGCTAACTGCGGGTTCATTAGCCTTTCCAGGCAAGCCAATCAATTACAGATACCCAAAGATGAGCCTCATTATATGTCTCATTACTTTCATAAGCAATTGCAGTTGATTACTGTCCGGATCTCATTAGGATCTCCGCTTGGGCTCCTAACAATTTGCGAGCGTGCCAAAAGGGTGTAATGCTTTGATTAAGACACAATTTTCTAACCAGAAAGAGAGTCAGAGTCAGAGTCAGTTACAGTGCAGGTGTTGGCTGTCGAGATCTCTGATTTGTGGCGTAAATCTTTAATTTTCCATGACTCTCCAGTCAGAAGTTTTCTTCTGCTTAATCTTGGCTCAGGCATCGGGCTGAACTTTTTGATTGGCAGTCGGGGAGTTGCTTTTTTTATGGCTTCACTTCGTTTTGGGTTAGACGATGGAGGGGGCAAAACCTTGACCGATTAGCGACAAGCTAAACCCTTTGTGCAGCATCTGCGTTTGACCCCGCGTCGTAAATTAATCAGTGGCATGGCCCCAAAAAAGATAGAAAAACAGAGACCGAGTCGAAACAGAGTCATCAAACGGTGGCAGGCAGCCAACACCTGAGACTCCAACACACACAGAAACACAAACAAGTTGATTTTCCAGCACAAATGCCCCCAAAACCCAACCCAACCCAACCCAAACCAAACCAATCTGAGCCGTGCGGAGCACTCAACCCAGGCCCATTGTATGTCATTTTTCAAAAAAACCAGAAATGAAACGAAACCAAACCAAACCAAACGAAATGAAGCTTGGCTCTGGCTCTGTCTTTGGCTTTGGTTGCTGCGCACGTGCCAGGCTTTTGCGCAGGCGCACAGCCAGAAGCACAGACCAGGCCCCAGACCCCCAGACCCACTCAAGCCAGCAGCCACTCTACGATGCCTGATCCCAGTGATGATGATGACGATGATGACGACGCCCAAAACATTTGTGGAACAGTTGTACTTCGCTCGCTGCTCTTGCTGTGTTTATTGCTGGTGCCTCTGGTGGGGCACCTTCTTGGGGCATACGCCCTGTTGGGGCTGCCGAACCAGCCAAGAGCAGACAAGAGAGCAAAATGGCTCAAAGCGTTTGCTGGTTACTCTTTTCAAATGGTGAAACTGTTTTCTTTGCTTACAATTAGACTCCATAAAATCATAAAGGAAAAGGAAAACAAATAAAATATTTAAGCTGCTGTATATCTGGTCCTCAGGGTTTTTTAATTACAAATAAAATATGGAGAATATTTCTAGAGAAATTAACATAAATTCTACAGTTAAGGGATCGTGAGGATTCTAATTTATATACAAAAAACTTGACTTAACAATTTATTTTTGACTTTTGTAATTGAAAAATATTTGAAATTAATGAGAACAATTTTTGTTTTAATTAAAATTAATTTTTAGTTGGCTTTATTCTTTTTTCTTTTTATAGAAAAAAAATTTTTTTTTTAAATTAAAAAGAGTTCTTATTGGTTTCTATTCTTAAAAAAAATTCAAATTATTGAAATGAATTTTCGTTAATAGAAAATAATTATTCGCTTAATTTATTTCGATTTTAAAAAGGAAAACTCAAACTCAAATTACAAAATATTGTTCTAAAAAAATGTATTTACAATTAAGTAAGAAGAAAAGTGTGTACCTCTTAAGAATATTTGCTTTTTTTCCACTTTGATTTTTGTTAACTTTTTTGTAACAATTACATGAGATCCCCGTTACAGAGTAGAGGCAAACCCGAACCCATATGTCCAAAGACAGAGGAATCAGAGAGCAGCTTGGACCATGACTTGTTCGATTGTGACAAGAGTTGGAGAGTAAAAAAAGAAGCTTTTACCTCTTCAGAGTAAAAGTAATTTATTTTGTTTTAGGTTTGTCGGACAGCTCTCCTCTCTTTTAATTAAAAAAAGCCAAGCAAGAGAAACAAAATACTCTCGCCTCTTGAAATGTTTTGGGCTCGTGCCTGTCCGTGGCCCTTGGGCCATTGCTGTACATACATAATGTATGTCTAGGCCTGCCCACGATTTTGGAGGTGCCCAAAGTGGGCGTTACAGCTGGGGGACGGACAGAAGAGCTTCTGCCACAGACACAGACATTGTAATTGCTGTTGAAGGTGGCTGCTGCTGCTGATCATGATGGTTGGTTTCTTGGATGATTCAGCTGATTCGCCCCTGTCCCGGTATTATTTATGGCTCGTGCCAACTGTCGTCTCTGGTTAACTGGAAGACAGGAGCAGCAGCAGCAGCAGCAGCAGCTTCCACTGTAACTGCAGCTTCAGGGAATATTTCAAGAGCTTCTTCATGTATCTCTGCGAAGATAATGGAAATTTGTTTCCATATTTCCAATGAAATTAAATTTGTTTTGTGTCTAGAGCAAAAGCACGTGCTCTCCATTTGCATGGCGCAGGTGTTTCTCCCTCTTGTGGATAATTTCTTGGTCATTTTTTTCTGTTTGTTTACTGATCTTTGACTGCTTGGCAGCGCCCACGCCAAAGGCCCCCATGTCGCTGTTGCCGTTGCTGTCACTGTCTGTTGTCGAGCTAACTGTGTCAGCAATTAGTTGCGGTCTTTATTTATGGTCTCCATTTTCCATTTGCCTGTTAAATTAATTAAACAAAAGCCATAAGCGTACATTGCTGGCCACAAATTGGAAAATGGCGTTGACATTCAAGGTCTTTTCTTTCAATTTTGGGCTGTGGTCGTAGGAGGTTTCAGGGGAAAGGACACACAACAAATCAATGGGAAGTTGATAGCTGGGCGTCTGAGATAGGGGAGATTTATTTGAGGATATAAGATCCAAGATTAAAGATATCTGTCAATAAAAGACAAGAATAAGCGTACATAACCTCGGAGAAATACGCAAAATTATTTAAATAAAATATTCTAAGGGTAAATAAATACTTAGTAAAATTAAAATATTTTATATTTACCTTTAAATTTAATTTTTTTAAATAAAAAATAAGTATAATAAATTAAATTATTCCAATAAAAATATTTTTAAATATCTAAAAATGCAAATATTTATAATTTATATAAGAAATAACAATATAAATTTAATTTAAACGTAAAATATTTGCATTTTAGCTATGAAACTATTTTTTAAACAATTCAAAAATATTTATTTTAATTATTAAAATATTTATTTCAATTATAAACTATATTTCAATAAAATATTTTAACGTTAAAGTAATTTATTTAACAATATTCACTCTTAGTGCAAAATATATTTGCATACATTTGTATGTCCAAGCGTAAATATTAAATAAATTATAAATAAATAAATTGAATAAATTCTCCCCCCATTTGCCAATCATTATTAACCATTATTGCCGCCACTCAAAACCATTCCAAGCCAAGTGTCAACGACCAGTTCAAAGTGTTTATAACTATCTTTTCAACAACAAAGAGATCGCATGGAAAAACAACAAAGAAAATTCATTACCAAAGAGGCCGGCCGACCCGCGACATTAGTCATCTGCGAGGGGGGGACACACGGACCGACACGAACCATGAAAACGAACAAACCAATCGGCTACAATAAACTTATCGCGCCTATAAAATCAATCAACTTTTAATAAAAACGAACGAGCAACACAACAAAAGAGAGGGAGCGGGAGAGGTAGAAAAAAAACAGCGCCAAGAATAATAAAAATAATAAAATGCTGCTGAAAAGGGAGTTCGATTTCCGCACATGTGGAGCAGAGCAGAGCAGAGATCGGGGCAGAGCAGAGATCGAATCGAGTGACTCATCGGCGGCTATGGCAAGTGGTCAAGTCGGGAACTGAAGCCCAAACCCATACCCAAACCCAAACCCATAAATAAGCTCAAATATAAATACGTTTTCTTCCAATACCGCGCTGTCTCGCTGCTTATTTGCCCATTTCAGCGCTGTTTGTACAATAAATCTACCTGGAAAAAGCCGCTCTGCAAAATCTAATAGAGTGACGACCGGAAAGGTGCCTCACAGCAGCCACAGCACCGAAGCTGGCCATACCCTGGAAGCAGAGCTTCTGCGAGCATTTTAAAACATTTATAAAGAGCATTTTCTTGGCCAAAAAGGGTATGCATAAAACCAAAGATGACGCGAACTCTGTCTAGGCACCGCGACTGGGCGGCACAACTACCTGCAGTCCATGAGTCATGCAACAATTTGTGGCAGGGGCAAATCTTCAAGTTCGCCACAAAGTTAAATGATCCAACAATTTGAAGTCAGATATGAGATTAGCAAAGTCTCCGCCAATGCAGTCTCCGATCGTTCAGGTAGTTTTTGGAGCCACGACCCAGAGCCCTTTTCCCCCCGGACGCTGTCTGGCGGTCTGTGTGCGCCCAAAAAGCTTCCATGTACACTTCACACATTGAAGCTGGGATCGTGCCTTCCACTGTCCGTTGTCTGGAGCGGAGCGTCTGCCAGCAGTACGTGGAGCATGACTCATCCAGAGATCGCTACAGCGCAGACCAGACCAGAGCTCTCCCATCACAACGTCTGGGGGCAGCTTTTGGTTACACGACAACGACGACGGCACCGCCTCTACTCTGGGTTATATATTTTTGTTGTTTTAATGCGAAACTTATGTTTCCTTTTGTTTGCGATTGCCGAGACTCTGACAACGGGCTTTAGTCAGAAATGGACAAATTATGAGGTTGATTACTGGCAGTGGGGCGGGGAATGGGCTCCCAGTAGTCGCTGAAATTTCTTAATTAAATTGCGGCGTTGGGAAGACTATAAAATTGTATAAATTATTGGAGCAGTAAAATAAACTTTAACTTTTAGGTGGATAAATGAAGAACAGGTTGGAGCTTCGTGCAGCAGCTCTTTGCGGTGTCTCTTATGGGTCTTAATATATTTATAGATATTTATTGCATTGATAGATTCATGGAGGTAGCGCTGCCTGTCCATATTAAAGCTTGAACCAATAGCTTGATTTATGTTATTTTTAGCCAGATGTTTGCGTATTTTTTTCCAGTTCGTTTACAGCGTTACATTTTATGCAAAAATCTGAAATAGAAATATTTTATATTGCATCGAAGCATCATCGGGTAGGTGTGAATTGTTTGCACTGCCTGTGCAACACATGGCACACTCACAAAGAGCGGAGGCGTGGCACCATCAAAATGTGCTGCAAAATATTGCCAAAAACGAGTTCGCTTGCCCCTCTCTTTGTCAGCCGAGTGTGTACACTGTACGGCTTTTTAATCAATTTTTCCTGGCCAGCAAATTGTGGTGCGGCGCCGCCAGACAGCGTTTTAGGTTTTAGGTTTGCAATTTAAGAGTGAACGAAATTTAATTGTGGCAGATAAAGCATTTAAGTGTATGTAACTAATATTTACATGTGTATAGAGATCCAACCCTGCACACAAACTCATCTCACAGTTTGGTTTAGCACGCAAACTTCCTTAATATTCTCAGCTTTATTTCCTCTTTAAATAATTTACTTTAATTTATTTCTTTGTCCTTTTTTCACAACTCACAAAGTAGCACAAAAAATTTAAAAACAAACACAAAAAATTAACGAACAATTCCAGGGCTGGGCGTGTTTTGTGTACATAATTCGAGTCTATCGATAAACCCAGGGCTGCAAGTCAAAGTCAAAGTAGCAACACTTTTGTGCAAAATTAATTTCGTTTCCACTGTTCTCAGAATAAATTAAATATATTTATTTTCGCTCTACAGACAGCTTATTTATTTTATTATTATTTATTTCTCTTCTAACTCTAATATTTCCCACTCATTGTCCTGATTTTTCCACACCAATTAGAGTAACTGTTAATAAAACTGGCAACCTTCAATCAGCTGTGCCACATCATACATAATTCAAAGCGCGATAAGCCAAGAGCACTTCGATTGGCGGTTTGTCTGCTGCGAGTATTTGTCAATATTTAATTTGCCACACAGCTTGGTCAACTCTCGAAGCTGATGGCGAGATCTAAAGCGAAAATCCAAGAGTCGAGACTGCAAATCGAAATTAAAACCCACATGCCAAGGATGTCAACTTCTTGCAGCAGCTGAGCGACTGCAGCCCAAGTGTTTGGTTTTTGGCCAGGTATTGTGGCATTTTTATTTTGGCAACCCAGAAACCAGTTGAACAATTATCAAGTCACTCGGCGACTGTCCATCGACTGGCGTTATCATCTCTGAACCCCACACAAAAAAAGTGCCCCCATAATAATAATTCCACCAATCAATTACAGCAATTAGCTTTGCTCTCTGTTGGCACATAAAAATCGCATCAATTGCATTTAGATTTGCGCCTTCGATTGTATTTTATTTGTTTGTGCCTGGGTTTATTTTTTATTGCAGGGATTGTACCATAAAGATGGGTTAATAGAGCTACGCCATAAAAATGAACTAGGCGAGAGTTTATTGGTTTAGTGAACTCTTCGAACACAGAGCGAGATAAGTAATTTATTTAATTATTTGCTGATCTTTTATGGCATGTTGTGAACGTTCGAGATATTTATTGTATTTTCGCCAGCGAATTTAATACAAAAAAATCATTCTAATGCCAGATTTTAATCCCCAAGCGATCCCCACTATATTGATGCCACATTCTCGCACTGGCAAACTATTTATAATTTTATAATCTGACCAATTCCACTGCACACTTTGTGTGGCGACGTTGTTCCCACATTCATTCAGAATGTGCCTTCATGAGGCTATAATATTTGGCCGACTGCCAAGTGGCCACCGCTTGGAATAAGTTTATAAATAAACTGCCTGGCCTGCGCATCATGGGGGTTTTCCATCATTTGACAAGTGAATGGTTCAACGCCAAATGTAAATTATAAACAAAAGAAATAGTAGGACTATTGGTAGCAGCTAAAACCCCTTAAAAAGGTAATTCTCATATGGTTAATTATTTTTATTTTGATTAAAGGCAGCTTCCCCTCAATTAATGTGACACTTTCTCGCAACGAATTTGTGACATACTTTATTGTGTTTAAGGGAACTCTCTCAACCCACGCACCTACATATATTTGACCTCATTTTGGGATTTGCCAGCGGGGTGCCCGACAGATTGGATTTTCAATTTTGACTGCTAATTGTTTTGCAATGCCTCGAAATGTTCTTCAAATGCAGCGCCGATGTCTCGACCTTGTCTCGTAAATTAAACCCAAAACGAATTGGCTGACTGGCAACTGGTTGCCTTTTGTTTCAGCTGCCTTGTGTGTGGGTGATCCAGACAGAGATCGCTGCGGTCTCCTGTAGCGGAAGTATTCCCCGTATTCTTTTTTTTGTGGCTCTTTTGTTGTTTTCACTCTGTCGCGGATGAGCGATGCGCCGCGTTGCGTGCCGTCCACTTTTGTTCAATAATTCTCTCTGTGTGTCATCGAAAGTGGGTTCCCATTCCCAATCCCAATCACATTCTTCCCGCTCTGATCCGGAGACAGTGAAAGTGGGTCAATGAATGGCAGCCCAAATGGCCTTGTTGGGGTAGGCATTGTAGGTGGTTGTGGGTGGTTTCTGTTTCTAATAGATCCACCTCAAAGTCCCAAAGGGATTTATTCTTCCTTCTTCACACCCATTAATCCTCATCAACAGTGGCTGCTCTCTCATCCACCGCACACAACAACAAAAAAGTAGCAGCAAATCCATGCCGCAGTTTGATTCCATTGGCCCCACTCATCATCATCTTCCACGGACTGTGCGAATGATGTGCTTAAGCACCCATATGTTATCGCCTCTCAAGATCTTTAGCTGCAGCTACAGGGAAGTCTTTCCCTGCATTTGCATTCTGCGGTTGCTCCTGCTGCCTGTCGATTTATGTGTGCTGCTGCCTGGCTGGCGTGTCTGTCAATAAAGCGTTAAGCAAAAAATATAAGGCCCAAAAGGAAGTTGAATCGTGCAGATCTGCTGGGCATGGGCAGCTTTTATCGCTCTGCAACAATTTATTAATTATGCAGAAGTGGCAAAAAAAATTACAGAGAGTCTTGAGTGTGGCTGATGAAAGGAATTAACGGGAGGGACTAAGACTGCACAGAGATCTTTGCCAAAAGCGAAGGTAATCCTGCTAAAGCAGCCAGATTAAGCGCAAATCGCTTTTGGATGGATCAACTTTGTGGTTTGTGGACTAATTTGTTTTAAAAGGCAATAAACAAAGCAAAGTCGTGACAACAAAAATAAATCCCAAACACACAAATTAAATAAATAAATAATTCAAAAATTCAAATATAATTTCAAATCAAAACGTAAAACCAACCAGAACTGCGCGATATGTTTATTTTAGTTAATTTATTAACACCAATTAACATTTTATTATTATTAGCTATTCATATTATATTATTATTCATTTTTAATATTTATTTTCTTATTAATTTCAGACGGAATTTCATTTCAATTTTCATTTCTAAAATATTTACAAGGTAAGTGGCAGTAGATTTAAAAAAATACATGTGAGAAATAAGCCTCAAAGACTTTTTATCTGTCTGTCTGACGATCGAGTGTCAGTAATATGTATATTCCCGACAGGAATATTAAAATTAAAATAATAAATGAAAATTAAATATTAATCAAAACTGAAAGATGAGCGAGCGTCTGTAAAAATTGAAATACATGAATTTTTCGAACAGCTGAGCATCGTACATGAATATTAATATTTAGCCACAAAACAAAGTGAAGTGAAGTCAAGTGCCAATAATATTCGCTCGTAAATATTAACGTACATATACCATAATATTAATCATAAAAATCCATGGGGATCGCGAAAAGATCGGTATCTTTTGCACACAATGCAATTAATTAATTATGCGAAGCTCGAAAAAAAAGACAGACAGCTGAGTAAAAGTGCGGTGA
Source organism: Drosophila subobscura (assembly GCF_008121235.1). Lineage (NCBI taxonomy): Eukaryota > Metazoa > Arthropoda > Insecta > Diptera > Drosophilidae > Drosophila > Drosophila subobscura. The sequence continues at coordinate 9,720,879 of NC_048532.1, forward strand.
ACAGAGACACGACTGAGAGCATGCGGCGGGAAAGTTCAAAAAGCTATCAACGGACGGACGGACGGACGGACGAACGGACAGACGTTCTGTTCTGGGTGCGGACAGTTGTCAGTTTCGCGTTGCCCCTTCGCCTTTTACAGTTACAGGCACACAGGGTGGAGGCAGTCTTTTTTTATTATAGCCTGGCCAAAAGTGAGGCTAAGCTGACAAAATGCATTTCAACTGGAATCACCTTAAAAGGCGCACAGCACAACACATCTTTTGTCTGTTTTGAGATTTTTTATGGACTCTTTTGCTGTTCCCCCAAAAAGTTGTTCATCAGAAGCCATTTGACTTGGGCCACGAACTTCTTTATTCCGTCTCGTAAATTATCAAAATTAAAGAAGAAATAAAAAAACAATATATAGAAAACCATTTCTAGGTCTTCGATGTCCGCGAAACCTCGAATCTGTTTCAACGGCTAGCTACCTGCGGCTGCCTCTAACTCTAACTGCCCAAAACAGATCCTCAGACTCAGTTTCTCTCTGCCATGTGTTCTCGAGTGCTCTAACGCCATTTTTTTCCTTGTTTCGGATCCCTCTTTTCCTTCGTAAAGTTTTAAATTTCTTGGAAATAAAAGCCTGGCCATTAGTTTTCGTCCTTCCCTTTTCTATCGCTCTACGCTCGGCTGCCCCTTTTTATTATTCGGGTTTCTCTTCTTCTTTTTGTTTTGTTTTTGGGTTTCGGGACAGGCCAAAATTTTGCAGCTACCTAAGCAACCAGACGAGAAGTGAGATAAATAGATGTGGTGCAGTGGCGTGAGGAGTGGGAGAGGCTAAGGAAAATCTAAGGAGCGTTACGCTTGCCTTGTCTTCTCGGTATACCCTTTGCTTGGCTGAGGTTGAGGATCGTAAATTTAATATGCGGTTTGTCGGGCAGTAAAATACGCTACGAAAATACGTTAGGGCTCTTCTAGATGGCTGAAAATAATGAACATAGAGGAATATTATGGAAAATGAATGGTTGCGTTACCACAATATTTTTATGATTTTAAATAACAATTTTTGGAGGAGCGGAGGACATATTTTTAAGCCTTTTTTCTTCCGTGCTTTTCAAAGGCATATGTTCTTATATTTTTAAATAATATTTCTACACATATAATAATTTTTGTATGGTACAAAATATTATCTCTAAAAGTATCTAAAAATTGTATAACAATTAATTTTCTGGAAGTAAAATCAAGGAAAGTGAATTAAATAATTAATTTCATTTATTTATATAAGCTAAAAACATTATACATTATTTTAAATTAGTTTTTCAGTATTCTTTTATTTTTTGGACCATTTTTTATTTATTTTCATGAATTAGCTGCTCATTTATCGATAAAAAGCAACAGTGTGACCATAGGCATTAGGAATTCGCTGACAAACAAAAGAAAAAGGACGAAGAGTGACCGTTCCCTTAGCAGATACTTACACGGCCACACTTGACTGTTTGTTTAGATATCTTGGGCCTCCAAAATAGAGACTGATGAGTTTCTGTTTCTGCTGTTCCTTCACTGTAAAAGGTTATAGCTTGAACTATTTAAAATTTGTTGAGTTCTCAGCTGATCAGAAAATTAACCTGCATATATTTAAGTGCATCTAAAATGCGACTAGAATCTGGAATCCTCTTGCTCTCCTTCTTGTTCTTCCCTCTGCGCTATCTGCGCTCGCTTAACCATCAACGCGGCGACGCTCTCCGGGCACAGCGCTCTGCCCTCTGTCCGTACGTTTATTTAATTTTTTTCGGGCTTCACTTGTGCCCCCACCCCTGCTCATGCATACACCTCGTGTGGTTGTTGTTGTTGTTGTTGCTGCGATACGAAACCGTGCAGGTGTCCAATATTTTCTTTTATACCGCGTCATCGGGTAAAAGACGAACACACAGACAAAACAGAGAGAAGAAAAAAAGAGAGAGAGAAATAAAAAATACAAAAACTAGTTCTAGATTTACAGCCGAGCCGCGACTCACTGCAGCACCTATCCTCCGCCTCCACCTCCTCCTACTCCTACTCCACCGAATCCTCAGACGTCGCTATATTTCGCCCATATTTTCGATTCGATTGCGTATAACAAGTTTAGCTGTCTCGCTCCCGCGTTGCCCCCATGGAACCGTTCTCCGGACTTGATATAAAGTGCTTTGCATCCATGCAACGTCGTCCATTTGGTGCCCCAACCCCAGACCCCAGTCCAAGTCTCAGACCCAGAACTCAGTCCCCTCGCCTCTTGCCAGCCTAATGCCTTTTCCTCTTCATATTCTTGTTCGTTTCTTCGTTTCGTTTTTTAATTTTTGTTTTGATTCTCGATGTGGTTTCTCCCCGTTTGAGCTTGTTCTTTTGTGATTTTGATTAATATTTTATACATGTTGGTTCGGACCCCATGGAGAGTGCTGCAACCCCCCGAACCACAGACCCAAAGCCATGTAATTACCCAAATTTGGCGTCACTTGCCGTTAAAGGTCTCTGGGAGGAGTGTGTGTTGGAGGATAGCCAACGAACGGTAAAGTGGAATTAAGATTTATTTATGGAGTTGGGTCTAACGATGTCTTAAAAGGTTCGTACAGAGGGTGGGGTTGATCAAAGATAGAAATGGACTTGGTCTAACGTCTAGAAATCGTCATAGGAAAATGATCTGCACTCCAACTAATGAAAGAAAAGGTCTTAGAATCTTTAGTAACTTAGGATGACTTTTTAATATATTTTTATTCATCAAAAATCGATAAATATATTCCCCAAAATCATTGATAAACTCTTAAGGCACCTTGGTAAAGTAGAGGACACACTTTCCACCTCTGCGATCCTTCCATTAGAACTCCAAAGATCATCAAATCTTTATTTATTCATGGCGAAAACGATCCACATGATTGATCTCCACAGGCTGCCAGAAGGTGTGATCTCCCCATAGATGCAACGCCTCATCCTCCACCTCCAAATAACGCTCGAAGGGATAGCCCAAGGGAAGCTCGTCCCAGCGGCTAACCCCCTTGCTGAAGTCACAGTTCAGTTCGTTGGCCTGCCTGGCCTTGAAGTCGTAAACCGTGGCCACGATCAGTAGGCGCAGACGCAGGGCCTGCCGCTGACCACCGCGGGGCAATATCAAACGCCTGGGGAAGCCGCAATTCGGAGTGGAAATATTCAGTGGGAAATCAAACTCCTCCTGCTCGGCCAGCCTCACATACTGGTGGAGTTCGGTGAGTGAGATGTGATCACCAATCAACCCACTTATCTGTCGAGAATCTCTGGTAATTCGGTTCACACCTTCATAGAGCACCGTCAGAAAGGAGTCCAACTGATAGAAGGGCTCTCGATTGACAGCACCAGAGTCACTCTCTGCGGTAGTGAGAAAAAGTCTCAAGACGATCGATTGGGTCTTGTTGCTGGTGATTTGAAGACTGAAGCTAAAGGGCTCCTGCTGCAGTCGATATTGTCGTTGCTGCAGGGTGAAAGGCCACATGAAGTGTCCATCGTAGTGAAAGTGTCGAGCATGCAGCAGATTGCTTAGATCCACATCCACCGGTTCGTCGTAGGTGATCAGTGGAGTGATGTCCATTGAATCAATCCTTAGTTCGGTGGGTCTGAAAGAAGTTCTGGGTGAGGGTTGCAGAACCTGACGATACCTTCGATACGAAAGGAGTAAACGCTCAGCGTAGTAATAGAACTCTGTCGAACGCAGCGAAGTGCGCAGATCGAGCAACAATTGGGGCTCGCTGGCCGACTCCAGTTGCAGTTGTGTCAGGTCAAAGGGAAAGAGTTCCCTTAAGCCCAGCCGCCAGTTGGCAGCTGCTTCCAGATCGATGTTGGAGCCATTGTTTAGCATAAATCTACGCGTTGAAATTGCATCGGCAACGTTTGTCTCTAGGGTTTGCAGTGCTTGGGTCACCTTTTTCGCGGTGGTCGGGGTCACCAGTTGAAAGCGTTGATTGAGCCAGGTCAACAGGTGCGGTGTACGCAGGTTATCCGCCTCCTGGAGGGTTAATGGTTTGTATGGCAGCTGCTGGCCATAGCGTTCCAGCTTGTAGCGTGCCAAGAGCTGACCCAACTGGTTGTACCACCACTCCTGAAGCTCCTGCGAGCTGTTATCCGTCTGGGCTATGCCCAGATTGATGTAGTACCAATAGGACTGCCAGCCAATGTCCTCGATGAGATGCTGCAGGCGGTGCAGTCCTCGCTGATGTTCCTTGAGTCGAAGTATGTGCACATCAGCCATCGCCTCGAACCACTTGGTGCAGCTACGCAGATCTCCCTCCAGCCGAATGGGCTGCAACTCTTGGGGCAGAATCTGTTGCACCTCCAGCGGCTGACTCGTGAATGTGTCCTGCTGTCGTATCCAATTGGCAAAGTTGAAATTTCTTGCACTCCTCACGGTCACCTCATTGTGAAACGCTTCTGGCCACAGCTCATAAATCTTGGGCATGACCAGCGCCTGATAGTCCTCCCGCTTGAGCAGCACCTGGCTCAAAGCCTGCAGAAACATTCCCGGATTCACATGCACCCGTGCCCAGCAGATGTTTTGCCATAAAGTAATCCAATCCCGTGTGTGATAGAAGAAGTTATAGAGACCCAATGACTGCTGATAATGCGCGGGGTACTGCGGATTGTAGTACACCTCACGGGGCACAAGTCTGCCACGGGTAAAGGTCTCAAAGAAGTCGGACATTTGTTCATTGTACACCTAAGAGAAGTGGCAAATTGTGTGGTTTAAATTTGGTTATAGATTTCTGATTTTTACGTACCACATATTGGGTTTTATCGCTGACCAAATGTTCACCCAACGAACGCCATTGATCGTTAAGAAGAGGTTCGTGGACATGATGGAGTATCTCCAGCAGAAAGCGTTGCTTCTCCAGATAGTAACGATTAGCTGGGGGGAGTTTAGTTAGCGTTAGACTCAAATTTCGACACCTCAAACTTACCTATTCCACCCGCGAAGACAGCATTTAGGTATAGCAAAAAGATGAGCGATAAGAGGCATGGAAATTTCATGGCACTTGTTTTCGGCAGGCAGCTCAGCATCCAACTGAGCTTCAGCATTGGCATTGCATTTTGATTAGAGGCTAAGTATAGCATTGACCCATGGGCTGTGGGTTTAGCCCAATCATTTGGCATTATCTTTGGGCGTTCTCTTGATATTTCGTGTACCCCAGAGACACTCTTTGTTGATATTTGTTGCGCCTTCGTTTTCCTATTAGTCACCGCAAATAATGTAACATGATTTTCGTTAAGTGTCTGGCGGCTCCACCGCGCTACTTTCCGCAAATGTGCGGACATTAAAAATTGCCAACTCAGACCAGACAAAAAAAAGGGCAAAATTATAATGCGAAAAATGTTAATTACAGTCAGCGCTACCGCTACGTATCTGGCCCATTGTTTTGCACTGCCGACAGTCGGTAGACGACACGAAATTGGCGCATTAATGTAAATCGCCAGCGAGGCATGACGGATTATAGGAGGCTACTTACCCAAAGAGCTAGCTGCACAGATGCAGGCCCGGCAAAATTAACGTCCAGTTATGTGTGTGTTCGTTGAGTATTGTATGGCAGGAAGGAAGGCTCTTTGTTTGCGTCGTTGACAAAACGTTTCGCTTGGAGAACTTAATGAGTTGGAACCGAAAAAACAGAAGAAGAGACACGAACGAGTACCGACTACCTCCACAGTCTGTGCCTCTGTCTTTGTGTTGATTGATTCTTATTGATGATGGTGAGAAGTCGGTCCCATGATAAGCTTGTTACGCACCCGTTACGGCTCAAAGCAATTGCAGCCTCATGAAAACTGATTACCCCCAATGGATTTTTCGACATCTTTTCACCTAACGAAACGTGACAAACTGTTGGTAAATCTTGTCTAATCATTGCCACTGAATATCAAGTAGAAACCCATTTAGGAAAGGGCTCAAAGCGATCGCATTTGGAACCCCCCTGGTGTGCGCTGCTCTTCGTCTTCGATCACGCGTACTTTGCATAATATTAGCGACAGATCTGAGGGCATATCTGGCACTGCTTTGCCATCATCAAAAGCCCATAAATCGTTTTTTTTTTGTTACTCCTAAGAACCCTTTGGGGTCCTCGCCTTCTTTTAAATGTCATCATCGCCACTCTTTTTTTGTACTGTTGCTGTTTTCCCCTGTGATCCTTGGCCCCTGTGTAGGCTTATAAAATGCAAATTACATTTCAATAGCAAGAGCCTCGCTTCGCTCTCTCTTCTTTGTCGCCGCCCTGCTCGGATGATTGTCCCCTTTTTAGCGCTTTGGAATCGTATTTAAAAAGTCATTATCGGTGGGCGCATCAATCATTACGCCTTTTGTCAACGTTCTATCTGTTTTTTTTTTTCTTCGTCTTTGTGTTGGGTTATAAAATGGTTGGGCATGTGCATAGATATCCTACGGACTGCTACTGGTTGTCTGCCGTGGTTATTTAGGAGTTTTAGTTGGGTTAAATGTGCCACCAAACTGATTTATTTGCTCACTAAGCAGCGCAGGTTTTGGTTTTTATTGAGATTTTGTGATGTTTTAGGTGGACTTAAGGTACCTTTAAAGGGTCTTAGGAATGTTAGTTGAACTTTTCAGTAGATTTTTATTTATTTAACTGAACTTTCTGAGGTTTTCTCTTGGCATATGTGAGACATTAGTGGATGAGTTAATTATTTAGAGTTTCCCAATGGAAATCAAAGTACAGGAGTTGCTTTCAGGAGGGATTTACCGATCCTTCAATACATTCCAACTTTCGGCAATTTACATAGCGATCTAGAATCCTTCTCTTTGCTCTCTTGGCTCTCTGGGACACTCTCGGACTCTCTTCCCCACAGCTTTCCCTCTGCTAATGGCCACTTCTAGGCGTTTTGGCTATTACACAATATTTAAGTTTCATTTTACCTTCTGCCCCGCAAAGTATTTTCACTTACTCAAGCATTTCCCAACCTACTCAAGCTCTCGTTTGCTTGCTTTTTTGTTGTTGTATGTAAAAATGTTTTAGGTCTGACGCATACGCTGAGACCCATGGAATGGAATGGCATGCCCCGACAACACCTCGGGCCGCGTCTGTCAATGGCAGAATGTGTAACCAAGCAGAAATGAATCATCGAACCCACAAGAGCTGGCCAAAGGCAAAGCCAAAGCCAGACCGCTGGGCCCCGGTTCGGCAGTCGGTAGTCGGAAGATTTTAATAAGGCATGCGACAGCTCCACACAGAAATTGGGTCAAGTGAGATTAATAAGTTGTGTTTAAACACACACAAACAATACATATATGCTCGAAAAGGGGAGCTTCGATATTTCGGGCAGTTCTTCTTGTTCGAAATTTAATACACAATGGCTGGGCTTTCATGCGAACTGTCAACTTGTCACGACAATTAAGCAAGTAGATGGCTATCTGGCTATCTATCGAATCAAAGGAAGGGAGTCAAACCCAAACCCCACCAATAAATGACACCCACGCATGTCGAGCCTCCAAAAACACAGAGCCCCAAAAGAGTTATTGAAATACGACACCGGACCGATCAGAGTGGATGCATCAGGTAGAAGCCGATGACCCAATTCGTTCTCCCTCTGCACTTGCGCGACAATTTTGGTAAACAGAAAAGAACAGAACGAAGCCCCCAAGACTGAAGGCTCCCTGCCTTTACCGACTTTCAATATTTGTCTACCATTTAGTTTATTATGCGTTGTGCGGCTTGGTTCTGCTTTATTTGATTGCCCTTATTGGGGGGGTTTGGGCTCTGTTTGCATCGTCGTCGATGGGTGTCGGTGTCTTGTTGTGGTAATTTTCAATTCAAGTTATGATTATTATATGTTGGGAAAGTCAAATAACGGCTCGACACTGCACTCTCTTCAATTGTTTAAGCATATATAAACGTATCGGTATACAAAGTGCATTCAAAGACCTGCAATTGTCGTTGATAAGTTCATTCTGACGAGTTTTCAATTGGCCTTTCCAATGGGTTTATTGATCTTCTGCTAGGTGTCTTGGGCAGGCTTGTTAATACGCCAAATGCTTCACAAATATCATACATCAATTCACCCCGGTTTTGTGCTTGAAATCTCTGGGAACTGAGTTCTCGGTGGGTTTGGGAATATCTTCTAATCGATGACTGGTCCAAGTAGGCCTGGGAATGGAAGCTTTGTACATTAAAATGCTAATTTGTGTATTGAAATAAATTGGAAATGGAGCTGGGGAATTTTCTAAGCAGCTTGTATTTACTTACCCAAAAGAAAAGCACCAAAAACTTGCGAAATAATCTGAGAAATTATAACTAGGTCAAAATATTCCTTCTATGTTTCATTTCCAATGTTCCATTTAATTTTTTGATGGAACCTGTGCAGAAATTATTCCTAATTGATGGTAAAACGAATGTAAAACGAACCTAAAATGTTCTCATAGTAATTCTTATCCGAAATTCTTGGAAATTACTTACATACATATAAAAAAAGAAAACTCTTAAAAATAAAATAGATAACCGAATGACAGACTATTCCTCCATTTTCGCTGTTCCGCACTCTAATCTAGGAAACTTTAGCGGCCAAAAATCAAATCTCTTATCAATATCATATTTTTTATCTGCATTTACCAAAAATCAAATTAAATTTCCATTGCTTTGTGCCTTACCTTTGCCTCCTGGTCCCCAGTGTTTCCAGGTATCATCCAGACCTCATCCAGGCCACTTCCCAGTTAAACTTTACGATCCCTTGCCAATGAAAGCGCCAAATCATCGCTTGGATTAACACCATCCAAGGGAGTGAGAGAGTCAGAGAAAGAACCGCCACAACCCACCTGAAATATTCCCCTCGTTCACACGTGATTTGTTCTGTGTCAGTTTCCTTTTCAGCGTGTGACAAATTTACGCCGAGTGACTTTTCGTAAACGGTTTTCATTTTTATTTGGAAATGCTTAATCATGGACCAGGCCATAAACGGGGGCATTGACGAATGATTAAGAAGCGGGATTCTGGAACTCCAAATTGGGTTCTACAGTTGGGAGATTTTTCCTATAATAAAAATTAAATCTGTATCTTAAAATTCTGCAAGATCTCGCGACAAGTCTCCCTGCTGTCTACCATGGCAAAAATTCTAAAAATAATACAAAAAAAAAACTGCAATCTTGTAAACAAAAGTTGTCTTTCCCCTCTTAAAGCAGAAGAAAAAAAATTCCTTTTAGTTTATAAATAAAAGTGCCGCACAATTGTCAAAGTTGACAATTTATTTTTAATCAACAATGTGAAGTGTGTGCAGATGCCGAGCCCAGCACTGGAGACAAGCAATATTCCCCCTTCGAGTAGCTGGCAGATAGCAGTGCAAAAAATTAAAGGGGGAGATAGCCAAACTATTATCTTAAGGGAAATAAGGGAACTGCTTTGAAGTGATACGGAAATAGAAAGTTCATTTTGATATACATATAACAGAGACAAGAGTATCTATATATTTTAATCTTATCTAAAAGATTTATACGTTATCAAAGTAATTTGTCAGATATTTGTATATAACTACCGATTGCTTAATCATTTCCAAGCAGTGAGTTCCCCGAGGACAGACGTGTTTTTGCGTGTAAAACAAACTATAAATTAAAAATGAATATTCTAGACTTGCCCTTCGAGGTTTTAGCTCTAATATTCAAATACCTTGACAGCGAGAAGGATAAGTTGCACTTTGCTTTAGTCCATCCGCTGCTTGGCCAGGCATTTTCCCATCACAGCCGCCAGAAATATCAAATTATTGACCCACTTTTTTTGCCACTGAGCCACTGGCCAGTTATTTTGCCACTCTGCGGCTCCACTGTCAACGAATTTAAAGGCTACCTCAACGATTGGGGCTGTTCTGTGCTAAAACTAATAGAAGAAAATTGCCCCAACTTGGAAACAATTTCGCTAGAGGTAAACCAATCGAATTACAATGGTGTCTGGTCCTTGCTGTCCCGAATGAGGTCCCTGCGTTCGGTTGAAGTGGGTTTGGATTGCAGCAAGTGTTTTGGATATCGTGAATTTCTGCTGGAATTTAAGAGCCTACAAAAACTCTGCCTGAAAAGCTGCCAAAAGGAAGAGAGTAAATTTTGCAGATGGCAAACTGTTCTGTATTTATTTATTATTTTTTATGCTTTCAGTTAATTTGCTTAAAAATTTTATAAGCTTGGAAGAGTTAGCCGTAACGCCGCTCTCTGGCAGAGAACCCATTGACATTCTTGAAGTTTGTTCTGCCTTGCCGAAACTACGCTCCCTGACAGTCGCAGAGATGAATGTAATTATTCCTCATGGGTTTATTGTACCGCCTTGTCCCAACCTAGAGACTCTTCTTGTGGTTCGCTGTCGGATACCAGCGGCTTGGCCACACTTTCCCCAACTGAAACACTTGAGGATAAGGCACACATGTATAGCCACTCGGCAGTTCCTTAACCAATGGGTGCTGCCACACTCCGGCACATTGGAGCATCTAGAGTTGCTGTACCTAGAGGAACCCTTAGAGGAAACGGATGTTCTCCAAGTGATCAAACGCTGTGGGAAGCTACAATTTCTGTCCATAGTTTTGGGTGATTCAAACATAAGCGAAACATTTGTCAGCACTATTTTGGACTTGCTCGAGGAAAATGGTTTTAGGTCAGAGCAAACCTTTGAACTGAAAGTGTTTGAGCTTAACAAATTTGTGGAGGTGCATGAATTGGTGAGTTTACTTGAAGTTCCGTTAAAGTATTGTAATTTAAATTCCCTTTTGCAGTTGGCTAAGTGTCCAAATGCGGGAATGCTAAAGGTGTTACCTGCCAATCCATATGATTGGAAGCCACCTAAGCAAGTCCCTTCTAGGACAGTTTTTGACCCGAAATAAAGAGGTTTTCCCTATCTCTAGCCTGTCCTCCACTTTTGTAGTTGCTTGCCCTGACCCTGTGGCTGATCTTAGCTCCAGTTAGCACTGACCCAGAGTCGCCACCAGCCAAGCGAGACATTTGCTCCAGAGAAACTCCAGACTCGCCCTCCTCCCTGGGCGGCGCTCTGCACTCATTTCGTTTGATGCCCAGCGAGAGAGTTTTGAGAACTTACTGGAGCATGGACTGGACATGAGAGTTTCGCTTTCATTTTGAGCATCGATTTCAGTGGAAGTTTCGCTGGAGGGAGCACAAATAGGAGAATGATTGCAGATCACCTTTTTGGCCAGTGCTGGCGGGGGGCAATTACAGTAATTCCAATTAATACGCGGCAGTCGTATCCCTCGATGTATCTCTGCCACTTATCTGTGGATGGTGTGTGGCGCGTGCTGCATGCTACCGAAACGGGCAACAAAGTATCTAGTATCTGCCACGATGTACGATGTACGAGTACCCGCATCGCACTTATTATGCTCCATCTATTTGTCTCTGATCAATCTCAGCCGCAGTTGGAGTTGGAGCTGAAGTTGAAGTTAGAGTTGCAGTTGCAGTTGCAAGCGGCAACCAGTAGCTGAAAATAAAAAAGTGTGTCTTAGGCCCGCAATTATAAATGGCCCGGCAGCAACCTGGGGAGCTCCACCACATACATATACACCGTATATAATTGCCCCAAAGGGGAAATCAGCAGCAGCAACAATAAGCACTTTGTGGCAGGCACACGCCAACTGGGCAGCAGATCGAGCGACCAAAAAAAAGACTACTTATGAGACGTTCTAAAGCTTTTATCGTACAGTTCTAACTCCAGGCGATGCCATGATGAGGGTAATCCACTGGCAACTGTATCTCGGAGTGGCCATTTCCACACATTGTCCACAGATGCCAGATGTGCATTAGATGGGGTTTCGAGGAGTGACGCTTTGCTCTATCTCATTAGCCCATATAGGCGTTGTCCGTAGTGTCCGTTATTCTTTCACTACCATCTCTCATGGGTTGACATTCAGCTGGGGTACATAAAGATAGTTCTCCCTGCTCTATGACTTTGTATCCTTGCAAACCTTTAGCACTCCTTTTACCACAGACGGAGTCCCAGTAAACATTCTGAAAATCAATGCGCACATGGCCAAATCGATCGAACCCACTTAAATATGGGTTTAGTGCTCTTGGCCTCGAATCCGGGTCCGGGGTCTCCCTTTTTTTTTGCTCCTTGGGTCTTGGGCAAGCTCAGGCATATAATTTCGTTGACGCGCAGAATAAATGATAAATGCAATCATTATAAGAAACACAGGAACAGCGCAACAGCGAAAGCAAACGAAAACTTGGCGAACACGAACGCATGATTAAAACTTTTGCCCAGAGACCCAGTGGTTGGGACATTGGATGGTGTGGATGGGGTCGGTCCGCATTCTGAGGCGTTGATGCAGAGCTCAAGATACCGAAGTGGTTCGGTGCGGGACCCATCCAATGCGTGTGCCCAGTCGTCGTCCCCCCCCAAACCCCATCGTGTTCGAGGGGTTCCGCAACTGCTGCGATCGTGATACGCTGACCGAGTCCAGCCAGAATGTTTTATGGCCGGTCCCGACCGGGCTGGGCATAATTTGTTAGCCTGGCCGACTGGCGTGGATCGAAGATGCTGTGTGCCTGCCTGCCTGGACCCTGCCTGCCTGCCTGTCCGCCTTCTCTGCACAGAAGCTGCTCGGCCCCACTCGATTGCGTATAATTTTTTTTCTCTCTTCTCTGTTCTGTTTTTTTTTGTTTGTATTTTTTTTAATTTTGATTTTGGGCTTTTGCTTCTTCATTGCCATCATTTGCCTGCAGGGCATAATTTTTGATGGGCTTTTGTCTGCTTCTTTGGAACCAAAAACCCAAAAGAGATATTGTAGCGCATCGAGTGTGTGGCGGTACGGGAGTTACTTTGGGGTAGTTGGGTTCCTCACTGGTTGGATAGGAGTTGCTGTAGGTAATTTTAATATTTGTTAAAAAGCCTAGAAATATTTATTTAAAGCAAATAAATACAAGTATCGTTCCATTCCCTGGGCAGGTGATCCTCAGGTCTGCTATGCGGAAACCCTTTCCGACCGAACCCGAAACGTCTGCACAGCCTCGCACTCATCTCCAGGTTCTGCCTCAACTCCAGTCCAGTCTTCAATCGTGGACACTGCGCATTTGCGTACCCTACCCTACCCCACCCCCCCTTGCATATCATCTGGAACTGGAAATATGCTACACATTTTCACTTTATGAAGTTCTCTCTACCCTCTCTAACCCTTGAGGCACCACAGGAGCAGGCAACAGCAGCGCAGGCAGCCACAGAGACAGCGATCGACCCTCGGGCCTGCGCACAGCATGCATATTTTATTTGGCGAAAAGGCTCGAGGGGTACACAAGCCGGCCGTACGAGCTGAGGAGCTGTGAAGAGAGTGTGGGTTTCTGGGTCTTGTCTGTCATGGGCCGAGGGGGCGCTGATGAACGTCGACGACGACGACGACGACGTGCTTCGTGTCTGGCATCTTTAAGTTCTTCTTTTAATACCCTTTTGGATGAGGGTATACGTAGCTTCAGCAGATGTTGGCAAATCAGTGAAAGAAAGTGTAGCCCGCTGCTGTTAGCATAATTAATCGGGGTAACAAAAGGAGCTAAGAACTACAGGAGGAGAACTGGCAGAAGAAAGTACCGTTCCAAGATCGCTAGCCTAACATAAGAGCGTGGCCAGCAAGGGTATCAAACATTTCTACCTGCGTTGAGAGAGAGCTTTCGTTTCATCTTCTTCTTTTTGGGTTCGATTTTGCTGTTGTTTCTGCTACACGCTGTTTGAAGTTTTTACCTTCCCTTTCCTTCCCCTCGCCACATCGCTGCGATGTATTTTATGCTCATTTAATCTCGCTGCGCGTTTTTAACACATTTAAGGAAGCGCAGCGAGCGGCAGAGAAGGGAGGCATAGGCCACTGCCAAGGTGTGTTAAGTGAAGGTAACACACATGCAACGATCGTAGTTTACAGTTTTCGCTTACTTTGTGACAGCGAATGCAGGCGAAGAGCGTATCCTAAGAGAGGCAGGTGCAGTGCCAACTATGAAGAGGGGCAATGCCTCACCTCTTCAAAACTCCACCTTGATCGATTATGTGGATTTTTTTCCGTTTCGTTTCGTTTTGCTGTGTCTCTCCGTCGTCTGTCTCTGGCTCTGTCCGTGGGCTGCTCTGACGATCGTCGTTTTTTTTTTTAACTGCGCACTTTTCTTGGACAAAGGGAGGGGGTATATGCTGGCTGCGGTGTGGGGAAGCAGACAATGGCCGAGACGAGACGAGCGGTGACTCTGCTGCTACCTGTCTTACACAAAATAAATGCACCTCCCTCTGGACCCCCTCTCTCAATCATCTCTCACTCTTACTGTGTTTTTTTCATGGTTTCCTTGGCTTTGTAACATATTTTTTTATTTACTCCACTCTACTCTGTCTTTTTATCTGTATCTCTTTCTGTTTGCTTGTGCCTTCAGTTTCGAAAAACCCTTTGGGCGTTGATTTTCAGCTGGGGTTCTCTTTGCTTTTTTTCTGTATGAAAAACCAGATAAAAAGCGACAGAAAACTGACAAAAACTCTCGGGAGATACTGCCAATATGATTTCATATTGTATCATGACATTTTGTTACTGTTTGTGTTCTCTCTGGCTACTGATTGGATTTCATTTAGACAACATTTGCGGCTACTGTTTGGTTTCGAGTATAGCAACGTTGCGGGCTCGGTTTTGGATCCACTTCGTATAAATATCGAACAGCCTAAGTATGTCCCTGGAAAGATGTGTATGTTCTGCTCTTTGGTAAATTCTTTATCATTCATTTAATGGTACTACTACAGATATCCGATATGGCTTTAAGTACTATCTCTTCCAGATCGTAGTCGCATTGCCTGGCTTACCCTCATTATATGGGATTACCTATGCTCAATTGATCAGCTTTAAAGAGGGAAAGAACCACGTCCAGCCTTAAATCTCCCTTAGAGCTACTTAACTTCGACCCTCGCTATACACAAATTACCCCAATTGAGGTTCCGCACATAAGTCTCCTCCATTAGGTTTCCCTACGTAACCCATTCCTTTTCTGGTTCCTTTCGTAGCACATCCACTTTTCGGCTCCGTCCCTACTCCTTTCCAGATTCGGCACCCTCCGTAACACCCTTTCAACAGCAGTTCCCTCCGTAACCATTCTCTTATCGACAGCATTTTTAGAGGGGAAAGAACCTGAAACAAAATGTAAATAAAATTGCCACAAAAAATGTTGCTGTTGCCTTTGGCAAAGTTTCTCTGCGCCACTTTGACACCTAAAGTGTGCGCACATACGCCTCCACATCCCCTACACATACCCCACTTTCCGTCGCATACTCCATGACAATCATTCGCCCCCCCCAGCACTGCACTGCCCTTGATGCGCTTGTTTTGTTGGGTTTATATGGGAAAGGGTGCGGGGAAGGGGTTGCCCTGTTCGTTTATTTTAATTTTTTGTCCGCCTGCGCTTTCGTTTTTATGCAGCAGTGCAAGACAGAGATAGGAATAGAGGGGCGTAGAGCAATAGGAAGGGCGAAGGAGAGCAGCAAAGGAAGGAGCGCGCGCGAGAGGAGTTCTTGCGACCCCTTTAGTGATTTTGTTTTGTATGATAGATACCCTTGCAGAGGGTATGATGATTCTAGCCAGATTTAACCACTCTCTGTGTATATCCCTCCAAAAAGAACTCAGCAGAAATGGTTGAGGATGTTCCTTCCACTGAGATCCAAGCATAGAGTATCTCTTCTTCGACTCTAGCATTCTCCAACGCAGTTTCTGTTTTGGCTTTGGTTTCTTTCAGTCAACAGGCAACATTTGCTGGCACATTTGCCAGCCTCCCTCCCCCTCTTTCATGGGCGCTCGCTCGCACACGCTGCTCTGCTCTGGTTATGCCTCTTTTCTCCTCTGCCTGTGGATGTGCTCTAGCTCTGCCTCAGTCGCTGCTCTCCCATTTGGCTGCGTGCTGCTCAATAGGTCTTGCGCTTGATAGGTCAGTGACCCAGTGGGATGCTGATGATGACGTTGCGCTAGGGCAGTGTCAGCAGCAGGAGCAGTAGCAACAGCAGCAGCAGCGAGGGTTGACAGAAAGCTTTTCCAATGTTTAGTTGATTTTTCTGAAAATCAAAGTCAATGGGGGACAGGCAAGGCACCTTCTTCCCCGACCCAAAAACAGCTGCCTGCACACACACTGCGGTTGTCCTGTCCGCAGCCTGTCCCTCCCCATTCCTCACTCGTTCAGCTAACAGCAGCACCAGCATCATCATCATCGTGTTCGTTCTCTTCTTCTTCTGCTTCGTTTTCTTTTACTTTTTTCCCCCGATTTCTTTTTTGCCTTTTCCACAAAGTCAACGTTCTTGACGTTTTCGCAGCTGCCATTGGCAGTGAGAGGGAGATGGTCTCTGTGACTGTGAGAGTCGGGCCTATGCTGGGGGGAGTGTATCCATCCCAGTTTCTGTGCGTTTGTGTGTGAGATTGCAGCACATGTGACGCTTTGGTCGCGTGCTGCTTCGCTCTTTGCTCTTCCTCTGCCCGCGGTGCAGCCCTGGCCCCAAAGGGCTCGCTTCATTTGCTGCTTCTGCTGCTGCAATTGGCATGGTGGGGGTTAGGCAAGGGCATGTGCAAAAGCAGCGAGTAAGCATAGGCATGGGCATGGGCATGGACACGGTCATATGCAAAGGGTGATTGGGGGTAGAGCAGCTGTTCTTATCAAGAGCAGGTCATCGAGATGCCAGATGCTGATTGCGGGAGGGGCAATACAGAAAGCCCAAGAAGTTGCTTCAGAAAGTGTAAGTGGGCAAGGGGGTGTACAATATGGGGGTTCAGCGATATCCACATCCTGAAGAATCTTCGATGGGCGTGCTGCCAAAGGTATAACGCGATTTATAATAGCTTGTATAACACTTTACGCACAGGCCAGCAGAGTGGGAGAGCCACATGCACATATGTATGTACATACATATGTATGTATGTATGTATGTATGTACATATATTTATGCGCCTCCCGCACACTTTTTCCATCTCTCTCTCTCTTTCAGCGGTTAAGTGATGAAACGGCAAGCGCTTAATTTAACGGTAATTTGTGTAGAACAGGCAGGCCTACTCCCTCCCCTTCGCCATCATCACTCCTACGCTCTGCCATGCTCTCTGCTGTCGTTCGCATTGCGTTGCGTCGCCGTTGGCGCTGCACAGGCGCACAATTTACAGTTGTTTAGCCGCTCTCCGCCTAATTGATTGCTCTCGTTGTTGCTCTTGTTGTTGCTTCTCCGCTTATGAATTATTATTTCTTTTTATTGAAGCAGGCGTCGGCAGTGGTAGCTGCAGCGAATGCCGCCAAAACAAGAGAGAACAGGACAGTCGTGTCCCTCGACAAGGGGATACCCTGTGTTTGAAGGCGATATTTGTGCCTTGGTATCGTTGGTTAAAATCTTAATAATAATTTATTAATACGCCAAACCTCAGTTCCAATCGTAGCACTCTCCGGTAGGGTAGGGCAACATCAACAACAAAATGCAATGCACAAATTTATTTGTTTTCATTGTTGTTGCTGCAGAAATTGTGTAATAAATAATTTACGCTCGCTTTTGCAGCGTGCCACATAATCATATTCAATAATAATAAAAAGCAGCAACAGCAGCAGCAGCATGGGCGGGGCCGCTCGGATAGGTTTGGGGGCGGAGGAGTGCGAGCGACGGAGTAGCTCGTTTTGGGTCGCTGACCCAGAAATGTCAAACGGGGAAGTCGTTTTTAATTTTACTCTTTATTTGTTGTGTCTCCTTCTCACTCTCTCTCTTTATATCAGTGTCTCTGTATTTGTTTATGGGGCTTGTGATATGATTTTCAGTGTTTCATTTTGCCTCTTGGGATTTGTTAGTATTCTTTATTCATTGGATATCCATCGAACACCTAAATTATGGTACATTTAATTATATTTGGTTATCAGAATGCCTTAAATTCATTGTTTTAAGAATAATATTTATATAAAATGTGTTTTTATAGTGCAAAAATTCAAGTGCAAATTCAAAAACAAAACTTATCTCATGACTCAATGTATTTCATCATATCTACGAATATTTCTCCCCACCATATCTTTGTCATTCATGTTAAATGTCGTCCCATCTCTTATCCAAGTTTTATTTTCTTATTCTTCTTCTATGTTGTCCAATTTGACGGGGCTTCCACTCATATTTCGCTTAATCAGTGCCACTCGGATATCAACAGGCAAGTGCCCATTCCCATAAACCTTGCCATCCATCCTTGATGCAACTCTCTAGAAATTAGAGTCCCCAAATGAAAAAGCTTCGAGCTGCAAAAATACAAACCAAAGCTAAAAACATACAAATCGAGCCCCTTTTTTCTGTTCCTTTGCCCCGGCCAATCCCCCCATTCTTCCTATAGAACCTTTTTTCTCCTCTTTGCTTTGGACTTCTTCGCTTCTTGCATGCTCGTTCATGTTCATGTTGCGCTGCTTCTGAGCGAGAGAGTATTTTTTTTATGAATTTCATCATATGGGGCAATCCCTGCATAATGCATCGTAAGGTTTTCTTATAGGCGATTATAAACAATATTTGACCTTCTTTGAACCCATTTTGATAGGAAATATAGATTTTAATTACATTATAAATGGCTAACCTTTTATTTGGATGCGGTTTCAGTAAAAATTGGAAAAATAATCAATAAGGACAAAGATGCCAAGGAATCGTGGAACTTAGTTAATTTTGCGACATTTCCTTTTAAATAATCACCAAAAGCACATTTTTCAATTAATCTCCATATAAAATATCAAACGAATATTTAAATATTATTTCGTAATTCCTTCGATTTTCTTAATCTTTATATTTTCGCGCGCAAATTTGATTGTGCAGAGTACCCAACAGAGTGGGAGGGGAGGTGGAGCATAAGCCTGTTTATGGTGGGCCCGAGTGCAAAACAGGTTTGAAGTCAATTTTTATAAAATTGTATGATGAAATTGATCAAAAAGTAACATAAATTCAATATTTAATATAAAACCAAGCAAGTCAAGTTGTGGAAAGGCATAACCACTCTTTGGAAAAAACTCGACTTATTCTTATAGGCAGTTTTCCTACATTTTCCTACCATTTTGAGACATTTTTCGTTCCACTAATACTCCTATTTCTACTACTCTTTTTAGGCTCTTAAAAAACGCGCTGCTCTGCCTGGTTCTCTGCCGCACTAGAAAAAAAAGAGAGCCAGTCAAGGGTCCCAAGAGCAGAGCGCTGCACAATCGTACTTTTTGTTTTGCTTTAACGTTCGCTGGGCAGCGCTGTTCCCCATGCTGTTACTGCGCTGCCGCCTGTTACCTGCTCAACAAGATCTTTGTGCACTCTCTCACAGCCTAAAACACACACAGACACAAACACATGCTCGCACAAGAGCCGCCAGCCTGCCTGTCCTGCCCTGCCCACTCACTCTCATTTGGAAGAGATTTTTTATACTCTTTGCGCGCCCCCTCCAGCTACCTGCTTGCATGTGCATGTGCAAGAGCAAGAGAGGGAGAGCGAGAACACAGCACAGTGCACTGGCTCCCTGCGCCTACTCAGCGCTGCTCTGCCAGCGTCACTTCGCATAGCGTCGCGTCGCCTCGCTGCCGCCTAGCCGCTGAGCCGACTGTAGTTTGAGGCGCCTGCCGCCGCCACAAACAGTTTTTAGCCGCGGAGCCAGTAAGACGTGTTCACTCCCCAGCCCGAAGACAGTTTCCAGATCTCTGGAAGCGTTCTCTCTTGAGTCTGCGACACACGAACACACACACTCGTTTTAAGTGCTTCGACGAAATAAGATAAACCGAATCCCCACATCCCGATATATTGTTTGTGTTTTTAAATAAGTTCTCGTAAAAAGTTCTTTATGAAAAATGCAAAAGAATTGAAAGCAACAAAACATGCAAAAAAACTAATGCACAAAAATAACCAACTCTGAGTGAAATCCAAAAAGAAAACTGCACAAAAAATGCAAAAGTTTCTAATATTCAAAATCTTGCACAAGAAATACAAAATAAATTGAGTGAAAATCGCCAAAAGAAAAACGAGCAAAATAACAACCAAAACGAACGAAGAACAATAACAAAGAGTCAGCCAACAAAAAAAAAGGAACAGAAAGCAGGAAGAGGAAAGAAGAGCCAGACAAAAGCAGAAATCGCAGGACACCCATCCCCACCTTCCCCAAAATCACAGACTCACACACACACACACGGACAATGGCCGTGCCCTTTTATCTGCCTGAGGGCGGAGCCGATGACATTGCCTCGTCGGGCGCCTCGGGCTCCTCTTCGGGGGCATCCTCATCGGGTGCCTCCACCTCATCGGCAGGTTCCTCGGACGGCGCCAGCAGCATTGCCTCACAGTCCCCCAACACCACCACCTCGGCCACGCAGACGCCGATGCAGTCGCCACTGCCCACGGACCAGGTGCTCTACGCCCTCTGCGAGTGGGTGCGCCTCTATCACAGCCACAGCCAACAGAACAACAGCGGTAAGTCCACAAAGATCTTTAGCAGTAATTAGCAGTAATCAACCTGAAGTTGTTTCCTACATTGGGGGAAACTTTGGAAAGAAATTGGAGATCTGTGTTTACGCTGCATTTAGAACTTACAATCTTTTGGTATTGAAGCTAGAGAGACCGTTTCAGAATTAAATAGTGCAGAGATTATGAATTAGCTATCAAAAACCTAATGATTGAATGTTTTTTTTTTATTATATAAAATAAATTAGAATAGCTAATAGGGATTTTCAATTACCTATAAGCATAATCAATCACAGATAGTTCTTCCTCATGCTAAAGTCTTAAAAATAAGAATCTCTTGTCTGGAAGCTGGTTTTTGTTTTGCATATCGAAATGGGTCAGCAATTAGCCAAGTTAATCGTCGACTGCTTCAGTTCCTCTTGTTCAAGTTTCACTTTTCAAGGCTGAGTTTGTTGACTCATCACAGACAGGTTTTGTTGTTTTTTTGGGTATGGTCAGGTCAGAATTTTGTCAGAGAAAGAGAACTGGAGAGGAGGGGGAACATGAAATTTGCATTAAATTACAATCGATTACACACGAAAAGAGGCCGCAAGCAAAGCGAAATTTTGTAATTGTAATTCAATAAAAATTAATCGAACAAGTGTTCAAAGAGGGAGAAAATTGAGAAGTTATTGAAAGGTTTCCGCTTGGGGGAGCTAACCAAATAAATGGGAAGACACAGAAATGCAGGATGAATAAAAAGGGATAAGGGTTGTAGGCCCAGATCCAATTTCATTGGATTTACAAGATAATTCTTTATTGGCTTAAGAAAAATATTCATCAAATAAGTAGATGTCAGGGAAACCTTATCATATCAACTATTTGGATAAATATTTAACTGAATTTGTGTATGGCTAGGGCTTAAATGAGCCACTCATGTCCCATTCGATAATTTACAATGCATACAATTTCCATGCAATAAAACTCATAAATAAACCATAAAAAGCCGCGCACAAATCGCTCCCCAATCACAAAACTCAACTAAATGCCCGGCCAATTCACAGCCAGAGACGTGTGCTGGGGTGCTGCCAACTTTTCGCCTGACATGCAATATTGTTTTGAGCTACAAAAAAAAAATAGAGTTGGGCGTGTGCTGGACCAGAAGCAGGCAAAAGAAAAACACAAAGAGCCAACAGCTCTAAGCCACGTTTAATTGGCACGCGCCAAACTCTGAGTCGAATGTCTTATTCGAGTATCTGGCTATATATCGACCAGATATGTATCTCAATCTCTTAACCCGGCCCCCAGTATCTGTTACAGTTCCACCGCCAGCCAGCTAGTCAGGCAGTCAGCCAACCGGCCAGAGTCGTAACCCAAATTATTAAACGCCATTTGACCTTAGGCAACTAGTTTTCCAGCGGAAAAGTCGGGTCGGAAAAGAGCGGGGGGCGTACCAGTAGGGGTGTGGGCCATTTGCAAAGTGTTTGGCTTAACGGTGGTTTAAGTAGCTTTTGTGTGTAGCCCGCGACTCGGGCGTTGAGTGCGGTCAGTTTTTGTGTTCATGTTTGCTTTGCGGTTTTTTCTTGCTGCCTTTTTTTCCCTTGGATTTTCTTGCTGTTTATTTTGTTTCGCCTTTTGCATAATAGATTTTTGTCGCTGTTGCCGTCGATGATTGCCAGCTGCGGTGAAGCTCGGGTGGCGGGGTATTGTACATTTCTGTAACTGGACAATACATTTTGTACATTATTTTTTTGCATCTGTCAGCAACAGTTGGTCAAGCTCAAAAGAGAGTTCCCTCGCGTCTTGTGGTTTCGTGTGAGTCACCCGTTGGAGGGTTTGTTAATTTATGAATTTTTGAACCATGTCAGATTTAATTTTCCTTGCTAATTGTAATTAAATATAGCTTCTAAGTGGCTTGCTTTTGAACAAAAGACCTTTTAGAACAGCTAAACATGCCCCTACGTTACGTTAACCCCAAGTTTAAGGCTTCGAAAGGGTTGGGTTTGCTCCCCTAATGCTGTACTGCTGTGTGTTGGTTATCCACTCAAGTGGATAATTTATCTAATAGTGACACATCCACGAACTAGTTGAACAATGCTTTAAGCACTCGAAACAAGAACCGAGTTAAACTCCCGTTAACCCTTTTTTTTAGCATTTCCAAATGGGGGGAAAAAGCCTCTACTCTGCGGCCACTAAGATGCGCTTAGTCATCGCCGTCATCATCATCATCGTCGACACCGTCGTAGGCTGAACCCACCCTAAAGGACCTAAAAATACCCGAGCAAACAACCCCGAAACCGAAACTCCTAAATACCAAAAGAGCTTCTCTTCCAACAGCAGAATTTCTATGCAGAGTGGCGGTGGGGTGGCGGCCCTTTGTTCGGGCGAGGCTTAAGCGGCGCCCATGTGGACCGAGGAGGAGGCCCAACAAAAGGTGCAATGACAGCAGCATCCTGCTGCGGCATATCCTCTCTTCCCTTCTCATAATCCTAACCTCAATTCACGGCCTCTCGCTTTTGGCCTCGCAATTCGCATCATTCGCTGGCTCCGCTTTGGCTCGCTGCTTCGCTGTTGCCAACAGCTGTTGCTGCTAGGCGTTGTTTTCGCTGCCGGCGTCGCAGCCGCACTTGACATTTTCAACCATTTTGTTTTGCTCAGCAACTTCGTGGCAGCTTTGCCAGCACAAAAAGAAATGGGAAGAGACAGAGCGGGACAGCTAACGGTAATGGCAGCAAATATGGCGACCCGTAGGCTCCGCTTCCTGCCTGGCAACACGCGCCAGCTGACTCCTAGCGGGATTGTGCGCACAGAAAAAGAGAGAAAGAGAGTGAATAGAGAGTGTGGGTCTCCGATTAACCGCAAGTTTTTACACTCATTTTTTGTACAGCCTAACCCAAGAGAAGGAGGACGAGGTGGAGGAGGTGGCATGCATCTGCATTTTGCATCTCGATTTTTATGGCCTGTTGCCAGGCTGATTTATATACCACATATTTGTATCTGTGGAGCTGTTTCTGTATCTGTTTCTCTTCGTCTTCTTTCGCTTCTCTCTTTCGGCTTTCAGCGATTTTTTGTTGTTTTTCTTGTGGCTTTACATTGACCGTGAATTCGTTTCTCTCTTGCTGTTTTCCTTCCTTCCTTCTCGCTGTTATGCAAATTGTTTTTATTGTATGTATTCTCTTTTGGCTTCGTTTTTTTTTGTCTTTTGTTTGTTTGTAATTGTTTCATTTCATTTAAGTTTATTCGCCTTTTTCCTTGCCTTTTTTCTCAATTTTTTGTGCATTTTGTGTGCTTGCGGTTTAATGCCTTCATAAATTTCCCATAAACATTTTTTGATGATCTGCTGAAAATTCTGGCCGGCACCAAAGCAGCTGCGACACGAATCGAACCAAAAGTTCTTTTAGCCAAATGTTATTTGACCATAAAATCGGAAAGTAGTTTGCTGAAAAGCACTTTTGCCAGCAGCTGTGACGGGAATTTCTCGCTGAGAGTAAAGGATTTTGATGAATTTTCGAAGTTTTGATGGAAATAAAGTGGATTTATCGAGGGGAATCAAAATGCAACGAGAGTTCGAGATGTATTGTGGGAATAGGTTGGGATTATAAAGAGATTTCTCTAAAAAATGCCACGGAAATAATTACCAAAAATATTTTAATATTATAATTTGTTCTCTTGGTTTTCAGTTATGAAATATTTGTATTTTTAAGTATATTTTTATTTTTTTATACTATAAACTCTTACTCCTGAAATTCCATATTACTTTGCCCTTTTTTGTTAAGACTTTTACAACTATTTTGTCTCTTAACAAATGAAACCCCTTTCATGGCCCAAGTTTGTTTACTTTTCACACCATTCAGCGCAATGAACTTTGTACATTTTTCAAGTTTAAATGCCCGCCAGGCACTTTGACTAATAAGAAAAAAAGTCAAATAAAACCTGACACTTTTCGAGTCAGTTGCAAGTTGCAAGCAACACTAAGAAAAGGAGCCACTAAAGCGACATGATATCACGCGGCGTAGACACTGTCACCGTAGTCTGTCTGTCTGTGCCGTTGCCTAAGTTGGCTTTTGATTAAGTCTCCGGTGAGGCCGTGCTAAATTGTTTGCATTGAAGCGTTCGGGTTAAGTTGTGGGGGGCTCTGGTGGGCGGGCTATAGTCTCGCCTTTGCTGCTGAAAACGTGCTCAAGTTTTTGTTATGAAATTGAGCCTAGACAAGCCATCCATCCATCCAGGGATCCATCCCAGCATCAGCCTGGCTGGCTGCCTGACTGTCCTTGTCAACAGCGAACTCCTTTTCATAGAACAGACTCAGGCAAGCGTGTTGGCTAAGGACAAAAGAACTTGTGCTCAACGCTCAGGGCCAGAAGTGGAAAAGGATATGTATCAAAAGGCGGAAAACTAAGAACAGGATATGCTCTCACACACAAGTAGCTGCCGCTGCCGTCTGCTACTTGTTATAATTGGCAAAAGGTGGCAAATGATGAGACATGAGAGACAGAAGTTCACTTTAAAATATTTTCTCTAAAAGGAAACAAACCCAGAGGAACATTCAAGCCAAGAAAGTGGTGCAAAATGTTCTCTGAAGACTCTTTCTCGAGGCTTACAAATTTTAATGAGCGCTGCGAGAGCGAGATTTGTTGATTGAGTTTTGGTGGAGAGATAGGAGTTACCATAAATGAGTAAATTTCCATAGAAAACTATGTGTAAGTCTCCCTAATACTCTCCATAAATTTATGCATACGAAAATTGCCCTTCCGTTGTAGCCATAATTTGCCTTGCACTTGAGCAGCGTGAACAAATGCAAAGGCGATTACTAAAATGTGCAATTAAATCAACAAATAAGAAGCTCATGTAATTGTAGACACCCCCCATGTGGGGTGGCAGCGGGCTGCTCGTAGAGATAACCCTTTGGCCACGCCACCTATGAGTGGTCCGTGTGAATGACGCAGCGAAGACACAGAGTCTGGCCGATCCGCTACGAGTCGCGGGTGCCACTCGCAACTGCCGTTGCCATTCATTTATTAATAAACTTTTTTACTGTTTTGTGTTGTTGCTGTTAAAACGTGCAGTTTGTCGACTTTTTTGCGGCTGCAGTTGTTGTTGTTGTTTTCTTTGCTTTTTTAATTATTTTAATTGCGTTTCATCTGATCGAATGCTGGTCGTACAATTTTATTTATTGTTTAATTGTGATTTTTCGCATTTACGTTGTTAATTGCGGCGTGGAGTCGCGTGTGACGGGGGTGGGCAGGCAGGGTGTAGGCTTCCGCCTAAGAGCTTCTTTTTAATCAACTGTTAAATGCTTTTTGCTCGTTTGAAAGAAATAAATGTTTGGGTTAAATGGAAAAAGGGGAAAGAGATTTATGGTAGAAGTTGCAGTGAAATTTTAAATGCAATTAACACGAGCTAGAAGTTGCGGCAAATTTATTTCTAAACATAATAAACATAAATTTTAGCATAAAATAAATAAATTTGTAATTTGTTTGTTGGCAGAACTCTTTTATTTAGATTGGAAACTTCTTGATTATTATTTTTTATGTATTTTTTGGTCTTATAATATTTTATTTGTATATTTTTTTTTACAACTTTTCGCTAAGCCAATCGAGCTTTAAAGCTGATTCAGCCAGTTATATTTTAGTGCTCGCTCTCCCTGCCATATCCTCAAATGTCCTGTATGCAGGCATGCAAGGAACACATGCTCCATGCTCCTTGCATGTGCCTTTTACCAGCCAATCCTCCATCAAAATATGCAAACAACTGCTTGGGAGTCTTGTGTTTTGCTCAGTTTCCTGTCAATCGATGTGCAACGCGTCGTATGCATCGTTTTCTGGATTTTCTTTTGGCTTTTTATAGCCTTTTAAGCTGTTCTCCCCTTTGTTGTGTGTGCTGCAAGGAAATTGAAAAATTGCATTTGTCTGTCGTTGATAAAATATTGAGCAGAGCTCCTCCTGCTCCATCTGGTGTGCTCGTGATAAGCGTTTGAGCTATTTCCCATGAAAAATGTTGGAATGAAAAGAAACGGCAAAGAAAGGCTCCTTGGGAAAATGTTTGAGAGAATTCCCATTGAGCTGTCGGCTTGGTTTCCTCATTCTTGAAGGCAACGCAACGGCAAATCCATTCCTAAAATATTTCATTAAATTATGCGCTAGATTTAGCTTTATTTTTGCTTTAATCGCTTGCGTGCTTGCTGGCCCCGTTTTTGGTTGGGGCACACGCATCTCATGCTCTGACCTTGCAACAAGCTGCGATTCGCGATTTGCCAGCTGCGGCTCTGAAAGATCATTTAAAAAATTCTTTTATCGTGCATTTGTTTATTTTTATAGACTTGAATGGGCATTGCCGCCGTTTTATGCTTTTAATTTCTTTGTCTAATGTGCTTGGCCTTATGGGTTTATTATCAGCAAATAGCAGGGAGAGAGGGAGGCGGCATAAGCGAATGAGGGGAACCGCCGCATGACACGTGTAAGGGAAAGAGTGATGTAAATGCAGTTAGCAGTTAGGAAATTCTTGGAAATATTTTTAAAAAAATATATAAAACAGAATGACGAACGAATCAAATATTTATCACAGGTTTTGTTTACACGAATTTTATTGAATTTTATACATTATGAAATACCCACTTTAATCATCATTTTGTAACAAAAGAACTTTCTCTTTGTTACGCAAGTAAATCAAATGATCATCAACCGTTTTTTGCCAGAACTTTCTCCTTCAGCGTAGAAGGAAGACGAATGATTCACTTGAGACTTTCCCAAATTCGCTGAGAACTTCCGCATGCAACTGACCAAAATTGGTAATTAACAGCAGGTGGTGGGGGGACATGGCATTCGTCGGGCATCGAATTGTTCGATCTACAGATCGACACCTGATTGACATTCAAAAAACAAGCAAACAGCAGCAGCAAAACATACACTTGATCGAATTGTCAGCCCCAAAATGGCAATCTTTTTGTTAGATTTGTTAACTTCTATATAAAGAACATGCCAATGGGGAGCTTAGAGCCATATCTTAATGCAGTGCATAGCATATAATTATTTCCCGAAAAACCGTACAAAGATATGTGCCCCCCCGCCAAGATGCCGTTAATTAGTCACCTGTTTGTACCGTTCATCATCATCAGCTGCTGCTGCTGCTGTTGCCTAATTAAAACGAGGACAGACATCCGATCCGCGCTGTAATGTGACCAAATTGGTAATCTCTCTCTCGTCGCATCGTCGTGACACTCGCGACAAATCGCCTTAAATGTAATTTTTGTGGTAAATGTTATGTTTCCCCGTTTCGTTGTGTTTTCCGTTTCGTATTTATCCTCGTCTTGTGTGGGCGTTTGCCATATTAACTGTAAAAAATGTATCTCTGTTTTTTTTTGGGGGGGGGAATATTGTGAGTTATTCAGGTCTCGCATGTTGTAATCTTGAGATGGAGCACGGATCTCGCTTTTTGGAGTACACTTGCGCATTCCTTTGTTCTGTCATCTTGAGCTTGTTTCGTTGGGCTTTCGTTTCGGTTCTTTTAAAATTAAATATTCATCAATAAATGTCAATGTCAAGTGGCAGATTTCGATGGAAGAGATTGCACTTTGCTGAAAACGTTAACGGCTTGAAGGGGGATCATCAATATGGGAGTTTGTGCAGGTAATCCGCATGAGGGGTTTCATGTTTGAACTGCAAAAATTATTCACATTAGCTGTAGGTTTTTTCAGTTTTTTAGTTGGACTTTTGCAGCTATATTGATTTATTTTTGTGTCTTTTCTTATCTATCGCTTCCTTCCTCTGTCCAAATCCGATCCGAAGCCACTTGCCCATTTCCCATTCCGTTCCACTGACCAACATCGACCAACAACTCGTTTCGATTCTAAGATTCTTATGCCGATTCCGTAGCGCGGATTCCGATTCCATTTCTGATTCGAGTGCGAAGTGCGACGCAGTTTTGTTGGATACTCGAGTGTGTGTACTCGAAAACCTATTCATAAGACTTTTTGCAGCGCGACTTGTAGTATATATTTCCCCACACTCCACCCCAACCCCCCGATCGCTTACTTGGCTTCAAGGTTATAATGAGCAACATATGCTGCGGGTCTATCCGCTGTCGGTCTGCAATCAGCTGCGAAAATGCACAACTAAAAATGCACTTCAACGACGAATAGCAGCAACAGCAGCGGCAGCAGCAGCAGCAGCCACAACTAAAGCGAAACATTTTTCACGTTTTTTCCGCTGCCTGGGTTCTCTCCTCTAGAGTTGTTCTTGAGCTGTTCTGAGGCGTTCTGCTTGCCTGTGCTGCCTGATTGATGTTTGTCAGCTGTGGCTGCTGTCAGCCTGTGTGGCTGTTTGTTTGGCTGCTTGGCTGCTGCCCAGCGGCCTTAGAAATTGTTGCAACAGCATAGCATAGAACACTGAACAGAAAATTAAAGTAAATTATACACATAATTGCTGCCTTTTTGTGTCCAAGGCGTTGCACAGATGCTACACTCTGTAGACCCCCTGCATCTCAACCTCCTCCCCATTGATTCGAAACAACACTCGTAATTCAATTAAACATTTTGCACATATTGTCGCCCATAAAAAACTATAAACGAATGCAGAAAGAAAAACAATGCACAGGCAGCCCAGCAATTGGTCACGTTTCGTACAAAGTTCCACAACGACAAATGCATCGCCCGCATAGAGTTGGGATCATAAAAATAGCTTTGAGTGCCGGTAAACGATTGCAGAAAATGATCAGCAGCCAATGGAGTAGAGAGCGCTCCTCCATAGAGGTGGGAATGTGTGCGAGAAGGTGACTTTTTGCAGGGAAAACAGTGACTGGGGAAACACTTGTTGAGGAGGAATTAAGAGGAAGGAAAAAAAAATATTTTTAATACAATTTGCAGATGAAAGAACACAGAGAAACCTTTGCAAAAAAATATAAAATATTAGCAACAGAAAACCATAAAATATTTGTGCCTAATCTTTGCAGATTTTCCCAATAAATTAACCGATAAAAGCGCAGTCTTTAAAATAAATGGCATTACATTACATATTTTGTTAGCCTTTGGAAACGTGTTTTGTGCTCACTCAATTGGCGATTAAATCACAGCTTAGAGAACCAGCGAGCGAGGGCTTAAATCACAGTTTAGTAAGCCATTAAGCGATTGATATCGGGGGAAAAACAAAAAAGATTTATATGGTTAGAGGAGCACTTGATCAGCACTGGAAGGGAGGGCATATGCGCGTATGTCTCTCATATGCAAATTGGCAAAACAAAACGAAATGTGTGGTGTGGTGTGGTGTAGTCTGGTGTGTTGGTAAATAATTTTCCACACAATTTGCAATTAGTAATAACATTTTTATCGGTCTCTCTCTCTCACTGGGCTCAGGCTGTAGCTCGTCGTTGTTCAGTTTCATCATAAAGGCAACCAGCAGAATCATTTGCACTGACTTGGTATGGCGTATGGTATTATGGTGTTCTATGGCATGGCTAGTTATATAAACTGTGGCCAGCAGCACTGTCAGCACTCGGTAGTAATGATGCCTGACGCGGCTGCCTATGCCTTTGCCTTTGGCTTCGGTGTTGCTTGTAGCTTGTAGCTGGCAGATTTTTCAAGGTTAAAAAAGCAACGATGGCGCGCGGTGGAGCGCACGTGAGCGCCTGGCCCCAGGCAGGCCTCAGCTGCTCGGCTGCTCAGCAAACTGCAAACTAGTTTCAAATGGCATAAAGTATCTGTAAGATACAGACTGCAAGGAGTGGCTGGCTCGCAATTAACTACAGATTTTTGTTTCGCTCTTGCTGCAACTGCAACTGCCACAACGAACAGCGAACAACGAACAGCTGGTGGGCTCGTTTCGATTCGTTTCGAGTTCAAGGCTATTGGGTCAAATTGCAAATTAGTCGCCCGCAGGTTGTATGACGTTGAATGACATTATTCCGCTTGGGTATAACTGCATTTTGAGGCTACTTTAAATGGACAAACGAGCAGTGACCAGCGTCTCCATTGGGACTATAATTATTTGATTTTTTCTGCTCGGCTTTCTGCCCCGAGTGATTTGTATAAACTTTGCATTACAATCAATCATTTGTCGCGAGCGGGCCAATAGCTTTTTAAGTAAATAAACATTAAGAAGTCATAACCATAGTCGTCTCGTATGGCGAGCCATCTAATGCCCCGTCAGAGTGTGGCAGGGGGCAGGCACAATTTATGCGCATATCAAGTGGCAGTGGCAGCGACAGCGACGTACTTACCTATCAACGCTTTTGTTGTCGATTTGCATGAAATTGCAATAAGAAAAAATAAGTAAAATCCCCAAGCAAAAAGAGAAACAGATTGAAATGCAACTGAGAGTCGGGGCAGAAGATACATGCATAAATGATGTTAAGCTGTGCGCAGATACAGCTACAGCTACAGATACAGATACTTTTCAAGTACATTTGATATGATATGTTTGGGCACTTGTAGCTGCTTGCCTGAAGGTTAGTTAACAGACAGAAATCGATACATAATGTGCATTTTTATTTATAGCTCCCCCCAAAGGGTGTGCCAACAGTTGCTCTATCCGAAAGTATCGCCCATTAATACATAATATTCCCTAATTGAGATATATGCTGTAATTACAGCCAATCTATAAGGTTTACCTATCTTTAAGCTTCCTTTAACTGCCTTCAACGTATCTTAAATGCCGCATTTTGTGGTTTTTTCTGAGTTACTTTCTGCTGCATTTATTCGAGTTTTATGTGCGCTGGATCATTTTATGGGCGTTTTTTATGATCAGCAAAAAGCAAGGAGAAGCGAAGAGGACTTGCCATAATTATAGCCGATTTTTACAGTCAGTCGGCTAAGTGGCAGTTGGGTAAACAATAAGACAGACAATGCCACGACCTTAGACACTTCCCTACATTGTCACTGCACTCGAGTGCAACTCGTCCAATGCCGCCTTTGTCTGCCCCTTTTGCATTGTGTTGCACAATGATGTTGATGACGATGATCTGATCCGTATTGTAATTCCATTCTCCTACCTTTCATTTGCAGCCCCGCACATCTTCCAGTATCCACCGCCGCCGAGTCCCTCCTGCAACTATACGGGCGGCGATGTCTTCTTCCCCCATGGGCCACCGTCAGTGCCGCCGCGGACACCGCACACCAGCGGCAGCTATGCCGCCGGCGAGGAGTACAACTTCTTCCGGCAGCAGACACAGCCGCCATATCCGGCGCCGTCCACGCCGCAGCCAATGCCACCGCAGCCGCCGCAGTCGGCGCCACCGATGCACTACAGCCACAGCTTCCCGCAGCAGTCGCCGCACTTGCTGCAGCACCATCATCCCGCCTCCGTTTACGGCATGGGCCAGCAGCATCAGCCGGGTCCCGGCTCCTACTATGCCACCTACACGCCACCCCCCACACCGAACACGGCCAATGCCGGCACCTCGACCTCATCGGCGGCCTTTGGCTGGCACAGCCATGGCCCCCAGCTGGCATCGACGCCACTGTCGGCGCCAATGGGCTCCAAGATGCGGCTGCAGCGCAGCCAGTCGGATGCAGCCAGACGGTGAGTGAAAGTCAAATGATTATTTTAGTGCTGGAATATCAATAAGCGAGAAGGATGCCAATTTGCTAAAAGATTATACATTTTAAGGCCTATTCCCTTATTATTTTATGGGAGCAAGAAAAAGAAGACTTTAAATTGAATGATTAATCCATCGAAACTGTCCCAAGCAACTGTAGAAAAATTAAAGCAAGCAAAAAGCGAAGCTTGCTGATAGCACAAATTCGATTGGCATTATCTCTATCTGTAGTGAACGTAAATTCCAAGTGGCTGCCCCCCACCACACATGAATATCAATTCCCATGACACAACGCAATGTTTTTAATTAATGAAAAAGGCAAAGTTGTCGCTGATAATTGCACATGACGCTTCCCCCACGTCGCCCCGAACCACTACGAGTATTCAACTAAATATTTATGTCTCTCTCTCTCTCTCCCCCATTTATAGCAAGCGATTGACCTCGACGGGCGAGGATGAGCGCGAGTATCAGAGCGATCATGAGACCAGCTGGGATGATGAGTACGATGATCGTTATGACAATTTTACGGCCGGACGGGAGCGTCTGCAGGAGTTCAACGGACGCATACCACCACGGAAGAAGAAGAACAGTCATAACTGCAGCGGCAGCGGCAGCAGCAACAGCAACAACAACAACAACAATCCAATCAGCCAAAATAATTTCCAACTCCATTCATCGAATGCAGAGTGCAGCAGCAGCAACAGTGCCAGCCACAGCCACAGCAACAACAGCAGCAGCAACAGTCAAAGAGAGCGAGAGCGTGAGCGGCTGCAGCGAGCGGAGGCTGAGAAGAAGGTAAGCAAAGGGGAACACCTAAAATGGAACACTAGTTTATGGTACTCTAGCAGATCGCGGGATACCCTGTGGGTTAGAGTTTTTAGCACTTTTGTTTTCCCTTTCTTCATTATAATCCGATTCGTCTTCAATCTCTGATGGGAATACAACACAACTCGGGGCTCCGGCAAGTGCCATAAAATTGCAAAAATATTCTAGATATATTTGCAAGTTGGGGAGTTCATTAACTCGAAGGCGCAACATCTGTTGTTGGCGGTGCCCTACCCCACCGCGCTGTGGCACGTGGCAAACATTTTTCAAAGGCTCAACTAGTTGAAAATGCTGCAGAAAATGCTAAAAATACAAACCCGAAGGAATGACAAATTGCCGCTAGAGCGGGAGGGAGGGTGGGGAGTGTCAGAGTGCGAGCACATGCACATGCATGCTCGTGCATGTCGCTGCAGGCAAATGTATAACACATATAACACTTTTTTTTTGCACATGCTAAAAGTGTGATAAAAATTAATTGCGCAGTTCCTGGCTCTGGCCCGGGTGGGTGCCTGCCGGAGAGAGTGTTGTCTTGCAGTCTCTCTGTCTCGCTGTTTCACTGTTTCTTGTCTCTGCTCGGGCGCTGCTCGTCTCTTGCGTTATGTTAATCGTGGCAGGCGCCTTACGCTCCCTCTCTCCCCCTGCCACGTTTCTAGTCTCTCGCTCTGTACATATCTGGCGCTCGATTAAAGTCGTGTAAGTCGGGCCTTTGTGTCAGCTGCTGCTGCTGCTGGCCCCATTAAGCCTCACTTTTTACGCTATTTTCTTAGTTTTTAGTTTTTGCGTATTTTTTCCTGCGCAATTAAAAGAAATGTAAACTTGAGGAAATTCAATCGCAATCGCATGACACACACACACTGACTCAGACCTGATACCCAGTTCCCCCCTGTTCAGTTGAATACCCATTAATTGGTGCGCGGAAGGGTGCACAATTTTCAAGGCAAAAATGAAACTGGCAGTAAATAATATTTAATCTTTGAGAGTTAAAAAAAGAGACCAAAAGATAAATGGAGGGACTCTCCATGACTCTGTTTAGTTGGGATAATGGGTACCACATAGTCGGTACATCAACTCTAGCATTCTCTCTCTTATTGCCATTTGCTTTTTGTTGTAATTCATGCTCGTCGCTCTGGGCCCCGCTTATCGCTTACTGAAGCCAGCCTTGCGGCTGTCCACCCTTGGGGGAAGCTGCGAACTGATCTGGAAGCTGTGGAAGCTCCTACAATTTGACCTTATCCGAGCACTCTTTCAGCTGCTAAACGAGAGCGTGTGAAATTCCATAATCTACAAAGTATTATTCATACAAATATATATATATGTACATATTTATGTATGTGTGCCACAGACATGGATCCTCGATTGTGATTTGACGCATAAAATTGCGTGTATTTTTCCAATGGTTGATAAATGCGAAGCAATGAAGGAATGTTTTAAGAATGGACAAGAATTGTATGACTTGTTTAACGCGTAGTAGCTCCATCCAATATTAAATCGAAACACCTATAGATACTACCCATTCCAAACAACTAAATTGAATCGAAATTCGAACACATGTTCGATGGCTTTTTCATACCATTAACCGCAAAAAGACAATGCCACAAATGTCCTAACCAAATAGAGCCGAAAATTCGGGGCTAAAATAAGCGAAAAAGTGAATTTGCATAATAAATTTGAGGTCAGTTTTAGTCGGGCTTTGGTGGTGGTGGTGGCTACCATCCACCACTTGCTACCACAAAAATCCATGGCCATGCCATCCACACGTGCCGCACTGCGACCATTCAAGCGTGGAATGTTGAACAAATAAATGGTGTAAATTATATAACCATTGATGCGGGTGTGGTAATGTTGCTGGAGGGGGAGAGTCAAGTGTTCTGTATAGAAAAATAATTACACCATTGACCAGACAAAAATTGACCGCCCATTCGGGTCACTTTTGCCAGTCAATAGTTTCGCTTGATTTACGGCTCAAGAGGGCCAGCGAGGGTGGATAGAGGGTCACGTGTGTGGTTTTCGTATATTTTATGCCACACAGGGGAGCAGTAGGTTAGAGGGGGAGTGCTTTTGGGGGGATGCTGAAAGGTTACTTTATTGATTTAAATATACATTCAAGTGCACATCAACTCTAACTAATCTCTTGAATTTCCACACATTTTGTCCATCTTACAGAAACCACAGAGCTTCACCTGGCCAACCGTTGTGACCGTCTTCGTGCTGGCCATGGGCTGTGGCTTCTTTGCGGCGCGATGAACCACCTGGGATGCGTGAATATGTGTAAACGAATGATCTATAGTGAAATCAGCTAGTATTTAGGATATATAAATCGATCTATGCCTAGATGTAGCGAAACCGTAACTTAAGTGCAACGAATTTATTGAAAGCAGAAAGTCATTAATTCGTAAACCGATTGTTAAATATACATAAATTCATACATACATAATACATAATACCGATACCAATTAAGAGGGTTGACGGGACACAAGAACAATATTATATTCAATCTGTTTAGGGTAAACTTTTGCATTTGTACATTTGTATCTCCAGAAACAGGAACAGGAATTTCCTCCAAAACTGCTCAAAGTAAAACGAAAACTCTCAGACTGGCAAAAAAGTGACTAAGAATTTAGAGCATATTTTTTATTGCGAATACATAGACACATGTATTTTTGTACAACCTTTTGAACACTTAAACATAAACACACAAATTATACAAGTACAAACGACAAAGGAAAAACTGACAATTCTTGAGATACACTTTCGATACGACTTTTCGTTTTTGCATTTAATTATCTGATATTCCACCTGCATTTTCTTCCAACCCGAAACAATTTCAATGTCTTCGCTTTTGTGATTTCGAATCGCAAGCAAAATGAATTATACATAAATATATTTTAAATATTTGTTTAACTAGTAGAAATTTATAAGCATAAGCCCCCCGCCCACACAGCAAAAAGATCACACGCCGCCTAGCTTTAATTGTTAAAAAACAAACGCAGAGAAAAAAAATCATAAAAAAAGCCAACAACAATGTTTAAGTTAGTTCTTTTTTATTTGTATATAGTTTTTATGCCATTTTTGTGATGTTTTGTGTCTACGGTTTATGTCATGTTATTTTAGTTAAATTTCGTATGATTTATGTTTTTTTTTGTCATTTGTTCATCATTGTCTTCAAATTGGTCTCACAATTTAGTTACTTAAGCTCCAGCAGAGTCCGGGAAATGTCCAGCTCTTGGGGAAATGTCCTCTGAAAAACGGCAATGTCCATTCTCCAGCAATCTTTTTTGGACACACACACACGCACACAAATGATCTCTCCCAAAATGGAAATTAATGGAAATTGATCTCCAACGATAGCCAAAGTAAAAGATAAGTAAAAAAGGAACTCAAATAAAAGAGAGGAATCGGTCAAAACCATTTTCAGAGGTTAGTCTTCCGCTTTTGCTGGCATTTTCCGGGCTAGTTTCAATGCTAATTGAATACACAACGTGAACATAAAAGCGAAAATAGTGAAAAAAAATCAAAAGAAAAGTAAAAACAATTCCCAAAAATCGCATTGATCTCATGGATTTATACAATACACAGTTTTTACAATGAGAAAGAAAATATAATACAAAATAAGAGAAGAAAAGAAAAGAAAAGGAGAAAATGAAAAGTGAAACAGAGAAAAAAAGAGAGAGGAACGGAAAGCAAGAGTTAGAGATGTAAGAAAAGTCTAAGCTTAAGTTCGCCAAGCGTTTTAGTTCTAAATTCTAGAGCGTTTAAGGTAGATCTAAGTGAGTTTTTCAAGCGTTTATTTTGTACATTATTATACCTAAAGCAATATTATTCTGTGTAGCCATAAGCGATAGCCCAGACCCCAGATATATCCAAGCCCATTTCCAATCTAGCCTTAGATACACACACACACCTTCAACAAAAAAATAGAACACACACTTCTCAACTACACACATACATACCATATGTACACACCACTTCCAAAAACCCAAATGAAAAAATTATTTTTGTAAATTTGTTGCATCAAATGAACCGGAAATCGGCGGGAGCCTGTCTTCCCCCTCTGGTTCATTGCCAATTAGTTTTCACAATGATCTCGGTAAAGTTTTGTGGCCTCGCATGGCCCAGAAGTCATGATGGAATGATTGATTTTTTGGCCTGCCATGAATACTGGAACAAAAAGTAAAAGGAAAGCAGAAGCAGAATCAGAATCAGAAGCAAAGCAAACTATATTTTTGACCCGATGCGACTTGATCCGTTTGTATAAATTTAAGTATCTTTACTCGACCCTGTACATAGCGCGCAGTTCGAATCATAGAATCAAATGCCATTTTTGTATAGAATTTTGTTTGGTGCCAAAACAGTGACAGATCCAGTTGTCTGCGAACACATTATACACACACACACACACATATTATACATACTAGAATTTATTTATGCTAAGCTTGATCCTAAGTTCAACAATTCAGCAATTTGTCAATTCAATTCAATTTAGCAAATAATTATTCTGTTTTTGTTTCGTGTTCGAAAGAAGCGCAAGACTTCGTTTAATTGTACATTTTACATATTATGCTGTAATATTTTAGTATGCATAAACAATATCATTATTGATCTCATGAATATGTTCATAAGACAAATTAAGCATCAAACATTATCTGTATAGAAACGATTACTCGTACATTTGAGTGCATAATATAACATGTAAGATTTACAGAACAAACAAAATACAATCAAAAAAGAAAAATAAAAAAAAATAAATAAAACATTTTAAAATTCAATTGAAAGCAATATACATTTGGGCCTAGGTACTTAGCTAATCCTTGATCCTTGATCCAAAGGACTCTATCAAATCAGGGACATTATTCTGAACACCGGAAGTGGGCGCACGGCTAGATCGGATGAGGAATGTCGGAGTTGTAGCGGCTTAAATAAGATTAATAAAAATTAATAATGAAAATGGAACATATCGACTTTTTGAAGTATCTTTTGGGGGCTGCTTTTGGGCACAAAAGCATGGCATACTTTCAGGCTGAAGTGATCTCACCTACAAATTGGCGTAAAACAGCCATATCCTTGAGTCCTTGGGGTCCTTGAAGGATTCAAACGTTACAGGAGACAATCCCGCTTAGGATGAGACGGGGCACGTCCTTATCCGACAGGAAACAGCCGAGTTATGGGATTGTAGGGATTATGTTCAAAAACATCCCTAAGACGGCATTATCCTTAATGTCCTATTATCCTTAAGGATTGCCAAAGATCCGGGGCACTATCCCGATTACTAGAAGCTGAGGCATGTCCTGATACGACAGGATATA
The DNA here is from genome assembly GCF_008121235.1 of Drosophila subobscura. Classification (NCBI taxonomy): domain Eukaryota; kingdom Metazoa; phylum Arthropoda; class Insecta; order Diptera; family Drosophilidae; genus Drosophila; species Drosophila subobscura. The sequence goes on from NC_048532.1 coordinate 9,758,873, forward strand.
GCCGAGTTATAGCGTTGTAGGGATTCTAGCAGAAAACATCCTTAAAATGGCATTATCCTCAATGTCCTTCCATCCGAAAGGATTGCAAGCGATCGGGGACATTGTCCCGATTCCGAGGAGGTGCGGCATGTCCTGATCCGACAGGATACAGCCGAGCTTTTGCGCTGTACGAATTCTATCAGAAAACATCCTTAAAATGGCATTATCCTTAATGTCCTTGCACCCGAAAGGACTGCAAGCGATCGGGGACATTGTCCCGATTCCGACGAGGTGTGGCATGTCCTGATCCGACAGGATACAGCCAAGTTATGGCGTTGTACGGATTCTATCAGAAAACATCCTTAAAATGGCATTATCCTTAATGTCCTTGCACCCGAAAGGACTGCAAGCGATCGGGGACATTGTCCCGATTCCGAGGAGGTGTGGCATGTCCTGATCCGACAGGATACAGCCAAGTTATGGCGTTGTAGGGCTTCTAGGAGAAAACATCCTTAAAATGGCATTATCCTTAATGTCCTTGCACCCGAAAGGACTGCAAGCGATCGGGGACATTGTCCCGATTCCGACGAGGTGCGGCATGTCCTGATCCGACAGGATACAGCCAAGTTATGGCGTTGTAGGGCTTCTAGGAGAAAACATCCTTAAAATGGCATTATCCTTAATGTCCTTGCACCCGAAAGGACTGCAAGCGATCGGGGACATTGTCCCGATTCCGAGGAGGTGCGGCATGTCCTGATCCGACAGGATACAGCCGAGCTTTTGCGTTGTACGGATTCTATCAGAAAACATCCTTAAAATGGCATTATCCTTAATGTCCTTGCATCCGAAAGGATTGCAAGCGATCGGGGACATTGTCCCGATTCCGAGGAGGTGCGGATGTCCTGATCCGACAGGATACAGCCAAGTTATGGCGTTGTAGGGCTTCTAGGAGAAAACATCCTTAAAATGGCATTATCCTTAATGTCCTTGCACCCGAAAGGACTGCAAGCGATCGGGGACATTGTCCCGATTCCGACGAGGTGTGGCATGTCCTGATCCGACAGGATACAGCCAAGTTATGGCGTTGTAGGGCTTCTAGGAGAAAACATCCTTAAAATGGCATTATCCTTAATGTCCTTGCACCCGAAAGGACTGCAAGCGATCGGGGACATTGTCCCGATTCCGAGGAGGTGCGGCATGTCCTGATCCGACAGGATACAGCCGAGCTATTGCGTTGTACGGATTCTAGCATAAAATATCCTTAAAATGGCATTATCCTTAATGTCCTTGCACCCGAAAGGACTGCAAGCGATCGGGGACATTGTCCCGATTCCGAGGAGATGCGGCATGTCCTGATCCGACAGGATACAGCCGAGTTAAAGCGTTGTACGGATTCTAGCAGAAAGCATCCTTAAAATGGCATTATCCTTAATGTCCTTGCACCCGAAAGGATTGCAAGCGATCGGGGACATTGTCCCGATTCCGACGAGGTGTGGCATGTCCTGATCCGACAGGATACAGCCAAGTTATGGCGTTGTAGGGCTTCTAGGAGAAAACATCCTTAAAATGGCATTATCCTTAATGTCCTTGCACCCGAAAGGACTGCAAGCGATCGGGGACATTGTCCCGATTCCGAGGAGGTGCGGCATGTCCTGATCCGACAGGATACAGCCGAGCTATTGCGTTGTACGGATTCTAGCATAAAATATCCTTAAAATGGCATTATCCTTAATGTCCTTGCACCCGAAAGGACTGCAAGCGATCGGGGACATTGTCCCGATTCCGAGGAGATGCGGCATGTCCTGATCCGACAGGATACAGCCGAGTTATAGCGTTGTAGGGCTTCTAGGAGAAAACATCCTTAAAATGGCATTATCCTTAATGTCCTTGCACCCGAAAGGATTGCAAGCGATCGGGGACATTGTCCCGATTCCGAGGAGGTGCGGATGTCCTGATCCGACAGGATACAGCCAAGTTATGGCGTTGTAGGGCTTCTAGGAGAAAACATCCTTAAAATGGCATTATCCTTAATGTCCTTGCACCCGAAAGGACTGCAAGCGATCGGGGACATTGTCCCGATTCCGACGAGGTGTGGCATGTCCTGATCCGACAGGATACAGCCAAGTTATGGCGTTGTACGGATTCTATCAGAAAAATCCTTAAAATGGCATTATCCTTAATGTCCTTGCACCCGAAAGGACTGCAAGCGATCGGGGACATTGTCCCGATTCCGACGAGGTGCGGCATGTCCTGATCCGACAGGATACAGCCGAGCTATTGCGTTGTACGGATTCTGGCATAAAATATCCTTAAAATGGCATTATCCTTAATGTCCTTGCACCCGAAAGGACTGCAAGCGATCGGGGACATTATCCCGATTCCGAGGAGGTGTGGCATGTCCTGATCCGACAGGATACAGCCAAGTTATGGCGTTGTACGGATTCCATCAGAAAACATCCTTAAAGGGCATTATCCTTAATGTCCTTGCATCCGAAAGGATTGCAAGTGATCGGGGACATCGTCCCGATTCCGAGGAGGTGTGGCATGTCCTGATCGTCCTTCAAATAAAGGATAAAACAACAAAACAAATCTGCCTTGTTGTTGTTGTCGATTTATGTTGTTGTTGTTGTACAACAAAAGTTGTTTTTGTTATTGTTGTACAACAACCACGTCAATTGCACAGTGGCGCCCCCACCATCACGACGGCTACTTTTGGAACTAAAGGGAGTTGCACAGTGGCGCCCCCGCGATCATGACGGGAACTTCTGAAACTAAAATAACGTAGTTCCACAATTGACCGCTCAGAATTGGGGCGCCACGGTGTACAAAAAAATATTTCTGAAAATGCTTCGCCCAAATGTAAAATTTTCAAACCGAGTACCAGGCCAACAGAAATTAGCAGCAAGTAGCCGGTTTTTACTTTTTTTACTGTGTCAAAAGCTGGCTGCTATGAAACCGCAACTGAATTTTTCAAAATAAAAGTAACCGTTTTTTGCACAGAAGTGCAAGAAGTGGCCGTCATGATCGAGGAGGCGCCACTGTGCAACTTCTTTTAGTTCTAAAAGTTGCCGTCGTGATGGTGGTGGCGCCACTGTGCAATTGACGTGGTTGTTGTAGAACAATAACAAAAACAACTTTTGTTGTACAACAACAACAACATAAATCGACAACAACAACAAGGCAGATTTGTTTTGTTGTTTTATCCTTTATTTGAAGGACGATCAGGACATGCCACACCTCCTCGGAATCGGGACGATGTCCCCGATCACTTGCAATCCTTTCGGATGCAAGGACATTAAGGATAATGCCCTTTAAGGATGTTTTCTGATGGAATCCGTACAACGCCATAACTTGGCTGTATCCTGTCGGATCAGGACATGCCACACCTCCTCGGAATCGGGATAATGTCCCCGATCGCTTGCAATCCTTTCGGATGCAAGGACATTAAGGATAATGCCATTATAAGGATGTATTCTCCTAGAAGCCCTACAACGCCATAACTTGGCTGTATCCTGTCGGATCAGGACATGCCGCACCTCCTCGGAATCGGGACAATGTCCCCGATCGCTTGCAATCCTTTCGGATGCAAGGACATTAAGGATAATGCCATTTTAAGGATATTTTATGCCAGAATCCGTACAACGCAATAGCTCGGCTGTATCCTGTCGGATCAGGACATGCCGCACCTCGTCGGAATCGGGACAATGTCCCCGATCGCTTGCAGTCCTTTCGGGTGCAAGGACATTAAGGATAATGCCATTTTAAGGATTTTTCTGATAGAATCCGTACAACGCCATAACTTGGCTGTATCCTGTCGGATCAGGACATGCCACACCTCCTCGGAATCGGGATAATGTCCCCGATCGCTTGCAATCCTTTCGGATGCAAGGACATTAAGGATAATGCCATTATAAGGATGTATTCTCCTAGAAGCCCTACAACGCCATAACTTGGCTGTATCCTGTCGGATCAGGACATGCCGCACCTCCTCGGAATCGGGACAATGTCCCCGATCGCTTGCAGTCCTTTCGGGTGCAAGGACATTAAGGATAATGCCATTTTAAGGATGTTTTCTGATAGAATCCGTACAACGCCATAACTTGGCTGTATCCTGTCGGATCAGGACATGCCACACCTCGTCGGAATCGGGACAATGTCCCCGATCGCTTGCAGTCCTTTCGGGTGCAAGGACATTAAGGATAATGCCATTTTAAGGATGTTTTCTGATAGAATCCGTACAACGCCATAACTTGGCCGTATCCTGTCGGATCAGGACGTGCCCCGTCTCATCCTGAGCGGGAGAGTCTCCTGTAACGTTTGAATCCTTCAAGGACCCCAAGGACACAGGGATATGGCTGTTTTACGCAATTTTATAATAGAGATCACTTCAGCCTGAAAGTGTGCCATGCTTTCTTGCTCAAAAGCCGCCCCCAAAAGATACATCAAAAACGTCGATCTGCCTGTTAAATTGAATTTTTAAGTTCAATATTTATTTATTTATTCTGCTTATTTTACATTTGTCTCTTTATCTCTAAGATGCGCCTTAATTTATCCGATTGTAGATTGTCCTTCAGATCTTCGGGACTGCAGGACTTCCCAATCATAATTGTCCTTGATGGCCGATCTGTTGGGTAAGATTCTCCGGTAGGCCGAAGCTGCATACGCACACGATTTAATATTGACACTGAAATGGAATTACAAAATATCAGAATAATGGAGCTTAAATGAGAGGCAGTCTATGAACACACTTACCACATTCTGGACCGTAGAAAGACTGCAGGCTATTGCCAGGATTTCCATTGACATTGATGTCCACGCTCTGGAAGAGATCCTCAGGTAGGCCGTGCAGATACATTCGCCCAGGAAGTATATTGACACTAAATTGGAATAGCAGACATTAGATGGGTAGGAGAGGCAGTCTATGAACACACTTACCACTTTATGGACTGATCATAACCGATTGCAAGGGGTTGCCAAGCTCAACGGGACTCCAGCACGAATTGGTCTGTTAAAGTTATCTTGGAGATTCTACCTGCCCAGGAAAAAGCGGTATAGACCTTGGACAGAATCTTGGCATTGTATTGAAAATGATTGGTTTGATTCATGGGACGAAATAAACTAGCATGAATTGAAAAGAAAAGAGTCTTTGAATTGGGAAAGTGTGTCCTGGGAGAAACCACCCCTTCTGCTGTCAGAGTGGAGAGCGCTGTGCGTGTGATTCAAATGGAAATTGCTGGCCACTTGGCCGAAAATAACCCCCGGGCGAATGCCTAAACCAATTTGTAGTTTCTGTTCCTTTTTCCCTTTTTGTGGTTGCGGATTAAATGGCCATAATTGTTGCTCCTGCGGCCAGGGGACACGCGACTCGGTAAAGGGATACCGGCAAACCGGCAACCACGTGGGTCGTGTCACAAAAATGAAGTGTTATTAACGGCTTAGGGCAGGCGATTATAATGATGACGGCCGCGGCTGGGCAATTATGTTAACCTGCCAATGCTCCGCCCCTCTCTCTCTCTCTCTCTCTCTCTCTCTGGCAGTCATGACATCCGCTTCCGCCTACAATCCGGGGCGGCGCATGCAAGTGTCAATCAAAGGTACATTTAATTTGAAACTGCGATTTCCATGCAATCTGTGTTCGAACGTGTGTCCGCCACGGGTGAATGGATATCGAATAGCGAACACAACGAACTCTTTCTGTGAGCTCAGACTGAGGGCATAGCCTGATGGATTCGAGATTATTATTAACCCTGGAAATATATTCACTTATTAAATATCTTAAATTATTATGTAATTTCTAAAAAATCCTTTGCTGTTCTCTCTGCTCCATTTATCAATTAAATTTCACAACAAAACAAAACAAAACAAAAGCAGCAACCGCAATCGCAATTGCATTCTCATCTTCTCGTAGTTTATGATAATTACTTTTTGGCTCAACACCTGCCAACGGCCATAAACAAAAGGAGAGCCACACTCAGGGGTTTGGGGTGGCAGGACATTGTGTCATGCATTGCCAGATTTTATTATCAGGAGAAAACCTCAACGCACTACCCCAACCCCTCGACTGGGAAGATTATTAAAATAGTTTAAGAGGCAATTTACCTTTAATTAAACTTCATTAACTGCGGAAACAACAACTTTATGTTTGAAAAACTATTTTCTATTCAAAAAAGTCTAGATGTTTGATGGATATTTATGGCATAAAAGCCAAATTGGTTTCAAGACGGAATGTTAATAATAAAATATTCTTTTAAATTTATGATAAATGTTCGAAAGGGAACTTAGCATTTATAAATTATAATTAAATAATTTTAGATATTTGCAGACTATTGAGAATGTTTTATGAGCATAAAAACAAGTTCCTTTTAAACATTCTTCTCTCTAAAATACAACAAAATAATAAATCTGCTCATGGTCCCATTAAATTACCTTTTTATAATCAGCTCATCTCATTTATTTCCACCTTTAAGTGACTTTGTTTTCATAAGGTTTTAATTAAATTGTGTCCTGCTTAACTATTCGCCACTCGAAAGCCACTTAAAAGTAATTCAATTACAAATAAAGCGCATCTACTTATTTCTGTTTTTCGCCCAAGTGAAAGGGAAAGAAAAAGTTAATTTCATTAAGCGGGAATATGCCTCAGACCCCAACCCCATAGATCCAACCCAACGCCTGAGCTGAGTGTTGTGTGTGTGTAATATTCAGGGGCAGCAGAAAATGCATTAAAAATTCATTACAAAATGCACACAGAGGACACAAAATCGATGGTGTCGCTGGGTGCACAAGGGAGCTACAGGTACACAGGTACTATGGGCATGGATGGATGTAAGTGGCTCTTGAAACATGCACACAAATGTAAGAAACTTGTCACCCACTCCCTGCAGTATTGGGGGGTATATGTTATGTACATGTGCTTGCAACACAAATTTGCCACAAATATTTTCAGATGTTTGCGTACTTGAGTTAGAGATGCGCAAGGGTACACGATGGTGAAGAAGTGACAGAGGACTTTAGGAATGGATGAGATAAAATATTGAAAATTATACCCTAAAGATAAACAAATTCTACACATCATGGAGGTTTTTGCTAATTTTGCTGATTATGTGGGACTTTGTTTTATGCACATTTAAATATTAACTCTCAATTAATAATCTGCACTTATTTCCTAGCAAATAAAATAATTCTAAGCACAAGAAATTCGTGAAATTTCTCTCGGATTCTGCTTTTATTGGACAACTTCTTCAGTTTGATTTTTATTAACTTTGTGCAAAGGTTTGCTAACATGAAAAGTATATGCCTCAAGCGCTGTTTGCTCAGTGCCCAGACCCTGTACCAGGCCCACCAGCTTTTCGCATCTCTACAAACTGATAAACTTGTGTCACTGCACAGACGACACAGGGAGATAAACCGAAGGAGGGGTGCCAAACACACACAAGAAGACGATGGTCTGGTGTGTCTTTGGTGCAAAAAGGTTAAGAAGGATGGCGAACGGAAGGACATGAGTAATCTCATATCTGGCAAATGATATGGGAATTGGCAAGCTGGACAAACTCGTAAATATTCGTAGCCTGGAGGCCATCATCTGGAGAGCTCAGACGGATGGCAATATATGGCGATCATAATCAAGGTCTTTTGGCACTTTATTGACAAACTAATAAAAGCCAAGAGAGAGTCGACAAGGAATGGAATGGGAAGAGCAAACGAAAGATGAATGGACACTCGTAGATGGAAGCAAACGATTTATTAAAATCCCTCTACATGGCATACATAATAAAAAGCAAATGCTGGGGACCTGGCCGTTGATGTGATGAGTAATTTGCTTTTGGCTTTTAATGGTGGAGATGGGCCAGGAGCTGAAGTCGTGCCCAAAAACCAGACAACGAATAGTTGCAGGACACGGAAATTAGTGCGGAAACGGTTACTACGCTTAGCAATCTGTCAAAAAGCCAAAATGTAATAAATGAGCTCCCCAACAGAAGAGAACAGAGGACAGTCTGGGACAGTCCCCCCCATCAACATAATTCATATGAGATGCCAGAGCACACACGACAAAAGCTTGACCGGAAGCCGAACTCACGGACAAGGACACGGACAGAGCACGGACAAAAGGCGCCAACTATGGGATACAGGATGGCTGTCTTTTATGGTAGCAGATGCACCATATTTCATTACACGTTGATAAGTGGTCATTTGTCCCTGGAACTGAAAGGGGAACAGGAATGGGTTCCGTCTAGTGCATGCCAACAGGCATTTCATAATAATTTTAACAACCTTTTTTACGCAAACTTGCAGCCAGCCAAAGGCAGTGCTTTGGCTCGGGTATCACATATTAAATGCATGAATAAATGATGGATAAATGAATATACAAATCGTGAGTAGTGCGCAACGAGCAAAACATTTAGATGTTTATTCATTTTAGCAGAATTTTCCGCAGGCTTTCATGTGAAGAACGAACGAGTTCAGAGTGAAGAATGGAAGGAAAAGCAAAGCGGTGACTGGTGCCGGGAGTGTGCTCAAAGGTTTAGTTTAATAATAATAATAAATAAATGCTTTTAAAGTAGACAAAAAATCTTTACTCGCCCATCTACTCCGAGTCGGTCTTATCGGCTTCATCGTCATCGCTCAAGAAATCGAAACCTTTCTTCCTAATGACACGATCAACTTTCTTGGCAGCCTGTGGAAGTGCCGCCGCTGGGGCTCGCAACGGAGCATTGGGCTTCTGCGGCGAGTAGGATGCACTGAAGCGTTGCAAGTACTCCGGCGGTGGTGGCACATTGCCCGTCGCGTGGTAGGGAACGATGCCTTGGATGTGCTGTGGCCGCAGCAGACTGCACAGTTGTATGAGATTCATGCGCGTGGGCTGTGGCGACCACTTCAGCAAGTCGAGTGGCAGGAGAGCGAAGCGCTCGGACTGAGTGGTCAGAACGGTAAAATCGTCGGCGGCAAAAATGTGCACCTTGACCAAGTAATCGGGCTCCTCGAAGCGCCGCAGGTCGTTGCTGAGTGCCGCGTAGCTGTTGGCATATTGCCCTATGAGACGAATGTGGCCGTAGAGCAGAGTGTGCCCCAGTCGCCGCACCAGAGGCTCGTACCCGAAGTGGGGCAGCTTCAGGCGCACCACGCAGTTCTTTTCCCTGCGCAGCTTTTCGATGTCCGCCGCCACTTCATCGTAGTCCACATGGACAAGCGGCCGATGGGCACCGCTGAGGTTGAGGTACAGCAGCTCCGTGCCTTGGGCTATCCATGAGTGGAACATGGGATTGGCTATCACCTGACACAGATCGTCCTGCTGCACTGCCGAGTAAAAGTACAGCAGCTTGCCGCCCTGCAACTTCCGAATGAGCAGCACCAGACTGTTGCCCAGTGCAGTCCCCGCACAGAGCATGGCCTCCAGCCGCCTGCCATCGCTGAGGCGGAGCTGAAAGGGCTTTGCCATCCTCCACGATATGAAAGTCCTGCTCGGAAATGTTGGCCCCCTTCCATTGCAGATGCAGCAACAGCTGATCGGCCAGTGGCCTGGTTGTGTACATTCGACAGAACTTCTGCGGCGGCGGCTTCAGCTGCTCAGGCACCTGGCTGAGATTCGTCAGAAGCACTTTGGTGGTGCTCTCGTAGAGCTTGGGTATCGCATCGAATATTAGGTCGGGATGCTCCTTTAGACGCATGGTGAAGCTGCAAATAAATAGGCACTTGGATTATTATTGGAGTATAATGAAAATATCAAAGTAATTTCAATTCTAAAATTTATACTCTCGAAAAAAGTTCTCGTCAAAATGTTTTCAGGGCTTTCAGCTAGAAATTTCCTAAAAAAAACCTCTCAACATTTCGAACATAATTAATTTGTACAACAGAACAGAGAAAAGCTGATTGTGTGCAGTGTTACCGTTCAATAGGTTGGTGTTGTCTGGTCACACTTTGCTTACAGAATAATTGCTAATTGTATGAATTAAATCCATGTTTTGTTACCGTTTCGTGCGAAATAATTAATTAAAGACAAAATGCATTTTTCAATAGATAAATATAATATATATTTAAGGCATTATTTGTACCTCCCAAGTGTGTGGAGTCTTATATATTTTTCTGTGAATTTTATGAGCTGCCAACTTCGACTGAATCAACGGCCTTTGGCAACCCAATGCGACCTTTCATGGTCACACAACACACCTCAGCACGCCCACGACTCAAGCGGATATAAATGCTCGGTATCAATGTTTTGCCATTCATCAATCATCAATCATGAATCATGGCCCCAAAGACGGCATTTCGCGCTTTGCATAACTCAGACGAATGTAAACAAATTGCAAGACCACAAAAAAGCTGCAAAAATAAATGGGTTGAATGACAGACATTGGCATAGATTCAGGAACGGCCCACAGTCTTCTCTGAGTCTGGTTGTGGTTTCCCTTTCGGTTGACCGTCGAAGACAGAGCAAAGCATCTGCCATCCAGGCTGGTTACCTCATGCTCCTCAGAGGCAGTGGCAAGAGGCAAGAGACAGGGGCACCCCCGAGTCAATAAAACGTGTAAATTATTATTACGTCCGCTGCTCCCAGCAGCCACAGCTGGAAAAGAAAGCCGCGCGGCGCGGTGCGGCGTGGGGGGCTGGCTACTGACCGACTAGAGCAGAAAATTACTCAACTCAAGTCGCTTAAGGTTGAAGTTTCAGTTTCAGCTTCAGATGGGCTCTGAGCGGGTTGCTCTGCGGCTTGTTAGTCGCGTTGTTAGCCCGCTATTTTGGGCTTCAACTTTCACTCGGCGGATCTCAGACGACTAATTTGCAGCCGCTCGCTGCTCGCCGCTGCTTGTTGGCTCATTATAATTAAGCCATTTGGCTGGACAAGTGACATGCAGCAGACAGCCAGACAGCTGTAGATTGTAAATGCTCATTGTACTCGGCATTTCTCACACGCAAAAGTGTAACAAATACTCCCATTAGTCGTTGTAATGCCAATGTACATAAGTATAATTAATAACATAATGTGGACAAAGGTTGAATGAACACGAGTCAAAAGAGAGCGAGAGAGAGGGTTGGGGGAATAAGGGGAACAATAAGAGAAGAGCTAAAAGAGAATGAAACACTTAAGAGTTTACTCAATAAAGACTAAGACTGGGCTCAGTGGAAGATCTTCAAGCTTTTGGGAAATTAACAAATAAATAATAAATAAATAATTGTAGGCCAAAGTGCAAACCAAGCGAAAGAGCCATTGCTCATCCTTTCTTGTATCTCTCAAATATCTTTGCATTAACTTACATGTTTCACACATTCCCTTCATTCCACCTGAGAACTCCTCTCTGGCTCCCCATTGACCTCAGCTCTACTAATAGGTAACGGATTCACAATAAGCGGTACCACTTCTGCGCGTCACGACATTTCGCACGAATTTTTTCATTGTCTTCTTCTTCTTTTTTTCTTTTACGAATGAAGGCGTAAGCAAACTTCTCCAAGTACTTTTTTTTGTGTGCTTTCATCGAACTCTGCTGCCTGCCAGCTCTCTTTCACCGTTAATCCCTGATCAAGCACTGGTTTCGCTGCCTCGCTCTAACAAAAGCACAAGCCTAGCCTCTGCTGAGAGGCGTGGTGAATAAGCTTCCACTCAGACGACGTTACCTATTAGTAATTCTACCATGGCTTGGCGCATGCTCATCGTTGGAGTCGCGTGTCAAACGAACGCCGCACTCAAAACCGAAAAGACGTCGCTGGCGCATGCGCATATTCCCGTTTCGTATTCGAGTTCGCTTTTTTTTGTATCGGTTAACCAGTAGACCATAGCCGAGCCGAGCTGCACCGAGCCGAACTTTGTGGTAGTTTCGATTTCATTCCTGCTTTCGGTTTCGTTTAGTTTCGAGCATCAGCAAAAGTGCCGTCGAGCGGAAGTCTCGCCCAGGTGGCAACCAGAAGAGAGTGAAGAGAGCGGCTCAAAGTGCAGTGAGTAAGTGGCGGGCGGGGAAAAGCCCGCAGCGTAGAAACCGAAAGTGTGCAAATCAAAGCCCATCCGCAGATGTCGCAATTGAAAAGCCAAACAATGCGTCGCAATTGTGTCTCGACAATTTCCGAGCTCAGCGAGCCAGGAAGAGCCAAGAAAAGAAAAGAAAGTTGCGTTGCCAGAAGAGAATTGCGCAAAAAACAAGAGTTACAGCAACAAATCAAAAGAAATTATTGTATTCGTGTTGAGTGCGGCAACTTTAGGCATAACTTTATGCAAATCAAGTCAGAGACTCCTGCCAGTTGGGACTGTCTTAAATTCTGGAATATTGGAGCTTTTTCTGATGAAGCCAAGACACTCAAATCGAACCTCAGCACGCCCTGGACATTAAGGCTAATTGGAGGGGTAGTGGCAGTTGGCAGTGGCAGTGCTCCCCCCAGTGTTGAGTGGATTATGTAATTTGACAAGCTGGAAAGGAAGAATTCCCAACACGTCCCAACCGTATCCGTGTTCGTCTTGTGCCCGCACAATTTTGGGCAACGCATCTCGAGCGTAAAGTGTCCTTTCGTGTTGCCACCGCCTCCTCGCTGGCTCCCTGTGTTCCCTTGTGCGTGGCAACGACACCAGAGCAGTTTTGTGATCCTTGCACCTGCTGCATTTGCACTGCACTGGAATTAGCTGCCATTCCTTGCTGTAAACTTCCACTGACGTCTGTCGATGCTGCTGCCGCCTCTGTCTTTGCCTTTTAGTGCGGCACCCTCTGTTGCCTCGGCAAATGCAATTTTCTAGTACTTGCTCGAATGTTTCCTACCCCCTCTCCGACCCCTATCTATTGCTGGCATCCGTACGGATGGGGCCATAAAATTGTTGGCTGCAATTACATCTGGCTGTGGGAAAGGTCTGTTGCCAGTCTGCAGGAATTTAAATTTTATATGCAACAAGACATTTGGCATAGTCGTTTTTATATGACACAAAAACATAAATAATAAATTTTCGTAGCCCTTAGCGTAAGTCCAGATGCTGCTGCTGCAGCTTTAGCTTCGACTTCGAGTGTCGTTTGTCGCAGCATTTCGAAACTTCCCCGTGCGTCATCGCTACATGGAGTGTTCCACAGGCTAAAAAGCAACACAATAACCTTGACTCTGTTTAAATGTAAATGCGGTTCGAACAGAGCGCTAAATGAGACACGGTAAACAAAGCCCCAAAGAGCTGCGCATAATTGATGGTGAAATTTTAACGCGAAATGCGTGTGTGCTCAATCCCAAAGATTCAATTCAATAAACCGATGATCGAGTGAGTTTTTGCGACAAAGAACCTAAGCCACACTTTCACTGGAAGAAGAAAGAATGGATATACACAAGAGGGAATTCGTATTGAAGGGGCAGTAGAGATAGAGTGTAGTGCCATGAGTCACTCAAAAGAAAGAACTTCCAACACTTTGCTCTAACATTAAAATAAACCCAGCAACTGCATGCAGTCTGCGCGCATTAAACTTTTAAGGCCTGTCAACGCCAACCCCAACCAAATAAAACTTGACAATAATACGAATAATTTGAGCAAAGAGCCAGAGACAGAGACTGCGATGATGATGGGATATGATTATATATTATGTCGCAGTCGTGCGGCTGCATAAACACGGCGCAATCATAAAAAGCGGAATTAAACAAATGTTGCGAGGAGCAAGGGTACGGGGCACTCCCATCGAGCACGTGAGAATTGCATTAATATGAATGCAAATGTGCATCCCTCGGGACGGGGTAGACAAATCTATAAATTTATGTGCAAATGTAGCAAGAAATTGCCGAGCCAAAGTCGCGCGCGAAATTCTTTCTCTTGCCGGTTGACAGCAAGTTTTTATGAGTATTATGATTTTCCTTGCAGTCGGCGAAAGGACGTGCAAGGACTTTGGCTGCCTTAAGCTTATGAATTGCTGACGTGAGTTTGGGTAGCATCAAGAGACGATTCCCGCTCCACCGAAAATGCAGTGGAAAATTGCAATTCTAATTATCGTATTAGCCGGCAACGTGTCGTGCATAAGAAACGCAAACGGAAATGACAGCAATGACAGCAACGTGGATGATGTCGGGTGAGTTATGCAAATTCCCCAGGAACATTAAGTACATGCTTGAACCTCTCCACTTTGTTTTGCAGCCGAGAGCAGCACATTTCCGTAAAGTTGAAAAACTTCTTTCCCTCGGAGCCGCTGAACGAGGGAGGCACCAAGGAGCCACCGCCACAAATCTCCGCACGCGTCACCTCCAGCTCGGGCTTTCGACCCTCACAAATGCTGGAGTTTACGCCTTCGGATGTGATGCCCAGCGGTGGACTCAATCGGTATCCGCCCAGCTATTTGGCGCCCAACTATCAGCATCAGTTTCCCAGCTCCCTGAAGCTGTCACAGGCGGCAATGGACAAGCAGTTCTCATTCCCCGAAGAGTCATCGGGGGGCTACAACCATCAGCTGGGCAGCACGCCGATACCCACAACGCCGATTGTCAGCTACCTGGATCCGTACACCCAGCAGAACTATGGCTATGTGCAGACAGCCACTCCACCCACTGTGATCCAATATCAGCGGGAACAACCCGACGACGATCAGGTCTACACGGTGCAATCCTCGCTGCTGGTTGGCAGCCATCAGCCTCAGCAATCACGTCCTGGATTTGTGGACGATGTTTATCTTAAGCGTCCCGGCTATGTCTTCGATGAGAGCCCCGCGTCGGCGGTGTATCGGAGACCCACGAAAGCACCGCCTGCGCTGCCAGCGCCACCCACCACAGCGTCGCATAAAATTTCATACGATTCGCATGATTACCCACCGCCAAGCTATGCAGCCGAGCAGACATCCAATTTTGTGCCCCAAACACTGCCCGAAAGGCCGCTCTACAACCGCCAAGACATCAATGACAATCGACCAGTGGCCCAACGACCCCAGCACCAGCCCCAGCCCCAGTACCAGCCCCAGTCCAGGCCTCCACCATCCACGTCTAATTATGCAAACAACTTTGATAATTATTTGCAGCGGCCACCACCCAGCTACCAGAGTCAGAGCCAGAGCCAGAGCCAATCGTATGCCCAACCCCAGTCTCAGTCTCAGTTGGGAGGGTCCAGTCCGACGCACTATCAATACGAGCCGCTGGCAAGACCCCAGCCAGGAGTGGGACATGGACAGGGACCAAGACCAGGACACAATTACTACGAGTATCAAATTGGTGAGATACCGCCACCGCAATCCCAGCCAGGACAGCGACCGAGTCAGTACCCAAACCAGTACCAACAGCAGCAGCAGTTCAACTATCGTCCTGGAGCAGGGCCAACGACATATCGACCCAGTCAGTCGTCGGGCAGCGGCGGTGGTGGCGGAGGTGGTCTGGCCACACTGGCATCGCTGTTCAGCTCAACGCAGCAGTACGCACCGCAATTTACGAACCTTCTCCTAGGTGGAGGTGGCGGCACAGCCTCCCAATCACAATCCAGCCCATTAGGCAGTCTACTCGGCGCATTCGCTGGCAATGGATACCAGCAGCAGCAGCATCAGTATCAGAAGCCTCAGCAGGGACGACCACCCAACACACAACTCATTAGAGCCCTGGAGAACATCGCACGCAACGACGATTTGGAGTGTGTGCCCAAGGTGCTCTGCCAGATGATTGCCGGTCAAACGTTACGTGGCCAATTGCCAGGCTTCATTACGTCCCCAGCCATAGCCAAGTGAGTATCACGAAGGGTATAATAAATGGGGGAGGAAGGAATATTGTATGGGTAGAGAGTTGGGAGAGGTGCGGCTCAGTTTGCAGGGGGCTTTAGTTGTAAGTAAATATTATTAAATTTGCATTTTAAGTCTGGGGTTGGGCAGGGAGGTGGGTACTCTCAGGCATCGTGTTGCCATACCGAAGCGTTAACTGGGATTAGACTTCATTAGTCCCGAAACCATATTGATTGTTCCATTAAATGAGCTACGTTCCAGGGGGTTGTGCTGCAGTGCAGACCATCTCCCTCCTCAGCCTCCTACTTCGCTGGTAAATTGAAATTGTTTTGGCTTTGGCTTGGTCTTGGGCCCCAAAATTCTTGGCTTCGAGTCAATTAAGTTTTATAAGCAGCTCAAAATGAGATCCAATGGCAGCTGGAGTCACATTAGTTATATAATGAGATGAAGGTTTGTTGCCCCCTGATACCCAATAGCCGATACAGATGGGGGTAAAGCCAAAGAAGGAGTTTGGTGTAGAGACAGACATAATGAGATGATATTGAACTCCTAAGAGACTATTTTCTACAGCAGATTTCAAGTTTAGGTTGGGCTTGTAGGCAGAGTGCAGTAAATAGCTATCTTTCCCAGTGTAGCTTAGCAGTTAAGGGTGGGTTTTGCTCTATTTATAGCTTTCCACATAAAAATTCTATATGTTCCACTCAAACCTTTTTTTTTTCTCACCCTTTCCCATACAGTTTCCTCACTGGCTTTCCCGTCGCCTCACCCGCCCTCATCTATGGCCGGGCTGCCCTGCTGGGACTCAGCGGTGGAGAGCGCAGCTGCCTGCAGAGCTATGAAAAGTGTCCGAAGAATGAGGTAAGCTCCGCAATGCACACTCAGACGTGAAGCAGGCTTAATGATTATTAAAAATAAACCCCACTCTCTCCCTGGCAGATGGAAATCATTCACTATCTGAACAATCATCGCGGGGGCTTCTTCAAGTTCTTTAGCGAGCCGGAGGAGCAGCCGGTGGCGGCGCAACAGAGCGAAGGTGGCGCAAGTTCATTCTTCAGCATCCTCTCAGCCCTGACAGGAGGTGGTGGAGGTGGCCAGAGCCAGGTGTACACCACACCGCGACCTGTGGCACCCAGACCACGACCCACGCAGCGACCCAGCACGGACATTGCCAGCGGCATTGGCAGCTTCTTCAGCCAGGTACTGTCCGAGTACCTGAATGGCGTGGAGTACCAGCGCAGGAGGAGGCGGCGGAGGAGGAGCCTGTTGCCAACGGAAATTAAACGCGCCATTCAGACGGATGATGCCAGCCTGATGCCAGTCGACTTTCACGACGAGGAGGACAGCCTGGACACGCAGTCGGGGAGGATGGTGAAGTTCCAAGACGATGACGAGGCGGAGGCGGCCCAGGCCCACACCGAGCTGATTGGAGTGCTGCAATTTCCCGAAGACGAGGGTCGCGTCGTCAACTTCAAGGACATTGAGAGTGAGGAGGAGGAGTATCAGGATGGGGCTATCCGCTTTCCGGACGCCACTCCGGCGGAAGCACAGCGCAACGACCAGAGTAAAATTATCCGCGAGTTCAATCGCGATGCGGCCCAGCGCAAATTGAGATTTCCCCAGGAAAGGGAGGAGGAGGCGGAGGCAGCTGGAGCTGTCAGACAGGCTAAGCACTTGGCTCTCATGGAGGGTTGGCGGGCTGTGCTGCCCAATGGCCTGAACGAGGCGGACTACGGTGTGGACAAGCGACGCGGCAAGAGGATTGTTTTCAGGGATACCAACGAGGAACTGGACGAGCAGGCAGCGAATGAGGAGAGATACAGGGAGGAGCAGCAAAGGGAGGCAGAAGAACAGTTGCGAGAGGAAGAAATCAGAGTGCGGGAGAGAGAGGAAATGATCAGAGTGGAACACTTGAGAGAGGAACGCATCAGAGAGGAGCAGCTGCATGTGGAACGCATCAGAGTGGAACAGTTGAGAGCGGAACGAGTCAGAGAAGACGAGCTCAAAGTCGAACGCATCCGTGAGATTCAGCTGAGAGAACAGCAAATTCGGGATGCACCCGAGCGCTATCCACTGAATGCAGTCTACGAAGAGGCAGCTCCACCCCAGCGAGGAGCACGAGTCATCTTCCCCGATCACTATGAGCGCTATATACGCAAAGGAAAGATACTGAATCGACCCACCTATGCGCCCAGCTACGAATACAGCGATCGGAGGGAGGAGAAGGAAGATCGTTTTGTGCTGAGCAATGAGCACAGGCCTGGTGCACACTACCGCCTGGAGGCAGGCGACTACCCGCAACCAAACACCCTGAACCAAGGCGAGTACATGCCCAGCAGCAGTACGGTGCGCTTTGGGGACCCATCCAATGAGCGTCCCGCTCCACAGTACAACTATCCCAATGCGAATTACATCAGCGACAATCGTTATGGCAGCAGGCCAAGTCAGAAGCCTCGATACGAGGATGACAAGAACATTTACGTGACGAATTCGCAGGGTGTCAATGAGTACTACATACGACCCGATGGCAGCAAGGTTTACCTGAGGGCGGGTTAGAGTTCGAAGGCTAAGCGTTGCTCGCACCAAAACCCCACTGAGAGGCAGCCCACACAAATAGTCACATAAGTCTGTAAATATTTAATAATTTAAAGGAGTGCACATATTTATTAATAATAAAAAGAAACCCCAATTCAATCAAAGAACAAGTGAAATACGCTCTGAGCGGAGAATTGCTGTATAAATCAAGCGGCAAAACGGCAACATCTAGGGAATATGTTTGAAAAATTAAATGTGATAAACCCGCAAACAGAAAAGGGAACAAGAAAAAGAAAGAGACAAGCAACAGCGGCGTGTACTTCGACTTGGAGATACCCATTAATGATATCTTGGATTTACAAGGGCACATGCTTATATTCTCCCGAATCTTATGTCCTCAAAGATCTAAAAGTTATTGCTAGTTTTTGAGGTTTTGAGTTTTTCAGTATCGTACAATAGCGGTGCATACCCTTATCCCAAAGGCAGTACCCAGCGGAAACCCCCTGAACCGCATACCGAACCCTGACAACATTTTCTCTTTCTGCTGTTTCTTTTTTCCGTCAGCGTTTTCCCAAATGGTCGAGCGTTTGTCAGTGGGAAAATCACACAGAAATGCGAAAAGTGCACGAACAAAAAAGTGCAGCATACTCTTACGCGACGGCCAGGGTTGTCATTGCCAACCGAAAGCTCAAAGCAGCATTTGCTGCCACTGCCACTGCTGGCTGTCGTTTCATTTTATTTACAGCACTCGGGACACTGGCGGCAACGACACAGACGACAGCAACGACAGCGACGACAGTTTGTATGCAAAACCATATGCAGCTGGGTTAATAAATGGGGGAAACACTGGTGGGTGTACAATAGTGGGTGCATGGAAGGGGCAAACCGTAGCAGGGGTCTCGTTCGCTGGTTATGGAGTCTGAGGCCGAGCGAGACCTGAGTGTTGGTTTTGTGTATTTTGGCAAGAAAAAGTAGAAATGAAAGTAAAAACACAAACTGAAACGACTACAGACTGATCTTTGATTGGGAATAAATTGAAATATATAATGAGAGATTATTTTTAACAGAAAAATCGAACTATGCGCAGAAGTTTTCCCAAGAAAAATACAAGTAAAAGCATTGGAAACTCACTGGCAACCCTAGAACTCTTATAAGCAACACTCCACCCACATGCCCACGACCCTCAATCAGTGCAGGGTATCCAGCTCGCTGTAGCTTAATGCTTTGTGTCAACAATTTGCAGACGGGGCACTGCATGCAACCGAATTTTTTGTTGCATGCTCTTTGGAGTATCAATTTTTGTAGTTGCTGTGCATTGTCCAGTTGCATGGAGTCCAGGGAGACTGTCCATGTCCGAGCATGTTGTACCCACAATTTGGTGATGATTTTTGCTTGGTTTTTCTTTTTTGTTGATTTATTTGCTTACTCGTAAATCTAAGCGCCTACACATGCCGCCGTCGCCTCGAGCCTCGAAGCCTGTTCGGCGGACGTTCATTTAAATTAAAACCCTTAAAAGCGACTAAGGTACAACGGAATGATGAAATGAAGTAAGGACAAAGAGCATAGATACATAGATACATGTGGATATGGTGAGGAGAGAGTATAACAAAGATGTCCAGAGTGACTGACTACGGGCGCAACACTCCACTCAGCCTGCTCCAGTCTCCAGCCTCCTCGAGTACCCAGAGAAGGCAGCTCCGCCCCGAGAGCTTCATGTGGAGCCGGATGGTTGGATGGTTGGTTGTATGGTTGGATGGCTCCTCAGCGTGGCTGTGGCGGTGGCAGGGGTCCAACGCCCGGACAGGGCATCCGCTTGGCCAGGTGCTTGCACAGCGGCACATCCCGTACCGCATCCCCGATGAACAGCGACAGCAGATACCATTGTTTCATCCCGCCATCGTTGCTCGATTGCACTTTGTAGTTGCTGTTTGGTTCAGTGGTTGGGTGGTTGTTGCAGTCGAGAAACAAAAAGCGGATTACAAAAATAATTACTTATAAGTAGGCGGGTAATATGTACACAAAACAAAACAGAGTGCACCCAGTCCCCAACTCTAACATCTTCCACCCAACTGAGAGGAGAAAGCACACAGAATGCAGGGGGAATGCAGGAGCGAATGGTGTGGGTTTTACTTGGCTTATTTGTGTAATGGTTGCATACGACTTATAAAGAGGGTAATGCCTTGCTGCAGACCCAAACCCAAAGCCAAGAAGGTTAAGAATGGTGGAAAATTGTGAGTTTCATTGGTTACCAATGTGGCAGAAGCAATTCTTTAGCAGTAGTTGATTAGTAAGCATTGATTTAAGGCTAATTACAATTAATATCTAAAATTAAATGATGTGCAAACATGCCTCAAATATCATCTAAGAATTGCACTGCAAAAATCAATTTTTAAACTTAAAATGTGCATTAAAGTTAAGACCAACTCTTTAACAACATAAAATATATACATATTTAAGAAAAAATACATGTGAGAATTCCCATTTATTTCATTGAAACTTATCCTCCCCTGGGGCGTGTACCCTGCTGATTACTTTGTGTTTTGCATTTCTATTTATTTTCATTTTTGTTTTCGCTTCACACCTATGCGCGTCCGTTCAGATGGACTCTTCAAATTTCACACGTCTGCAATGGCATAATTTAATCAACTCAGTAACGAAACACATCTGCATTGGCCCTGTGGCAATGGGGAAACAAGCAACAGGACACAACTGACCAAAAACCAAACAGAACTAGTGTTGGGCACTCCCCACTGTGCACTTGCATAAATTTAATCAAAAACTTTAATCATATTTTATTATTACAAAACACGTTGTTGTCGTTGTCGTGGCTCCGGAACGTGGCAAAAGTAGAGAAAACTTCTCCTAATGCCAATTACATTTGCAGCGCAACGAAAACTAAACAAAAACCATCAGAGAGCGAGACTCAGAGCCAGAGTCCGACTCACATCTGAGTTGGTTGGGCCAAAGGTGAAGGAGGTAGCTGGGTAGCTGCCAAGACAGCCACAGACAGACGAACATTTCAAAAATAATTTTGAATATTTGCTCTTGACACGTTGGCCAAACAACTTTTGGCCATTTATTTGTGGGTTGGAACGGGGAGATCGGGGGCTAAACATTAAGTGTGAAAATGTCAGATGCATGTGGAAACCTTTTTGCAATATGACAAAATATTAAAATGGAAAATCCCTTTCAACAGTAACAAGCAGCAAGTAGCCCGAACATGGGAATTATTACTTATACGGACACGTCTGACCAGGTCGAGGGTCCAGGGTCTAGCCTGCCCTAAGAAGCTTTTCTTTAATCTTGCCTTTTGTTTGCTCCTCTTAAAATATTTCTCAAATGGAATCAACAGTAAAAATGTTTTACTATCACTGACCAGTCAGACATGCCAAGCATTCGCATTCGCATCCGTATCCGCCCTTTTATTGCATAAACTCGAATAAAAAAATGCATGAAAATGCAGGAAACTGCAATGCACCGAATGTGGTTGTACTCTTGCCTTACTTTTGTACCCTAAAAAGAGCGTTTGCCTAGCAAAAATTAATCCCAAACTAACAATATACCCTTCGAAAGAGTAACGGACCGAGCAAAGAAAAGAAGTAGCAATGAGACAAGCGCATTAATTATGAATCACAGCAGCTCCTTGGCTGCTTCGTTTGATGGTCGGGCAAAATAATTTCCTTCCTCATAACATTACCATGACAATGGAGGGGAGCCAGAGGGCAACTAACTCATCAGGAAAAGTTAAGAACAAATTTATGTAAACTTACAAATTGAAATCCAAAAACTAAACTCAAACCCAAAGCCAAACCAATGACATGCACATTTAACTTCAAACAGAGAGAGAACTGAAGGGTGGGGAGCATGGCAGCAAGGAAATGCATTAAATTATGCACAGATGAGTTAGCAATGCCAATGACAATGGGCAAATCGGTGCAGAAGAAGAAGGATCTGGAGAGGAGACAGCATCAGCATCAGCGACAACAAGGACAAATAAAAATTGATTGGAAAACATTTTTAGCCAAGCTAAAAACAAGCCATTCATTTGCCAAATGACAACAACAGCAGCGCCAAATCGCAAGCGTAGCAATAAGCAATGCAATCGGAGACACTCTCAGTCGAAGATGTGGTTGGGAGGGAGAGAGAGAACCAGAACCAACAAAAGTTCAAGTTGTTACTGCCAGTTTGGGGATGGAGTAGCCATAAAGTCAGCGCTGCACTTGAGCAGCAAATGGAGCAAGACACTCGTGGGTAATGTAGGAGCAAGTCGCACTGGAAAACACCCTAAAATGAGAAGCACACCTGCCAGAGAAGCTTAGCCTTTTATGTAAAAATGTTCTCTAAAACACTTTACCTTAAATGAATGAATATTTTAGCTAGTAAAATGCCACCATAAACCTATAAATTTGCATTAGTTACACAAGCCTTGTCCAACCTTGCAGGGTATTAAAGCAACCCAAAGGACGACACCACATCCGGACCTACCTCAAGACCTCCGACCAGGCAGCATGCGGCTTGGCTCTGCCATTGCCGGGCGCACGGCGGTCGCTGCCCGCGGCACGTGACGCATGCACACGGCACGGCTCCTCCAGGATGCAGGCCCGTGGCCCGAATGCGCTCAAGATCTGCTTCTGGGCCAGCTCGGCATCCAGCGCCAGCGGGTGGGCAATGTCGCGTCTGCTGCGAGACCTGTAGGTGCCTGTGGCAACGAGAATGAATGAACAACAAAACGAAAGAGAATGACAAATGCAGCCATCCACGGGTGTAGCAAATGCGAGGAGTACGTAAGTTTCGTTTTGTCTTTGCTGATTACTCAAGCGCCCTCCCGCACTCACTCTTACTCTCCTTCTCCCTCTCAGTCACCCTCACTCCCACTTCTTCCGCGCGTGGCTTTACAGTTCAACGAAGAGTTCAAAGCAATGCAGAGAGTTTTACAGTATTTCGCTTGGTTACTCATCTTCAAAGCTCATCATCATCTCGCGCGCTCTCTCTCGCCGAAAGCTTCGTTAAGCGACGCACAAGCTAACGGTTCCGCCTCTGTTGTGGATTGGTCTCTTCCAGCCGCAGCTTTGCTCAGTAGTTGGGGATTTTGGTAGCCGGCAGACAGCCTTGACCCGATTATTCAATTGTCGCCTAAGTGGACGTGCACGAACTCAGAGCGGGTTTCTTTAACGGGCGAATGCCCCTCATTGGAATGATGTTAATGTCGAGCGTTTGCTTTGTCAACAAAATAATGTAATATTAACATCCGTGGTTTTCCCTGTGACAAGTTCATGATCTGAATTTGAGTTCGGGTGGTAAGTTTTTGTTTTGAATGAAGGAGAGCAGTGGGGAGCTGATGGAAATTTTGTGGCAAAAGTATTTCAACACGGAACGAACATTGCACTGACTGAGAAGGAAGACTGAGATGCACCTTTCAATGCAAAAGAAACTCAAATTATTATCCAACTTTCGATGGCTCCACATTTGGTAAATTGACTCATTAAATTCCTGCACTCAAGTCAACAATGCAAAACACTTAATTTATGCACAACATAACCACCAGTAACTTTCACTTGAAACCAAAGCCGAAATGTAATAAAAAATATTGATTTCCAAGACACTTTCACGCGCGGGGTAGAAGGCTGACCCTGCCCAGACCACACCTCGCACTTACTTGGACTCAGGGAGTAGGCCAACTTCCTGGCGAACTGCGAGAGGCGCACCGAGAGCACAATGACCGGAAAGCCGACTAGTTGGACGGGCAGCTCGAAGAGCGGGTCCGGATTCTGGGCCAGGCCCTGCTCCACATAATCCAGCAGCAGCACAAGGAGCACGCACAGCGTGGGCACCAGCGAAACAGTGAAAATATAACGGAGATTCATGGCTACACTGACTGCCGGAATAGTTGTGTAATAATCCAAGACGAGATCCACGGGCGAACGAGTTGATTTGGCCAAGCGGCAGGCAACTTGGTGCGCTTAAAGTCTTTGACTGACTGAACCAACTGGGATCCGCTTGGCGCCGCCGAAGCGCAACATAAAAGACAAAACTTTAAACGCAAACAAAATATAGAGAGGAGACAGAAAGAGAGACAGAGCGAGAGAGAAGTTGGCCAAACCCCAGGTGTAAAATTCACCTGTTGTGTAAAGCCGACGGCTTTCGTCGTAGCAAGAGGTATTTTTTGTGCGTGTAAATATTTGATGGCCAGAGGGAACCCATCAGAGAGAACAAAACAAATGGAGGATCCCACGAGGATCTACTTTTATGGAACCATTACATGATAAAGTCTGATCACTGGGTATCCACATAGTCTGTAAATAAAACGACGTTCTATCCTTTTTTTTTTGCAGGCCAAGTTTATTTTGCATTTTGACCAAGTTTTGGTGCGGAAGCCAAAGACAAGTGAAAGTGGGGAGCGGTGAGGTGCGGGCAAAGGCCTAACTAGCCAAACAAGCTTCGCTTGCCTGACAGTGCTTACTGTAGCGCTCTCTCACTCTCCCGCTCTCTGGTCGCTCTTTTGTGTCTGTGTAATTATTAAAAGTTATGAAATTTGCCACCTTAAGACTCTCATTAAATGTCTTAGCATTGGCTTGACTTGGCTCATTTCGTTTTCCTTTTGGAATTTCTGTTTAAATTTTGTATTTTTTTGTACTGTGTGTTGCCTTGCATATCAATTACTTCATTTACTGCCTCGCCGGTCGCTCCATTTCCGTCTATGTGGGACGAGGTGTGAAGTTTCCTATATAGAAAAGCGGTTTGCGGGGGCTGCTAATGAAGCAATTTGTTTTGTGGACACTTTAGCATGGGTTTGGGGTCAAAAGTTTAAAGCGTTCGACTAGCAACAGCTGGAATTCTCAAGTGGAACGAATCGAAAGTGAATTTGCACAGTAGAGCTGGTAGATGTGTGCATCACCGACTCTATATATGGAAAGCATTTACATTTTTGTTACAAGAATCAAGAAAATAAATTTTCCGTCGTGGCTGATCTAAATAAATAAATGTATCTCACAGTGTGACCTTAGGCTTTTTAATGTTCGGCGTTTACTTGAATACCCTCATTCCTCTCCCAAAAAAGATTCACTGCTCATTCGTTCCATCATTACACTTGCTTATAATTATCAATAGGGATAAATAAATTAACTTATTGAAAGTGAGAGCTTGATGTCGAGGCACTTGTGGCGCTAGACCCATTTTCTGCTAGACCCATTGTGATATTTGTTTAAGTATTGCATAAAATAATAACTTTTTTTTAATTACGAAATAAATAAACCTCTAAGCAGATCCCATACATTCCTTCGATCAGTCCAAATTATTCCCTTGCCATTGTTTCAAATCAAAAATTATGGCTGCTAAAGCTTCTCGATCGATAGATCTTTATCGATCATATCCCGCTCTTCGGCACTTCCGCTCCTTTGAAAGCACATTTTCAAAATGCTTTGGTCTTTGACTATTTGCCCTGTGCAACTTTTCTTTCACACTAACAAGAAACCATTTCGTATTATTCGAGCCCGTACGACTGAGGGTGAATGGGCACAGTTGAAAATGAAATCGAAATACGACTATTCTTTCCGTTTGTTCACCATAACCAACGATTCACCAGAAGTCCTGCAGCACATTATATGGCAGCAACCATGGTTTGAGAATTTGAGCACACACCCAATATTTTTCCTGTGTGAATTTGTAAGCGATGAAAAAACAGCTGCAACCAGGTGAGTAATATAATAATAATATTAGAAGCTTAAAACTGAGACTTTTCCCTTTTGCAGAGGAAACTGCTGATGTATCAGACGAAGATAAATAGTATTTAAGCTAATAACACACCAAACAGTCGCAGAAAATACTCATTATTAAATGTGCATAAGCAAAAAGTAGAAATAAAATATTTCAATCTCATAGCTCCAATAGCGCAACATTTTCTTTTGTATATTTCGCTCTGTGCCCAGTATGACCAAAATGCGCAACGTGCATGCCCTCTGGGTACACTGTTTTGTGTTTGTTTACAAAATGAACCCCGTTAAAAATTCAAATTTTGTTTGAAAGCAGGAGGACTGCGATTTCAGAGTGGATATGGAGCTTGGAGACCGTGGAGCATGGGACAGAAATTCAATAAAAATGTGCTTTATGTCTTTATAAATTGATAAGTTGATTACCGAGTATAAGATTAATTTTTTATAATATACACATAATCTGTTTTCGTGCGACTGCACTAATAAGTTTAAAATGTTCTTAATTTAAAACTCTTTTCTAGCCACACAATTGAATTTTTAACGGGTTTCATTTGGTAAACAAACACAAAACAGTGTACCCAGAGAGCATGCACTTTGGTCTACTTTGGTCATACTGGGCACAGAGCGAAATATGTGGCACTCACTGTCGCAAGTTGAAAGACCTATCGATAGTACTGATCTAGAACCCCCTGTAAAGAGCCATCGAGCACGTGTTACGCTGTGAACATTTTTCAATAACAACAATAGAACATTAAATGTGGACAGACTTCCAGCAATCATGGGAGAGATTCGAGAATTTAGGCACAGTCGTTAGCTTTCTCTACTGCCTCTGTTTGAATGAGGAAAGAATTGCTGAACGGGAGCATATGTACATTTTTGTAAGAACAGAATGTACAAGAGCGATCCACACAAAATTCAAACTCCAATCAAACATTTTGCACACAAATAAAACGTTATACCGTCTTATTGAAAGGGAGCAATATGTACATATGTATCTAAGACCAGATCTACAGTTGGCCAATCCCCCCACCGTTCAGGTATTTGGTTGCCCAGCTATTTAGCACCATTTAGAGCCAATCGAATGGACCAAGTCAACAAACAGGCTGTATCAGCCATTGAATCTGTCTAATGAAAAGTATTCCTTACTTTCAAGTGTAAAAACTGAAGGAAAGCCCATGCCATAATGAGAAATCAATTGAAAAATTATTTACTCCATATATAACTGCAACAGAGAGTGGTTCAATCAGTCAGTTGGCCAAGCCAGAGAGACTGAGAGAGGGAATGCGAAAGACTTGTCCGACAGCCTCTGACGACTCCACTCACGTAGGCCACACGGCAACGCCGTTCGAGTTATGCAATCGAATGGAGGAGACGGAGACTCCAGGCACTCCAACTACCGCTATGGCAAAATTGCTCTTTCAGTGAATCGAAAATTGTGCCTTACATTTTATGCAGACTATTTTTTCGCTTTACCGTTTGGCGTTTCGCCTTTATTATGATTGGATTTAATTAATGCAGACTGGGAAATGGGGCTTTGCCCGCCTGCTGCTGTGAAATACCCGGACTTGGTGAAGGTTTTTGTTTTGTTGTTTTTAAATAAATGCGGAAGTTATTAGTGAAAAGAAACAACCGACAGCTGACAGAAGTCTGGGACAATGCAACTGCAACCGAAACGGGGCGTACGATCCGATCCGGCACCTCTTCGGCCCATTGCATAAGCCAAAAACAACTTGTCAAGAGTCGAGCCAAAAAACAGCAAGCAGCGCGAGCCAGTGCCAGTGCGAGTTTGAGCCAAACACGGGATGGATTTGGGCCAGGCCAAACAATGAAAGTTGAAGGCACGCAAGCAGCGTAACAACTACAACTACGAGTGGAACGAGTACATAAATATGTACATATATGTATGTACATTCATACATAAAACAAATCTGACCCAATTTGATATTACACACAATTTGTTGGCATTTATTGTTAAATTTGTTGCCAAATTGAACGTGTTTTGGGCACTCTTGGAATTTCTTTTATTTTCCATGGCACCCATCCAAAACACTTTGACTGCTTTCTTCCTGATTCATCCACTCGGACAGTCTACAAATAATAATTCCCTCTGTGATTCTTAATGCCACCATCAATATGTTTTGTCATAATTCAGCCATTTCGCTCGCATTCCCATGGCATGCATTTTTTCTGTGCGTTTGTGCTTTGAATACCCAAACGATCTATGGATCGTGGAGCCACATTTTGTAAACAAAAGCGAAATTTATATTCTAAATTTTTTTGCGCAATGTCATTGGTTCCATTGCATTTGCATATAAAGTGCCCGAGCGATCCACCAATAAATTTCTGTGTTTATCGCATTCAAGGTGTGTGGCAGAGGGGCAATATTTTTGTACTACGCCTGAAAGTATGTGGATGGAAACGTCAGAGGGCTAAACAAAAGAGTGGACAAGTCGCGTGGAAGATGTACAAAAAGTGGTTTAAGTTTGGTATTCGACAGCCTCGTATACGTTCCGGGAGTGCCTTAGAAAAGAGGCCACAGATACGGCTTAGACTCATCCCAAGGCATTGCTGCGTAGGGCATAGAGCGATAGTTGATGGAAAGAGCATACCCAGAGGTCCGTTATTCTTATAGTTATCGAAACGTCAGAGCTTCAGTTTAAATTCCATAATTTTCAGTAGCTTTTCTACTAGTTTTCTTCATCGTTCGTATCTTCTTTTGATTGCATTAACTTCTCTGACTATTTGTGTACAAATATTTCCTATATGTATGTCATTTCCGACTATTGCATGTTAGCGACCAATTTAAAACCGCACAAAAATGTTAGAAGCACGATCAAATTTCGCCCCGACACGCGGCCAAATCGAATGATTCATCTCAAAGCAAATTATTTGATTGCGTTGACGACCTTCCATTGCATAACAATTTCTATAAATAATACAATTTCAGTGTCAGCAGCAGGTTGACTTGAACACTTCCTAGGCAGTCAGAGCAGAGAGCTGCACTTGGGTGAAGCGATTAGCAAACCCAAATCACCCAACGGTGACAGGGCACAAAAGAGGAACGTGGACCGATCATTAGTGGAAGCCCCAACCCAGTAAATCTGTAAAACCAATGAACAATAAATGGTAATTTATTAACAATTACAGGAGCATCGAACTTATGCCTAGGACTGTGACTAGAGTCACATCACACTTAACTACTTGACTACGCCTAGGACTCGCACAGCTAACAGCAGCAGCAGCAGCCGCAGAAGGGATTGCCCCTCTGCTCTATACAGTTCTATTGTCACATCAGTCATGCCTTGGGAGTGTTTACTAAATAAACTTAAGGTGTAATGGGTCGAAGGGTTTGTAAGGTAAGCGACAGTGAAAAAACATATGGTACAAAAGCTGAGGTGAGGTCACAACTAACTCTAATACTTAGCATTTAAACAGAATATAGACAGAATGACAAATGATTTGCAGTTCAGATCACAACACATGGTGGGCCTAGACCCTGACTTTGTAGCTCAGCTTCATGAGCTTCTTGGAGCTGATCGGGCAATTGGGCCACAAATTGGCACAGCCCATGGGTCCGCTCAGATTGTCTCCCGTGTGGCGCATCAGTTCACCCATGTGGGCGGCAAAATACCATTTACTCGGCGGCATATTCATCATCCAGGGCATTGTCGGTGATCTGCGAACAAACAACAAAATGTTAGGCGGAAGTTTCAACCACAGAACAACTGAACAAATGTTAAATATTATAATAAGGCATCATCATTGCACGCTCCGCTGGCGAGACTCGGTTTAGATTTCGCTTTCAGCAGTCAGTTTTTGTATCTAGAATGCCTGCCTGCCTATATGCCATTCACCTTGTTGATGCTGTTGTTTTAGTGTGTAAACGCTGGCTAAGCTTTTTACATCTGAGTCTCGGCTCACCTTCGTCTCAAGTGCGAGGTTACCAGCTAAAGTTTGACTCGGTTTCTATGCTGAGTCTGCCTCCCTGCCTGTCTGTCTGTCTGTCTGTGAGGTAGGTTATGACTGTTGATCTCTGCCACTCTCTGTCTGTTTGTCTGTTTATCTGTGCTGCACTTTAATCAGTAATTTCTGTTAAATGAAAACCTTAAGCCCTTTGGGCGAACCTGTTTCCGCAAACACTGAGTGGATTACTCACTTGGGGTTCGAACCGGTTGCCCTTAGCTGCACTTTTCTGATCAAACACTTGTCTAGTTCTGCCAACAAATGTGACTCAGATGGGAAACACTACACAAAAGGGTTCAGATTTGCCCATTTCAAATACAAATTTCCACCGCTTTACATTTGGTAATAAATATTCTGCAACTCTTGTTGATCTTTTACTTGATTCGAATTCTTCTGCAAGTCACTGACCAACTGGTTCTCTTTTGTCGCCCATAAATTTGCATTCATTTTGAGTCTTTGTTGCCCAAATATATGTCATGTATGGCCTCTCCCTTCCCTTAACTCACCTAATCAGTCGCAGCAGCTCTCTCTCCTTCTCGCTGAGCTGATACTCTGGCTTCGAGGCCAGTTCGCACAACATTTTGGGCAGACACGACTCCTTGATGGTGTCCGTCAGCTGGGACTTGGTCTTCAGGCTGGCACCAGTCACCACAGCCATGCCTGGCTTGAGGGCAGCTGCCGCTGAAAACTCATTGAAGTCGTGCTCTAAAATAAAGTACAATTAAAATTAGTTTTTCAACAGTAATTATCCCCCTGGATTTTGGCATACTCAAGGCTAATTGGGATTTCGGGAACTGCGCAAAAAGATTCTAACACGCGGGTGGACCGATATTAATAGCGTTTGTAATCAACAGACTAAAAACAATACTTTGGCATGCCAAACAATGACTAATAAATGGTCGTCAATCGTTTTAAACAAGTTTAAAAAGTCGTCAACAACTGGGTAAATACGAAATAAAAATTCAAATGCAAATACAGCTAGAAATTGAGAGTGCTGCTAGCGCGTATTTATTCCTGTTTACTTATGTATTTTTTCGGTTGAGTGATCATCAAATATTTGCCTGCCTTTGCGCCCAATCAGCTGTTGCAAAAATTGTGTTCAACGTTTTCTTAATGACTCCTCCACCTCCACCTCCGCCCCGGACAAGGCCAAGCCAAAGCGTTGAACTTTACTTTTGAATATTTGTTCAGTCATCCAAACACTGGCTTTATTATTAATTATTAAATTATGGTGTGCGGTGTGCGGTTGAGGTGTCCGTCCGTCCGCCTGTCTGTCCGTCCAATGGAATATTCATTCCCATTATGTTTTTAGCCGGCACGGCCCGTTTTTGGTCGGAAACTCTTTTGAATGCGGAACCGTCGATGATGCAAAAACCCTATCTATCTGTCTGCTGTCTGCTATGTGAAAATCCGAGTCTCTTCGCTTGTTGTGATAACACGTTTTGAATGTATGTTGCGGGGCGACCCCTCTTGGGTTCTCAACTATCAAGTTTTTCTCATTGGGAAGTGCAGTCGGGCATGACTCGACTGAATCGTTTGTTAGTTGGTTATAAAAATTGGTTTCTACCAATGTTAAATGTTTTTTAAGCGTGTGCTTGGTTAATCCCTGCTGGGTTTATGTGAAAAAAACGTCTGGTGGAAGTTCCATTAAAATAAACTTCAATAAAATAATGTTCCAGCTTGCATTCTGGCAATTGAATTAAACTGAAATATGTACAGCTGGCTTTTGGGCTCTCTAATTAAACCAAACCTGTTAATTAGCTAATCAAGTTTATCTGTAGCCTTTCGGGTTTTTGGTGCTGATAAATAGTTTCATAATTGAATGAATGGAATTCCTTTAATTTTATTCCTTAGCAAACATTATTTATATTATCTTTAGGAGGATCTAAAAAGGGGAACATAGCTGGATAGAAATTAATTGGAAGGCGACAAGAGAGAAGAGTGAATTGAAACCCCAAAAACTGTCAGTCATTGAGTGATTTTTTCAGCAACTCTGCAGTGGATTGCCCTTCTCCCAGAGCTCTTTACCAACCATCTGTTTCTTTCTTGTTGGCTCCAATTGCACGTAATTGAATGGAAACACATACAAATTGAAGTGGCACATTCATTCTCCGCTCTCTGCATTGCAATCACGTAGTGCATTTATCAGCGCAATTTTCTTGGCCAAAAATTCGGATACAAGAGGGGGAGGGAACGTGCTCAACGCGTTGCAGAGTGAACGGTCGGACCGTTTAACACAAATATCCAAAATATAATTATCATATAGAGGGAACCTAAACACTCACTCTCGATTTCCGTTGAACTCGTTTCCAGCCGAGAGGCAACTTTACCTCTTCAGTGGCAAAAGATTACGTATGGAACCGGTTCTTGTCCGCCTGAATATTTTCCAAACCCAAACCCCAAGACCCAGGCGGACTTGCCTTAGTTCTGTTCGATGAATTAAATGTCACAAATCAAGTCAAGTTTTTCTTCAACTTCCTGGTTGCGTTGGTCAGTTAGAAAAATGAAACTGAACTTTGGAATACAACCCAGACCGGGTTAATAGCCATGGATAATATATAGCAGATCTATCTACCCGCCTCCCTATCATGCCTAATCGACTGCTGGGCTCTCTGGGAAAGTTGAGCTGCAATTTAAGAGACTCTCCTCCCGCCATCATCCATCAGCACTTTGGCATCTCATGCAAAGCGAAAACTTGTTGCTGGCGACGGGTTTTATTGCGTCAAGTTTGTTTGCCTGGGGTTTTTCCACTTTCACCTCAGCAGAGAGCACAAAAGAAATACCAAAAAGCAAACCTTCATTAACTAGCAGATGGTACAAACATTTAAACGAAGAAATTGACGAATGGTCGAGGGGTTTCACAGTCAAAGAACTACTTATTACTGCTACTCTTTTCGGTGTAGTATTTCCTTTCGTTACTTGGGTTAAAGTGCTCCACAAAGTACACGTAAAATGTGGCAACTAACAAGCTTCAGTTCTCAGACTGACTATCGGGGGTTTAGGGTTTTCTCTGTTTTTTTTACTCCCTTCTAACTAACCTAACCCATTAGGAGATCGATCTAGAGACCTCTTCTCCGTTTACCCTTGGGGAAGCCTTCTTTGAGGTTCACTCTCCTGGGGTTATGTCTTTCCCTTAAGCTAGTACACAAATCTACGCTTCTATGCCCTAAACTCTCTCTTCAGTGAAGGTAGAACGAATTATTTTGAGAAGAGTTTCAATCAAAGCAGAGCTAGACTCAAAGGAAGAATTAAAGAATTAAAAGAAAGAAATAATTAATGGAACCATTAAGTTCCATATTCAAATGGATCCACTTTTACCACATATTAAAACTGTATTATGACCTTTCTAGACCTTCCAAATGCAATTCCAAATGCTCTTTCTTCCCGTTTGCCTGCAGTCGCGACCTCAAGCACTGAACTCTCTGACTTTCCATTAATTCGATTTCAGTTTTATTGTCTCTTGTCTCTACTCATACTCGCGTTTGGAGTATCTTTTTCCGGTTTGCCCTATAATCGTGACCATTCGTTGCATAATGCCACAACATGTGTTTGGGTGGAAGACTCTTATGTCATTCGGTTTGGTTTTATTTATGCAAATCATCGAGAAAGTTGAGTCTTCTTCAAACCTTTGCGTTGGACATGAACTTCGATTGTGTTGAATAATAATTTTGCTACAAATTTGCATGGGCAAAGAACCCAAAAATGGGGCAAATGAAAGTTAAAGAAATGGAAAAATGTACTGAGAATGTACCTAAGATATGTAGCTAGGTATCGCGGATAATGCCTGATTTTGGTAGATTTGTTCTCGTACAGAGCATGAAGTCATAGCACTCCATGGGCAGCCACAAAAAATGACTTAGTCATTGAATAAAATAAAAAACTTAATGACCCCCGCGTAATGGCTAATGGAAACTTTTGTTGAGCAAAACTGTTTAATATGCCAAACAACATTTGAACTGTTGCTAATGTTTTTTCGGGGTACTTAAGGCTCTAAACATTATCCACATGGAAGATTAGAACTTCTAAGGAATTGTTTTAGAATATGTTGAGGCAGTCACTTGGGTATTTATGTTCACTGAAAATTGATTAGAAAAAGCACTAAGAAGTGATCGAAATACTATATTTTAAAGTATTTATATGTAAAGCCAAAAAATGCCTACCCTTAATGTATTTACTTGTCAAATTCTCCGCACATTTTACCGACTCTGGCCACTCCACGTGCCCACTAATCTCTACCCGTACTTTGGCGATCCCTCCGACTTGTTTCCGGTTTTCACCAACCAGTTACACAAAAAACAAAAATTACAAAGAAAAAAGTATAATTAAACATAAGCCCGTGTGGGGGCTTACACGTGCCTCCGGGCCCATATAGGTAAGTCTCCATTTGCAAAACGAAATTAACCTTGATGCGACCAAATACGAAAGCGAATTGTATAACAGCAACAAAAAATATATATGTACATATGCAATAAAATCGAACAAAAGTTCACTGAATTTTGCAATGCAACAGACGGACAGCCATGTGAGTGAAACTGTTTGTCAATCAAAAAAATTACCAAACAAAAAACGAAAGAAAAAACTAAAAGAATGGCAAGGCATTTATAAAAATATTGATGCAACGAAACTGAAATACACTTTAAAATGTTGCAATACATTTTTGCAGTTTGTTTGGTAATTATTTTCAACAGAATGCAACTTCTATTTTGATTATTTTGTGTAAATTATTCTGTGTTCCATTTCCAAGTTCCAAAAAGAATACATTTTTTCGCTAGCGTAAATTAATTTTCCTTTGTTCTAGGGACAACGAAAACTTCAAGAAATATATATTTACTGCTCAAAATTGAATAATTTAGCTAAACATTTACAATTAAATAAATTATTTAATATGTTTTTTTATGTACATAAATTTCGGTACGCAATTATACCTAAAAAACGGACAATTCTAGACCACTTTCCATTACAAATAATAAATAAACATTGGATGCTTTAAACCTACTTTTCTCTGCTCGTTACAACAGCCCCAAAAAAATGACCAAGCCCTTTAGCCTGTGTATGCCAAAATGCTAGGGGAATTGCAGAATATAATTTAATTTGCCACTCACCTTCGGTTATATCGATTTCGGCGCTCTTCGACTGCTGGAACTTGCTGGCTGCCGCAGCCGCTGGCCCCGTGGGGGCACCAACACCGCCACCAGCTCTGGCCGCACCAGCAGCAGCGCTGCGTACGCCCACCGAATGGGGATCGCTGTGATCAGACTTCATGCCGCCGCCGTAGCCAAAGAGATCGCCCACCAGCAGCAGGGAAACGATACCAAAGATCATCAGACGGCAGCGCCAGGCGGTGTCCATGATGGCCATAATCCAAAAACAGATCACGATAAATTCACTCAAACACGTTGCACAATTCAATCAAAACGTTATTTATTTTAGCTCGACGGATTGACTGACTGACTTGATTTATTTTCGATCTGTTAGCACCTTTATTTTGACACTTTTTTCAATGGCAAGCGAAACGTTGAGCTGCGCGCACGAAATGAAAGTCGATGGAAAAACGAAAGTCGCACTTTTCCAGTGTTTTATATTTTTAGTTGAACATGCAAAGAGCGGCGGCAATTAAATTTGGCATTCAAGCGCATATAGCATATGGCTTGTTGTAGTAACTGTAAACCCGAAATACCCGCCGCACACTTATGTATTAAATTATCTATTTATATACACAAAGAGAGAGGGAGGGAGCGGGAGGGCACGCGAGATCGGTTTAATGCTGGAATATAACTCCGGTTGTGTATGGAACGCGTCCGACTCGACTCTCAGGCGGCTGGCCACTGAAAGCCACAAGCCAAGCTGCACACAGAAGAAACAGCGGCTGTGGCTTACCAACCGATCGAACAGCTGTTTGTGAGCGACAGAGAGTCGCACCTGTGCAACAGCTGTTCGCGCGAGCGGCCGAGGCTAGCTGAGAGAGAGAGAGAAGCGTTTACCTGTTGCTGTGAGCGTGCGCTCACTTATCGCACTCACTGTGCGCAGTCCATCATATGTATGAAATAAGGCTTGAGATTCAAGTGAACGTAGACTAGTCGGACGGGACAACTTGCAAGTTCGACCACCCGAACAGGCCAATGACCCAACCATGGGTACGGCTATGGGGCAATTCTTTCGACTTCAACACAATTAAATGTTCAGCGATTAGGAGGCTCAAAGTGAGTACTAAGTGCAGGCAACTGCTGTGGCTATCAAGAGCGGATAATCCTCTGCATTTCCCTCGTGTTTATCTCTTTGAAAAGGTTCCTTAAGTACAGTCACAACTTCTCCTTTCAACACAGAGATACAAATGTTTTACCTGCCCAGTGTTTAGCCCATAATTACCAAAAAATGCTACTCTAA
Organism: Drosophila subobscura; assembly: GCF_008121235.1. Taxonomy (NCBI): domain Eukaryota; kingdom Metazoa; phylum Arthropoda; class Insecta; order Diptera; family Drosophilidae; genus Drosophila; species Drosophila subobscura. The sequence goes on from NC_048532.1 coordinate 9,795,066, forward strand.
ATGCATCATAAAATCCAGACGCGTGCTGGTCACGTAGTCCACTTACAGAAGTTGCCAATATTTTGGGTGCATTTTCACAACTTTTATTGCAGTTTTGTGCCCGGACAGCTGCCAATTGAGCAGCCAGAAAGGTCAACGAGAATGATTTATGACAAGGCCCACAGTGCGTGGAGCATCTCTCAACTGCAACCAGTCAGAGTCTGATGCCAAGTCTGTGGGGTGCCACATGTTGCAACAGCCAGCAAAAAAAAATGCCACGACCAAGTAGAAAAAAAGTGAAGTAATCAAACGGGTTAAAAGCGCAATCGGAACGTGACTTAGCCGTGGCCAGTGGCCAGCAGACAACCAAAAAATTGATCGAATTTTGGCCAAATTGCAGTCAAGTGTGTCAAGGTGCAGTCGAACGCCTAATGGCCAAGTTTTGGGTGTTGGTTGGTTGGTTCGACTCTGTGTGTTTGCCACTGGAAACTCCATTTCGGAGCAGCTGCAAGACGCGACTCACCTCGCTCGACTCACGGCGCGCGGCATTCGTTTGCTTTGCTTGCCTTCAAATTGCCACCGCGGCTGTCCTTCAATTGCAGCTACGCCCTGGCCCCAAAATAAAACAACAACAGCGAGAACTGGCAGCTTCAACGGAGCTGGGAATACACTACACAAATCTGCGCAACTGGATAAAAAGAGAGGAACGCCTGCAAGGCTGAAATGCTGAAAAAATAAAAACTTTTGGGCCTTTAAAAAATCTTTAAAATGCTTTTAGCTAGTACAAAGTTTCATAGCTAATACTCCTATCATTAAGGCAGAGTATGCAGAGAGAAATAAGTACTCGTTTATACAAAAAGAAAAACATTTTGCACCTCGAAGGTTAACCCGCGCAAAATGAACGCCCAAAGAAACGCCGAGGGAGAACAATAAAAAGACTAAAAAAAAAAGACTGCGACTTCGACTTCATAGCTGTCTGTCTGCCTGTCTGTCTGTGCAACGGAGCTTGAGCAGGTAATTTAAATGTATTATTTATACTTTAGCCAGCGCTCCACATGGTGCACAGCTCGCAAGATCTCGTTTAGAATTAAAAACAGAATTTGCAGTTGCAGAAGATGTCTTCAGAAAGTCGCAATTAAAACTTGATTAAGGCCAGATACTAGATAAATGTTTCCACATGTGAAACTGGTTCTGCAATCTGCAACTATTTTGGTCATCATTTAGTTACAACTAATGTTCTAACCTTCAATGAAAAGGAAACTACAAATTAAATTCAATGGCTGGCAAATGACTTCAAATTGAGACTCCCAAGAATAGAATCTACTAAATCTTTCGGAATCATGCGGACAGCAATGAATTGTCATTCTTTACTCATTTTTTGTTCTCTGTTGATGTTCAACTTTCGTTATCTTTGTTCACGAAACCCCAGTTTCAATTTTTTCTACAAAAGCCAAATAAAATTCCCGCTGTGACTTGTAATTTTTGGGAAACGGGTTATTTTGTTAGCATTTATTTGAACCTATTTTTTAATATTTGTCTAATTGAAAGTAGTAAATCTATTAACGATAAATTTTTGCTTTTTGGCAGTGGTCTTTGCAGTTTGAAACGTCTACCCAGCACACTCCTAACCTAAGTGATCAAGCTTCAATCAGCTTCCAATTCCTTCACAAAAAAAATGTGGAAAAATAATAGAGATACAAATAAAAATCGTTGCAGCTTTATCGATGAGAATTGCCATTAATAGAGCACAAAATATATGCAGAAATTATTTTTCGAAGAGCCTCTTGCACATAAATAATATTATTAAATATGTTCCCAGGTTTCCCAAATGAAGTTCTCTTTGTCCGCAAATCTACCACATTATTTTCCTAACCAACTGCTAAATTGTGATGAAATCTAATTGCATCAACGCTTAGTAATTAAAGACATTTAATACGTAGATTAAGAAATGGTTAAGTTGCCTTGTCAATTAAATTAAGTTGAAGCAATAAATAGACGCGCAAGAAGAACGCCCACACCCTGCCCCGAGCTCAAAAAACGGAAACGGAAGCGCCGCCACGGCATTGGCTGTGGGGTAATTTTTTTACACGGTATTCAGGGCATGACCTGTGAGGTGAATGCTAAACTCGAATTGGCAACGAATTTTCAATTATAACAAGTCCCGCAATTGTTTTTTCCTGGTTTCTTATGATTAATTTATCTCTTAATTTTCTTGGATAATACTTAGGTATCCCTTGGTCTAAAAATCGACGCAGGCTTTAATTTCTGAGTCAGGAATGGGGTTACACGAGCCAACACCTTGCAGAGACGAAAACCTCAGAGCAGGAAAGACACCGCCCGCGGCGTGTCCCAGCGTCCACCATTCACATCAAAATTTAATTTATGCTAAACGCGTCGCCGTCTTTGCATTTAATTGTGAAATTAAATTTGATGCGATTAATGTTGACACAACATGCGATTAGTGCGGTGTAGCCCGTGCACGGCATATCCCTGTGGTTTGCCCCTTGGGTACGCTTCGACGAGGAGGAAGAGGCAGCGATTGGCCTCGGCCAATCGACTTGCATTTGCCAAATTATCAATGTCGATAATATTTGCAATATTCGATGGCAGGCGGCGATGTCAGCGTGGACAGGCAGGCACCCAACATAAACAATAATTAAATGTAGCCAAATTAAATTTTACACAAAAGCAGAAACACAAAGTGACAGCTGGGCGGGCACTTCCCGAAGAGCAACTCAACCTCAGCCTCCGTCTCTGTGTCTCTCAGCCTCCCAGGACTTTGAAATGTCTGCATAATTATGTGGTGCATGTGGGTGGTGGTCGGGTTGGGTCTGTCGTGGCTGATAATATGCAGTTTAATTACAGAACACCAATGCCCACAAACAACAATAATAAGGGGCATAAGTGCAAGGGTTCAAGGAGTCGTTGCTGCAATACTCTATCTCAGATTTGGAAATCTTTCAAGCAAAATGGGAGACTTTCTGCTGCAAGAACTCCTACACCTTATAGCTAAGCTGCTCTGTGAGAGAAACAAACCTTTACCTCTGCTCAACGCATAAAAAAGAGTATCTAATGGATTGTTCGTACATTTTCTTGCATAAATTCAAATTAGATTGAACTCTGCCCAAAGGAAATGGCAAACCCAAACCCAGGTGGTAAGGGGCCACGCATCACTTTTAATTTTCCATTCAAGACAATGTTCCTTCGTGGTGCTGTCAGGTGCATAACTGTATTATAGCCACACATGTACATGGGCATGTGTGTGTGTGCACATTCGCTGTTTATTGGCATCCATTAGATAATGGAATTTATGTGAAACATTTGTTCGGCTTCGCTTGGACTTCAAAGGGTTATTGTGGCACTTTGTCCAGTTAGTTGTGATTAGGCAAGTCTGATAAGAGCGGAGGATTACTTTGGAAGGGAGAGTAAACTTTAAAATATAGTTGGATAAGGGATAAGTTTATTCCATTTGCAGGAGAACAGTTCAAAATTCGATTCATGAAAATATGACCGTATTCCTGTTTCATTGCCACGTTCCAAACACTTTGTGCATCTCAGATAGTGGCCAGTGGAAACGATTTTTTTTTGCTTCACGACTGAGGAAAATCCTATATTAAATTTCAATTGGAAATGGAGAATATTGTTTCAGTTTCTATAAAATCAAATAAAATTGGTCCTCGGCAGCGACTTGCATAATTTTAATTAAACTCATATTTATGTCATTCATTTGCGTTTTTCATTTACACAAAATTCCATGCTGGCAGCGGGAATTGTTGACCAGCAGAAATATTATTTTTCAGCCGAGTTCCATCCGTATTAATTACAATTGTTTCTCGTTCTCTCTCTTGTTGTATTTTTTGTTGTATTTTCACTGTCCACTGTTGACTTTTTGTGTTAATTAGTGTAAATATATGAATGCCGGAGATGATTCCCCCGCCCATTTGCCTCTCTATTGAAGTGGCAGCGAATTGAATTTTCAGCTGGTCGAGAGGAAGAGCAACAAAAGACCCAAACAGAGTATCAAATGGTGAGTTTTCCCTGACAGCCAGGAGTATCATTTATAAATGGGACGTGTGTGCGCTCTATGCGTAGTGAATGATAATTAAACAAAAACTTTATAATTAACAAATATGACAAATTGACAGCTGATTGGGGGATGTCATCCTTTTGCCTTTTTCTCACAAATGCAAGTTTCAATGGGGGTTTTTTTTTTATATTTATGAAACTGCTGACAGTCGATTAATTTAATAATTTTTAGTAGCTTCACTTTGAATAAACATTTGGCCATAGGTGAGTGAATTTATTGGGGGAAAAGTTTAAATATTTATGGCAATAATATTGAGTGATGAAATGGTGGAAATGGAACAAATAAAACGCTTCTGGAGCTCATTCAAAAGTTTTTTTTTAAAGAGGAAAATGTCTTACCTAAGACACAAAAAATAATAACTTTAAATAAAATATTATTAAGGTATTTATAGGTAGAGGACACCTCTTATGTAAGCTTAAAACCCCCTAGAACATTGCTACAAAATTCCCAAATGAAACCCGAGCATTCCCACAATATAATTCGTATAATTGTAATCTCGAATTAGCGCCACGTATGCCCCCGCAGCGAGATGGGTGGCTGCTTTTACGAGCAACTCGGAGAAATTTGTATGCAAGAGACAAAAAACCCGTTGAAATTATAATTTGGTAAATAAAATAAAAAGTGTTGGGGCATAAAATAAATTATTGCATCGATGGAACAAAAGCACCGAATGCGAGGCGTAGTAAGGCGTAAAAAAAATATCAAAAAATATAAAAAGGCAAATAAAAAGAATAAGTACTCCACAGTCAATCAATCATAGAACAAAGCCAAGTTCTACGAAGTCAGGCAAGAGCCTGCACTGATCATTCGTAACTCTTAGTTCGAGTGCTCAAAATGATGATGATGAGCTCTCAAACTGTGTGGGGTTTTTCCCTAATTTCTATATACTTGGGTTAGAGTATTCCGAGCTGCGACTTGCCTCTATGGGTACGACGATGCCTAACATTTTGTTTACATCTTCGATCTGTCTGATCTTAAGTACTTAAACGTCTGGCGAGCGGGCAAAAAGAGTCACTTCAATTTCGCAGCAGCGGCAGTGATTTGAATATACACAAATATAGCAAAAATATCTACGTATATCTACCAGTTAGGAGCTTTTGTACGGATACATACGAGTACGAGTATATATGCGCAGTGTTAATAACGTGGTCGACCCGACAGTTTGGGCTTAATCGGTGCACGGTTGCACAATACACAATACAGCTGAAAACCCTCTGGTTTATGGCCGGATTATCTAGGGCCAGTCGCGCCGGGTGACCCCTAGGGGCTGGTGACCCAGACCCAGTGCTTGTCGCACTTAAAACGGTTAGTGCGCGATCCGCTCGAGGTAGTGCAATTAAGAACTCCAATCGCAATGGTTCTCTGGCTGGGACTGTGTCTTCTCCTCGTCGCTCTGTCCCTCTATCTGCTGTACGCGTTCGAGCGCCAGACGAGGATCGATCGCCTCACCCGTAACTGGCCAGCTCCACCCTCCCTGCCCATCATCGGTCACCTGCACATACTGGCGAAGCTGGTCGGGCCGCATCCCTTCCGCAGGGCCACGGAGCTCGTGAATACCCATCTGAAGGATCATCGGGGCAAGCTATGGCTGGGCACAAAGCTCTATCTGGTGGACTGCAACCCCAAGGACATCCAAGCGCTGAGCAGTGCCCAGCAGATGCTGCAGAAGACCACCGACTACAAGGTGTTTGAGAACTGGCTCTGCGAGGGCCTCTTCACCGCCAACGTTGACAAGTGGACGCACCGCCGCAAGACCGTCGCGCCCGCCTTCAACTCCACAATGATCAAGCAGTTCATGGAGGTGTTTGAGCGGCAGGCACGCATCCTGCTGCCCCGCGTCGCCGAGTATGCAGAGTCCGGCGAGTCTCTCGACTTTCTCCATATGATTAGCTGCTACACCTTGGACGTGATCTGTGAGACGGCCCTGGGTGTATCGGTTGATGCTCAATCGGGCAAGAGATCGTCGTACCTTGAAGCGGTTAGGGAGTGAGTGCCAGACAGACCCAAGATCCCTTTCAGTTTATTAATTCCTTAATTCCTTGCAGGATCCTGCACGTCATAGACTATCGCCTGAAGAACCTCTTCTACCGCAATTCCTTCATCTACCGCAGAACCGCGCTGTTCAAGCGGGAACAGGAGCTGCTCAAGACTCTGCATGGCTTCACCGAGGGCATTGTCCAGGAGCGCCAGACGCAGTTCAATTTGGACGAGATAAATCGCAATACAATGAGCAGCAAGAACGGCGAAGTGGAACGTCCCGTTCTCTCCTTCCTGGACACGCTACTCCTGGCCAAGACGCCCGAGGGTCTGCCGCTGTCCGTGAAGGAAATCCGCGAGGAGGTGGACACGATTATATTCGGGGGCTTTGATCTGACGGCCACCGCGCTGAAGTTCCTCATGTACAACATGACGATGCACACGGACTACCAGCAGCAGTGCCGCGAAGAGATTTGGCAGATCTGTGGCAAGGACACCAGCGAACCCATCACCATCGAGCAAGTACGGCAAATGGAGTTCCTCGAGTGGTGCCTGAAGGAATCGCTGCGAATGTATCCCCCGGCACCGATGCTGACACGTAAGGCCACAGCCAATTGTCAGATCAGTGAGTAGAGAAAACCGCAGACAAGGCTCTTCCCTCTCCTAAATCTCCTGATTCTCCTTCCAGATGATTTCTTCATACCCAAGGGTCACGACGTGCTCATCTCGCCCATGTACATGGGCCGCTGCAAGGACTTCTTCCCCGATCCACTCGTCTTCAAGCCTGAACGCTGGGCCCGCGGCGCCGAGCACAAGATCGAGGCCACCACCTTCATACCCTTCATGACGGGCGCTCGCAGCTGTATGGGTCAGCGCTATGCCATGGTCATGATCAAGCTGGTCATGGCCCATCTGCTGAGGAGCTACCTATTCGAGCCATTGGGCGAGCGGCAGGTGAAGATGAAGCTCACTTTTGTGGTCACACTGCACACGGTGGAGCCCTACTATTGCCGCGTTAGGGCCATCGAGTAGGAAGGATTTGTTCTAGGAATATAACTTAGAAAATAGTGTAACAAAAAAGGAGTCTTTAGGAGGAGTTGTAACCTCGATTGAGGTTTGCTATTGGTTGAAAGGATTAATCTTAGTAATTAAAGTCATTAAAGTAGATTTTTAAATGCTAATTTGTTAGAAAAAAAAGGGAAGATATGAGGAATTCTCTCTCTCTTCCAGTGTGGCTTAGCAGTGAAGTTAAAGAGAGCTAAATTACCACTTTTTTTTTGCTTTTGCAGACCCATAACCATTATATAATAGAGCAAAGAAATATTCTGAAGTTAACTGAAGTTTAAGCTACTCCGAATGGTTCCCCCTTATAATCCCCCATTAACCCTGCCCCCGTGACTCTTGCTACAGTACCATATCAATGCGTTTTACTCGATTCTATTCAAATTGGTTGCATACTTCGTGACGCAGGCATAACATTTCCGTTTTTAATGACGCGCTCATGTCGTGGGATATCCACAAAAGAAATTCTGTACAATTTGGAATATATTCTCCCTGCCTGGCTTTATGTGTATTCCTTTTTATTTGTGAAAGGCGCGTTCGTCTAGAAAATAATTTCTGGCTGGCGCGTTGATTTTTATTGTGCCAGCGAAAATCAGCAAACATTTCCTGGCGCTGTAATAAATAAAAATACATAAAGCGCGCCACCAAACCGTCGCCAGTCGCTCAGTCACTCACTCAGTCAGACCTGCCCCGGAATGGGGCATCCAACATACTTATTTCCTATCCGCATCCTCATCATCATCGGAGCCATATTCCGGTGAAAATTATGAGCGTTGCCTGCTTATTATTACCAAGTAGCAAGGGGAGAAGTAGAGAGGAGCGGAGCATATAAAATGCAATTTATTTAAATAAAAATCAAGTTTAATTCGCAGTGTCGTAAATTTTTCTTTTCTTTTTTTATACATATATATTTTTCCCCGTTCTGTTGAGTTTTGTTCGTCCTGGGCATTGAATTTCACGCTTTTGTTAACAAGCGCATAAAAGTTCATTCTATCTGGGAAAACCGATATGATATGGCGCTCTGGGCTCTCGGAGTGGAACAGGACGTTGCCAATGGTCGATGGCTCGGATGGGTAGGGGTGGAGTTCGAAGATTGTTGAACTCTCTGGCTGATTGGTGGAAGGGTGGTCGGATGGGTTCAATGATGGGTTGATTGAAGGCAACGACGGGCAAGGGAGATTTCCGGAACGATTTCGAAACAGATTTGAGGCCAATTTTGTTTTGGGTTTGAAGTGAAGATAAGAAATAGATTTTAAACGCTTTGGAGAGGCAGAAAGAACATTTAAACGGTTTCTTGTCCCAACCTTTTTTTCCAAATATTTAAAGCTAAAACCCACAAAAAATTAAAAATGCTGCATCTTAATTAAAAAATCATAAAAATATAAAAATGAGTTGATATAAACAAATAATGGCGAGAACTTTTAAGTGTCCACTTGGTCCTTTTATGACCCACCACCACCCACACCCACACACCCACACAACCCTTTCCAATTCCATCTTGAAATTAAAATATGCGCCTTAGGAACATGTTTTTCGGGAGCATTTTTGAGTGCTTGGCCGAAAAGTTTTACGATCATTTTATTGGCATTGGCAGGACCGAGTCCCATCTGGGAACTTTAACCCTTCCTTGGGCTTGCTTGCACCCAGCCCATAACTTAATTATCCATATGAATCCGGGAAGGTTTTACTGCCTTTCGCAAACTCCACTGCAGCCCGGCGGCATTAATTATGATGAGTACTTGGTGCGTTGTCGTCGTCGTCGCTTCTTTTAGTGTCAGCTGTCATATTTTTATTTATCTTAATTTACAAATCTTCACGGTGGTGTGTCGGTGTCCCTTTCGGAGAGGATTTGTGTGGGTGTCGTTGCTCATTAAAATGATGTAAAATCCACGACCAGGTCCAGAGTTGATGTTAATATTTTATTGTTGCTGACTGGGCGCAACATTCATTCAGACAATTTTATGTCCCACCATCCCGTACATCACGCCTAAGTTTATTGTTTCGCATAATTCACGGTATGTTCGCCTGGGGCGAGGCTCGGGTAACATAATTATTATGGAAAATGCCTAGAAATGTTATGCTTTCGCATGTTTCGGCTTATAAATTCTTTGTTTTTAATGGTTTACATGTACATACATAAGTGGACCTGAGAGGAGCATGGTCAGTGGTACAGTAATTGCAGTAGGAGAGAGCACAACTAATGAAGAGAGGGCACTTCCCTCCCACTCGCACCCACAAGCTTCTGACTGCCACTCTCTCTTACTAGCATCGCTCTCTCGCCAGCAACCCACAAGCTTCTGACTGCCCCCCTCTCCAGCGAGCATCGCTCTCCTCAGCGCAGGTAGAAATGGAACAGAATAAACGGCAAAGATAACGGGGACAGCAGTGCAGTTGAGAAAGGGAGAGCAGCTTTATTTACGAATCTGTACTTTGGACTTTGCCAAATTTTTACACAACGCAGTTCATGGAGAGAGCAAATTTTCCTCTCTCTTGCGATCCTCTCTCTCGCAGTGGGGCACTCTCTCACCAGCGGCAATAAGTAAAGCAAAAGAAAGTAAACCAAAGCGCAGCAGAAAATATGATGTACAGCCAACAAAAAGACATTGGGAATGCTACACTGAGAATAATTTTTGTGTTAACTAATGCACAGCTCCTCTTGAAGTAACAATAGTTTTCGAAATACCAGTAAAGTGCACCTTTTCGGGACTGTTGTAATACCTTTAACCCGCAGACCGCAAAATCCAGAGATGCTGCGCGACCGAATGTGGTTATCCCCAACTCGCATTCCGGCCAATGCACATATCCCATTGTTGACTCGTGGGTTCCTGTCCCCCATCGGCCTATCGAAAATATATGCAAACTGTCCGCCCCTCTTCTCATCGTGCGGTTAGGTGCGGTGAGTCCTGGGGGGTTGTCCTCTGGTGTGATGCGTGGTGGGGTGGCGGAGACTTTGAAGTAATCGTCGCCAAGGACATTGCCTTACGGCTAAGCCTCATTTGCGGTTGAATTGTGTCGCTGGGCGGCAGCTGAAAGTCGATTATGTCAATATTGTCGTGCGGGACCCAACGGGCTAATGGCTAATGGACGGGTCGGCATGGGGGGAATCACGCTCACGGGATGAGGAATGTTTGCGATAAGCTGCGGACAACCGCTGGCTGCCCTTAGATAGCCACAACTCATATGCTAATTAGGGTGACATGCTTGGTACCTTTAAGGAGTCTTGGAGTCGCCCACCAAAAACTCTTATGACGGAGAGCCTTTCCCTCCCCGAGGCTCGACCATCTACCCACCCATATGGCAGCGCAAAGGAAATAACAATAAGGCCATAAACCAACTGTAGAAACACGCACATAAAAATCAGTTGGAATACATTTAGGAATCGAATTACATTAAAGGGGTGGCTGCCTGCAGAACGGAACTGAGCTGAGTATAAAAAGGAGTAGCTGCTGAGCCATTTTACACATTAAAAACGCATAAAAATCGGCAAAAAAAAAAAAGAAACAGGAAGAACAAGCAACATATAAAGTGGCCATGAACATAAAAACCAAGTTGGGATTTTGGGCGAGATTCGGGCAGGGGGTTTTGCACAACAAAACCAATTGAAGCAATCAATTAAAATTGATGAACGAAATTGAATCACGTGTTACAATTCTGTGCAACGAGTTACAACGCGAAAGTGTGTGATTGGAAATAGATTGAAGGAAGTAATAAAGTTCCCATAAAAGTGTACAAAGTGTTTGGGTTCTCCACAATAAAATACACTAAACCTTTAAGGAGAATTTACAAAAGATTTTCAAAAAGAAAAAATGGAGGACTTACCCCTGAGAATGTCAGCTGCAAGATGCCGGAAAGGTTTCCAAATCGAAATGCAAAACAGAACCGTTTTGCTAATGTAATTAACCAGTCTGCAAAGAAAATGCACAACGAAAGGAAATTAGTAAGAAAACAGAGCAATGCAAAAAAATGCAAAGAATATGCAAGAAAAAAAGGGGTAAAGGCAAAGTGAGGAAAGAAAATTACAAACTGTTGCTGCAAAATGTCAACGTAAACCTTTTATGCACCAAAAGAGACGGAGACCTGAGCGCAGCTGTCCTGCCCAGAAGGAGGTGGCTAATTACACTGCACAGCAAACAACAGAAAAAGAAACATAAACTGCTGGTGCCGAAATTTCAGATACTCTTTTTCATTTTCCCTTTATATCAAAGATATCAAATACTCCCCTAAATGAAAATACCCTTGCGGAGAGTATGCAAGAGAAAAATTAAATGCAGTCCTAAGGGAACGACCCCAAGCTGGCCAGAACGAAGTTTGTTTTGCTGAAGACATTAAACAGAAGCCAACGCGGGGCATTCCAGGCACGTAACAGACACAAAAGAGTAATACGGAATTAATTAAAACAAAAATTGCTTAAGAAATTGTATTTTATCTATATTATTGCAGTGCATGCGGATGGGTGCCACGGGACCCCAGTGCATGTCGAAGACTGTCAGCGGCACATGAGGCAGAAGCGGCAGCCACAGCCACAGAAAGACCAGCAAACATTTCTGCAAAGTTTCGTTTGCATAAAGTTTTGTTTTGTTCAAATAACATAAAAAAACAAACATTGCTACATGGCAGCAGCCACTTAAATGTAACAGGCAAAAGTTCAAAACCCAAACTTTAGCCTCCCACACTGCACTACACGGAACAGTGATGGGCGCGTGAAGGAAGTGCACATAATTTTGGCTAATGGTGCATCTGCAAGGGTTCTTCTTATGTTACGCAATAGCTTTCTTGCTGGTTTACCTCAATTATATATCACTTTCGCCTTCATTTCTTAATTTCACTGAAAAATCACTAATTTTGTTAACACACTTTATATTAGTACCGAACTATGCGCCCGTGCGCAGCGCGTGCCACGTTGTCTTCTCTTTTTTCCAATAGCAACACTGTTGCGCTCTCCATATCAAACATCTCCTATGTCGTGTACTTCTGTGCGGGTCTGTGTATGTGTCTGTGGTCATGGTGGCGTAAGTCAAACAAACGAAAAGTTGTGCTCCATAACGGCCTGCGGTGCCGCTCTCTCCCACACTCTCACGCTCTCTGGAAGTCCAGCAGCAGTGGTGCGGATGCTTAGGGTGACGCCTGCCCTTCTTCTGCAGCTCAATGCATTGAGTGGAAGAGCGGCCTGCATGGGTGCGTGCATGTGAGATCATACGGTTCTTCTTTGCGTCACCTTACCGATATGAACAAAGTGCAGTTCGAACTTTACTGTGGGGAAGAGAAAGACAATGTTGCTCTCTGCGGCTGTTGTGTGTGTGGGCAACATACTCTGCGGTTAGAGGGAGATGGGAATGGGCTGAAAGAAAGCTTATCAGACTGAAAAATCTGCCTGTACCATTGGATTCATTGTTTTTGGCAAATGGGAATGGGATCTACAAAGTAAGAGCAATAATTCAAAGAGTTGAAGTGATTCAAGTGAATTATCATGGAGGTATAGCAAATGGCAGCCATTCACTGGAGAAATATTCCACTGGAAATCATCGAATTAACCGCAAAGTGTTTCAGTTTTAAGCCTATTAGGCAGCTAAAAGACTTGCCTTTGAGAATATACAAGATTAGGGATTCGGCTAGGCCATAATTGGATATAAAACGAAAAAGAGTTGCCATTTTAATTACTCAAAAAGAGAACCCCGCCCAGTGCGGATAGAGAAGCCATTAAAAGGAAGAAATGAGTTAAAGTAAAATCAACCCAAACCAAAACCCATCTCCGGTATCAAAACAATGCAGGGTGGTGGGCTGCAGACGCCAAATAAAGATACAAATAAAAATAAAAAAAATCTCAGAATCCGTCTGTCTGTCAGATTTCAAGCTCAACTAATGAGTGACCAAGCATAAACAGAAATGGGGGAGAAAAAAAAAATGAGAAAAGGAATTTCGACTTAAGTCCATTGCCATGGACGAGCACCTTGCCGAGGGGCCGCACCGCCGCCCACGGACAGACGGTTGAATGTCTCAAGTCAAGCGGGTCCCTCGGCCAACACTTATTTTAATGAGAAATTCTAATTTCACCAATAATACAAAAGCCCCACGACGACTACGACGACAGCCAGGAAAAATGCGCACAGAAGAAAAAGCAGAACAAATACTAGAGTGAAATGTGGCTAAAGATATTTTTGCTTTTCTTGGCAAAAAGGAACTCTCGCCGAGCTCTGGGCTCTGATTGCTTTCTGCCACTCGTCCGTGACGAAAACAAAAGAGGCCAAAGTCACCCAAGTCTTTTTCCCCTATCGCCAAAATGGGGAAAAGCAGGAAAAAATACGAATTGCCTGCATAAAAATATCTTGAGTATTTGCTAGTAGTCTGCAATTAAATGGAGGGCTGGGGCTTCTGATGTGTCCTCTCTCTGTATTTTTGGGGGAGAAACGGAGCTTAGCAATAATAATTACAGTAAGTATGAGCCTGGAGGGCCACGGCTGAAGTGTTGCCAGGGCAAAAGTTCTTCGCTTCCCAAAGCAAAGGGCAAAGAAAAGGCGAAGATGAAGGTTTGTCAGTGATGGGGATTGAAAGATGGATGGCTGTAAGATTGTTTGAGAATTATGTAAAATTGACAGTGGATATGCAAAAAAATGTGTTGCGAAAAAGCTAAGCCGCACTGGGAGAGACAGAGCCAGATGGTTGCTCCTCACAATCACTGAGTTCCATGTGCATAAATATTTTCTAAACCCTTATCCTAATGTTCTTAAAACCCATTCAAACCAAAATCGAAAATCAAATAAGACAAACCCAAAAGACAAAGCAAATACACCAAAAACCCAGGGGAATAATCGGACATAAATTTAACTAATATACAACACAAGAACAGAATTCGCATTGCAATGGCATTACCCAAACTTCATGCATACATCCCTCCCGCCCGTTTGGAATGTGTTCCGCAATAATCCAGCCAAGTCGAATTACAGTTACCACCAGAGTTGCAGAGTTAAGGTAACGGTAACGCATGGCAATGTCCATAAAATGACACTGAGTGTCAGTTTCAATTAAACATGTTGACAGCTGTAAGGACAGGACAAAACAGGGCAGAACAGGGCAGGACCCCAACCCCAATCACAGAGATACTCATACAATGGGCCGAAGTTCTCGGGGGTCAGGCGCGGTGGTTGATTTTCCCGGCAACTCGAGGCAATTTCGATTTTAATACAGGAAATTCTTGGCATTGTCGCCCAGCCCATAAAGAAAGTCAACGACGACGAAGGAAGAATAAGTTAAAGGAACGTGAAGGAACCACTCATATGACAACTTTATCGAACGGAAAGAACACGGCATGCTGGCCTCATCTTAGAGGACAGGACAGGATATTCAGTGTTTGCATTCCATGCATACGACTTTGATTTTTGTGACAGAGAACCCAAGAAACTCGTTGCAATTTTAAGTAATTTTATGTGTACGAGAGATATTTGTTTTAATTTACATTCAAAATGAACGCTTCGCTTCGATTTGATTTTCTTTTGGGCAATTTTCTGCCGGGCAATCCGTTCATTGACAACTTGTCAAACATTCTAATATCCTGGACTGCACGGATTCTGTGTGCATCTGTGCGTGCGATGTCCTGTGCTGGACGTGTGTGCACCTCCATGGGGGAATTTAGTTTAATTAAACTGCACCGTGACGCACGCACAGGGACGAGCAAATACACAAAAAGATCTCACTGTTTGCATATTAATTTCCATGTAAATCTAATTGAAGTTGACATAAATTGGTTATATTTTTTTTTGAAGACCGAAAACTATGTATTATTGAGGGGGGGTTTAATGTAATAATTGAATAAATGTAATAAAAACTTTATACCTATGTATACAGACTCAGGGAATTGTCAGGTTCTACCCTTGTAGAAATTTATCTGTTAAAAATATTTTAAAACCTTTTCCAATCACTACTTGTAACTTGATAGCTTATATTGCCGACCACAGCTCTTTAGCTATTTTTAATTTATAGATTTACTATCTGGAATCAACAGTAATTGATATTTAGATCAGATTTGCCTGCCCAGACATGCCGCGGCCCAACCACAAAAGACTTGTGACACTTCACCCAGTCAGTCTCTCCCGTTTTTTTTCTTCTTTGTAATTTCCAAAGTTAAGAGGGTGGAAAAGTGAAAACCACTCGATGTCATTTTGACGCCATCGAGCTGTAGTATTTGTCCAAAATATTAGCGTAATGCCTTTGACAAATCAATCGAATCGGCAGAAGGCTGAGTGCCATTCGCATTCTTCGCACTCACTCAATGGGCGTTGGTCACACCTCGTGCCACAATTATTTGCACAACGAGAAGGGACGTGTGAGACGCTTCTTACGCGTCACAACTTTTATACCCGGCACTCAGTACTACATCTGCACTTTAGCGGTTATTTGTCCAATTTTACATTTTTTCTTCATCTGTCATCTACATCAACAACACTACTCACGCCAACACGCTCCTTTAGCTCGCCACCCTCCCCTATAGACACACACTGCAGAGTCGCGGCAGAGTCAGCGGCAGAGGAAGCGGCAGAGGCAGCGGCAGAGGCAGCGGCAGAGGCAGAGGCAGTGACGTGTCAGGGGCCAGGCCATAAACAGCGCGAAGCAGATTGTGAATGCTGCGGGACGGGGTGGGTTTGGCTACTGCAAATTAATTTCTTCATTGTGGCTATAATAATGATCCAATCGTATCCCAATTTGGTGATCTGATAGATATGGTCATTCCCTACGGAATGGCGTTTTTAGTTTTCTGCTATCTTCAAAATTGTAGATTTGGGAGGTTTTCGCCCTTTTGCGGAGGCGGAAGGGGGCGTGGCTCATTTTTGAAATACACTTGTAACAGTGTGAGCATACAGAAGTCTGGATGCAAAATTTTGTGGCTCTAGCTCTTATAGTCTCTGAGTACTAGGCGCTCATCAGGACGGACAGACGGACAGACGGACAGACGGACAGACGGACAGACGGACAGACAGACAGACAGACAGAGACTCGGCTATTGATGCTGATCAAGAATATATATACTTTATGGGGTCGGAAACGTTTCCTTCTGTGCGTTACATACAACCGTTATGTGCACAAATACAATATACCCTATTTACTCTTCGAGTACCGGGTATAAAAATGTGCGAGCAACTGAAGAAGAGAACCAAAAACTTGTTGACGCTACGGATCAAAGGCTTTAACAGAAATCATTCAAAAGTGGAATGTTTAAAGTCAACAAAACCCAAAACGCAATTTGAAATCCATTTTATGCTAAAATCGCGCGAGTCAGAAATGGAAACACATTTGATGTGTGGCACATGGCAACCCCTTTTGGGGCAACACACCGCATAATCAAAGCCAATTTATTGTGCATATTTCATGCCGGGACAACACATGGCAACATGCTGACAGTTGCTGCTTCAGTAGGCCAAGATTGGAGCTCCTTTGGGAACAGAAATTTTCCAAAAAGGTGAAACGAATCAAGTTTGCTTTGCTTTTTGAATTTGTTCTCTAGATATGTCAGTGAAGCAGGCAAGTTTCATTTCTCAATCAGAGCTACAGAGAGCAGCAGCAAAATAAAAAATTATTAAATAAAAATTAAACATAAAATGAATACCGAAACGGATCTGGAGTTGCAGCAGGAGGAGGATGAGTCCCTGCCCGATTGTTGCAACCGCAACGGTTGCCTTGTGCGAGAGCTACTGAAGTTGGTGCTTTGGTGCGACTGGCCCAAGAGTGTTTTGGCTTTGGCTCTGCTACAAGTATTCATCAATTATGCAGCAAAGAAATCGTTGATCTGTGCCGTGATGCTATTGACAATGATAGCTCTGACGAGCAGCATTTTCTATGATCTCTATTTACGCTACAAACAATTTGACGAGGGAGATCCTGTTCAGGCACAGCCTTACATGACGCTTTTTCTTTGCCCAGAGTGGAGCAATACGTTAACCCAAAGCCTCAACATGTGTCTGGCCAAAATACCATTGATAGCGGGTTTGCAGAATCCCTTTTGGCCTTCACATTGATGAACGTCTTCATGTATGTATATTTTGTGGGAAATCTGGTCTCTGGCACTACTCTGGCTACCTGCGGTAAGTGCTGAATGCCAGTTATCCTTTATCCTCATGCTTTATCCTTGTGTGTCCCAGCTTTGTATTTGCTTTTCTCCGTACCGCCGGTCTACGTGTGCATGCTCCGCAATTATCATCTTATGGAAACACGAATGAAAGTCAAACAATTAATTGTACGACTGAAAGCTGCCTGCGATTTGGCACAGAAGAAGCTTGAACAATATAAGATGGAAAAGCAGAACATAGGGGAAGCTCACAACGAAAATTTGGAGCCACAGGGCAGCGAGAGTTCCACAGAGCCAAACAACAATCAAGAGGAGGCCTTTGAATGGAGCGATACCGTAGACTCCATTGAGCTGAACGATACAGAAGAGACGATTGCGCTGAACGATACCGCAGTGTACCTTGGGCCGAACAACACCTTTCAGCTGAACGATACCCTAGAGACGATTGTGCTAGACGATACCGTAGGACCCTCGGAGCCCAATAAGACCTTTAATCTGAACGATCTCGAACACCAAGAGTCCGTTGAGCTGCACGATAGCCTAGAATCCTATCAGTCGACGAAAATCGAGGAATCGTTTGGACTGAACGATACCCAAGAGTCCATTGAGCCTAACAACTCACAAGATTCTTCTGGGCTGAACGATACCCAAGATAACTCTGGGCTGAACATGACAGAAGAGGCCTTTGTGTCGATGATCGCGCAAGAGCCGTTTGAAGAGTCCTTTGAGCCGAAGAACACACAAGTTCTGTTTGCTGAGACCGCTCAGAAGGACGTGAAAGGAGAAACCAATCAATAATTTGACATAATTGTTCTAGGGAAGAACAAATACTTAGGCTCGGGGGGGCACAACACAACAATTCATTGAACACTTTTTAACAATATAAATTAATCAATATTTCTGTTACAAATAATTAAAACAAAAGACATAAATGCAAGGAAAACACAACCGAGAAACCCCCAAACTATCTTCATCCGCCATTGCAGTACAAATAATAAAAAACTCAACAAAAAACTAAAATTTCAGACCATAAATTCACTGCCAAAGTGTCGAAAACCTTTTCACACATCACTCAACTCCTCTCGGCACAGAATGCACCATGAATAATATTTGGCGACACTGCGCTTTTACGGGCCAACACATTTTCCGCCTCGTCTCCGAGAGGACCAAATGGAAGTCCCATAAAACTTTATTCGAGAGTGTGGGGCGGGGCACACAATTCCATCGATTGCAGTATTCAAATCGTACGCAAAGATGACATTAAAAATTATATTGAAAGTGCCCCGAAAGGAAACCACACACACACACACACACCGACGACCATAAAAGCTGCTTGGTTTGAGGTAATTAGTTTTTTGGCTCATGTCTGTGCGGATCGTAAAAGATAACTTTGGGTCGCCCTGCTTACAGCCCCCACCTCCACCCGATCCACGTCCATCCACTGCGGGACATTAGCATTTAAGAGAATAAAAAAAAAACCATTGAGGATTTGTTTAGTTTTTATTGCTTCGCGTAAATGTCATAAAGAAAAGTGTTCTGTAACGAAGGGAAAACGTTTTCCAACAATCACATGAGGAATATATTTCTTTTATGACTAAAGAGCGAGAGCAGTTTAAGTAATTGCTTTCGATTTGTTTGCCAAAAAGATTACAGCATGGACAGGAAACTTCTATGCATAGGAGTATCCATAAGGAATCCAATATGTGTCTTACACACACTCGAAGTTCTTACACATAATTCGCTTAGGAACTTAAAATATAGATCACTTCTTCCTGAAGATACAAAAAAAAAACAATGTCTGCTTAAAAGTCGCAACGTATTAAAACTAATGAACAAAAAAAAGGATAATTATATTTCGAATCACAAGATGATTCGGTGTGTTGTTTAACACTGGTTTAGCTTATTTGCTTTACCCTTCATCTGTCATTTAAAACAACACTACTCACGCCAACACGCTCCTTTAGCTCGCCACCCTCCCTAAAAGTCAAAGAGGATGAGTCAGAGACGTGTCAGGGGAAGAGGCCTCTGCCACTGCGCGAAGCAGAGTGTGAATGAGAGAAAAAAGCAACAAAAGCTGCTGGACAGGGTAACTGCAACTTAATTTCTTCATTGTGGCCATAATATTCCGGATCCCAATTTGAATCATTCAAATGATTTGGGAATGATTTAAAATTGTAGATTTGTTTTCGTTTTGCGGGGGCGGAAGAGGGCGTGGCTCATTTTGAAATTTGTTTAATGCAAAATTTGGTGGCTCAATGGTTCTGAGATCCAGGCGCTCATAAGGACGGACGGACGGACGGACGGACAGACAAATCGACTCGGCTATTGATGCTGATCAAGAATATATATACTTTATGGGGTCGGAGACGTTTCCTTCTGTTTATATTTACTCTTCCCGGGTATAATAATAATATTCCGAATCGCAAGAGTATTTTGTGTATTGTTTAACACTGGTTGCTTATTTTCTACCCTCCAATTTGTACCTTGTGCTGTCCGTAATTCTTGTACATTGCCTAGTCTGTGGGCTTTAAAACTACAACGTATTCAACGTTATGAAAAAAAAGAACAACAATAATATTTTGAATATTATTATTATGTGTATTGCTTAACACTGGTCGCTTAATGTATGAATACCCTCCATTTTGGTAGTTCTTACGTGTAATTGGCTTAGGAACTTTAAATATATATCACTTCTTCGTGAAGATCCAAAGCGTTGGCATTTTCAACATAAAAAAAGAAAAAGTAAACAAAAAATAAATTCTCGAATCATAAGATGATTCTGTGTGTTTTTAACACTGTCTAATTATTGTCTACTCTCCAAATTGTGCCTTTTATGTAGAGAAAAGGATCGTGCGTGGTAGGGATTTGTGTATGAGATTCACATCAACAGAAAAGAGAAAGAAAAATCATAAAAATAAGTGAAAACCCCAAATCGCAATAATAGAAACCTGACGTAGACATGTAGATGTTACATTGAAGTAATCTTAGTCCGCTGGAAGACCTTTCAGTTGTTTAAATTCAATTGTTCTAAAACAAAGTCTATCATTAAAATTCATCCTCACACGAAACTTGCCATCACCTGCATAAATGATGTGACCTGTTATTACTTTCAGATGCTTCAGAGTCTTGGAATGCTTTAAAATAAAACCCAACAATTGGTTTCTGGTCGATAACGGAAACGATCTTTTGATACGTAACGCTAACAGATGGGGAAAAAATGGCTTCTTAAAGTTAAGATCACAATAGATGAGTGTAAGATCTTCGAGGAGTGGTTCCTGGAGTTTCCTGTTTAGGAACACAATTCTATTTGAAACTTTCAGGCGGCGTAGGTGCTTTAGCCTCAACAACAGATCACTAATATCGAAACGCCACTTGGGCACTGAATCATATGGAACGGATTCGCCGACAGTCAGCTCCTCCAAGTTGACAAAGCCCTTAATCTTCTTTTTAATCACTGAAATCGAAACAAAGTAGTAATTACTAGCAGATTAATGGTGGCTAATGTTTATAAAACTCACGGCAATGTCCAGGGAAGTTGAGTAGCTGCAAACTCTTTATATTTGGTATAGATTCAAACATGGCGATGGCTTCACTAATATCCCATTTGTGGTCATTATAATTCATCGACAATTCAACGAATTTCAGCTTAGAATTTCTATCCAAATATGATTTGACAGCCTTGCAATTATAAGCGCTCGTCGGAATGCTCAGCTTTTCCAAATTGATGCAATATCGCTCGATTAAGGGCAGCAGATGCTCAACATAAGCAATTTCTTTAATTTGAATGTGGATCATTGTGTCACCGCACAGCATGACGATCTCCGATGGACACATATTTAGTTCGGCTAAGGGTATCACAAATGTTGTGAATCTATGGCGAGAATGCTCAACAAAGGCATCGCAGAATCTCGGATGAACACGGGCCAAATTCCATTGGTCAGCAAGTTGAAGCATTTTGAATATACGATTTAGGATATCGAAGGGCATATCTTCGAGTTTCTTTGGTGCTTCCATTTTGTACGTTCTGAAAGGGGATTTATGGACAATATTAAAACGTGTTGAAAGAAGCGAAAAGGATATATTCTTACCATCAGTTTGGGCAGCTGGTTTTTGGTTTCTTCGGTTGGGAATTTCCTATACTTTCATTTCATTCTGAAGTGGGATACAAATTTTGAATAACGATTGGATAATGTGCTGTAATTTGATGCTCAAGCGACCATCCCTCCCTCCCTCAATCAATGTAAATGATGCCCAATAAATATTTTGACACAGACAATAGACAGCAAAAGGACACACACTTTGTTGCAAGTCAAAAATTTGCATATGAATACCGGGACTAGCCGAAAGATTTAATCTCGAATACCATCCGCATGCCCATCAGAAAGTGGGGTTGGCTGCACATGTGATTAGGGGTTGTGTGTGGCCAATGACTAATGATGCTACCATTTATCCTTCAGATGATTTTTTGGCGAAAGTGTTAATGTTTGAGGACCACGGGACCACACTGGGAGGATGCCATGTGTGCATAATTACTTGGATTGCTTGCAAAAAGCTTTTGTCATCATTTCGAAATTTATTTAAATTTCTTCCCGCTTCGCACACACAAAACGTGTTGATAAATGAGCCAGCCAAGCCACTGCCAGACAAGTGGCAGAAAAGCTAAAGAAAAGCCTTGACTAAATGAAAAATTATCGCAATTTCAGTGTGTATTTTTCAGCTTTTCTTTTTCACAATTAATGGGCATCCCGAAGCATCCCGTTGCAGATACTTGCTGATAATTATTAGGGATTTGCATATGTAATTTTCCACTTAAGCGCCAGTGAAGAGAAATGCCTGTCATTGAGCAGAGGAGTGCTCCATGTGGATGAAAGTCATGCCATATGGGAGAAGGACCAGAGCTCTACCTTTAATTAGTTCTGTGGGTAATGTCTGAGGTTGGTTTCCTATAATGATTCAGCATCTAAGAACCAATTTATTTGGAATGTAAATGTCTAAAGGAAATGCTTCCAGAGTGTCACAATTGGGGCACTGAAATGGCTTTCCTTGCGACACCAAGTCGAAGTTTTTACAAGCGCAAAATCGACCGAGGGGCACTGCCGCAAGTACCGATAACTATCAGGGATAGAAATTAGCCTTATTATGGAAAATTGGGATTCAATCCTTACAAATTATTATAGGGAAAAGTAGGCCTAAAGAAGTAAAACCTTCCATATTCCGTCTATAAAATAAATTCTTATAAATTTGAATGACTTCCTTCTGCTAACGATTCGATTCTTACAATTCTTTCAATATTCATTCACTAATGGCAAGTTGTCAGAGACTTTTTAGGAGTTTTAATTAAATACAAATAAAGGAAATCATTTTGCGGTATATTTACTCAAGAAATACATCTATAAATTATAGAAAAACTATCCGAAGAGCATTTTCTGCTACATTTCCTGCTCTATATATTCACATAATCGAATTTGCGCATTAAACTTAATCACAATTTGTCCCAAAACAATTGACCTAATCCCAGTAAATCCTTTTAATGTGTCTAATTGAAAAGGCCAACCATTAAGCTCCAATAAAGCAGCAAAAATAAGAGAAAACCAAGCGAAGACCCGGAGAGGGCAGGCAGACCGAAACCAAAACTGAAATTCCCCCCCAGGCAAGCAGCACAGATTTTTGCCAAACGAAAGATTTATGGTGTGCCAAGAAAAACATTTGTGTTTATATATCGGTTTTAGTTGGCATTCCAACAGCTGGCTGGGTTGGTGCTGCGGATGTGTGGACTTTCTGCGGCAAAGGATGTGCCGAAAGTTCATTAATTATGATTGGAGACAGTTGTACAATTAATAAACGAAGCAAAGCAAAGCAAAACCCAAAGCGTAGCGACGAAGCAGCCAAAATGGAGGAAGTTCCTGTAGCGGAAACGGGATTGGGATTTCGCTTTTGGGGATTTTTCTCTCTATTTGTTTGCCTGGGGAGATTATGATCGGACTTTGATTTATGGTTTCATGTGCAAATTTATTGCTTTTAATTGTGTGCCACAGAGAGAAGCCCTCCTGCCATGGCTTTCTAGTAGTTTTGCCAGCTAATTGATAAGAGTTCGAGAAAGAAATGCTAGGATAGATTTCACTTTAGGAGAGATCCCTCTCTGCCAACACACAAATCGTTTCAACTGTCGCTCAATTACCACTCCCAAGCTCCCAGCCCCCTGGCCCAACCCCTGGGTAATTGTAAACCTTAATTAACATTTGAAAACAAACACGAAACGTAGCCAAAACCCAAACAGAAAGCAGTCCGTTGGTGAGGCAGGTCAAAAGAAAACCCATAAATCAATTTTGAAATGCATTAAGGGCGAGACCACACCCCAAAAGTCGTGTGCTGCCAGTGCATTTGTTTGCACTTTGAAAGAGAGAAGATGCGCCGCAGGAAGAAGGATGTGGGGCTGCTGCAATGTTGAAATGTGTCTGAAGGGTGCCCCCAGATCATCGTCACCTTGCAATTAATGCGTAGAGAGGCTGGCTTCTTGCTTTCATCTGGGGTTGCATTTACTTAACGCCTCGCCTCAGCACTTAACTTCCGTTTCCTGTTACGTTCTGGCACTGTCTGGGGTCCGGAAGGAGCTTGGAAGGAGACTCCAATACCGATTCCAATTCCGATTCAGAGTCCAAGTCTCAGTCAACGTTTGAGGCATTTGCAACTAATTGAAAGTGCAATACGATGCTGCAAAATGCAATTAATGCCTGCAAGCAACCCCCTAGACCCACAGCCAGTCTCAGTCCGCAAATGTCTGGCATTTGGCATTGGAGAAACGAAAAACTCTTGCCCAAAAAGGGAAGACACATTGCGGAGTTCAAACTGAAGACATTTTTGAGAGGATATGTGTGATTTGTACCCCTCCCAAAAAGCTGAGGGAAGGTATAAACAAATCCAAACTAAATCTCGGCTCAATGCATGAAGGAAGCTTTCGATGGGATTGGGATTGGCATGGCTGCTGGCTGAGCGAGTAAAAACAATAAATTGCTTTCTAAACACTTGCGAGGAGTACAAGTTGCAAGTTATCCAAAGTAGCATTGGCGTCAAATGCACTTTTTGGCTCCCACGCCACGCCACGCTCCGCCTCGATACGCTTCGCCTGGCTACGGCTTGGCTTACACTTGGCAGCTGACAAGTTTCTAAGAACAACTGCAAAGCGATTTGCATATTTAGTGGAGGCAGAAGTGGGGGAGCAGAAAGCTACAACTTTATCGCACTCAATGCAGCCATGCATTTTGCATCACACACGTAAATCTTGGCCTCAGCCTCCACAGCAAACTTTTGGCAGACAACGAAATTTATAACTAAACACAAGTAACACTTGAGTAACAACCCAGCGCTGCAGCTGAAGGGAATGAGTAGAGTGGAGTGCCTCTCCTTAATGAATCGATAAAGGAAATATATGAATTAAAGTTATACTTTAACCACTTCTTAAAATGCAGTAATTGCCTTAAAAAGAAATTAAAATTCAATTCAATTCTATTAGAAAAAGAAAAAATAAACATAAATTTCATTTACATATCTTTACAATTTTGATTTGAATTTGTTCCGAATTAATTACATTTTACTTTAAATTTGTATTCCATTTCTTGAGATTTGTACTTGCTGTTGGCATTGTTAGTGTCGTTAGTTGCAGTGAAGGCAAAAGAGTACGCAGCCTACACTGGGAATCGAACCCAGGACCGGACACATGGCAGGCAACACGTCTAACCCCCTAGGCCATTTCCGGTGGCGATGAAACGATGTCAAAATGTTCTACTTGAACTGCCTATAGGGCGGCTACTACGTTTTTCAAAACTTCAAACTTGAATTTGAAATTGGGATGTTAACAATTCGAATCGAAGTTTCGATCCATCTTAATCGTTGGAGTAATTTGATGAAGAAAATGAATAAAAGTAAATGTTTGTGGTATCTGGCAGGAGGCGAACCTCTTCCTCCCTGTTCCAGCCATGAGCCAAGCTCTGAGTGAAATAACGCAAAAGGAAGCGTGGGGCGAGGGACACCCATTTGTTTTACATCCAAAACCAACGTCTGGTTGGTGGACCAGTGCTGCTTCGAGCAATGGGTTAAAAAATGTTTCCAGGCTAAAAATCCGTGAAAAAGGGCAAAAATGTCCCTATTATGCATTACAACAGTACGAAAATGCTTGAAAATTAACAAATTGAGTGGCCTTAGTACCCGAAAAGGCTGTGGCAAAGCTGCGGGACCGATTCACATGCAAAACCATTAAACATGGAATTCAGTAATGGATCAAGATTTTGGGTCTTCCAGCAGTACAACGACAACACCAGTGGAGAGAGTCGAGAGTGGTTCGCAGACAACTTAATTAATGAATTAATAAAACGTAAATGCATTTTTTGGTCCTTGCAAAAATTACATTAAAACGTGCACAAACATTGAATCAGCCAAGAGAAAACATTTAAGAACATTTCTACAACAGATTTACTCTAAAATACAATACAGAAATCTACGGATTAGCATGCACAATCCCAAAATACATTTGTAGTCACATTTTCTAAGGTGTCTCCAGTATTCCCTGCTGCTCGAATGTCAACAATGCTGCTTTGATCGTCTGACGCACTCGCTCGCTGGCAAACAGCTGGCGACGTTTCTCTTCCAAGGCCTGTTTGTTGCCAAAAGTGTGCAAATTGAAGTCCGAACTGGCCTCGGGGGAGGCGCAACAGATGGGCAGCTCACAGGCAACGGCATAGTAGCCATAATACAAGCAGCGCTGCATCTCAGCCATTAACTGCTCAAAGGTGGGCACAGAGCCGGTATAGCCGCACAGTTTCAGGGTCTCGGTGAGGCTGTGGTAGTAGTGCTGCAGCAGTGCATCCTGCTGGTGCAGCAGCACCTCCAATTGCAGGCTGGTGTAGAAGAAAAACTGCACATCGATGGCCGGGCTGCCCAGGAAACAGTTCTGAAAGTCCACCTGTGGGAAGACAGAATTCTAGTTATCATTTTGTTGACTGATTTGATGGCCATTCTACTCACGAGTATGGCATTGCCGTTGCTTCGATCGAGCATCATGTTGTTCACCCACAGATCGCCATGGACAATCACATTGAAGGCAGAGTTCTTTGGATCAACCACGGCCCTGATTCGCTTCGAGTATTCCTCTGGTATCTGGGCCTTCATTTTCTTAGCTATCTGCGGCAGCTCCTGGGCAAACACTTCGGCCGCGTATTCGGTTCCACCGACCACAATGACCTGGGCGAAGGGATCCGATACTCCATCGGCATAGTGTGAGGGCGAAAGTTTAGCCACAAGTTCGGGTTGCTGCTGGCACAGAACCATCGAAGCGGCATGGAACTGGGCCATCTTTCGCAGACAAATCTGTGCATCCTCCAGACCCAGACCCCGAAAGCGATCCATTGAGGCATAGCCCAGGGCGCCAAGATCCTCCAGCACGTACACCTCCTTGCCGTTGGTTGCATCAGCCAAGAGGCAGCTTGAGTAAACAAAGAAATGAATACAGAGAATTCACAGCATGGAATATGACAGAATTGCTCACTCAGCGCTCAGCTTGTGCTCGCCCAGACTGGGTGGGGCTCTTCCGAGTATGTCATCCATTTCTGGCAGCAGCTCCTCAAACATGGTCTTCTCGTTGGTCCCCAGCTCGGCCACAACAGGCAGCAAGTCCTTGATGATGTAGCGCCCCGTCTTCAGGGTGGCGTCGGCTGTCTTGCG
This sequence comes from Drosophila subobscura, assembly GCF_008121235.1. Taxonomy (NCBI): domain Eukaryota; kingdom Metazoa; phylum Arthropoda; class Insecta; order Diptera; family Drosophilidae; genus Drosophila; species Drosophila subobscura. The sequence goes on from NC_048532.1 coordinate 9,821,939, forward strand.
AAATCCAACTACCACGCGGTAGATGACGCTGCAAAAGTTCTCTCCATTTTGGCTTAGAACCTCGATGTGAAAGCTTTCCACGCGTAAATTGGGGCTTTGGTGAGCTTTGACCAGAGCTTTCTCGAAGTATTCCGCGCTGTAATCTGACTTCTGTGGAGGATCCATGGCCCCGTCCGTTTCTGGCAAACTGCTCCACTCGACTGACACACAACACTCGCGTTACGAAAGTTACCGCGTAATCGACCACCAACATGTGTTTGGTGCTTATCAACGATCCCCTAGTTAGTCAGACAAACAAAAGCACCAAACATTACGATAATTTGAGTAGAAATAGGCCATAAATGGGTGGAGGGGTTGCTAGGGCAAAGGGCAACAAGTGGCGTGGGGGAAGAGCAGAATAATTGGTCAAATCAGCCAAGGGTTGTGGTGTGGGCAGTGAATTTGTTGGTGCCCGTGAAATTGCCATAAACTCAATTACTGTACACGAACAGGCCCCTCGAAAGCAGAGAACCTGTTGATTTCTACGAAACACCCATACATGCACATCGTCTGTGCATAAAAATGCTTGCTGTGCACATTTACAGGAAATGGCGCACAGTCCAAACAACTATTTGTTTACATTAACTAACCTTTGGTGGACGCCGAAATAGGAGACGACACAGCTCTGCTTGGGAAAAGTACTTCAGTTGTCCAGCTGTTAATCACTTTTCACACACAATGCGTCACGAGCAACACACTAAAAAAAAACACTAAACACTATACATTTATTACACTTATCTGCATAATTTAAAGATTATAAACAAAAGATTGCGAAATTTGCCGGCTTCCAGAGCGTTCGCGGATTTATCGATAAAACATACTGCCAAAACCTTTTCTCTTTAAAAACATACCGAAAATATACCAAGGAAATAAACAAACTTAACCCACTTAACCCCGCTCTTTCAAAACAGTTGAACGCAAAGAGTCAAACCGCGCAAAATATTACTGTTTATAAGAATCTGTTTTGTGAATTATATTCTTTTTGTATATCCATTAATTCCCTTTACTTAATAAAACATGATATCTTTCACTGGAAGTGTTAAGTTTTATTAGATTCGCGTGTGTATTTAAGTAACCACTGGATGACAATGGGTTAACCGTTGTGTGTCCATGAAAAATATTCCTCTATTCTGATATTCGGCTTAATATTACGAGCAAGTTAGGACTCGCAGCCTTGACAATTAGGTTTAAGCTGATTGATGAATAAATTGTCCCTTAGCTTGGTACATTTGCAGGACTCGCTGGAATTGGCTTGTTTTTAAAAGAAGGTTAAATCGAAAATGTACGGAATGTGACGTACTTGTTGCTGGACAAACAGCTGAACAGCTCTTGTTTTGAAATGTTTGAAATTGGTTGACGGTTGGCTTTCGTCGCTCAACTAATTGCTGGAACTATTAAAGACAAAGCAATCTACACTCCACAACGTGTTATTGCTGGAGCTAGCACAGCTCTAATCAATTTATTGGGACTATCTAGTGTAAACCTAAAACCTACAAACTAAATAAATAAAGACTAATCAAATGTGTAATCCACTCGCTTGAGGCCACCAAAGAAGTCGATTTCGAGTAGTTTGGACGCATCAGAAGCATGCGGAGCTACGTTCTCGGTGCGGGCATCCGCATGGTTGATAATGCGCGTCCACTCGGCCAGGTCGTTGCTGGGATTGCTGCGATTCGCCTCCTGGTGCAACGGCTTGAGCATGAAATGGGATTTCTCCAGCTGACTTAGCAAGCGCACTGCCAAAGAAACACAAAATATAATAATGAAACACCCAGGGAAGTGGCTCGTATTTACAGTGAATGGGCTGGAATCCCAGCAGGCCCGAGTGCTCGGTCCACCAGTTGCAGATGAGGCTGAGGTAGTGCTTCGTTGTTTCCTCGGAGTCACGGAACAGGCAGGTCAGATAATACTCATGAAAGACGAGCGTCAGCAGATGCACCGCAATGCGAGACATTTCACCCACTTGTTCGGTGCCTGGAAAACACACAGAAAATTCAAACAAAACTCAATCTCTGGCAAGAGCAGAAGGCACTTACCTATTTTCCGCTGATGCAGCATCCATTGGTGCATCATTTGGAAGACAAGCGTGACCACGCTCAGGCAAAGCTTCACATAGCACTCGCAGCTGTTGCGCGAGGAGCTAGAGTTGGAGTTGGAGTGCGAGTCCGAGGCAGTCAGCGTGCAGGAACCATTTGACGCCGAGCCATGCACCGCGGCCGTGGAGCTGCTGCTCAGCTTGTTGGTCAGTGTTGGGTCATTGGCATCGGATTCCTCTTCATCGGCAAAGAACGGCAGCATTTCCAGCATAAAGTCCGGCGGATTCTTGAAGCACTCAAAGGCGAAGCGCACGTGATTGCCGCCAATGGATAGCAGCAGCTGGAAGTGGGCCACCTGCAGCGCCGTCTCGCTGAAGAAGCACAGCTCCAGCAGGCCAGCGTAGACCTGCAGCAGGCAGGAGCTGGGTCCGAAGCGGTAGACGCTCCGCACACGGTCCGAGATGAAGCAGCTCTTGGGACTGTTTACGCACAGACGCGCCAGCAGCTGCGGTTGCTTCAGGCAGGCCAGCAGACAGGCACTGAGTTCGCCAAAGACCCAGGGACTGGGCCGAGTGAAGACCAACTGCTTGAGCAGCTCAACTAAAAGCTCTTCCACGCGCTGCTCCTCGTGCTGCTGCGCACGCAGCAGGCTGAGCAGCAGCGAGGCAGTGGCCTCGAGCAGACCAAAGTGCTCGCTGACCTCGTAGGAGAAGCCCAGCTTGACAATCGCATCGATGGCCAGCTCCAGCAGCCAGAGATCGTTGTGCCGCTGCCTGAGCACTGCTCGAGCGATCTTCCCCTGCTGCCTGCAAATCATGGCCAAGGTAGCGATGTAGCGACGGAGGAGCAGAGCCCGCTCATTGGCGTACAGCGCCCCAGGCTGCGCGAGCGAGTGGCGACTGACGCTGTGATGTGTGTGAAGTACATAAGGATTGTGGGGATACAACATGCAGTTGTGGGGAAACTCCAGGCCCTGGGTATACAACGCAAACTCCGAGAACACTTTCCGCACAGAGCAGACGATGCGCTGAACCAAAGTGTCCACAGATTCCGGCTGGGACTGCAGCTGGGCGTAGTTGAGGAGCAGCTGCTTGAGCTCCACTTCGAAGAGTGTGCCCTGCTTCTTGCCCTTCTCCCGCTCCTCGCTGTACTCGTAGACGCTGGCATTGTTGGCCATCAGTCGAGGCACTGTCTGGTGGATATTCAGCTTGTGGAGGCGCAACAAAGCGCGCTGCTCCGAGGGATTGGCCGCAGCCTGAAGCATACTCATGCTTCCGTTCATGGTTTTATCGTGTGCACGACGTGTCTGCTGCTGTATCCTCAGCTTGGTGTTCTCTGCATTCTTCATTGTCAGCTCGATTTCCTTGGCTGCAATCTGCTTAGCCGCCTCGGCCACCTTCTGGTTGCAGTTTTTGTTGGTCTCGTCGGCCAGTGCCAGTTTCTCCATTTTGCTGGCCTGCAGCTGCTGGCGCACATGCCTCAGTTCATCCCGCAGCAGACTGACCTGCAAATGGCATACTGGATGATGCACAGAAGGCAGAGGATTGTTTACGGACACTCACCTCTCCCGACTTGATCTCCGTGCGCTCGTTGCTGTCGCCCAGATCCTTTTGCAGCTTGGAATTGTCCTTCTTCAGGTTCTCGATGCGATCCAGTAGGAACTTTATCTGGTGCTCTTGCTGACGCGACTGGGTCGCCGTAATCTGTGTATTTGTCTGCTGAATGGTGATGCTTGTCGTCGTCGGGCCAGCCTTTGCCTTTTCCTGTGCCGGAGGCGGGGTTGCAGGGGGTGGCACATCCTCCGTGAGCGCCATGGCCAGGAAATCAAAATCCTCGTCGTCCCCGAATATGGCATCCATGTCAATGCTCGATGTCTTCTGCTTCGGCGGCGCTGCAGGTGGAAACATCTGCTGGGTGCTGGTGGTGCCTCGCACAGGGGCAAACTCGCTGAATGTAATATCCACAGCCGTGATGTTTGTGGCGTCCGCCTTGCGCTTGGCCTCCGCCTCGATCTCGGCTTCCGCCAGCTGGGTGGCCATCAGGATGACATCGTCGTCGTCGTCCCAGAAGTCGATGATGTTGCGGGGTGGACTGGGCCGAGACGATGCCCGGGCCACGCTCACATCGAGTCTCGGCTTTTTGGCCCTCGCGAAATCCTTCATGGCCCCGAAGCGCTTAGAAGCCATGTTCCTGTTTATTGTTATTTGGCCACCACCCGGCTTTTTCTTTACATTTCGGGGTTTGTTTTGAAAAACTCGGACAACCAGGTCAACGCGGATTGATCAAATATACCGCATATACCTCCTTCTTTCTAAAATATACCGTAAATATACCTTTCATCTGGTTCCCTTTTTGGTTTGATCCTTATTTTGTTAACAATCCAATAAAAGGAAGTCATAAAAACTAGCCAATTCTGTGAAAAATTTATTGATAAATTGGATAAAATTATATTTTTAGCGCTAAGAGTCCTCACTAGCTGGTTATATTGTATAGAACAACAAAATCAAGAAACATTATTTAAGATTTACGGTATATTTTGAAAAAGACAAGGTATATCTCGGTATATGATTGAGAGTCGTGCAGTATATTGTATCGATAAACTCGCGGTCACACTGATGTGCGCCATGAGCTGATAACCTAAAACTAAAAAATTGCATTATTATTAATTAAATACATACGACGCCGAACCGACCCAGTTTTTGAGAGGTGCCTTTGGTGCATTGCGAAAGGGTCGCGGGCGCACATGGGACGCCATGCCAGCTAAGCGAATGACCGCCACGACAGCAACAACAACGAGACCACCCCCACCGCCAGTCGCTGGCGTCAGCAGCCACAACAGCACCGCCAGCGGAGGAAGCGCGGCACGTCCCCTAGAGATGCTGAACGGCATGACCCGCCTGACACCAGCCAGAGACCTCACTCTGGGCGGACGTGGTGCGGGCAGCAAAAAGGTTTTTGCCCCCAACTTGAACGCGGTGCGGAATAAGAACGTGTGAGTAGACAGACGTCTTGGAGATGATTCCCCAGTGGCTATAGCTTATTGTATTCCGCAGCAATGTGAAAACATCCAAGGACTTTACGCAGGCACGCGGTGGAAAGCGCGGTGGCCGCGGCACTGCGTCGGGAGCAACACGTGGTCGTGGCGGCAATTCAACGCTGATCCAGACCACGGGCGTGTTCTCGGAGGGAGCTGGAGAGGCACAGGTGCGCAGGTCCACGGGCAATGGCACGGCATATGCGCGGGCGAGCGAGGAGCAGGCGGTGACCCGGAAGCGCACCGATCGCAAGGATGACAAGGCACAAGCGCTGCGAGTGAGGGCGCTGCTGGGCGAGTCCGATGCCAGCGAGGGCGATGCGTCCGACGCCAGTGATACCGAGGCTGATAAGACTGAGCTGGCCCTCAAGCCGATAGCCCTGAGGGAAGGTAAGTCTGACAGCACCTGCTGCCTCCATGACTCCATGCTAATCCCCTCCACACACGACTTTCCATTCCCCAGGCCTGTGGCTAACAGAGAAACCCATTGTGAAGCAAGAAGATGCCAGCTTGGGCTCAAATCAGCAAGGTAACTGGCCGTTGTCAAGAACTTTTAGTGGCTAATGCCGTTCGCTTGCCTTGCAGACCCGCTCGCCATGGCCCAGCACCTGCAGCAGCTCCATGTGTCCGCCCAGACGGTGGTGATGGAAGAGACACCGCTCCAGTATGGCCGATATCCGCGCAGCATCGCGGGATTCCTCGATGTGCCCCAGTCGCAGATATTTCTGATGCAGCTGCCCGATGTCCTGCCCTGCGTAACCGATGAGGCAGAGGAAGGATCGAGGGACGCACCCAAAAAGGAGGAAGTCCCCTCTGCCGCCTCTGAAACCGAGCCCAAAAGTCCCGCTGCTCCAGCCTCCACGGGTGCGCCCAGGCCAAGTGTGCTGCGGCAGCTGGAGGAGGGCCAAATCGGCAAGATTCTCAGGTATCGATCGGGTCGAGTCAAGCTGCTGCTGGGCGACACGCGCTTCGACCTGGACATGGGCCTGGAGTCGGGCTTCCTGCAGGAGCTCATGTCGGTGACTGCCAATCGCGAGCAGCGCAGCGGCAACATGATCAACCTAGGCCCCATTCAGGCCAAGATCAAGGCCACACCCGACTGGGTGCATCTCTTCGAGCAGCAGGACGCCGCCAAGCGTAGTGTCAGCACAGCCCCCAGCACATCCATGCGGCCACCGACTACGTAGCATTGCTGGAACGGATGCTGCCATCCCTTTGTTAATTTTGCATGCTACAATCGATCTTCTGTTCCTCGCCCCTCTGCTATCTTCCCGTGTTTCCTTTTTTAGTAGATTATTATGTAATAATATGTATATAGGCCGTGCCTCAGTCTTAAGTTAATCTAAACACCCCCCTTAGTTGTGCATAAAAGGTAAACTATATTGAGATTTTGAAAGTGAAAGTGAATTTTGTGTGATTTCGTGTGGGTGGAGTTCAAGGCTAAAGTGCGTTGCGGAGCTGAGTTAAGGAGGAACCTTTGAAGTTATCAATTGTGGAATCCTTTAGCAGTAGGAAAAGTAGCAGCTTTGGGAATCAATTAAATAAGGTTTGGATTAGCTTTCAAAGAGGAATTTTCAAATGAAAGACCAAAGCCTTAGGCGCGTTTCTGATTTAAAAGCAGTCACAAGGTGGCATGCCAGTGATTAATACGGAAATTATTGATATAAGAATCAAACAGGAATTTAGTTTACAGTTTTGATCCAGAGAATCTTTCCTGGTTCCCAAAACAGTACGTTTCATTGCTATAGCACGCCTTAACAATTACAATTTCATGGACTAAATGCGAGCTCTTCTATAGTGGTTCAAAAAACGTTAAAATGATCTTAAATGAAAGCAATCTCTAGGCTTAAAAGCAATTTTTTTAATGTAACAAGAAACTAAGACAAAAGCTAATTACTCAAGGCCTGCTGATCGGGCTCCGGAGCGGCATTTGGTACCTCCAAGCTGGTGCGTCCCTGGTAGAGGTTGCCGGCCATGTCGATGGCGAAATTGGGATCCACGGGATTGGCCAGCGCCGTTTCGATGGCCGCAGTGAGGCCCTCCCGGGTTATGTATGTCTTTGAGCGTTCGATCTCGCGTAGAACCGCTTCGTTGGCGCGCTCCCGACGCTCCTCATCGCGCAGCTTACGTGCCTCGAGTCGCTCCTGGACGTAGGCCACCTTCTCGTCGCGCTCCTTGGCCAGGCGCTGGTCCCGCTCCCGGGCGATTGTTGCGTTCCATTCAGCATTGGCGGCCAACAAGGCCTGGTACTCGGCCTCCTCCTGCTCGGGTGTGAGTACGATGTGGTCCGCCGTGGAGGTTTCCTCGTGACGGACGACCTCCTCGCGCAGGAACTGTCGCACCGACCGCAGCTGTGTTCTGCAAAGGCGGGAAGAGATGTTAGTAGTTCCAAGGAGACTGCATGTGGCACACCTACTTATACTGGTTGTGCAGGCGCATCAGCTCGGTACGCTCCTCCTCCGTCTGCTTCTTGCGCTCGGGCACGCGGAACATTTTGCTCTTTGCCACCGGCAGCCAGCGCGGTTTCCGGCGCCAGCGCACAAACTCTAGTGCGAAACCATTGCTGCCCGTCTTGGCAGCGGGCAGGGTGGACTGCGTCAACAATTGGCAGCCAGCACGCAGCATATTTACCCCAATTTAATTAAAAAATGTTAAATTCTTCAAATTCTTCTGTTGTGCAACTTTGGGTGTTCATAGTGTGACCGACAGACCCTCGGAAATATACCGAAATATACCCTTGAATTTTCAAAATATACTGTAATTATACCGTGAATCTTAAATTATTTTCCTCGATTTTGATATTCTTTTTAATATTATTAACTAGTTAGGAGTCTCCGCGCTAAAACTATAATTTTATCCAATTCATCAAGCAATTCTCCACAAGAGTGGTGGTTCATTTGATATCGATATCTCGAACTAGTTTTTCTCCTGCTGATTAACAGGTGGCGCTAGTGGATAATTGATACATAGAAAATGTGTAATTACCAGAAGGTAGACTTTGGTATATTGCTGGTCTATTTTTGTGCTCATATTTGAAACGCAAAAATGTGTCGGGAAAGCGTCTCACTTTTTAAATAAACTTACCGGGAAAATGTAAAAAACCTGGTTTTGAAAGCTCGTTTGGAATTTTGAGAGACATCCTTTATTAGGTTGGACCAAAAGGGATAGATGAAATATTTCTCAGCTGGATTGGTGTATTTATGTTAAATAAGCTTTTTGGGTATATTTAAGGTATATTGCGAAAATGAGAAGGTATATTTCGGTATATCTCTGGGGGTCCGAAGTTTCTTTGGTCCACAAATCCACGGTCACACTTCGGGAAGTAACGTAAAAAACTTTGACGCGCGCGGCAGCTTTAACACACGGACTCTTTTGTTATTAATGAATAAATAATACAATACATCAAAAGACGCACAAATTCGATAACTCTGCGCGTGTGAGTGTGTGAAATTGTTTACTTAAAAGCGAAGAAAGTGTGTTGCTAAGCTCATGCCCATGCCCTGGTCCATGCCCCCGCAGAGGAGCGCCTGAAGCGACGATCATTCATTATTGCTTCTTCTTCTTTGAGCCGTGTTTCGCTTACCTGTCACAACGCGAGTGTATTTGTGCGGTTGCTCTCTCGATCGCCGATCTCTCTGTGTGTGTTTCTCTTTTTGCGCATGCAAAAAGGCGGCGGCTTGAACAACAACAAAACCAACAACACAAGCTTTCAAGTCGAAGTTCTTGAGCGTCGGCGTCGCCGTCGCTGTCAGCGGCAACAGGTTAGCCCGCGCGTACAGCGCTGCAGCAGAGGCAGGCCGTGTACAGGTTTGTTGGCATTTTCTGCCTTGCTTTTGACTTTGTTTACCCCCTTGCCAACCCAGCCCCTATCCCCCTGCCCCTTGTCCAATCTTTAGAATCGGAATTTCTGCTGGAGACCGCAAATATCGTTTCCCGCTTATCCGATGACTCGAGCGAGCGCTATCTTTCGTATCTCTCAAAGACCATACCCCGTTCCATTCCAAGAAGTGTTTGCACCGATTCCGATCTATTTATCCATGAACGTGACTCAGATTATATTGATACGGCTGGGATGTTGATTCTAGACGGAAAGGTGAGCGACAGCGCCATAAGTTCCAAACAACAATTTGAGACGGCTTGAAATTCCAGCTTGTTTATATTCATATTCGAGTACTTTTATTGTAAACTTTCAATTAAAAAGTATTTATTGTAAAATAAGTAGACGGGTTTAATTACTTAAAAGCAAAACTAATATGCACAAGGTTGAACGTTTCTTACTGAAAATCAGGTTTGGTAACCACCCCAAGAATTGTTTTTTGTTTGCCCTAAAACTTACAGTTTTTCCCATCCAAAGCCCCAACCCCATTTAAATGTCTTATCAACGAAGCTCATTACAAATTCCGAAAACAGAATTGCAACTTAAGTGCACAGCACCACACTACACTGCGCAACATAAATGCTGCAAAATCTTACCTTGAACGCCTCTGCAAGTGCAACATTCGCTTGCAATTTTATTTGCATAACTCAACTCTTACAAGACGCTTTTGGGAGAGCTAATAGAATGAAGTTTTACGACTATGATGGTACCCACTACGCTCTCCGAAAATATAATGTTTGATGGGGCAATCGAAACTCCTTAGAAATGTGGATTATTCGGAGACCTTTGGATTTCTTTTTGTGGTTGATTAATTGAGCAATTTCTTATAGTTTTCAAGATCCAATCCTCCCATGTGTGGACCATTTAAGATTCCTCTTCCTACTATTCCATACGAATACAAAATACCCTTTTAACCCATCATAACTGGGTATAGAAATTCATAAAAATAATTATGCCAGCAACGCAACAAAAACAACAGCAGTAACGAGTGAAACAGTTTAAATGACTTTCAGTCACGTCACGCCATAGCCTCCCTCCCCACCCAGCAGGTGTCGTGGTGGTTTGGACGGGTGGGGGTTGGTTAGGGGTGAAGTAAGGTTTACAGACTTTAACTTAAATATGCAAACTTTTCCCTCGCTTTGAGAAAATTTCGCAAGTTGTGATAAGGGTTTCAGCTCCCCTCTGCCTCGCCACAAAACGACTCCCTGCAAAACCTAATTAGCAAAATGTTGTGGAGCAATTAAAAAAGTCGCAATTCTGCCTCAGCTTTAATTTTGTTTGGGTTGCGGAGAAAAAAACAAAGTATTTGTCACAAAAGTGTCGCAGTGCAGCTGTTGTGGAGACTTTGTATAAATATTTACAGATCACAAACACAGGCGAGAGTTTTTAGCTTAGAAGAATGTTTAAGTGGAGGATTAAATTGGGTTCTAAATGAATTAAAAGGTTTCCGAAACAAGTTTCACAAAAGCAACCTGTAATGCTGACATCATTTTGGTCAAAAATCCACCCCAAAAAAAAGTGGAGAAGGAGTTTGATGTTTTGTTTAAGAAATCCCTTTATGAACAACCCGGCAAGCACTTCCGTCGTGTGGTGTCCAACATCTTAACCTTCCTCATCAGAGAGCTCAGCCAAGCGAGAGATTGACAAACTATATTTACGACTCTCAGGGAGGGAGGGGAGCGATGACAATCAGACACGCAATGGAATTTGCTATTCGCTTCGCGTGCTCTTAGATAAAAAGCTTTTCACAAACCAAGCTCGGTAAACAGAAACAACAACAACAGCCACATTTAGATATCGGGACTGAAAACTGACCTCAAATTTAATTACCAACTTAACCTTTTTGGCCGAAACAGCAGGCAAGCAGGGTGCAGCCCTGTCGTCCTCTGACCTAATCCGCACTGAAGTGACCTATAAAATGGAGGAAAAACTGAAGTTAACAACGGGAAATGAGGACATTTGAGGAACGGTGTGGGACGGAACAGGACGGACAACTTACTTACGTAAAATCCGCCAAAAGCAAGCAAAAAGCCACTAACAGAGTGGATGGAAAGTGTTGGCCTGCTCAATGAACATTTGGGAGAGCTGTTGGCGCTTTCCGATGGAGTATTTTATGAGCTCATAAAATCCAGGATAATAAAAAAGTACCTAACGCACGCCAGGGTGACTATTTTTGGAATTGTGGCACCCAAAAAAAGCGACAAACAGAAATGGCAAAGTGAATGATGGAAGGGAATAAAAATACATAAATGTGCACATTTAGCAACCAAAAGTATTAAATATTAATTCTGCTCCCAGAATATTAGTTAGGTGTGTATTCAATGAAAATCGTGGGCGATTCACGCTGGCAATTTTATGATATTTAAAAGCCTTAAGCCTTTTCAAGCGATTCCGCATTGCATAAGAGTTCTTGTTGGATTTTATCTTTAGAATAAAAAACGATGCATATAATAGAGCCTGAGATATACCCTCAGACCCTGTCATAGCGTACTACAACTGAATGTATGCATATCCATTCCGCATCTCAAACTGCCATGGCAACTCACAGCTCTCTTAGATTGTTCTTCTTAGTCACTTCTTAAGATCCCCAGACATAAACTAATGTTTTCTATGGCAACCATTAAAAGCCAAAAACACTGACAGAGATAAGAACAGGAGATACAGATGTACTGTCCACTGGTATGTTTGGACTTTTAATTTCTGAAACCCAAGAAAGCCTCAGAAAATCTACTCCTCTGCAGATCATCCATGCTGCTTGCCTGGCTTGTTTGGACTTTTAATTTCTGAAACCCAAGAAAGCCTCAGAAAATCTACTCCTCTGCAGATCATCCATGCTGCTTGCCTGGCTCACATATGTATGTATAACATGCCTTGACTTGGCCCTGGCACGCGTTTTCTTTTATTTTTTATTATTTCCCCCACCTTTATCAACTTCTTCATTGGTTATGGTCACGTTTGGGCGTCTTATCGCTTAAATTACTTAACAAGTTTCGTAGAGTTGGTTGTCTCTGCCTTGTCGGCTGCAATATGCAAATGCACTAGGCATGGAAGTTGAAGAACTGGTTGCTTGCAGTTCAAGTCAAGTTAACAAATAGAGAAAATATTCAAAATATTTCAGATTTCATCACAAGTTTCATTGGAAATATCTAGCACATATTTTAGTACATAATCAAAACTAATATTAAAACCCATTAAATCTCCTGGTAATAATGTGCACCTGGTTCAAGAAATGAAAACTCGGTCAAAACTCCGCAGGGGGTTCAGAAACCTCTCCACTCTCGCATCTCCCATCTCACACCCGCCCGCTCCTCACGGTAACTTCATTTCAAAATAAATTTCGTTTTCAATGCATCTCACAAAAAAAAAAAAACAGAAACTGAAACAACAAAAAGCATAAACCGGTTATAACAGTTAGAGAGGGAAATAAAACACACAAACACATACGTAAAGTATTTGCTTCTATCAAAAAACGTAGAAACCGAAAAGACAAAGTGAAAAGTAGGTGACGTTAAGCACCGTTATGTTAGCCCTCCAAAACTGGTCCCTTCTTCTTCTGCTGTTGCTAACGCTGCTACGCTCTTCTTTGCTTCTTTTTCATACTCCACTGCACTCCTCTTACCTGTGCGTGCTGCTCGCATGTTTTTGTTAGCTGAGCTTTTCATTGCTGTACTCTGTATTACGTGCATGCGTATGCGTGTTCAAGAATTTTTTTTTATTCAGCGCCCACGCCTATTAGATATTTGAATTTTACATAACATGGGCAGACCGTCGACATTGTGTGTCCAGAGCTTTGGTTGCCAAATGGCAGCAACAACAGCAACAAGAAGAAGTGGAGCTTGGCTTTGGGAACACCCTTTACGCGTAACTTTGAAAATACACAGATGTTACCATGCTTATGACAGATATTTGATTTTTCTGATATTTGGTAAATTTTTGTATTCATACTGCAACAGCAAAAGTCTGATTCAACCATAAATACCCTGTGGAAGTGTATGCAAATAGAGATAACAGACGCAGTATAAACAGCGACAGGCGACGTCACACTTGCGTGGTCAGCTTTTTGTGCAGCTAGCAAGAAGTAGCGAGAGAGCGGGAGACCCGCATGCGCAACAGGCACGGCTTGGTGCACAGTGGGGCTGGTCTATGACAAACTGCTGTGATATGAGGTGAATTTCAAATTAGATTTTGTGAAACGAGTCATTGGGAAAGTTGTTTCTATAGTTATATATAGCACTACTTTTATATACTGAAGCAAAAAAAGAACCTAAAGTTTATTTGATGATTTGTATTTTGTAACAGCTTATAAGCACACTTCCCAACCACTTCAGCAATCGAGTGACCCACTGTTCAGTTTCGCTGACTGCGCAGTCAGCGTCATGGTCAACCCAAGCTTTTCTGCTCGTCTTTTTTGCATTCTCTCTTGCAGAGTTCTCTTCAGATCGCGCTCACACACATGTTTGCGTGTGCGTGTGTGTAGACTGCGTAATTAGTGCTATCGTAATTGAGTTTTGTCCACTCTCTCAGCGCTGGCCGAAAGTTGCTTATTGCCTCTTCTTATTTTGCTGCATTTTAATTGAAATTTATGCAGCTATTTAAGTTCCCTCTCTCTCTCACTCTGGCCATCTGTGTGGGGAAGAGCGTGGGAGAGGGAGCGTTTGAGTGTTGGCAGGAGGCTGCGGTTCAGCGATTCTTTTGTACATGTATTGAGTCTAACTTTGCTTTGGCTTTGATTACATGGATGTTCTCCATCTCTCTTTTGTGCATAGCCAGTACTCGTACTCGTGGGGCATATTTAATTTGTTGAGAATTATGCAACAGCCAGAAGAATGCGGATTCTATCAGACAATAAAATGTACAATGTAAAAGCTATTGCACCTTTTTTATGATGATCACGCACATCAGCGACGTAACAGTAACGCAAATACAGAAGAACTGCAATTGTCTCTGACGTAGAATTTCCAATGCTGAATAATGGGTATTCTTTAGTCGTAATTTGAAATTTTTGTTGTCTATGGAAGTGGACTTGGTGTGAGTTACCGTTGCATTGATTCGGTATTGAAGCTGTTTCTGCAATTGTTGAACAGGAAATTAGGTCCAAAATCGAGCGGAAGCTTTTAGTTCCGTATAGTATCTAGGGGTGAGGCTTTTATCGAAAGTGCGGCTTTTGATTAGGATGTGGAACTCTATTTAATGGACTGCCAAAAGTTTTTCGCTTTCAAACAAAAAAAATTATTTCTCTGAGCTGTTCTATTCATGGAGATATTTCTGACATTATGATTATTATTTGCTTCCTGTTTCTGACGATATTACATCTCGTTTTAAGTTTCTAGAATGTGTACCATATAATTGGTGGATCTTACAAGTAATTTTTGTAATTTGAATTTAATTATATTGCTTCCCTTATGACATTTGAACATGCCATCCAAAAATGTAGTTTCTTAGCTATGAATTTTGTTAATGATGTAAGAAAATCATTTTGGGTATTACTAGTAGTTATAACATGATTTTAATTAAATTATTTCCACGCAGATGTCACTTTCATTAAGTTCAATCAAATTTTAACCAGATTTTATTCATTTACAAATATTTTTATTCTTATTAAATAAATTAAAACTATTCATATATCCTCATCAATAGACCCATCAGTTTCCCATTCCTATGCTTCGATTACAAAATCGTTTGCTCAAATTGGAAGAATTTCACCCAATTCTTTTTTTGGGTGGTTCCCAATTGCGCTCAATCGACATAGAAAAATGTTTGAAGAGGTCAAGCCTAAATGCTTGGACTTGCACAACCCTAGACCCCTCAGACACCATACTCTGACTCTGCTTTGCTGTTTTGGGGGTCAATTATAATTCATATGAAGTGCAAGACTTTAATTAAAGTGTTTTTCCCTCGGACAGAAATGGATGTGGCAATGAGGAAATTAGAAAGCCATCAACGGAGCAGTTTCAAATACTTTTGGAAGTAGGCAGGCGGCACTTGGTTTGTCAACTTTCAGTCGCAGAGTTTTAAGTACTTTTGATTGCGTTTTCACCCATTGTCACGGCAGTCGACGACTGACGTGATTCACGCAATTTTGTGGCTTGTAGAGAGAGACACTGGCGGGGGCGTTCCATTAACCAAAACCAAACCATTGTCATTGCTGTTGCTGTTGCGCGCAACTTGGCATACAAATTTGGTTGAGCATTTTCTTAACCGATGACTGCCGCTCAGGGTCTGGGCCTCCCCCGGGTCTGGGTCTCTGGGGTAATTGCCATGCAATTTCAACTCCGAACAATTCAAGGCACGATTGCCGCTGTGCCTGACTGATAAGAGTTGTTATTGCTGCAGTTGTTAGTTTTATCGTTTAACTAAGGGAAGTGATTAAAGATGATTTCAGTTTCAATTATCCAACAAACGTAATAAAGTTTACCTATGGAAGAGAGTAGAGTCTCGGATAAATAATAATTATAATCTTGTTTGAATCTCTGAAAAAAATGACTTCAATATTTCCCAAATTTAATCTCTTACTTTTCCTCCATTGCAGATTGGAAAACTTTTTGAATCGTTCGAAATTTCACACCCATGGATTATAGCAGCATAAAAAGGCGAATTTCCCTGATTGAAATGGATTTATAAAAAATAATTAAAGTAAGTTTCGGTCATCTTTAATAATAAGAAATGATTTGTGGGAAATTTACAACCAATTAAAAGTTAAGGGCCTAACCCGAAAAGGTTTGCCAAGAAAGCGAAGCCGAACCTTTAGCGGATCATAAAAGACTGTTGCTCCCTCTCCTCCTTCTCCTCTTTCACCAAACAAAATTCGCGGTCAAGGTTATTGAACCTGAGCCGCGCCTGAACTTTGTTTTTAATTCTCATTCTTTTTAATTTTTACGCATTTTATGGGCAAAAAGAATGTGACTTGCCTTGCGACATAATTTAATTATGTCTACGCACCGCGGTCGCCCAAACAATACAGAAGCAGGGGGCCATAAGAAGCGCATGAATTAAATTAAAATATGCCAAAAGCAGAGATGAAAAGAGAGAAGAAAGAAATGTTTAGACTAAGGGATGCCCGGTATTTTGGCATTTACATTTTATAGTGTAAAAATGTATGTAGAAATATACATATATAAATATGTAGACATATATTGGATTTCCTCATTAGCGCTGTATTCCTTCCTTCCTACCATGAAACCAGCCTCTGTTTACTGATCTTTTCCCCATTGCATACAGAACCATGCTGCCATTCCCATCAGTAAAATATACCCACCATACCTGTACATTTACAGGGTATCCACAGTCATAAAGCAAGTGAATGAAGAAGCGCGCGAATACCGAAAACTGGAGACAATAATACGCTTACGAGTACGAGTGGCAACCGGTTCAATAACTGAATAACTGGAATGAGACACAAATTGAATTACATTCAAAAGGGCGACAATATGATCGTATGACTCAGCTCAAAGATACAAATGTGCGATGCGAGTTTGCATATGTATCTCATGTACCCACTCAATGGCTATTTAATCAAACTACAAGTTGAGTTCGTGCGTTCTTGGACTGCCATTTGAAGTACTTGCGGCGGGGCAGCCTCATTAGAGGCCTTTTTCTTTTCTTCGCTTTATTTTCGCTAACCTTTGGCTCTCCCACACAATGAAAACTTGTTTTCGTATCTCGTATCTGTGACTGATTAACGTCATGCCTGAGATGCCATTTGTTGATGTGGGAGTTATGTATATTTATAGTCATAAAAAACATATTTGCATTAAGCATATCTGATTTTCTCTCAGGGAGAAAACTTGTCTGCCAGTCGATTGTTTCGCTGGTTTTGTGGAATATAATTTGAATTTATTGTTGGTGAAATTTCATTAACGCGAAAAGATCATAAACAAAACTGTTGAGTGCAGTATAAATTCATAACTAAAGCGATTCAATGTCCTGCTCCATGGCGTATGCCCATCCCAACCCCAGAAGTGCCTTGCCTGTCATTCGTTTTTGCGAAAGTGCTACCCCAGTGTAAGCGTGACTGTAATCGTTAATTAGCACACAACAAAACATTTGTCTATTAAATGAATACGCCAAAAATGCTTGAGCCATGGGCTCTGCTTTGACACTTGCCATCGCTGAACGAAGATGAGCAACGCACGTGATTTATCGACTACATCGGCAAGCAAGTTCCCCCCACAGAAGCAGACCGCAAAACAGGCTCCATTCATCAATATCTAAAAAATGGAAGGGTTGTCTTTTCCACTGGCAAATCTGACAATCAAAAGAGCTAAAAGGATCGACAAACAAAGTGACAGAAGGAGATTTTAAAGGGCTGAAAAATGGTAGAAAATATTGAGAGCCTTGCATTTTATTTTTGGTGCTTTATCCTTTAATTGCAATAGTAATTTGTGCTTTGCTTGCTCCTATGGGATTTTAATTGGATAATTATCAACCAAGTTGCACACTAGTTTCGAGCCACACACAAACATCTTGACACGTTCCACTGGCCCAGCGTTCTTGCAACAGTCAGCAGGCAGTGGAAGTGGAACCCCTGCAGCAGCAGTATCATTCGACGCCTCGTTGCACTTTCCATTTGCCAACCCAGTGAACCGCAGGTCGGTCGGTCGCTCGGTCGTTTGGTCGCTCTTTCTCATGGATGTCCCACCAGGCATTGGCTACTTTAGCTAATGACTTTATTGAATCGACCGAAGGCATCATCACCATCTCTCTTTCACCCTCTCGCTCTATCTGTTGACTCTTCGTGTGACTTTTGCCGCATCGCAAAAATTAGTGCAAGCAAATTTGCGCTCGTCAATGAACGGTCGCGACAATGGGCCCATCATCGTCATTAGCCACCCAGCCACTCCGCCCCGCAGCAGTAACCAACGTTTCGGGTGGCAAAGCAATTTCCAAGTGGTTCTTAAGTGGAATTTTATTTGATGAAAAGTAATCCTTAGATGTGGCCTTTGAGAAGATATCGATTGTCGATTGATAGACCACTTTTAGGGCTATAATTTTTTGGATATTTCCCCGATTTGTGCTACAGTAAAAGCTCTTATTTCGATTGTGATTATTCTCGTTTATCTGCGGCAACTTCTGGCTGCAGTAACTCATCCTTGTCAGCTTTGCTCATGTCACAATTAGAGGCTTAATTGTTGGACATGGATGGTGCCCATCAAGCGGAGGAAGATGTCTGTTGCTTAAATGATTAAATGGCAGCATTTGCCGTGTAAAATACGGCACATGTTATGTAAATAACGGTCTTTGCCATGAAGCATAACAGCGAAAAGTGTTCTCGGGTGGTTCTCGAGCAGAAGAAATGAGTGAGGGAAGAGTGTGTCCCCCCAAAGTGGGACAGACAACAGCTGGCCGCAGAACAAACTTTCGAGAGAGAGCAAAGAGGACACTTTGCTACTGCACTGCCACCCCCTCAGCAATGACCCCCTTAATGACAATGTCTCATGACACACATATGAAACGCAGGAAAAAGAAACGGAAGAACGGGCTGGGTGGGGTGTGCGGGGTGTTCTATGGCTGTGGGTGAGCTCTGAGGGCGTTGGCAGTTTGATTGTTGTTTGCACAACTTGTCGTAGTTGCCGCATGTTGCACGGTGGCCTGTCAAAACGCAAAGATAAATACCAACTGCAAACTTTGAGCGAGAAAGAAAAACTACCAGCAAGAGGCAGGGGGAGACAAGAGGCTAGGGCTAGGCAGCGATAGACCCATTTTCATAGATCGGGTCTAGGGCTTTTGTCAGGCGCAAAACTTTCACCAAAAAAGTCGTGTAAAGAAGATGCAACACAAAGTAAAAGTTTGTTAACAATTGAACGAAACGTGAAAAGAGCTGCAGGCTGCCACACACAGCAGCGAGTGGGAAATAAGGGAATCGGACAGAGAGACAAAGAAATGTGAAATGTGTTAACCACAAATCAAAGAGAAAGAACAACAATTATAAGAGCAGCAGCAGCAGAAGTAGAAGCAACGGAAACGTCAGTTGTGCAGACAGTTTGAACTCCTTCATTTCCATTTCCAACCCAGAGCTCTCTTCTGGCTCCCAGAAACAGGCCCATGTCTGACCCATTTCCCTGGGCTGTTTTCCAACCTACCTGAGAGGCTGGGAGCCACAATTTGTATTTGCTCGAGAGATTAGCATGTAAGAAATAGTACACTGAGGGAAGAGCTAGCACAACAGACTGGGTCTCATGTGGTAAAGCGGAAAACAGACAGCTAAAAGATAGATCTTCAACACCTTCAGCAGAAAATCTTGAAAATGTGTAAATATAGAGCAGACTTTTATCTAAGCTTAGAGACAATTCATCAAACCAAAAGGTTCTTCTTTTTGTCTAGTGAATTCCTGAATCTATTTATATTTTCACCACAAAGTGAAGCTTCTAAATAACTTAAAGTTCTATGGGTTCTTGTTGCCTTGTCTGATGCTCATTCTGATCTTGAGAGAGAGTGAGCGGAAGCTCTCAGCTGTCTGCTGTTTAAGTTAACGGATGAATGGTTCGCGGAATAACTGTTCTGGCTATAAATAAAAAGAGAGACAGAGATAAACTAGACAATGGAATGGTGTAAGCTCGAATTTGATGTGCGTTTAAATATTGCCAAGATTTAATTATAATTAAATTAATATGGAATACAATTTGAGAGCAAAGGGAAGGAAGTTAACGATCGAAAAACATGCGAAATACGCTAGAAAATCAGAGACAGATGAAGAAATTTCTACTCACTATTAATAATAAATAGTAAACAGCGATAAACAATAAAATAAACAATATCTGCATGCATAGTGTCTGCCCGCTGCCAACGGATTATAATTGGATTAAAAGTCTTCATTTAATAACTCAAATTTAATGGCAGAAGTTTAAAGTTTGGCATTTGATTATTTCCATGCATCTTTTGCCTAAGTTTCTCAGGTGAAGTTGCTGCCGTAAACCATTCGTAGAGCCAAACCAAGTCAAACCCTAAACGGATTACAGCCAAAAATGTTGTTTCGCTGCTTGGCTCCCCCACGCTCAATTAGCCAAAGTTCTGGCCTAACTCCTGGGCTCTGCATGTGTATCGTGGCCTCAGGGAAATTGCATTTTCCAAACACAGCGAATGAGAAATGCCTTTCCTAGGCAACGGCTTGGCTTAGCCTCCGCTTTTGGCTGTTGTTGTTGTTGTTGTGGCTCCCATTCCATTCCATTTCGTTCCGTTCCGTTCCGCACTTTGCCATGGCAACAAGTGCAGCCAACAGCCAAAACAGAACGGTGCTGCCGCTGCTGCTGCTGCCTAACAAACAGAAATCAAACAATAAACCGAAAATCAATATACACAGTTTCCCCCCTCGACACCCAATCCTCCTCCCATCCACCCCATAAAAAACTATTAGAAGGGAGGCCGCGACACGTTTTGCCATTCAAGACCGGCCGCCCCGACAAATTGAAGGGAATTTCCTGTCTGGCAGGTCTCTCATTTCCCCCCAGTCCCAAGCCGAGTCGAACCGGTGACCCAATTTCCGCGGAAAAGCGACTTTTCATTAGTCCGAAGTTCTCTTTTGTTTCGTATTTGGGTTTCGCTAGAGATTTGTTTTTTTGCACATCTATTTTTGGTGGGATTAAGTGACTGGGAAGTGCACCTAATGGAGGTCTGAGGAACCTCAAAGGTTGTTAGCCTCTCACCTCTCTCTCTCTCTCTCTTAGTACCCCTCTCTTTCTTAGTCTCTCTCCTTTGATCCACGTTAAATTACTTATTTTAGCATTGCTTTCGTTTCCCAAGTTAATTGATTTGCTTTTTGTGTGGCTTTGTTTTGCTTGGGGAGAGGCAGAAAGAGCGGCTTTAAAATGCTAATGGAGGTTGGGTTTGAGCTGAATTTAGGAGTTGTGTTGTGTCAGAGATAAGTTGACTCCCAAGCGACGTGAGGCATTATTTATGGCAACGAAGCACGAAGGACCGAAGGACTGAAGAGAGTTCAACGAATGACTGCAGAAGGAGTGAGACTAGGGGGTACATGAAATACTGTTACATTGAATAAGTGTTAAAATAGATCAGAAACTGGGTCAAGAGAAGAACCTTTAAGTAGGTCTGCGTTCAATTTTCAAGCCTTGAATGGAATGAAATAGAGGAAGATTAAAGCTAAAGGAACATTATGGGCTGATCCAATGTTAGTAAAAGTCTTGGAAATATAAGAACTCGAAAGATCTACAGGGATCTGCAAAGATCTAACTAGAGAGAGTGTCAGCGTCAGAAAGACAGCTTTCAATCGCAGCTTCCTCCATGGAGATCATGAAAATAAACACCCAAAAGATTAGACACCATGATTCATGGTTATCGCTTTGGGTTTTTGTGGCTTTGTGGCTTTGTGTGGACCCCTGGAAAACCCACACGTTGTGGCCTGCCACACGACTAGGGTTGTGCTGGCTGGCTGGTTGGACGGCCCGCTGACAATTACACTCGGTGGCTGGGCATGGCATGGCATGGGTTGGGATGGCTTCACTTCAGCATCTCACACTTGCAGCCGCTGGCTGCTTCACCCGGTTCCTGCTCCAACGGAGGCCTGGCGTGTAAATCATATAAACATATGCACATCACCTCTGGAATCACGACAGGAGCCTCCACTATAACTCATTTCCCACCTCTCCACCTTTTGCGGCCCACCTACACACGATCGCTGATGGGACTGAAGAGAGTTGGAAAGAGAGAGAGAGCAACGACAGCTAAACAGAAATTTATGCAAGTTGAAAATCGTGACACAATTGGTAAGAGTTCATTTTCTTTGACTTTGACTCTTGGCCTGACTTTGGCGTTGGCTTCAGCTTTGGCTTTGGCTTTGGCTTTGGCTTACGGCTAGCTCGGGCTCAAGTTCGGGTTCGAGGTTAGCACCCATTTGTAAGAGCCGCAACAATGTTGCAGATTGAGGTGGGAATGGCAATAGATGGCAGATGGAATGGATAATGAATGGTTAGAATAAGCCACCGAAGAAGTAAAATAATGGTAGATAAAGTAAAAGAAAAAGGCAGCAGCTTGAGCTTGGACTTTGTCTTGCTCCTATCTCAGTTCCATTTTGCAGATCAAAGAAAACTTTTGTTTTATCGTTTGTGATAATAGAAATCTCTGCACCATTTCCACTCCCTCACTCCTCACTGTAAATTCTCCATAGCAGCATTCTCCATCGTCAGAGATGTCGAAATCTTGGCCAGGTCTCCACAGAACCCACACAGAACCGCGTTCCACTCAACGAAGCGTAGTGGAGCGGACTTTCAAGAGTCACAGAAGCAGAACCATCTGCAGCAGCATTCGTTGGGTAATTTAAGCTACTCATATGAACCATCAGCCATCCCCCTTATCTCTACTTTCCTGCCCGCCCGCCCTGAGCTTCTGGTTGTACTCTTAAAGAGGAATAGGCATGATTGTTTTGATGATAGGTTTGCTAAGCATTTAATTGTGGAGCTGTAGAGCTTCTGGCAATACTCTTAGAGATATTTTTCTAATATTTAGATCTGTTTAGGGCATGATTGAGCTCAACATAAGCTTATATTATAATAGCTAAAGAACTTTAAAATATCCTATCCAAAAGTGTATCAAATGTTTTGCCATTCCAAATCGTCAAACTGGCTTTATCTGGTTTACATTTTATTGTGTTGCTGTTGTTATTGTTGTTGCTGTTGCCTGGTTTGTCTGTTTACCGTTAAGAGCAAGAAACAGCAGCACGAGCAGCAGAAGCATCAACAGAACTGGAGTCTCCACTGATGAGGCAACAACCCGACTCGTTTTGGCTTCGCGGCTAGTGAGTGTC
This sequence comes from Drosophila subobscura, assembly GCF_008121235.1. Classification (NCBI taxonomy): domain Eukaryota; kingdom Metazoa; phylum Arthropoda; class Insecta; order Diptera; family Drosophilidae; genus Drosophila; species Drosophila subobscura. The sequence goes on from NC_048532.1 coordinate 9,844,678, forward strand.
TCCAGTTTCTTGTTTCTAGTGTTTCAAATGCAACGCCGGCGCGATCGCTGGCTCTCTCAATGAGGACTCTCCGCTTACTTACTTATGGCATAATGACTGCAGACTGGAGAAGGTTTTTGTTGAGTTTATTAGCATGTAATGGAGGTAGAATGCCAGAAGGCAGAAGGCTAACCCTGCTCAAATTATGGAAGTAATGAGTGAGGAGCTATAATCATGGACAAGGAATGCAAATGGAAGTAAAACGAGATTGAAATATGCCTTATGCATCTCTGTTTTCTTGAGTTTCAGTGAAAGTTCTCTTAGCCAGTTACCGATATCCATTTCATCCCAATTTGCTCCCTCTATTTCTCCCATTTTCCACTCTCTGCTGCAGCTGCAGCTTTTTCTTTGTGGTCTAATTCCACTCTTTAGCCTTTTCAGTCCATTAATTGTTGGCTGCTTAACATAATTCCAACTAGATCACATTCAAATATCACGTATGTATGCGCCGCAGCGTTGTTATTTCTTTTAGCAATTGGCTCTTAAATGCCCCAACAATTAGCCGCGAGATGTCAAAAAAAAATGCTTAAACTTGTCTCAGAGATGTGAAAAATGTTTGATAAATTGTTATTTAATTACATGTTAAAGGAATTCGGCTTGCAGCATCGACAGCAAGTGGGGAGACAGAGACAGCAGCACACCCACAGCTGCCAACAGATAAATTTTCTCTGCGTAAGCTTTTTTTTTGCTGTATGCAATTCAAGGTCGTCGGCAAGTAGCTCTTTATGTATGAATGAGATCTAATTGTTCGTGATGTGAGAACGAACACTGGCGAGGCTTATTCGGGAGGTGGAGGTGAAGGTGGAGGTGGCAGTGGGTGGGTGTTTCGGAACTGGGTTGACTGTGGGGTTAGATTCGAGGGTGCTCTGGCAGATGTACGTTCAGATGTAGCTACTTTTATACCTACTTATGTACCTACTTATGTATGCCTAATGCTAATGCTAAAGATAATGCCTGTGAGAACATTTGTGGAACGGCTTACGGCATGTCCCCGTTTTAGTAATGCACTTGACAATGACTTGGAGTGGCTCAAAGTCGTCATCCAAACGCTGAGCAGCAAATGACACAAATCGAGCAGAAACTGTATTTAATATTCTCTTTCTCTTCGCAGTTTATTTGGATCTCACTTTGTATGTTTAACGTTCGTTATGCTGTACAGTAAAACATGGCAAAGTCGACACTTTATGCTGCTGGTGTGACCTGTCTGGGCTTTGTGTGCTTCGCCTTGGCATCTGTGGCCATTGGTGTACCCATTTGGGGCTACTACGATAGTCCATCGGGTGAGTTTTCACTCTCTCCAATTTGCAATTGAATTGGAATTATAATTAATTGCTTGCTCTACAGGTGGCTATGACTTTGATCGGGGCTATTTTGGGCCGTTTAAGGTGTGCAAGCAATTGACTTACAATCGCGAGAAATGCGGCAATGATGTATCCAAGTTTCGATTGAGCAGTGAGTATTATCATCAGTCTGCCAGTGGATGAAGAACCTAAATTGTTTCCCCTCCTTTTCCCAGATGCCGTCTTTGTCAGTGGCCTGCTGGCCATTGGTAGCTCAGCCTTGCTGGGCATCTTCTGCATTCTGTCGGTCATTCAGCATGCAATGATCTCGTCCAGGGAGAAGGTGGTGATGCCCTATACCACGCTGGTCGTTGTAAAACTGATATTTGCACTGCTGGGAGGTGAGTCAATGAGTTCTCCCTTTGCTACTTTTACTCATATCTGAAATCCCCCACCATTAGGTGTACTGGCCATCATAGCCACCATTCTGTTTGCCTTTGCAAATTGATGAGCAGGAGCGTTTCGGTTTCAAAATATCGCGGGGCATTTCCTTCTACATACAGGTGAGTGAATGAATAGCTTGTTCCTTTGCTTGTTTTTATCCTTTTTCTTCTTACAGATCGTTGCAATTGTGCTCTCCATAGCCCTGTTTGTGGCAGCTCTGTATGATGTCATCTACTCGCGCAGCCCTGGCGGTGATCCCACCATGGGCATGGACGCAGCCTCGCCTGCCAGTGCCACCACCTTCAATAATCCTGGCTTCAAGGAGCCGCGCAGTCGCAATGGCGTCTCGGTGACGGATGCCTCGGGCAAGCCGTACAGCGGCATCAGAAATGGGGCTGGAACTGCGGGCAGTGTGGCCTCCATGAGCACCACGGTGACGAGCGTCTCGAATGGCTCCACCCTGGACTCTGTCACGCGTTCGCCGCTGCGTTCGAGCCTCAAGAAACCCCGCCCGCGGCCCGACCCGACGTTGGGCATACAGAATCCAGGATATTCTGGCTCTGGCAGCTCGCCACCGATGCGTCGCAATGGCAGCGTAAAGAAGGTGCGCATACAGACGCACAGCACCGAGGTGTAGGCAACACAATTAAAAGGAAGTTCACACAAGCGAAACAACAACAACAAAACATTTACAAAGACTGTGTACAGTAGCAAAAAGGAAGACAGGAAGGCATTCCCCAGATAGTTATGGAATATTCCTTTTCATTTGTCTTCCAAAAAGATTCGCATAAGCAGCATTCGATTTGGCACAGACGACAATTTCTTCTGTGAGCAACGGTTTCCGTCCATGGGCATGGCAAGAGTATTTAACAGAGTTCTCCCCCCACCCCAGGCAGGACTTTCATTATATTACAACTCTCCCCAAGTGCCCTTTCGACCGCGCCCAGTCCCAGTCCCCCCAGGCACTCGATGGGAAGAAAGTTTCCCAACCCTAAAGATAATCCACTTGCAATATTCTTATTTAACGAAAACAAACACCATCCCCCCTCCCCCAACTACCACATAAGCATTATAAAGCAGCATTTGTAAAATACATAAACATCGGGAATGACACAAATTGTTATTTATAGTTTAAGTTTAAGTCACGAAATAATGGAAAAAAGTTTCGAATGCATTCGAGAGGAGTGTAGTTTGTACGCGTATGTTATTGTTAGCAATACTTTCACGATTGTTGATTGACGAAATTTCACTATTGGTAGACACTTGGATAAATTAAGCTAAGCTTTTGTTTGTTTAGTTATTTGTAATCCAATTGGAAAATGTGTTTCATGTTTTTCTCTGTAAGCTAATTACTAAATCGAAGGCGATAATAAATAATACTATTGAATTTAGCGGCAAATAGTGGATAAAACTATAAAAATAAGTATGACTGGATTAAAAATCTTATTTGATCATTGAAAAGTGCAAAACACTGTAGCCACTTGGCGCCTTCTTGTTTGAATTGAGTTGACGTTTTGTGGCGGCGAGTGTTTGTCAGACAGCAACATCCCCGATATGTATGTTTTCTATCGATAGTTAACTTGTTCGTTATGCAACACCGTAAATATACCGAGAATATAATATTCGTTATCGTTCAATATATCGATATTTTTCTTAGATCAGGAGAGATATACAACTTTTTAAAATATTATGCCATAAGGTATACATTCCAATAAAAAGGAGTATTTATAAAAGCTAAATTGATTCTTCAATCGGATTAAATTATTGTATCAGTCTTAAAAGTCTTTGCACGTTAGTAACATCAATAAGAACATCAAAATCGATGAATGTGATTTAAGGCTACGGTATATTTTTAAAATGAGAAGGTATATTTTGGTACATTTTTGAGGGTCTGACGGTATATTTGATCGATAATTGCGGTATTTTTCTGTGCTCAGATCAAAACAACGAAAACAGCTGCTGATTTCTCAATTTTATTAAAAAAACAATTAAAGTAGACAAATTCAAGCATTAAAAACCGAAATAAAACGACAAGCAGTCATGGCGGATGTCGCAGCATGTGAATTGCACAACGAGAACAATGCGGTGAGTACCAAACGAACAGCATGCCACATTTGCAGCCCCTACCTGCGGGCTGTTTCATAGCTTGAATGATAATTTTAACAATATTATGAATTTGTTCTGTTTGTAGCCCCCAATCATGTGTTGCAAGCACATGTACGACTTATCGAGCGTTCGCGTCATGATGAGACCGGTGGCGAGGTCTGCCATTTGGTGGAAGAGTTGAATGGCACGCAATTGAGGGACCAAGCGGAACGACAGGTGTGCCAAATGAACTGTTTGGCAGCCTGTTGCGTTTGGTAACAGATGAACGATTCACTTTGCGGCTACACATAGGCAAGAGATCCCAGATCTTGGCTTCCATGTCAAAAACCGCATGGACCACAGCCAAGACAATGTAGAGTAATACTGCCCTAGTGTGCTGTTCGAGGAGGAGAGAAGGATTGAGTGAGAGACTCCCATTGATTACAGGGAATGTGAGTATACAAGCGGTACGCATTGATCTAATTGATGGGTAATCTAGTGTGTGTTTCTAACTCCACAGTAAACCATTGAAGAGACTGCCAGCATTGTGAAAAAATATCGCATCTCCTTCAGACGACTGCAGAGTTGTCTGAGCATCCACGAGGATGCCATGGTTGCGCAGAGTAAGTCGCCTATGCGTTCGAGTTCCTCAACGATGCAGCCTGTGGGTCCACAAATGGAACTGGCCTAGATGATTGAGCAAGGATTCGTCAAGCGCTTCACTGAGCCACGGAGAAGGTAAAGTGTATATTTACACTTCCGGCAGCACTCTTTTTACCTGTTCTCGTTTTATGTTTTTTCAGATAATCGAAACCGTTCTTGTTATCATGGAGCTGAAGGAATCGTCTGCTGCTGCACTCCAATAGAGTTGGCTGATGGGGTCCAGTCCTGCAATCGGTATCAAATCGCAACGTTGAGCTAACCATGTAGCTGTAGTCCAGCTAAAGCGCTAATGCCCCGCCACTGCAACCATTTTCCCGCAGAGGATCGATGAAGGCGATGAGCGACTCCTACTTGTCCTGCGGTCTGGATTTCATGTTCTCCATCGAAGTGGACGAATTCCAATCTGAAAGTGTGGACGACTCTGCTTGGAACGCAGGATAAAATTAATAATCCATGTAAAATAAATACGTAATACAATAAAATTGTAGCATACTTTTAAAAATTTTGAAGTATCTTTTGGGGGCTGGTTTGATGACAAAAAGTGTGGCATACTTTCAGGCTGAAATCATGCCTTTTAGAAAATTGCGTAAAACAGCCATATCCTGCAGTCCTTGAGGTCCTTGATGGATTCAAATGATAGAGGAGACTCTCCCGCTCACGAGGACTCGTGGCATGTCCTGATCCGACAGGATACAGACAAGTTACAGCGATTTTTAGATTTCCCTTAAAAAATATCCTTAAAATGGCATTATCCTTAATGTCCTTGCAACCGAAGGAAGAGCAGGCGATCCCGACTACAAGGACTCGTGGCATGTCCTGATCTGACAGGATACAGCCAAGTTATAGCGTTGCATAGATTAAATTTAAAAACATCCTTAAAATGGCATTATCCTTAATGTCCTTGCATCCGAAAGGACTAAAAACGATCCGGGGCAATGTCCCGATTCCGAGGAGGTGCGGCATGTCCTGATCGTCCCTCAAATAAAGGATAAAACAACAAAACAATTCTGTCCTGTTGTTGTTGTCAATTTATGTTGTTGTTGTTGTTGTACAACAAAAGTTGTTTTTGTTATTGTTGTACAACAAGAGAGTGTTTGTTGTCATTTGCACAGTGGCGCCACCACGATCATGACGGCCACTTCTGAAATTAAAATAACGTAGTACGAACATCGGCCGCTCAGAGTTGGGGCGCCACTGTGTACAAAAAAATATTTCTGAAAATGCTTCGCTCAAATGTAAATTTTCGGACCGAGTACCAGGCCAACAGAAATCAGCAGCAAGTAGCTGGTTTTTACTTTTTTATGTCTGTCAAGAGCTGGCTGTCATGAAACTGGAAAAATTTTTTTAAAGCAAAGTAACTAAAAGTATGCCACAGTATTTTGGTGTGACATTTCTTAGTTTTCGTTCACAAAAATCTTGTAGCATACTTTTAGTTACTTTCCAACTGAAAAATAAAATTAATCCTAAACTGGAGAGGAAAAGTGTGATCCTGTGATCGGATGAATATTCCTGGAAAAGTCCTTGTCCTTATCAAATCCAACCCCATCCCAAAAAATACATATTTCTTTTATCAATTTTATTCATAAAGAAAATTCGAGCTTATTTTATAATGAAACATTAAAAAGATTACATATTTTTTACATATACCTACATACGTATACAGATTACATATATTTTTGAGGGTCGTGTGGTATATTTTAGCGATAAAACAGCGGTCACACTGTTTGCCGGTGCAGTTAAAAAAAGAACAAAACAAAAAACTACAACAAATTCAATCGAAGGAGCCAGTGCCCTGGCTGCAGGACTAATCATGAGCGGATCCTGGAAACTGGTACTGCCCATGGGCTTTGTGATGTACTCGCTGCCTCTGTTTCTGCGCGTCAACGGCACTTCCAACTACATCATTGATGAGGAGTTTCACATTCCGCAGGGTCTGGCATTTTGCCGAAAGCAGTTTGACGTGGTAAGTGGTGGGGACAGCGACTAGTCCATGCTGATACTAACTGCCACACTCTCATTTTTAGTGGGATCCAAAGATAACGACGTTTCCCGGCCTCTATCTGATTGCACTCGTCTTGAATCCATTCAACTACTGCACGGTGACGGGCCTTCGCTTGCTGAGTCTCATCGGTGCGGGCATCAACATAATGCTGCTCTACAGGATCCGGCGTCGAACGTTGGCCGGCACAGGTGGCAACTCCTATGCGGCGCATGAGGCAATAACCCTTTCAGTGTTGCCGCCACTGTACTTTTTCAGTCATTTGTATTACACGGACACCCTCTCGCTGACCATGGTACTGATGTTCTACCACTTCTGGCAGCATGAGGCGCACCTGCCTGCGGCTGTCTTCGGTGCCGCCAGTGTGCTGATGCGACAAACGAACATTGTGTGGGTGTGCATGGGCACCGGCATCACAGTGCTGGAAACGCTGGTAAAGCAGTGCGCCAAGCGGCGTGCAGTGCACAAGGGACAAGTACGATTGCTAGGAGTAGATGTAGGTAGAGCAGTGCAGAGATTAATTGAAGAGATTAATTAGAGTTTATCTTACCTTTGCAGATGTGGCTGCAGCTACTGGCCAGTCCACAGCTGCTGTTCAGCTGTGTGTTGAGCATTTTGGCCAAGTGCTGCTTCTACATATCCGTCATACTGCCCTTCGTGGGATTCCTCTGCATCAACGGTGCGATTGTCGTGGGAGACAAGAGCGCGCACGAGGCTTCACTCAATCTGCCGCAGATCTTCTACTTTGCAATATTTGCCGCTGTCTTTGCTGTATCCAATACACTACGCCAGCTCCGTCCCGCAGTGGAGTTGCTGCGTCGCAATAGAATATTCGCCCTTCTGGCTCTTGTTCTTATACTTGTGGTGATCCACCTGAACACGGTTGTGCATCCGTACCTGTTGGCCGATAATCGCCACTACATTTTCTATGTGTGGAGCCGCCTGTATGGTCGGTACTGGTGGTTCCGCTATGCCATGGCGCCTGCCTATCTGTTTGCCATGACAGTGCTCTACTGCGGGCTGAGTCACATGCCCGACAGCTTTAAGCTGATGTTTCCACTCAGCCTTGTGCTGGTTCTGTGCTTCCAGCGACTCCTAGAGCTACGCTACTTTCTGGTGCCGTACGTGCTCTTCCGGCTGAATACGCGACACACACGCAAAGGCTACTCGGAGTGGCTGGAGCTGGGCGCACATTTGCTGCTGAATGTAGCCACTTTCTATGTTTATTTTACCAAAGAGTTTTACTGGCAGGACTACAGCACACCGCAGAGAATCATTTGGTAGAAGGAGAACCCCACACCATTCCCGAACTTTCCATACGATGGCAGAGGATTAAGCTGCATTTATCACACTTGAAGTCCTTTAGCCATTTTTAATATTGCTTTTTATTCGTTGCATCGCTACTTGAGTAAGAAAATTGCTCTACGTTTTTCAGTTACAAAATATGGAGGGGGCAAAGGAGTTCTACGCATAGTTATGGGTGTGGTATGTATATAGATATTGTATAAATATAAATAGAAAATTGTTAAAATGTTATCTGATAAATATTTATGAATATAAAAATCTTACAGGCTATTAAAAATGGACTCAAAAGATAATACTGACTGCCGAGGCAAACACAAAGGAGGAAATTCAACATTAAAATCGATTGGAAAACACTTTGAGCTTGCTTGAGAAATAGCTACCGACTGTGGTCTATGTGGTATTTGATAATGATAAAGTTAATTAATTAATAATGCTGATACGATTGTTAAGTGCGAAACTAGGCAAGAAATGCTACAGACACACTCCACTCTCTCTCTCTCTCTGTCTCTACTGCTAATAAACTGAGCGTTACACACACTTTGAGCGTTACAGCTGCAAGCCAAAGCCAAAGCCAAAGCGGCTCCTTTGCTTGGCACACAACTTAATGGAAATGGAAATCCTCTATTCAAATGCCACCTTGCGCGTGAAGGAGGTAAGCGAGGATATCTCACTGGGATTGGAGTCGGAGGGCAAATTGCTAAACTCGATCTCCTCGCTGGCTGCTGATGCCACAATGTTTTCGTTCGACTGCGTGGTCTCGTCACTGTGATGCATTGTTGGCCACTGCTTGTGGCTGGGAGCGTACAGAATGAGCAGCGCAAAGATGTAAATGTTCCACATGCCGTAGACGCCAGTCAAGAAGGCCGAGGTCAGCTGAATCTCAACGTCTTCATTCCATTTCCACTGGCCCTCCGCCATTTGGCCCATGATGAAGCCAGTTACGGTGAGAGCGGCGCAGAGCAGCGTGGCCAGCATAAGGAATTTGAAGCGATAGATGAGTCCTGAATGGATAATAGTAAGACTTTATGTTGGTTCTATAATTTCTTCCAAGTTGCAGTTACTCACCCTCGTAGTGCAGGCGACGCGCCTGCGACATTGATGGCAACGAGGTGCGCTTGTCGCCAATGTTCTTGAACACCTTCGAGATCATGTAGCAGAGAAACAGAAAGTAAACAGCCGCCGAGACACCCGCTAGAAGAATAAAGCTCATGGCCACCTTGGCGCCCAGCGGGGTTGTCCAGATGGAGTAAAATGGATTACGCAGCTGCACACCGCGCTCGGAAATGTCAAAGACAAACAGCGAGATGCAGCCAACGACGACGGCCGAGAGATGTTTCCAGTAGCGCGAGCGAATGGTGGACTTGTTGGGGGAGTCTTGGATGAGCATGTGCTCGCCGGCAAAGACCAGCCAGAACGAGAGCAACATGGCGTAGAAGATGCCCTGGCGAATGTCGCTCAGCAGCAGCATGTAGGGCATCTCGAAGGAGAGCGACAGGTACTCCAGCGGCAAGTTGAGGAATGTCAGTGCGCCGCCGAGATAGAGCAGCATGTACTCCAGCAGGGCTGGCGATCTCTGCAGCAGATGAACCCTGCGCCAGAACCACACCATGATGCCCACCACAAAGGGAAAGAGGAAGGTCTTCAGCATCAGCCAGACGTGGGTGAAGCCACCGTTCTGGTGGATCGCAGTCAGCGTGAGGTCGTGCATGTGTCCAAACTGGAGGTTCATCTGCTTGGGCGTGTCCAGCGGGAAGCGTAGATTCAGCAGATAGAAACTGTGATGCAGGGCCCCCAGTTCAAAGAGCGGAATCATGTCGCAGGTGTAGAGCGTCTCCGAGGCACCGATGTGGGCGGCAACGCAGTCCAGATAGCGATGCTCCACGCCATGAGCGTACAGCTTCCATGCGTGATCGGGATCGCCCTTGTTGCGGTAGGCCAGGCGCATGTCGATCGTCAGCTGCAGCTCCTTGGGGGGTTCGCGCAGCTCCGAGGAGGAGTCATAGCCGAACTCGACTTGCAGCACGCCAATGAGATTCTGTTGCCAGCGGGAGTAGTCCAGCACGCGACTGTCGCGCGGCAGTGGCATCTGGAAGACATGCACAATCTGGTTGGCCAGCTTCATCGAGTCCTGTTCCACCTCCTCGCGTGTCACCTGGGTGCAGGCTCCTTCGCCGCGCGAGTACAAAAAGAAGCTGGTGTCGTTCTGACGCGCATGGTTCTCCCTGCAAAGAGAGCCTAGTACGTTGGTATGGCCGGCGGGTACGGGCGCGTACAGCCCACCCAGCAGGAAGCACAGCACTTGACACAGCAGCAGGCTGCCCACCAATATGGACAGTTTGCGGCCGCTCAAGTTCTCGAGTATGGTTCCCGACATTCTGGTTAATGACTAAGGCGAAGACTAATGGCGACTCGAGCTGGTGCGCTAATGACAGCCTCCTCCTTTGATAAGGTAAACAATTTGTTGCACGCTAAAAAAAACTTCAAACGCACCGACAAACAAAGCGGCGGCGGAGGCGTTCGTATACAGAATAGCGATGGCCGAATAATCGATAGTAGGCAGCCATCGATATGTGATTTGCTATCGATGTGCAGACAGCTGTTGCAGCTACAGTAGTTTGTTGATAAAGATTGTTGTTTGTTGTTGATAAGAAACTATTAAAATTCGACAAATAAGCGGCAGCAGATGGTCATAAGAGCGCCTGGAATAAGTGAATAATACACTCGGGTAAAAAGTGTTCTACATTCGTGAGTGGGTACCGAGTAAATTCTCAGGCGATAGGCGAGGGAAAAGCGAAGCCAAAAGGCTCGATTATTGCTCGCTTTTGTTGCTCACTCGGCTAAAAGGTAAAATTGTTCTTTCCTTGGAAATTGCTCAATTAGTGTGCTTGGTGATTATTTATTAATGATATTTTCTTTTAGCTCTTTCCGAAAATGCCGCCAAAGAGGAAATCCCGCCATAGCGCGGCCCCTGGAAAAAGAGGGAAACCAAATGCGTATCAAAATTGGGATAGTTATGCCGAGGAACATAGTTCCGGCTCGGATTTTGAGACGATTATGACTGGGACAAGACTGCGAAATACAAGCGCCTGGGAGCAGTCCACAAGTGTGTTAAAAGAGGAGATTTCTGCGGGAAGCGAGCACCTTAATCGCACAGAAACTCAGCCGACGGCTGCTACCGACTTTGATTCAGGCGTGGGACAGTTGCTTTCGCTCAACAACATACTATACAATAATGTGTTGAAGGGTAAGTCTTTGCTATTTGCATTTCCAGCCAATTATATAACAAATTTCCACATTTAAAGAGATTCTGGACCGCCTGAAGAACATACAGAACACGCAGGCAGCTATGGAGGAATGGCAGAAAGATAGAGACGAGGAGATCTGCGCGAGACTCGAAAAGATTGAAAGTGATCTGGAGGCATTGCAGAGGGGTCCCCACAGGAGGACAGGGGCCGTAACATTAGACGCCATTACCAACAGTGGCCATTGGCCCACAAAAGTAATTCCGCTAAATCCATTTACTCTAGGCTCCGAACTGGAAGAACTCGAAAAAAAACTGCTGGACGAAGAAACTCTTAAATTAATGGTCAGTACACCACTGATATCCTTTCGTAATATATTAATGGTACATTAACTCAATTAGGTTAGAGAATTTGAAAAATTGACTGCCAAAAACTACGATAAATACGTTCGGATGTGCTGGCGTAAAGTATTTGTGGATGAGCTGGCGGAGAAGTATTGCTGGAGGGGAACCACGACAAAGAAGTGCATTAGGCCCCTCTGCGTTACCCTGGCTATTCGAAGTGAGAGCTAACTTTGAGCATACAATTATTTGTAAATAATTATGTATATTTGTTGCGCCGCTCTCTTACAGGTGCGAGTAGAGCTAAATATCCGGAATATGATGATGCCATTTTCGACAGGTCTTCGCAGAAATTCTTCCAATATGCACATGACCGGATTATTAAAACAAGCAAACTATGAGCCAAGAACCAAGAAAGTGAATCAAGACGATCCATTGGCCATTTCAAACCTCTGATAATTCTAAGACTACGCGTGGGAACCAAGACAACTGCTTGGGGTTGGAATATCAGTTCTAAATTTAAGTGTAGTTTAGGTAGATGTAAGCCGTTGCGTTGTTCCAAGCGAATCTATATTCTGATCCCGCAGGGCGGCAGAACGCCATGTGCGGCAGTGCCTGATTAAAGTATTTTTATAAACGTCCCTACTTTAACACTAACTTTACTTGCAGAGTATACATATTTATAAACATTTCCAAATACGCGAAAATAAAAGACAATTCGTTTTTACGAAATAGAAGAAATATACAAATATTTAAATATATATGTAGAATAAACGGTACTTACAGCATGTGGGCAGCACTGCTTGCATTCTCCTTGGCGGTGCATCTGGATAGCTTAGGCCCGGCATCCGGCCAAGAAGGCTGTTGTTTGACCGCGGAGGGATATGCGGCTTTGGCAGAATTAGATTGCTTCACTCGCACCATCCACTGTTTGATCGTTTATTTACATATGTACGCACATTTTACATTTTGGTGCAAACTAGACTGAAACTGTGCAGATGTTGCCGGACCGTCGCAACTTTCACAGCTGTTCGGCAAACAATAATAACAGGTGTCCACGGGGAACCTTTGCACTTTCTAACCGGCGGAAACATGCGGCAAATTCATGTAAGTGCATTAAAAAGCATAACAGCGAGAATTCTGCTGATTTTTGTGTGCCTCTAGCGATTGCAGCAACTCCTACACTTGGGCAGCAGGTGTCGTGTTAGACGATTCGGCAGTCAAAATCAAGTGGCCCAGAGCACTGGGAGGAAAACATTTCCCATTGGACGGGTGGGCCTGGTCCTAGCCGGTGTGGGTGCGATTGGCTATGATGGCATTGTCAACGAGTTTACCTACTGCGGGGCATCGGTGCGCTTTGTTCGCTCTCTAAAAACAGCTGGACTAATTGCGGCAGATTATCTGTTGCTGAGCGAGAACGATGCCGAGTACGAGCCAAAGCTGAAGGCGCTGCACCAGAAGAGTGCCGAGCGACTGCTGGAGACGTGTCTGCTCAATGGTGGCCTCTACATAAAGGTGGGCCAGGGCTTTGCGGCCATCAATCACATTCTGCCGATTGAGTACACCAGCACACTGTCCAGGCTGCAGGACAAATGTCTGCCGACGACAAAGGCCGATGTGCGTAAGGTGTTCCACCAGGACTTTGGCCAGCTGCCCGAGGAAATATACGAGGATTTCAACTACGAGCCAGTGGCTGCAGCCAGCCTGGCCCAAGTCTTCCAGGCAAAGCTGCCAAGTGGCGAGCAGGTGGCCGTCAAGGTGCAGTACAGCGATCTGCAGAAGCGTTTCATCAGCGACCTGGGCACCATCATGTTCCTGCAGGACATTGTCGAGTTCTTCTTCAAGGACTACAACTTTGGCTGGATTATGAGGGATGTGCGCAAGAATCTGGTCCAGGAGATGAACTTTGTGCAGGAGGGCCACAACGCCGAGCGCTGTGCCGGCGACATGAAGAAGTTTAATTTTGTGCATGTGCCAAAGGTCTACTGGCCGTACACCAAGACGGTGAGCTTGCTATTTATCCCGTCGGAATGCTCCAACTAAAGTTTTTCCATCAGCGCGTGCTCACCCTTGAATGGATGGATGGCTGCAAGATCAGCGATCTGGAGGCCATTGCTGACCGAAAGCTGAGCGTAAAGGACATCGATGTGAAGCTCTTTAACACATTTGCCGAGCAAATCTTCTACACCGGCTTTGTGCACGCCGATCCGCATCCCGGCAACAGTGGGTAACGCTCCCGCAAGTCCACAGCAACTGCTTATTCCCTCCACCCTGTTTTATAGTTTTTGTGCGGCGAAATGAAAGCAGTGGCAGAGCTGACATTATACTGCTTGATCATGGCCTGTACGAGGAGCTGCCAGCTGAGGTGCGTGGCCCGCTGTGTGAGTTCTGGGAGGCGACAGTGTTGCGCAACGAACCAAAGATGCAAGCAGCAGCCGAGAAGATTGGCATCGTGGACCACATGCGCTTCGCCGAGGTGCTCTTCCAGCAACCCATTCGCGTGCGCGGCGGCAGCATACGCAGCAAATTGTCCGAGGAGGACATCCTGCACATGCAGGAGGTGGCAAGGAAGAATTTCGAGTCGATTATGGGTACTCTGAAGGAAATGCCGCGCAGCATGTTGTTTGTGGTAAGGGAAGATCCTCCTCTCTAGCTGTGATTTCTAACCAATTTAATGTGATTTCATAGGTGCGCAACCTGAACACCGTGCGCGCCATTAGCCACCAGCATGGAGATGTGGTGAATCGACCTCATGTCATGGCCCGCTATGCCCAGCGCTGTCTCTACATGCAGCACGGCCGCACGTCGCCGTTGCAGTACTTCCGCTGGCTGTGCCGTCGTGTGTACTTTGAGTATTGCCTATGGGCAACCGCCTTCAGGCTGCGGCTCATGAACATGTACTTTAATGCTCTCTACCTCGTGGGACGTGCACCGGCATCGGCACGGACGGTTATGCGGGATATGCTGAACCAGCCAGATGGCATACCGATTCCAAGCTGAAACAGCGGCAGATTTTTGTAATTATTTCAACTCTAAGTTAAGCAGCAAAGTGTGTAGGGTTTATTGTGTATTAAATTGGGTCTGTTGTATAGGTAATAGCGTGTGTAATGAGTGCTTTGGTGTATCCTGTTCTGTGAGCCAATTAAATGTCAATCCAAGTTAACACATTTCCCGAGAGCTACTTAGCAACTGACAACGCCACGTCGCTCCTTCATTTACTGCCGCTTCTGCACGGCTGTGCATGTCAGGGTCTGCACTTTAATGCATTGCAGATGACATGCCCAAGGTCAGGCACCGCCACTTTCACTTCCATTTAGGCCCGCCCAGAAATTCAACAAATCAATCGCCGTGTCTAAATTTTAAAATTTCTCCGCCAAAAGTAATGCGGTGGCCAGTGAAATCCCCAACATCCCCATGCCCCCGAGTGTTAACACGGCTGCACACGTGTTCCTGCCTCAAAATGGGCGTCAACTACATATTTCCGGTTGTGTGGAGCGCCCTGACAAGCTGCAACATGCCAAAAAATGTCTGCAAAATATATTCCACACATGGCCATGCCCACTGCCAGTCTTGGTCTTCTCCGTAACACTTTCACTTGGGGGGTTTCGTGTGCCGCACACAGAACTAAATTCAATTCAATTTCATTTAAAGTTACTTTCGCTGACTGACAGACAAGCGAACGACCCTCCACCCAAGCTAATCCATGGCCCAGCACAGTGGGGCAAACCAACTGCAGCAGAGTCCCTCAGCCTAGTGCCAATTGGCAGCTCAATCCTGATGTGTTTGCTGCCCACTGTCTGGCATTGCCGTGAGTGTCGACTGACTGGCTGGCTTCTTGTTTCGTTGCGCATACGCCCCCGGCTAAATATGAAATTAAAAATCCTTTCTGAAGTGTGAAATACCTTAAAAGCAGCTGTCTACCAGCAGCTCCAGCTATCGAGAAGTCATTCGCCAACGAGTCGCAGAGCGGAGCAAAGGTCTCGCAGCGGAAACGGATATAAACCAACGGCACCAAATGAACAAGGAGTTCATCACACAGGGCGGCACGCCCATAACATCCGAATTGGCAACGGTAATTAGGCAGTGTGCTGCCTCCTGTGTGGCCCGTGTTGATGTCTTTCCTCCCCATTTAGGATCTGCGCAATCTTATCTTTGGCACCGCAGCCATTCCCATGCGCGCCGAGTGGCTGCAGACGTCGTTTGTCTTTGGTGCACCCAAAGAGGAGCTGGCATACGGCCTGCGATCGCCGCGGAATGCCACGCGTGGATTGCTCTCCGTTGTCCAGGGATTTGTGCTCAAGTACTTGCTGTTCGCGCGCAAGACCAGCCGTGTGGCTGCCCTCACCGAGTGCGTGTTTGAATCGTTCTTTGTGCTGCAACCAGCTGATTCCTCTTCGTTCGCGTGTGTTTTTTATACAGCCCTCTCCTAGCCAACGCCGAGATGCAGCGAGAGGCTCTCTTCTGTGCCTTGGTGGAGATTCTCCGCACCATTTCGGACAAGGGTAAGGTGACCATGGTGCTGCCATCAGAGGATGAGGTCTTTGTGGATCACACTGCCAGCTACTTTCATGATTCGGTCACCGAGAAGGTGAGTTACAGCCCGGGCAGACAGATGGAACTTCCATTCCTCACTCGTTTCCAGCTCTATGTCTTCACCCTGTCGCCCAATGAGGAGTTGGAGCATTTTATGAAGCGAAATTTCAAATATGTAAGACACAAATTGTTCTTTACCTTATGCTTTGGGTGTCTGTTCCATCAGTTTGGCTTCTAATCCGCTTCAAAGTTTTCAGAGGAGGAGACGCCCGGCACTCTGCTGTTTCTTTATAGCGCCGTGCTGACACGTTCCATGGGAAAGTAAGATTTGGCAGCTGAATAGAGAGAGTATCAAGATCTCTGCATCAAGATTGTTGTTTAAATATTTGCCCCTTTGGCGGTGTATACTTTTTCGATTCATTGCAGAGTGCGCACGGACCTGGACTCCTCAAAGTCCTCGCCGCTGACAAGTAGCAACCATGAGGAGGGCTCGCTGATGATTGTCACCTTGCTGCTGACGGGACGTGCCACGCCCTACATACACAACGGCGTCGTCAATGTGGGCGATGAGAGTAGCTATGTGTGTAACGAGAAGACGGAGAACTA
This sequence comes from Drosophila subobscura, assembly GCF_008121235.1. Classification (NCBI taxonomy): domain Eukaryota; kingdom Metazoa; phylum Arthropoda; class Insecta; order Diptera; family Drosophilidae; genus Drosophila; species Drosophila subobscura. The sequence goes on from NC_048532.1 coordinate 9,861,215, forward strand.
GCTGCAGTTTAAGGCTCCACTCACAGGTATCTATTATTGAGTTTTGTTTTTGTGTTTTTGCAGGCGGTACCACAATACGGAGTGCTGAAACGCTGCATGATCGGTCTGCTGCTCTGGGACATTGAATCCACTAGCGTGAGTCGAGGAAACCAATCTCTCTTCCTCTCTACTTTCTTGTTGGTATCTGCAGGCAGCGGTAAATCAATCGAGACAGCCGGGATCACGCCTCAAGACGCCCAACTATCCCATTTGGGTGACGAGCTGCACGGGGCACTACGGCGTGGTGTTCAATCGCAATTCGGATCTGCTGCGCAACTATCACGCAGAGTCGCGCTTCGATGTGAATTATTACAGCTGTTCGGGTCATCAGATACAGATGACCATCGACAATCGCACGTACAATGAGCAGGCATTGGTCATGTTGGAGCGGCAACCAATCACACCGGAGGGTACCTCGATGGCGGGCAAGCCAGCCGGAAAGGATGGAGAAGCGAATGCTGCTGTGGCTACAGCGGCCGCTGCTCCCAGTCCGGTTGGAGGTGCTGGTACTGCCGGTGGCGGTGTGGGTGCCGCTAGCGGCGGCGGTGTTGGTGGTGCTGCTAGTGGCGCTAGCGGTAGTAGCGATGTGGTCGCCAAGGAGGAGTCAACGCTCAACACGCCGTTGCAGCGTTTGATTCGTACCAAGTGGGAAGAGGCAACTATAAGCTTTCACGTGCAGCCATCGATGTTGAGTTATCTTTTTAGTACCACACAGTAGAGTGCACCCCAGAGAGATTCCATAGCTTTCGTGTCGATCCCTGTTAGTCCTTGTTGTCCGCATGTAAGCTTGGTATGTTGTCTCTTGATCTATGATATTAATCATTCACTTTCTTGGCGAATGACCAATGCGCCGAACTCAGAACAAATACAGGTTCCAGTAGGGCATCATAGATGATAGTTTTCTTCTACTTCCACAGCTAGAATAGAGCAAGGTTTAGCAAGGTATTAAGATGTTTTCAATGAAATAGTTTACCTGTTTGATAGGCTATAGAAAGGATAGGATTATATTAGTTATAGATTAGAGTAGTGCCCAGTTTAGTGCCATTTAATGTAAGCTTTTTAGATGATGCACAACTGTCCTGCTGCACTCTTTCCTAGTAGAATTCAGTAGAAATTGGTACTCTAAAAAGATACAAACCAAAAAGTGAACAGCGATGGCAAATACACGTAAAATATTGCAAGTAACTGAATCGAAATGCGAACCAGCTGAATAGTTGAGCAAACCATTCAGCAAATCTGCTGGGACGACGAAGGCCTCTCTCTTAACGCACAGAGCGACTGCAGGAGCTTGATTGATGCTGCCGTCTGGAGCCACTAGTTCATAGTTAACTCTAATTTAAATATTAGTAAAGATCACCAACACGCTTCGATTGCTACAGTTGCACTTTACGATTAACATTTAAGATAAATATTTATATAAATAACTTTGTTTCAAATAAATCTTCGTGTACTAAAAAAACAACAGGTTGAATGTACTTTGAAAATGGTTTAGAAAGTTGATAAATTTTTATTTGGAAAGTTATTTTGTTTGCTTAAAAAAATGATTGAAGTTCTTTCAGGTTTAAACATTGTATGTTGTAATTTTACTTGAATAAGAGAATAGTTTATGCATTTCTTGTATCGTTTAGTATTCTGGGGGAAGATTCTGAGATAGTTAGTATCTTGAAGAGAGGTTTTTTCCATTATTTCATACTCATACTCGTAGCATAATTCGTATATTCATATTTTGTTGTAAGATTTTGTTGTAAGTACCTAACTAATTGCTTTGCTTCTGCTTATCGTATTCCGTATTCCGTATTCCGTATTTTGTATAAATTGTATAAATTTTATAATACCATTTGTCGTAGTTTGACCTCCCAATACAATCGAGGGATTTGTAAAAATGTTTGGTTACAATTAGTTGTTGTTCGGGGTGTGAATTTACTCGTAATATTTACACGTAGCCATAGTCATATTTCAGTGCAGTTCATAACTTGAATATAATACAATACAAATGTATCTAATTATCTTTATGTTTTGTAAACTTAATCTTATCATTCATTATCCTTACTTAGGGATAGTGCGAAAAGTGTTGCAGTTGGAAACCTAGAATTCGAAACTACTCCTTAGATCTAGACTCTATCTAGGTAGAGTGGGAGTGAGTGTGGGGAGTGTGCATAATTTCTACTGGAATTGGAATTGATTTTGCGCTTTGCCAAAAACTTTTTGAGTCATTGAATGCCATTAGCATATTGTAAACAGTTTGCTGCACTGGCTGCCGGCATGCAGTTGCTGCACGCGATTCGCGGGCCATGTCCGTGTCTTTGAGTTACTACGGTTAGTATCTGTGCCGCCTGCAGAATATTCTGTGTGTCAACATGAATTATTGAAATGGCTGCGGCCCACATTCAAACTGTTTTGTGAGGGGTTCCTTCCGAACATTCCGGGAAATGCATACTTGACACCTTGTACCCAATAGTTTGACCTTGAGGGAGGCACGCTTTTGGGGTTTATCTTCTCGTAGCTTTAGGAACATCCGATCCAATTCGTTGTGGCTGATAGAAATCAAAGAAATATCAACTTAAATCAACACAAAAGTATGCCTAACCTTAAATCAATAGAATTGCAAATATTTACATAATAGTAGTAGAAGTAGTCGAGGACGAGACGATATGATTTAGAATAGAGTACTTAAGGTGTGATTAAACATGTAGTCGGAGCCGTGCCTGGGGTCAAACAAAGCCTGGCTGTATCTGGTTCTGTATCGTAGGAGAGTGTGCGCTTAGAGCTAACTAACTAACGTATGGTTACGGTAATAATGTACACCCTACTATTGGATCTAATGATCTGATCAATTCTGATTGGTTTGAGTCCACAGTAAAGAGTGGAGACGCGACTTTGAACCCAAGGTTGTACCTGTACAACTGGTCAAGTCCATGGACACTTTGTGAGCTCACTCTCCCCCGCTATCTATATCTATCTATGTCTAACTACAGTCCTTATGCTGTCCTTATGGGCGCACCAGCAGCTTGTCTATGTGCTCCAGATTGGTGTTGCTGTAGCGCGTCTTGTTCAACGCCTGTGCGGGAGGATTCTTCTTGGTTTGCGTGTGCCAAGTGAGGATCTGTAGAGGACAAAAGATTAACAACAGTTTGGAACAACAGACAGATAGACACTACTCACATCACGGCACTCATCAGCCAGCAGATCGATCTCATCGTTGGCCAATGGCGCCAGACTACGCAGGAAGCCATCCTCTTCATAGCCCGGTTTGAAGGGCATCTGTGCGTGTGGTCGCTGCCGCAGGAACTTGATGTTCACAGCGAATCCAGCCATGTCCACGGGATACTTGCGTCCCCCTATCCAGCCATCGTAGTAGCCATCGAGCTTCCCGTTGCGTATAATGGGGCTGCTGACGCCCGTTTTGGTAACCAGACCCACGGGCCACATGCCCACCTTGCTGATGTACCGCATCTGTGGAGTAGAAGGAGGACAAGCCCAGTCGTCAGTTGATATTTAATGGAGTGTATTCCCGCCCCCCCTTAATGTCGATGGCATACCTGCTCGAATATGCTAATGTCATAGGTATTATCATCGTCGGCAAAGTAGAGCACGCCCTCGGTGGCATGTTGGCGCAGATACTCGAGGCCCCGATTCCGATTGGAGACGCCGCGCGGCTTGGCCTTTTTCGTTTGCTTGTACTTCTCGGGCATGGGTGCTGGGGAAGGGTAGGGGGAATGGGATGGCATGGACATTGAAAACTCGTAAATATCACTCGAATGGGGTCTGGACATGACACCGGACGACAATACTCACCCACCATGTACTCGTAGGGCACACCGATGCGGTCCAGGGTGTGCGCCACCAAAGGGTTTGTCTTGTTCGCATCCTCGATGACCAGCCACAGCAGATTGGCCACGTGCTTCAGCGTATAACCGAGGCGCGTCAGCTCAGCCAGCTGCTCGGGCCTTCGGTAGGTGGGCGTGATTATGTACAGCGGCGGCTGCGGGGTCAAGTGTATAAAGGATGGGATAGAGAATTATCTACGGCAGAACTTGTACTCCAAGCAGTGGTAGTGGTGGTGGTAGCGGTGTGCCTGTGTGTGTGTGTGTTTGCACTGCACTTGTGCTGGTTGGTGGTGAGTGGAGGATGGTAAAGTAGTTCGTTAGGTGAATACGGCTGGCGGGTGGTTGGGGTGTTTGGGTGTGGTGAAATGCGTAACGCGGCGTGAGCTTCCTTTTATGAGCAATTATGCAAATTAATTTACAGGCGAACGGATCGACTTGGACGACATCCGACCCCTACATTTTGCGCCAGTAACCGACTTACACCCATTTCCATTTCCATAATCCAGATGGTGTGTGCATTGTATCCACATAACTAACCCCTTGGCCCATTGAACGACTGACGTTGAAAATAAATAAGCCGCCGCACTACTTTGCAAATTGTCCGCGGGAAGTGCGGGTTGGAAAGCCGCATTCAAATTCAAATTTAGTTTGCGAAATAAACTCAGATATTTAAATAAAGAAAAAGAGCTAGATTGGAACGGAACGAAAGGGTAGGGAACGGAACGAGCGGGAATGGGATCATGTGTACCGCAGCAGCATGCAAAGGCAAAACTAAGTGGGAGAGATTATGGGCTAAGCTGAACAGAAAGATCTCTCTCCTTCGGTTATAAGAGATACAAAATAATGGTAGATAAACTTAAATTCCATTCGCTGTTCAACACTGATTTGCGCTGATCAACACTGTTTTTTTGTTCATGCTGAACCATTACTTTTGAATCCCATCAGAATGAACAAAACACTTTCCTGTGTCTAAACTCCACTGCATCGCGCACACTTTTTCCTTCCGTCACAGAGTAGCTTAGCCATAAAGGCTAAACTTTCATGTCTGGCCCCAACTGCCTTTCCTTGCCGATGTGCTCAACCTCTGACATTGGCTGTAGGGCACCAGCAGAGGGCAGTAGCAGTGTCAGTGGCTAGTGGCTCCAACTACTAAATGACAGAAAACCAACAAATGCGCGTGAATCTTTTCAATTGGCTTGCATTTTGCATGAGTCTAGAAACTAGATCAGCAGCAGCAAACCAACCACCCACCCACAACCACCACCCACTAGTGCCTTTCAATGCTAGTAAAAATGTTCTATAAACATATACAAATGTGTGTATCATTTGTTGCTATTGCAGTTACTGCCCGCGGTTTTGGTTTTTAGGTTTCTCTCGCTATCTCTCTCGCTCGCTATCTGTATCTGCATTTTGTGCAATTTTCAAATTAGACTCATGCAAAACGCTGAATGGAAAATCTTTTTGTTTGCACATCATTTTGAAAAGGATGTGGGGCGGCAAATGGAGCGGGGGTCTGCCATTCGCTGGTTAATTCCAGTAGTATAATGCATGTGATTAACCCAGAAATCGTGCCACTGATAGACGGCAACCAATTTGCACATCGTGTGGCCAACAAAAGTTGGTTAGACAAATAACACCACGACCCAGCAATGGCTGTATGCGATGGCAATCTATGGGGGTATCTCTGGTATCTGTATATTCCATTTATGTTCCTAACGAGACTATAATTAACATGCAACGAGTGGCTCCACTTGGGTGGGTGCAGGGTAAATATGGAATGCATTTGTCAAGTTAGTAAATTGCGTGTGGAAATTGTTTAAACGACTTTCAAGCACCACAAATCCTCATTTCCGATTGTGGCTTTAATAATTTCCTCAGCGCTGTGCTATTTCTATGGCTAAGGGTTCTGCCCTAGAACTTTTCCCTCACGTTTTCCATTCAGTTTTGTTTATGGCCAACGCTCTCATTTATTGCAATTACAACCCCAGGCAACGCATTTGTGACATCCAGCGATGCAAGCCACAAAAAGCAATTAAGAAAATTGTTCAAGTTAGTTCCAGAGTGCGATAAGGAAAAAGGCACAAAAACAAACCAAGCAGCGGCGTCAATGAGCCACCAGATCTTTCATAATTAGTAATCAAACACACAAAAAAAAACATTAATATTTGTGCAACAAAAAGGGGGATACTGAATGCACTTTGCAAAATTAAATTTCAACAGAAAATAAATAAAAAGAAAGCCTGGCATAACCTTGGGAACAAAATCCATTTGATAACTTTGTAAATGGAACGTTTTTATGGCAGTTACGAGTATTGGATGGAAGGAACGAAAACTCAAATCAAACAAATTGACAAAAGGAAAGAAAGAAAGAGCGCAGTCTGTGCTTTGGTTGCAAGTTCAAACTCAAAGGAGCATGTGGGGTGTACGTTAAAACTACAAGTAATACGACTACTACGACTACGATTACGTCAATATATTTACGGGCTCTGAAGCGGCAACGAATGTTGGTCGAGTTTTATGGGCAGCGTCCAGCTGGTACTGGGCCTGGGCCTGTGACATGGATGTGGATGTGGCCAAGGCTTTGGCGGCATTTGCTGTAGCTTTTTTGGCTCTGGTAGTTCTTGTTGTTGTTGTTGTTGATGTCACTGTTGCTGGTGGAGGAGGAGGAGTGGTTGATGTGCTTGTTGCAGGCTTATGGCCGCCACCCACTGATGCCGATGCCGATGACGATGTCTGTGTGGGTCGGGTGGCAGCAGCAGCTAATGAAACCGATTGGATGGACCCAAAAGAAGAGCCCTGCACCTCTGCCACATTGCTTACAGTAGTTGTTGCTGCTGTTGCTGCTGTTGTTGTTGTTGTTGCATTGTTGCTTGTCGAGTTATTGGCCATTAGCAGGGACATGGGTGACCACAAATATGAGGCGATATATGACGATGATGATGATGATGATTTCTCTTGATGCTAAAGTTACGTTTGGTTTAGATTAGCGAATGGGGCGAGAGATCAAGTGGAAATAGAACAAGAGCATAAAAGGAAACAATTACGAATAGAAATACATAGATGGATGGATAGTTATATAATAGAACATACGAGTACACAGATTAATGGCTAATGATAAGAGGAGGAAACACTAACCTAACCCAACGGAAAGCACAATCGGAACCAAACACTCAACCAGATAAAACAATTAAAAGTCTAAGAACATAAGTGGCTAAGGCACGTAGTACGTAGATTTAGCATTTATCTATCTCCCCCCTTTCTGCTCCCCTGGGATAATACACGCCCCTGTGCGCTGCTGCTCTCATAAAACGATTTCTGTAATCCCTTTTGGGGGAATGGGGATCCCTTACAAACATTCATTCATCAAAGATAATATGTTTAACTTCGTCTAGCGGCTGGCACTGGCTATCAATCTTTGCCGCCTGACTGTCCGATAAGTTGTTTATCTAATAACTGTAATATTAATGATGTCCACATCGTTACAGTGAGACATTGCAGTGTGGGCGATGGGCGATGGATGGTATGACGACAATTGTGCAACACATTGTGCGAATGGGAGAGAAATGTGCTTGTAACTCGCTCTGGCTTATTAACAAACGGTATCTAATTACATACATAGACATACACACATAGACATAATGAGAGACATACGAAAGAGAATATGCATACATACATATAACAATGTAAAGCAGATAACGAAATTGAAGAAACAAAACAAAACAAAAACAGAACGAACCGCCGCAGCGCCGACAACTGCAATCAAATGGTTGCCTTAAGCCTGAATGACATTTACTGGAATTTCGAACTGTGCAAGTGGAAGAAAGAGAGTGGGAGAGAGAGAGAGAGAGAGAGCTGAGCGCAGTAGTACGGTGCTCAAGCTGCTGCTTTGAGCTCTCAAAGCTAGCATTTAACTGTTTCACAGATATGCATCCCACTGCTTTGCACTACTTTGCTGCACTGCTTATCAAGTGTAGGGACAGCTTTAAATGGTAAAAATCAATTCATGTCATAGCGACTTTGTTCTTTTTGGGGGTACTTCCAGTAAATGTCATGAATTAAGTACTTGCTTATGGCTTTCCAATCTTAAATCTAAACTTAAAGCAAACCTCTCTATTCAAGTCGAAGTTCAAGTTTTGGCTCACCTTTCCAATTTCGCTGGGTGAGAATGGCTCCCGGGACATGTGATACTGGTACAGCACCATGTAGATGCAGGTCGTGGCTATGAATATGGTCAGGTACATTTTAACAGATTTGCCCAGCGTCATCTTGCTGCCGTTGCCGCTGCCGCTGCCGCTCCCACTAACGCTGCTGTTGATGCTGCTGCTGCTTGAGCCAATGTTGATGTAGGCGCCGCCTCCCTTCATTCCACAATGTATTGTGGTTGTTGGGGGCAGGGGTAGAGGGGCTGGGTATCCTCCGTTCAGTGGACCCTGCTTTGTTCTACGGGTTTCGGTACTGCGTTTGTTGTTTTTTCTGCTGCTGCTTTCTTCCGTGTTGGTCGTCGCTTTACTCTTCTTTGGTGTTTTGATTTCATTCGTTTCGTTTTTACCGTTGCTTTCCAATGTTATTTTCCGCTGATTTCTCTGTATATTCTCTGTATACTGCACCGGCACCGTCTCTGGCTCTCCTCTTTATTTGCTTTGTGCGCGATTTTATGTTATTCTTTTGGCATTTCTTTTTGGGTTTTCGTTTCACTCGATTTCTGATTGTTTTACGCTGTGGCGGCAAAGTGGGGGCGTGGACGGCACGGGACGGACATCGATAGGGCCCCGACGTCTACGCAACGGATTCTGAAATTTCGTTTAACATTAAATGGATTAAATTTATTGCAGTTTTTTAGTGTTAAGTGCTCTGTGGATTGGATGTGTTTCGATAATAAATATTTAAAGGAATTGCACTTACGTTTTACTGTAGCGATTAGTGGCATTGGGAAGCTGAAAATATAAAAAAAGATTATGCCATTAGAGGAGATGATAAGTAGTAGATTTATTAACTTAGGATGTGCATATCTAAATTTTCTTGATCTTATTTATTTTTCCTAATATTCCATGCCTCAAGAATGGCCACTTTTCAAGACCATTTAATTCTATTTGAATTTTACATTTTAATACCAGATTTATACATTTTATTTGGCATGATATAAAAATTATTAAAAGGAACAATTCAGTTATTTTATAGCACTACAATTTAAGAACATTTTAAATTTACAAGCAGTCTTCAAACCGTCAATATTCCATTTATTTCTCTTTGGCAAGTCGAGTTTTCCATAAATTAAATTAAATATTTAACATACGTTTTGGACAGCGAAACAAACACCCAAAATACACTCAACTGCAATGAATTATGCATTCAAATTCAATTACAAAGCGAGACCTTGATAAGAATAAACTGTAAGCTGAAAAATCTATCAGGGATGCCCCAAAATCAGCTGTAGTTGGCTCTGCGTCACCCCATACGGTCTGACATTTATAGATCTATAATTTATCCAGCCAATAAGTAAACTCTTTCCGCTTTTATTGCCCACCCAAACCAGGTGCTAGATCTCTTTATGCTCATTAAATAGAGATAAAGAAAGATCAATGGATATGGATATATCGGATAAATTTTATCCACGTAAATATGTTGATCGATTCTTGGATTTTATTTATGTTTTTTCTGTTTATTTTTAGGCTCCGTTGCATGCTAATCGCTTGCCCTTAAAGCAACGACCTCCTAACCACTTTGATTACACTTTCCACTTTGCTTTCCTTTCCTTTCCCCATTGTAATTTCCACAAAGTTGTTAACAACTGCACGGGGACGGCAGGGCAGGGCAGGTGTGCCGCCGGTGGGGCGGCTCATATCAGCTGGCAGCAGCGGATGTACTCGTACGGGCCATTATGTGGCTCGCGACTTGCGATTCTTACAGACATTTCCAATTATGATGGGGCGCGGTGTTTGGTTTGCGTGTTTTTAGCATTTTTAAAACCCATTTGCAGCCCCGGTTGCTGTTGCTGTTGCTGTTGCTGCCTGCTGACTGCCGCTGCTGTTACTTTTGATATGAAAGTTCAATGGCCAATTTCGAATGTGCTGCGCTTTGCATGATTCTCTCCCCAACCCGCACCCGACAAAAGTTGGGCGCCGTTTTGTTTCACCTTGTTTTCGTCCCTCAATTTGCATGCAATTAAATGTTGCACCCACAGTTACGGAAGAGCATTACTCGCAGTCACTCCCGCTCCATTTGTACTTCCATTTGGACAGGTGTGCGGCTGTTTTCCCTATCCAACCATTGTTGGTTTCCTCTGTTGTTTAAGTAATAGGTGTTTCATGTGAATGGTACATATTTATGTGCATTTATACATTTAAGATTCAATTAGATATTTTAGTTAACTTGGAAGTGAAGTATTTTCGACTGGAGAAGAATCAATCTCGATGCAATGGTAGCAATTGGTAGCAGGAACGATCTGCTGATCTACTTTAAATCTACTAATTCAGAGCACTTCTTTTTGATTACCTTTTTCTGTCCCGCCATGTGCAGCATTTATTTTCCTGCGCTTCAACTACTTTTTCCCATAAATAAATGCACTTCTTGGTACCTATTGCAGCTGCCATGGCATTTCTAATGAACATAAATCCATCAGTTTCGATTGTCATTGCTTGTTCATATATTTCCTTGTCGTTTTCCACTGCATCAAATGGTAATGCTAAGTAAGTGCCTTTGATAAACTCTAATCCCACGGGGTAGAGAGTTTCCTATTAGTTTCTGTCTCTCTAATTTTCATTTCTGTGAAATTACCAACCAATCCAGCAATAGACTCTCTCTCTCTCTCTCTCTCTCTCTCTATAAACCCTGTTTTATTGCATTGGCATTGCTGTGCGGTCTGTCAGAGGCGGCACAAAGGATTCGTTCGCTCGTCTCGCAAATCTCGAAATGCAATTATCAACCAAAATGCAGCACAATCCCTTTATGCCCCTAAGCACCGATTCACAGCCAGGGATCTGCTTTTGGTTTTGGGTTTGGGTTTTGGTTTCAATTTTAATGAAAAAGCAAGAATCGAGTGTGGGTGCTGGGTGATGGGTGCTGTGGCCAGTCGGCCGAAAATGAGAAATCATGTTTTCCGAGCATCAAAGCAGAGCTTACAAATGAAAAATCTCTTGCGACGAACAATTTAATGTCAGAATTTAACCCATTTACATGACAATTGCTGTCCTGTGCTGTCGCCAGAGAGCGGGCGCCAAAACCAAAAACAGCAAAGGGAAACAAAAGGCAGTCCCAGACAGACAAAGATAGAAAGAGGCAGAGAGAGAGAGGGAGAGCGGGAGAGAGTCTGTGCAAAGTGTAAAGCAAAATACCACACAAGTGGGTGCCAAGTGCTGACAGAAGCGAAACCCACCACGGATGCGGGACTGCGGGACTGCCGGCGGGACTGACGTCGAGGATGTGAATGTGAATGTAGTTGTAGAATGGCGGGTTGGCGGATGAGAGTATGCCACGAGAGTAGAAATGGAACATTCTGGCCATGGCCAGGGCCACAAGGGAGCCAGCCAGCAGCGGCGCCATGGAGCTGCACTCGAGCGACGCCACCTTCAGTCACCCAGTCCGGATGCCATTTTCAAGCGGTTCCATAGCAATGCGTCCTTGAACGGACGTGCCCCCACGCACAGTGGGCCACACAAGCAAATGGCTGTGTGTATATGTGAGCATTACGTAATGACAGTTCGAGAGATCCAGAGACATTTGCTTTTGTCACGTATCGCTGTGCTCCACTCCTCGCAAATATTCCGATTAACATTTGTGCACCCTTTTTTGTTCAAGTTTACTCTAAGATTAAGCATTAAACATTAAAAAAATAAAGTTTAATGTTTAATGCACGTAATGCATGTGCTATAACGGTGAATGGGAAGTGATTTTACGGTTATATCTTTTCCTGTTGAGAAGTGCAACACGAGCTAGGCGCTAATCTGCAGAGAAACGAAAGAAAAAGAAACGAAAAACAAAGAGGTTCGCTTTGAATCTGCTCTCCAGTAGAAGTTCACTCTGTACCACTGTAACCAAACCAATATTAACAGTCGAAACACGCTATAAACTACAGCAGCTGCAGCTGGCATGCCATAAATGGCTCATTCTGGCACATTTAAGCATCACTTTTGCCACATCTAGTTGTGTTTTATGCCATTTCAATTTCAGTTTATTTCGGCCATAATCCCGAGAACAACCCACTGTCAGGAGGCATCAAAATGACGCCAGGCCGCTGCCACCCGCTGGTGCTCCTTTCAGCGTGTTGCTGTGTGGCTCTGAGGCTGCCTCTGCCTGTGTGTGGGGCAAAAACAATTGCATAATGTTGCGCCACGGGCACGTGCACTGTGTCAGAATGTGTGTGGCTGTGGCTGTGGCTGTGGCTGTGGCTGGGTGCAGTGTGTACAGAAAATGGCAAAAGTGAAACCGAGTTCATTCCATTTTGATTTGTGTTGGCAGCCAGCAGCATCATCTCTCTAGGAGCTTGACACATCGGCATCGAGGCATTACCCCAGCGAATGGCATTTATCTAAATGTAAGCGGCATTTCCAAGGGATTTCCCTTGGAACATATTTCAAATTTAATGGATTAACGAACCTTTTGAGCGAGACAGCGAGCAGGGAGCAGGGAGCAGGGGCCTGGGGCAGATTGCGTGGGCGAAGAAGCATTGCCTGGAATGCCTTTATGGCCATGTGAATTATCGTGCATAGAGTCATACATCCAACCCCCCACGACATGGTGGAAGCACCTCTCAAACGCAATCAATGGGAACGTGCTGAAAATACTTGAGAGAGAGAGCGCGGGGAGCAGCATCACATGGCAGTGGCCTCTCTTCGAAGCGGAGTTCTTTGCTGCCTGATGAAGTGGGAAAGTAAGTGCAGCTACGAGCATGTATCTCCCACATTTATAAATGTCCCTGCGTTACGCGTTCTGGCATTTACTCGAACTTGCAACTGAAAGCCAGTTGAGCAGCACATTTGATGCGAGATTTAAAGTTTCAGAATACATTCAGCAATTGGAAATGAAAGCGTTGAATTAATTTCAGACAGAAACAATGTTAAAGAAGTGAATAAACCATACAACTTTCCGATAATCTCACTTCAATTTGTTTGCACGTCGTTCACTTAACTAACGGAGACAACTTTCAATACAAATACCCCTCGACAAGTTGTTCCACTCAATCGATTAGCAATGCTATTGGTTTAATTAACAAGCAAAATGTTACGCTCGATTGTTGCCACTCGAAAATAAGTTTAGAATAAATTAGATAAATATTCGATTGTTTTAGAGAACTTAGAGATTATTTTTCCCGGATTGCAACTTGTATTTCTCCCCGTTTTTCAAACAGCGAATAATTCCAGAGTTCGACTTACAATTTATTCACAATTTCCTGTCAAAAAATCACTGTACCGAGCACTCTGCATGTTAGCTTCTGCTGTGATTTCGTTCAACTGAACGATGTCTAGTCTATAGCCTGGTGGTATTATCTTTCAAACCCTTAATAAGTAAACCCAAAATATTGATTAATAAGCGCACTATCCAATGCATAAAAATAGTCCAAGAAAATAATGTTTATCAATTTATGCTCGTATCTTTGATTTATATATTTTGGATATTCCCACAGCCAGATTTGTCCAAACAAACAAAAGTGAAAGACTCTCGCATTGTGTGGCAAATAAAAATCAACTTTACAGCAAATCCATAAAATGTATGACAACAAATTAGTGTGCCTTTAACTAATGGTCTGCCCATGGGATGGGGGGGCGTGAATGGGTTGGGTTTTCGAACTGGACTGGTTCAAGGCAATTAGACTAATGACAATGACTGAGAACAGTGGTTGAGCTCTTAATATTTGGTTTATGCAATTATGAATAATAAACTGTTAATTGTATAAATTATTTTATGGAAGATAATTCCCCGCTTGGGGGGGATTTTCATTCATTTTTGCATTCCCTGCAGCTAATATCTTTATAACTGGAAGAGCTCTGAGCAAATATAAACACAAATTGTTTGCACTTCTGTAAAATGAACTTGACAATAAAACTTTATGGATTGTCGTGTCAGCAGCTGTTCAAATGCATCCACCAAGCAGCAGCAAATTGTCTGTAAAACTCAGTTAAAACTTCACTTAAGACTACCGCAAAGCCATTCCATTCCACTGTGCATAACATTAGCGGAAAAGTTGGGGAATTTCCGAATTCTGGGCGTCATTAATCGAATTCACGCAACCAGCAGGACACTTCCCCGCGCCTTCCCCGTGCCGCCAGAGCAACTGTTGCGTGGCACACCCTTCATGGGTTTTTTTGATTTTTTTGGGGGTAGACGCAACAGTTGATAGATTAAAAGTTAAAGTTTTGACCCAAATAGAATTGCTTTGTCTGGCGGGAATCGTTATCTTCGACTGAATCACATTCGCGCTTTGTTCTTTTTTTTAGCTTTTTTAACTAATTAATTTATTTTTCCCAATAACAATTAATTGTCCGTTTTGTCACTTTTCCACTTGATGAGGTTTTGGCACGTGAGGAAGTTTTGATTTTTGTTAAGTGCCGTGGGATATGTTTCAAATTTATTGGAGCCAGGCAGGTGTCAAATGAGGGTCAGCACCACAGACGGACTGCAGTCGTGTGGAAATATTATAGTAGGAAAAAAGTCTCAAAGCGATCGTGTTTGCTGTGACAACTGAACGTGTTATTAAATGTTTAATTATGATATTAAATTCATCATTGCTTTTATTATGATTATGTCATCTGTAACGTCTTTTATGGTTCATATATTTTCTAAAGTTTTATAGGAATATTATAGGTCATTGATTCTCTGTACAAAATTTACAAAATTCGATAAGGGAGAGTATGACTTCGGCATGGAACTGTGAGTATTACTCCTTACATTACATGCTCCTAATATATTCATTTCTGAACCTGAAATCCCATTTACATAAAGGGGCGCTGATAAATCTTTTGCCTCCAATTGGTTAACGAGTGTCAGGACCTTCGAAAGCTGTCCTAATGGACATTAAACAAGTGGAAAAGGTTGATGGAGTAGCAAAGATCCACGAAATAGCTGGAACACTCTGCTACAAAGTACTTCCGGCACCCAACATAATCTCTCCAAAGTACTGTCCGAAGACCCTAATGTTTTTATCTTTTTTTCCAATTGAAACAAATGGTTGACCTTTGATAAAGTTCATGATTTATAAGACATACAACCAATTTGGAGAACCAAGCGCTAGAATGTATTTCACTACAAGTAGAATATGTTGAAAAATAAATGTATTTTCAATACAAAAAGTGGCCTTTGCCGCCCCTCGTGTATCTCTTCTACTTTTCAGGGTGCGTGCCCTGCGCTGTCGCCCAAAAATTGATGGCAAATGTCGTCGTGTACTTAACCTATAATTTCTTTTGCTGATAAAAGCAAACAAAAAAACTGCCAACTGGTATGCAGATAAAACATAAATAAAGATACATATGTACATACAAATATATGTACTACTTTTTTGCTACATTTGTACATTTTATATGCATGTTTTTCCGTCACTGTCGCCTATCGCCTGTGCGACTGGGATTATGGCTGTGGTTTGGTTGGTTTGTGTGATAACCATATATTTATCATTGCCTCCGACAACTACATATGTTTATACCAGTGCTCATTGGACTCCATACACCACATATACATGAAGTGATTTCGCTTTTACTCTCCCGTTCCATTCCGTTTTTCTCTTCTGATATTCCGCTTTGTAAATTATTCGTTTAGTCACCAAAGAAACGGAAGTCCGACTCAGAACCCCACTAAAAGGCATGCTCTAAGGTTTGCGATTATCATTTAGGAATTTTGGGGCGGAATTTCAAAGATTTTGTGACTCGGTTTCAAAGGAAATCATTTAATCACTTATGTAATTGCTTGAGTAATACTGAAACGTGTTTTAAGGGAACAATTCGTAATTGTAAACCCAAAAGAACGCTGAATAATCAGTAAGAAAGCGGCTAAGCAACACAGTGAAAGATAAATAAGGAGATTTTGCATTGATTGATGGCAATTCGAATCGTTAAACTTTTACATCTTTTTTTATGTCTTTCCCTTGAGCTTTTCCCTCTTTAAAATTCCCTTAAAACCAATTCCATTATTTCAAATTTAAAGCACTCCAACCCTGGCCACAAATTGGGGTAACAACCCCAGCTCTTCTTTTCCCCCGTTTATGCTCCTCAAAGAAGAATGTCCAAAGGGAAAAATATTGCATAGGGAATCTGTAAAGTGTCTGTCCAAAGCATAATCAAACTGAGTTTGCAAACGATTTCATCCGCATTCAAATGGCCCAAAGGGGAAAATGTCTAAAAACATTGTTTTCATTTCGTTTTTGGTTAAATTGAGATTGAGATTGGTTGGCATCAGACGCAGACGAAGACTAACCGGAGCGGAGCAGCACAAAGTTCATGGCTGGCTGGTGGCCAAATAGGAGCGGGAAAGTGAAAAATGCCTCAAAGATTGCCAATTAAATTACAAGAAAAAGCGCAAGAACCAAGAACCAAATACAGTTCAAGGAAAAGGGCCAAAACAAAGTAAGAAACAAGCAATGCAGAGGGAAAACGGTTGAGTCTGAAGTGGAAAAGAAAACTAAAAGTACAGACTGAAGAGGCGAAATAAACTAAGGGAAGCAACTTAACGGATAAACCAGGAGAACGGAAGGAAATTAAAGGATAAAAAAGTCTGAAAAGGAAAGCAAATTATTGCTACAGCCGGAAGAGCAAAAGGAATGAAGCGAAATGATATGAAACAAATCGAAAAGGGTTCAAGTGTTCATTCCTTCAGTTAAAATTGCATGTGCTCAGGCATTCTAGGTCAGAGGGGTGCTGAGGGGTAATAGAAGTGGCTGCTGATAGACAACAGCTGATGGGCAATTGGCAGCGCTGCGTCCCCCTCGTCTGGTTGCTGCGAATGTCCCAAGCAAAACAGAAGCCCAAAAAAACGCATTCTCACTTGGCACTCGTGAGTGGTTGGGGGGCGGGGCACATGACTTTACACGAAAGAAAAAGTAGCCAGTCAGGCGCCAGACCGGCACTTGGCGCCGGCTTGCCTGGGATCACTGCAATGAGACGAGCCGACCCGACCCACAACAACAACAAAAAACGAGGAGGAACGTTGTGAGACGCGTCTTAAGCCGCGTCACAACTCTTATACCCGGTACTCAGTACTACATCTGCACCTTAGCGGTTATTTGTCAAATTTTACATTTTCTCTTCATCTGTCATCTACATCAACAACACTACTCACGCCAACACGCTCCTTTAGCTCGCCACCCTCCCCTAGAGACACACACTGCAGAGTCAGGGCAGAGGCAGCGGCAGAGTCGTGGCAGAGGATGAGTCAGAGACGTGTCAGGGGAAGAGGCCTCTGCCACTGCGCGAAGCAGAGTGTGAATGAGAGAATGTGTAAAAGCAACAAAAGCTGCTGGACAGGGTGGGTTTAGCCACTGCAACTTAATTTCTTCATTGTGGCCATAATAATGATCCAATCGGATCCCAATTTGGTGATCTGATAGATATGGTCATTCCCTACGGAATGGCGTTTTTAGTTTTCTTTTATCTTTAAAATTGTAGATTTGGGAGGTTTTCGCCCTTTTGCGGGGGCGGAAGAGGGCGTGGCTCATTTTTGAAATACACTTGTAACAGTGTGAGCATACAGAAGTCTGGATGCAAAATTTGGTGGCTCTAGCTTTTATGGTCTCTGAGATCCAGGCGCTCAACAAGACGGACGGACAGACGGACAGACGGACAGACGGACAGACGGACAGACGGACGGACAGACAGACATGGCTCAATCGACTCGGCTATTGATGCTGATCAAGAATATATATACTTTATGGGGTCGGAGACGTTTCCTTCTGTGCGTTACATACAACCGTTATGTGCACAAATACAATATACCCTATTTACTCTTCGAGTACCGGGTATAATGAAGCCCAGAAGCACACACAGAAAACTTGGTAAAAACTTCTTTTGCCTGGAAATTGCCTGCTTAGAAATGGATTAGCAAGGGTATAATAGGTTTATGGAGAACTGTTCAGAGAGTCAAAAAATTCCCAAAAAGCCACAAGTTAAGGCATAAAATTACACCACAATCGCAGAGTTTTTAGTGCCAAAATATGGCTACAAAATATTCGCTTAATCATTCCACTTTTTGCTCTCATTTCGCTTATTCTCATGTCCTAACCATAAATTGTGGTCGCGGGGTATCCTAATGGTCGAAATGCCTCAGCCGACTGGCTGGCATTCCTTAGAGTTTTCTACATTTTGTGGGCCTGAGCCTCCGGAGCAGACAAAACTTGCCGTTCCTTGGCCAGAAAATTCAATTTACGTTTATTTGTGAAAATATTTTCTTTAGCTTGTTGTCCTACGGCTGGCTACTGGTCCTGCTCCTGCAGCTCCTTCTACACCGTTTCTCTGTGCTTTCTATTTCTCTTTTGCCACACAGTTCGCTCGTCCTCATCCTCGTTCTCGTACTGGTAGACAGTTGGCATTTTTAATTTGCACTGCCGTTCGAAATTGCTTTTGAAATGGCATTTTAAAAATTTAATTGCCAGGCTCCCGCTCTCCCAGTCTGCTTCTTGGAGTAGGAATGCCTTGCGGCAAAGAGTCGTGTCTGAAGAGTGTCCATTAAGGAAACTGCTGCCGCTGCTGCCCCAAGTTGCAAGTCAGCCATGCGCTGGCTGTGTAGCAACGTTCTTCATTCTCGTTCTCGTTTCCGTTTCTGTGTCATGTTTGTCAAATTGACTGAAGACCCCCTTCATTCCTTCTTGCCATTCCTTCAGTACTTCATGTTGTCCTGCCGCACTCCTGTCCGCGTCTGTTTACGCAGTTGTTGGTTACCTCTCTCTGTCCCTCCCTCTCTCTCTCTCTCTGTTTATTTTTTTCGCTCTGATGTTCAAAGTGGAAATTGCGGAGTCAGCGGAGAGGAAATACGGCCATGACTATCTCATTTCCGAGGGTTTCCCAATAAAGATGGCGGCAACTGTTGCAGGGAAACGCAACTAAAAAATGATTCAATTGAAATTTGCTATGGATACAGCAATGAAAAAAAAGGAAATAAGGTTTACACTTAAAGGCCAGAAACCACAGAAACTTTTCCTATTATTTAATGATCTTCCAAAACAAATTTGTAAGCAGTCGTTCAACAAACTTTATGAAGAAATTATGGGAAAATCTTTACAGATCTCTCTAACATTTAACGCAACTTTCTTTTACACCCGTCCGCATGCACTTTTCCCCAAGAAATACTGTCAAAGTTTTCACCGTTTTTTTGCCTGCCAGCCTTCCATTTGAGAGTCAGGCTGCCTGACAGGCGCTGACGCAGCCCAGGGATGCTTGAAATGCGTTTCTGAATCAGCACAGCATCCACAGCAGAACCCAAAGTGGCAGTGCAAAAATCACTGCAAATGACGTTGGACAGTTCACTGGCATATTTTGTGCAGCTTTGTGGCATGTTGAACCAACCACTTGACAGCCAAAGGAAAAGTGCCGTCCAAGGCTACAAAAAATACTATTCCCAATTGCAATTATGGCTGAAAATGATTGATTTCCATATTTATCCAATTAACGGGTTTCAAAGATAAATGATGGATGATTACACTGAAGAAAATTTCAACAAAAAGTTAAGAAAAAACCTTTAAAACTGGTAGAACTGTAGAAACTCCCCTTGGCATTGTTAACGACTTTAACTAAATTGATTGATATGTGCTTGGACAGCCTGAAACACATCTAATTTCAGGTGATTCATGGCAGGTTAGGCTTAAAATTCGATAACAATTTCAAATGGGAAATTTACAATAGATAAATGCTTGATAAATGGGTCACGATAATGGCTGCCCATCAATATTTTGTTGAACAAACTTAAGACACAAAGCTGGCCACGTAGCTGGAATGGAAATTCTCTTTTGGCCAGAGATACCTCCCTTAAACATTAAAACCTTTTAAAGCGAAATACCGTATTTTGTTCCAAGCGGTGTAATCGCCTTTGAACACGACTCCTGTGTCCCTTTAATTATGCACACGAGCACTCGTTGGCAGTGGGACAAAGGCACGCTCCAGCCTTCTGTCTCCTTTGAAAAAAAGGGCTTACAAAATAAACCCTTTTAAATACCAAGCAGAACTCAACGCCATCCTAATTGTCATAATCACGGAGCAAGCCCGTCGCAGGGACACTCGAATGTCCTTTGCGGCGTCAAAAATTAAAACGTGACACAAATTACTCGCTCGAGTTTCAGGCTGGTGGCCTGGGGGCGCCTCCTCAAATGCCATTAACCAGTAGAGCAGCAGCTGCTCGTCTCTCGCAAGGGAGGGGCTGGGCCTTGTTTTGACAGCCGCAGTGCGCCTGTCCCGAGGGGGCTAGGCTCTGTCTGACTCTGTGCGACGATGGATGTAATTCCCCATGTGAGTACGGTTTGTCCCATGCCCCAGCCTTAGCCGCACCTCGGGGAGCCTTTGTTAATCATTTTTTTTGTTTCTCTTCCCTTTTTTTTCGCAGATTTCGCACGCACGCACATGTCCTGCGTGAAAAGGAGGGACTTTCACGGGGACTTTGAGACCCGGGCACTGGGCCACATCCACCAATCATTTGCATGTGTGTACCACGGACGGGGGTTGTACCTGCCTGGGGGCAAGCTCTGCTGCTTTCTTTTATGATGATTGCCGGAATGTAAATTTGATTTAGGACCCCAGTGTAAGCACATAACGAGCTCCTAGGTCCTAGGGTCAATTTGAGCGACAGATTCAGAGAGTCTCTGCCTTTGAGGCCATCAAATTGATGAAAGACTGCAAACTGATTTCATTTGAATAATAAATCGAGGCTCATCGGTTGGCAGGACCATTAAATACTCGTCTACCCCGCACATAATTGACTTAACCCACTGAATAAATATCCCAAATACATATTTGATAATATATTTACATACGGAGTGGGGCTGGCTGGCTGGCTGCTGTGTGTTTATACTATGTTCACCGCAAAATTCAAGAAGTCGAAAGAAAATGAGCTTCCACCATATGTTGCTGGCCAACACATTGGAGGGGGTTGGGGGAGAACTTTCACACATGCTTAGCTCTCCCTATTCCCTAAATGCCCCCCCTTTCTGGCAGTTTTTTTTCGCCTTTTTTGCTTTTTTCACAAGCCAACGCGCGCCATTAGCAGCTGGTTGGGTCCGTGTTCCTCTCTCCGGGCGAGTGGCGACGGATAGGGAACACCAGGCACCCGCTCGCTAATAGAAAACGGCAATCAAACGGGAAGTAAACTTTCCTTACCAACGCGAAGTTTGAATGCCCTAACACTGCAGCAAGGAGCAATGTTCCCACAATTATTAGAAGAATTTATTAGCTTTTGCCATGGGAAATGAATAGATCGACTCTTTGTAACCTTCTCTTAAAGCACATTGTATCACAATCAACAGAAAGACTTTCCATCTACTCCACGTTACTAACCGCTCTTCAAAATTAACATAACCTCTTCTGCCATGCAATACCCTTACCAATACACACGCATAAGAAAGAGTAGGGGAAAAGGAAAACTGTACTCACCTCTGGTCCGGGGCGCTCCGGCTTGTTAGCGACGCGGAAGGACACGGCACACGGAAACGCCAAGATCTCTCCAATCACATCCGAGTGGCGTCTGCGGTTGCGGCGGCTCATCAAAGGGGATTACGAATGCTGCTGGCAGCCAGACACTTTCGGTTTTATTCCCGGCTAAATTCAGAGTTGGCAATGAATTGGAATTGTTCTCCGGGCAGGCAGGCAGTCTGGTTGGGTATTCTTTTAAAGAGAAAATTGAACAGCCATGAGAGAAACTCGCCCTCTTTGGTGTTTTTGCTGTTTCCTTAACGGTTGCCCAGCGCAACTTCGGGAAGCAACAAAAAACTTGGCCAGCAGGAACAACAAGGACAGCAGCAACACCAGGTGTGAGATGTCAGCCGCCCCCGAACGCGCACTCATTCACTCACTAAACCACACACACACCCAAATGCACACATACGCCCACACAGGGAGTCGAAAAGTGTAAATAGAGTAATAAAAAGAATGTAGGGAAATGAAACAGGAAAAGAAAGGTGTGTGCTTAAGCAAGGTGAGGGCATGTCCATACAAAAAGCAAGAGCTGCGCCAATGCCATACCTTGCACGCGGCAATAGGAAGGAAGGCAAAAGAGAACGAGGAACAAGGAACAAGAGCACAAGAGAGCCTGTGCGGAGACCCAACAACAAACTTTCGCCTTTTTGTTTATTTCACACACACACACTAGAGTCACAGACACTTTTTCCAGGATGCGGCGTTTTAAAGTCCCTCACAAAATTTGCATTTCCGCATTTTATTTATTTGATTATTTTTTGTTGTTCATTGATATCCAGCACCATGACAAACGAGACTGTGTGTTTT
This sequence comes from Drosophila subobscura, assembly GCF_008121235.1. Lineage (NCBI taxonomy): Eukaryota > Metazoa > Arthropoda > Insecta > Diptera > Drosophilidae > Drosophila > Drosophila subobscura. The sequence goes on from NC_048532.1 coordinate 9,883,482, forward strand.
TATCTTTGTGGGTGGTTTTCCATCGTTTTTTTAAGCTATTTTTAACACGCACTTGCGATATCCAGGCGCAGGCCAGAGAGACCAACAGTAAAAATCAACCGCGCAGCAAAGCCCGCACCGACTCCTAGGAAAACGCGAATGGCCAGACTTAACGGAACGGAAACAAGAAGCCGCTGCTACGACGACCAGCGACGTCGACAGCGACGCCACGAAGCTCAGAACGAATGTGGCCAGACAGAGATGGAGAGAATACACGCCTCTGCTGACGGCGCACCAGCTGTTCTTACGGCCCCGCTCTGTTCTCTGCTCATTGCTCGTTCGCTCTCTCTTTCTCTGGCACTGTTAACCAGGCACTGTGAGGCGTGTATTGGTGTGCTAGAATCGAAATAACGGTTGTTGAGCAGATATGCATTTGCCCGCACAGTGGTTGTGGTGAGATGAAACCTTTTATGAAATGGAAATGAACAGAAATTACAAATTATGGGAAATATTAATAATTTTGAATATTAAATGCAGATAAAAACTTCAGCAAAGTGTTATTTATATGGAAAATTAACTTTTTTGAATGGATTTAAGGTAAAGTTTTCATTTTCAAGTCATCACTCCATCAATGGAGGTGGTATTAATTTGTTTCAAAATTTAAATAATAATTTAAGGAAGTATTAGTATTTATTTTTCTCAAATAAAGTGTAAATTGTTTAATAATTGCATTTATTTGATTGCAGAACACGTTGAATACGTTATAAAAAAACTTACATTTAACTTAGGGCTTAAACAGATTCTTTTTAGGGACTCTAAAGCTATCGGTCTCAAAGTAGTTGGGTATGTAAAATCATCAAAAATCATCAGACTGGCCGAAAAACCCCCAACTTCTTCTACTGGGACTTTAACTAGATTTGATCGGGTTTTGTTTTTTGGGCATAGGATACAATTCTTTGGAGTGGCCGATATGGCAGTTATGATGCGTATATAGTAACCATTAATTGCCCATTCGAATCTCTTCTGCGTCTACGGATCAATGAAGGAGATCATGATATAGCGTGTGCCTTTGGTCACCAACAGACCCTCATGATAGTGGGTCAGTCGGCCAGGATGCATCAGCATCCAGCCCTTCTTTGTCTCCGTGACGGAGCAGTTGTAGCGCAAGAAGCGGCAACCACCGCCCTCGTAGTCGGTGCCCTTCTGATTCATGGCAATGTTGATGGTGTAGGTCGAGGCGTCATGATGGGGCCGCAGCGAAGGCTGCTCATCGGGCCGATAGCGCACCATAAAGTTCATCAAGGCACGAGGAGGCTGTGGATGGATGAAACATTAACAAACCGATCTCTAGGAAGTTTTAAATGAACTCACATTATGATAGTAGCCGGTAAAGACGCGCTCCTGCAGGGGACGCACAAACAGCTCCAGGAACTTTAGGTACAGCACCTCGAGGCCCACCTGCTTCATGTGAATGTCGCGCGTGGGCACTGCCTCGTAGCCACCCTCCAGGCGGTTGTCATTGTTGCTGCCATCCGACCAGGTGCCATGTGCCTCCATAATGGCAACCAGATCATCACAGAAGGCATCCGTGACGATCGCCATCCAGTAAACATCCGGACACGGCTGCTCAATCACAGTGGCATTCAACTGCGCCGAGTAGTTCGGATGAATGTACTTCTCGGTCCAGTCATACCGATTGCTGAACAGCGTATAAAAGTCGGGACGTGTCACCTTAGTATCAAAGCTATCGGCATTAACCAAGTGTCCAAAGTAGCGCTGATTGCTAATGAACATGAATACACCCTGGAAAAAACAAAGCCACAATTTGGATTATAGTTTTTTGCTTCGTTTATTGTTTACTTACCGCATTTCGTAGTGATGCGCACATGGCCATATCGGGGTCGTATTCGCTGTGCTGGAAGCTGAGGACATCGAAAGCGCTGCTCTTCACCAGATAAATGCTCGTCACATGTGGCACGTTGAACATGCCGCTGTTGGAGAATGGAAGAGAACGATAGAGAACTGATGAATAAGTCGAGAGAGAGAGGAACAAAAATCACTGCGCAGTGAATTCTGCAACAAAGTTGCGAAATGGAAAGTGGCGATCCCCTCCATTTTACGGGTAATTCAATCAAATAAGTCCCCGAACCAAGGGGGGACAAGGGTGAGGCATGAGTGGGTTCGGGAGTGGAGTGGATAATATGCCGTGCAGATGCAGAGCGCAGTATCAAAACAACATTCCTCGTTGACGATCGTCGATCGGCATCACACACGGCTCGACAATGACCAGTCTCTGTAGCCTCTGGAGCTGGAATCTCAAACAATTTGCTCTCCTCGGCCTCTGCCTGCTGCTGCTGCTCAGCGATCTTGGCCGTGTGGCTGCTCAAAGTGAGTGAATAAATCCCTCTATCTACTGGTTACTCAAGTATTTGCTTATTTATCAGGAAGCACGGGCGGCAGAAATGTTTTGCGTCGCAACTATACGGGCAAGAAGCCCGTGGTCATTCAGCACCTCTCCCAGGATGCAGTCAGCTACTACGATCATGAGAATGTGAGTGTTGACAACGTTTGTTAGAGTTTTAAATTAAATTTTCTGCCATTTATAGGGTGCCAAGATAATCAAGTCCTCGCATTTTGAGTTGGACTATACGCTGGGACGCAAGATCACCTTTTTCTGCATGGCACAAGGTGAGTTGGAAAGGGATTTCTGCTCAGAAAAGTGTTTATAGTTGCATCTGTTTTAGGTAACCCAAGGCCCACCATCACCTGGTTCAAGGATGGCGCTGAACTCTATCAGCATCGCTTCTTTCAGGTAAACCAAAACTTACTCTTAGCGATCACTTAACTGACACTCTTTTTTATGTTATGTTTTTAGGTGCACGAGTCCCATATAGAGACGGATATTATCAAGAGCAAAATGGAAATAGATCCCACGACACAAATGGATGCGGGTAAGTCAGGGAACGCCAGGGAACTTACGGAGAAATAGGTAATATTAATGCATACTTTTACACAAAATTTCAGGCTACTACGAATGCCAAGCGGACAATATCTATGCCATCGATCGTCGTGGCTTTCGCACGGACTATGTAATGGTTAACTTTTAGCGCAGTAAAATCAAACCTAAACTTTGGATCACTTGGATGTAAAGCTAAAGTTAATAATAAATAATATAAAAATGTATAAAAATACTTTTCTGCGTCTCATTTTATGGAAATTTCAATTCGACCTTATGCCTCTCATGTCTGTGTGTGTGTGTGTGTGTGTTGTTTTGGATTGCATTTGTGTTGGTGCATGGCCGACAAATTGGCTCAATTACCTAATTTAAATGATTTTTTTGCATTTATTTTATTAAAATGTGTGAAAGCAAACCACATACAGTGGTGGCTTTGAAATGTCAACAACACAAGGGCACAGTGGGTCGAAGGCTAGCAATAAGTGTGCACAAATTAAATCAAAATAATTCTTGCATTTTTCCCAAAACTAAAATTAGAAATAGGAAAACCTTCTCCCATAAAATAATTTCCCTTTCACTGTACCCTTGCCCCACTGTGCCCATGCTGAAACTATCAGGAAAAGGGGTGCACAGAGTGCCTCCTGCTTTTGCGAGCCGAACAAACATTCAAATCAAATCAAATCAAGCCATGAAATTGAGTGTGTGCAGAGATGAGGAACCATCCAAAAATCCATTTGGAAGAGCTCTCGCTCTCCCACTGGCTCGGTGCATGGGATTATATGGCGACGGACGCCAATTGTGGCAAATTACGTGGGGGTGCAAATCGAGGCATCGAGCAGGGCACACCGCAGCGTGGTTCAGTCGCCAAGCAGACGAGATTCGCACAGTACCGTCGGACGGAGCCACAGAGCAAACACACACAACACACATTACACACACCGCACACACTCATAGCAATGCAGGTCAAATGCCTGATCATCTGCCTTGGCCTGGGCCTGCTCATGCTGGCCACTGGACCCGTGTGTGAGGCGCGTCGTGCCCGTGGTCGCGGACGCACCAAGTCGAGGGTGCAGATCGGCCTGCCCATCACAGGCAAATATCGCGATCCCGAATCCGATCAGTACTACAACAATAACAATGTGAGTTGAGCAAGTTTTAAATGGTGAAATATGAACCCAAATCGAATTTGGGATCCCCCCACAGGGTGCCAAAATCCTGCAGGCCTCACACTTTGATCTGGAGTACGTGCTGGGCCACAAGATCGCCTTCCTGTGTGTGGCCAAGGGCAATCCGCGGCCACACATCACCTGGTACAAGGACGGTGCGGAGATCTATCAGCATCTGTACATGCACGTCCACGAGTGGACCATTGGCGATGACAGGGTAAAGTCCAAGATCGAAATCGATCCAGCCACACAGATGGACGCAGGGCTGTACGAGTGCACCGCCGACAACATGTACTCCATCGATCGGCGCAGCTTCAAAACAGATTTCTCCATTGCCTTCGACTGATCGTGCAGTTCGGGGCGTGGCACTCTAGGCTTAAGCAATAAAATTGTTCCACCTAATGCATAAGCAATTGTCTTTTTATGCTTACATCAGATCCCGCTTGACAATGTCCACGTAGTCGTGCGACCGCGCATAGAAGCCGCCCTCGGAGAGCGCGCCCCAGAAGTTGCTCCACAGCTCGTGATACTTGGCAAACAGCGGCGCCACAAATTGCCTGCAAAAGGGAGGGGTTATCAGTGTTTCGGTTACAGTAAGGTTTCGGCTAGGGACATACTTGTTCAGTTTCAGCAATTCGCGTAGCACTTCACCATCATCGATATGCGCATCTCCATCGATGAAGAAAATGTAGTCGCTCTTGCGTAGCTTGGCTTGGTCGCTGGAATAACAAAGAAAACATATTAAATATTGAAGAACTTTAGGGAACTGAAGGGCTTTATCTTTGGGATGATTCTGTGCCTGATTTGAGGATATACATCACAAATTTTTAACTGAAATGTTCCTTAAGGGTAACGGACCTTAGGCAGAAGCGCCTCGTTGAAAATTTGAGGATTTTGTAAATTTTTCCCTGCTTAAAGCTCTCTCAGATCTTAAGTCATTCCTCTAAATGAAGAACACTCCACTGAGTGTTTCACACCAGGAATACAATCTTCTCTAGCTTTAGCAGCACACAAACCATAAGACAATCAACCAAATATAGCATCTCCATTCAAATAAATGTTCCCCTAATCACTTACAGAGCCAACTGCCTGCCCTGACGCTCATCCAGCTTATCCGTGGACAGAGTGTACTTGGCGCTGGCATATTTCTCGCCATGCTTGTTCACAAACGACTTGATGTCCGCATCATGCAGCTCCACACTGCTGTAGATGAGCAAATGAAGATTCTGCTTGGGGTAGTTGATCTTCTCGATGCCCTCGAGGAACTGATCAAAGAAGGGCACGGCCATGGGCACAATCACAGATAGAGAGATGACGGGCAAGTCTTTTTCCTGTAAGAAAATTGAAACCAAAATTAAATCGACGCTGTACGATGGATGGCCAACACTCACATCCAATTCCAGGAGATATTCCTGACAAATAGTGCAGAAGCCATTGAATGTTTTGGCCAGATAATTGCCATAGGCGTTCAGTTCGATCTTGCTCAGTCCATTGCCATGGACAATGGCGGGCGTGGTCAGAAAGTTAACGTTCTGCAGCGTGCCCTGATTGGTCTCAATGTCCACCTTCAGCTTGACATCGTTCTTGGCACCGTGCAGGTTCTGGAACAGGCGTGACTGCGTGTCCAGCTTCATGCCCAGCTTGGCACGTCTAGCCTCGTCCAGGAACACCTTCGTGTAGTACAGCTGATCGTCATCGGTGTCCTTGATGTCCTCCTTCAGCAGGGCAAAACACCTGCGGCGCATAGCCAATAAAGGCGCCAGAGTTGAGGAAACGCGAGGCATTGCCCTCCACCTCGGGGTAAGCATCGGTCAGGCTGCTGTCCGGCCAGCAGTACTTCTCGGCGGAGAAGAGCAGCTTGGCCTTGGATTCCTTGAACAGCTCTACAATTTCCTCTATAGTGGCCGTGATGATTACATCGTAGCTATGGAAAGTAAGGGTTCTCTTTCAGTTTCTTTACTGCTTTGATCTTTTCTGCGTTATTCTTACCTGTCCGTAAAGAGCACGATTGTATCTTGTTCATCCTTCAGCGGCTCTATGGCCTTTCGCAGTAGATTGATCTTGAAGCCGCCACCAGGATTCTGCATATCGCCGCCCTTCCATTGCTCGCCCAGGCCCAATGTTGTGACCTAACATATGAGAAAGTAAATTAATTAGATTTATAAATATTTGTAAACGAATCTTAAGTGGGTTTCATAAGTCTTAAACATGAAATATCTCTGTAATTTTGTAGACTTCCGGTTGTTTTTTGATAGCTAGATCTTTTATAGATAACCTCAATACATTAATTGGTCTCCGAGTACTTTCATTTTATTCATTTGCTTACTCAATATATTTGAAAACATTTCCAAGTAGTTCCTTAGAAAAAAATTGGCAATTAAAGATAGAATCTGTTGCTGACAGCAACTTGCTGTTAACTTGATTAAAATCAGATAGTAATCCGCATTTATCCCTTATTTTCGTAAAAGAAAACACAAAGAACCAAATGAATATGTGAAACCGAAAGCCCCAGCTCCAATTCCCATTCATTCTGCAATCGCTTGGGGTTCAGTTCACACAGTTCTCCGAATACACAACGAACGAAATCCAAGACAAATGGGAGGCAAGGGAGCATCAGGATCGTGCTAATCAGCAGAATATTTCGTATAGCAAAGCATTCAGCGAGTGGCTTGACAAAATTCTGGCACACAGAAACTGTCATCGGTTAGTGGGAGCAAATCCGCTGATAAGCAAAAGTCAAACCCCCATCTGTATGTGGAAGATGATTGGAAGAAAGTTCCAGAAACCGTATGGAACCTGTATCTCTGTTCTAATAACCCCCGGCAACTGCAATGGGACGGGACTACGTGATTAATACGAAAACGAATACGAATTTCCAACATGTGTGCACTAGATGTGGCCGATGCCGGTACCCTTTCCCGTGCCCCACACAATGTCCAGCCAATCTCTGGGGTACACATCAGATGCCGCGCCGGATGCTTGGCCGCATATTATAGCATTGTACCCCACATACAGAGGAACAGACATAAAACAATACAAAGTTATGAAAGTGTGCCACAGGCCGACAAACCGGCGATTCTTCGAGATCTTTGGAAGAACGCACAGCACAGACGCCTTATCTGTCACATATGTAGGGAAGCATACAACACATACGAGTCTATATAGTATAGTTTGTGGTTTTCAGACAAGTTTTTTTGAACAACAGATTCCGCTGGACAGTCGTCAAATTAGAAATTCATCAATAAAAACAATCAGCACCCATTTGCATATGAAAGAATAGGTCGCAAAATCTATTATAGATTGAATTTTGGTTTATGCTTTCGATTGCTATGATATTATTATGAAATTTATAAGGAATAGATTTAAATTTTTGGGATGGTATAGTTTTAAGGATCTCTTCTGTTCAGAATTAAGTGTAAGCGTGGTCCTACATGAATCGCAAATGCCTTTGTCCTCTGAAATCCCAGTTTTAATTAATTCTATAATAATCAATTTTAATGACTGCGAGGATTTTCTGCTTTTGAAAAGTCAGCTCCCAATGAATTATTTAATGATAATCTCCCAGAATTCTTAAACTTACAAAACTTCTAAAGGAACTGCTAATTTAAAAATTTCTAAAATAAGAAACTGCTCCATAAACAAGCCTTTAATTCGCACGTAAAATATCTTTATGGACTAACTGTTAATCTGTCGCTTCTTTTCTTTCTGCTAGCTCGCATAACGGTTCTTGCGAAACCGCAAACCGATGCCAAGATTTTAGATATCATGTGCAAATGAGACTGACTGTAGAGTACCCAATATCTAGCCAAAATTAGCTGCTAAAATAATACCTTAAAATGTAGAGAAATATCTCACCTGAACGTCGTAGATGCGTGCAGAACGAACATAGCGGGCATAGCCATCGGTGGGTTCAGTGGCCACTGTGAATACTTTGACCTTATCTGTGGGATGAAGACATGAATATGTGGATTAGTAGAACTACATATATTTAATTTTAAATTAAATATTGGTTTGCAAAGTCTTTGTTCTTTATGGCAAAAATTAACTGGTTTTATTTTCTTTCATTAACGGGTTGAACGCGTTTGAATTGAATTTTATTAGAATCTGCTGCTATTTTTGTACAAATCAGTGGGGGGATGGGATGCGCCTTCTATTCATTTCCACTGTAAACGGACTCATACATCAAACGGAATGAAAAACACAAGCAGAAGTCGACCCTAAGATACCTCCTCTTCATGCAAATGTATGCCCAGGACTAGTTCTCATTTCAATGAAATACCAAAACAATATACCGTTCTACACCACATGCAACTACAGGGTAGTGGCAGCAGGATGGAATGACCGAGAACATAAACAAAATCACAGATGGCGATGCGGATGGAGGAAGCCAGGCCGCCTTTGAATGCAAGATAATTTTCCATGTCGACTAATTCAAGAGATGTTCTCACTCATTGCGGTGGTGCAGTAGAAAACAAACCATTCAAATTGGACTCTGCTGCAGCGACGTCGGCTGCAGCATCTGGCGCTGCGACTGCATCGGCGTGGGCTCCTTGCGACGCCAAAAGCAAAAACAATACGGGCAGCGCTGCAAGGCGCAACAACAATGTGCGCTCTTGTTGTTTTTGCATTATGCTGAAATTTACTGTTCTGTTCACACACACAAAGACACACTTTTCCACACGCGCGCGTAATTAATTTGTTAGGCACTTTTGAGTTGGGGAGCACTTTGCGTTATAATTGTTGCATGTTCCTTCGAGTGCACTAGATTTCAAAGTGTAAGAACGAGCCCCAAGTTCTTGGGGAAAGCCGAATGAAACCACCAAATCGCGTCCCACTGGATCCGATGCCAGCGACAGTGGATTTACCGATAACATATACCGCATGAGCCACATGATATACCAAAATATACCAATCACTTTGTAAATATACCTTAAATATACCGAATCCTAAATTGTATTCCTCGATTTTGATGTTCCATGTATTATTATTAGTTAATTTTGACTCTCGACATTCAAACTATAATTTTATATGCTTGATGGATCAATTGTCTGTTGGCTGTGCACCTTATTTGTTAGTAATAATTATATAATAACTCTCAAACCACACAAATTGTAACCAGTTGGTTCGTTTTTAGACTATTTCTTTTGGCTCGCACTTTAAATTTATTAGTTAAATCTTCAGTGCTTGGCGACATAAATATAGTATATATATAATTACATGGGTGACAATACACACACACTATATGCTATAGTACATATATTAGAATATATATTTATATATATTTACAATTAACTGAGCGACAAAACACAAAAAAACAGAATGCTAGTGGGGAGAGAGTTTCTCGAGAGTTTAGTCGTGAAAGTCGTGTCCGTTCATCATTATTCTTCTTTTTATGTTGTTTGCTTGCCATCGCGCCAGAAATTGAGCATATATGTATGGTATATTGTCTCATTTGAACAGGTTGTATCAAAAATAAATGGCATAACCCAAACAAAAAAGATAAACAATAACCCAAAATAATCATCCATCGTCGTCGACCTTCGTTCCTTCATTCCTAGAGAGGTGGTATCAGTTACGATGCAATTGGTTCCCAGACTGTCCTGTGGTCCCACTGCCTACAGCATGCCGAAGCCCTTCGAGTAGTTGATTGCCTTCAGCAGGCGCTCCTCCAGCTTCTCCTTGCTGCTGTACTCCGGCAGCAGCAGCACATTGAAGCAGGTGTGCGACGTGGGCAGCCGATCGCTGTCCGGCCCATGCCGCGTGATCAACAGCCGCAGACACTTGAGTCCACCGACGGGCACACGCGCCGATCCAGTGGTGAATTCGAGCAACTTGCGCTTCGACTCGTTCGGCATGGCGTGCACAATTTTCCAAAAGTCTTGAATTATTTGCGTCTCCTCCGTGTAGCCGCCCTCGTACTCCGTGGAGTGTTCCAGCTCCACAAAATCGAATTCCTGCAAAGTAGAGATCATTATTGCTGCCCATTTATCATCTCTTTCATTCCCTTTTTACTCACGCGACTGCCGCAGACCAGCATCTCGATCTCCTCGGGACGGAAGAGCAGCTTCAGCGGCGACTCATCGGTGACCATTTCGAAGCCCTTGCGGAAGGAATTAAACTGCTGCTGAATGTTCTTGTTGAGCAGAAAGTCCGCGTAGAGGTCCACAAACAGCTGCTTGTTGTGCTGCCCCACAAGCACCTCCTGGCCATGCGGCACCAGCTCGTGTTCGACCATCTCCCCGAAGACATTGCTGTAGCTGATCTTAAACGTCTGATCGAAAGCCTCCTCCATGTTCTGCCCCTCAAAGTCCAGCATGGACTTGAGGCTCGTGTACAGCGTGGGACTGTAGTCGCGCAGATCGCAGAAGGTGCCTCGATAGCCCAGCAGCTTACGATACACGACCATGGGGAAGTTCACAGCCAGAATGACGTTGTTGTAAATGGCTAGTCCAATGATGATGCCAATGAGCGTGAATTGCGCGCCATTTTCGAAGGGCGTGGCATTGAACCTGTCAACATAAAGGAAGGTAAGAGAGGAACGTCTAGCAGGAACGGTTTTGGGCGCACTTACCACATATTATTGGTCTCCTCTTGCTGCACAAACATGCCAAAAGCTGGATTAAATATTTCCTCAACAATCAGTTGAAAGAACTCTTTGGATACGCCGCCCTCGTCGATGCCCTGCTCACCGACAAACTCCACCACAAGCTGCTTCTTGAGATCCTTGGGATTGCTCATGGCAACCAGTTCCAGCTGCAAAAACAGAAACAAAAGTTCAAGTTTCTTTTGCCAGAGGAATCTCCCTGCTTAATGCTCACCCCCACAAGCGCATCGTTTATAAGCTGATCGCGACGCACTGTCAGCTTGAGATCCGGCCGATGCTGGGCATCCTGCCCGTCCTGGCCAAAGTTATTGATGATCGAATAGAGCGTGGAGTAGCGTTCGCTGTACATGCGCATTCGACTGTCGTAGTACAGCGCATCCACCTTGGTCGCGGGCGTCAGTATAAACGCGTACAGCATGAAGGAGAAGTAGGTGCTGTGGCTGGAGCCCACCTCGCTCTCCATGGCCAGCGACTTGTACGAGAGGTAGTCGTGATGCATTTGTATGTTCTCGCTGAGCGCCTCATTGTAGAACTCCTCGAGCGGCACCAGCGGCTTGCGGCAATCGATGGCGGAGACCTTGAGCGCCTTCTCCATTTGATCCTCCGCGAACTTGGGCATGTGCGGATGCATCACCTGATTGTACAGAAAGAGATCCTCCTCCGGGGGCACACCATCCGCTGAAGTGCTGGCAGCACACTCCGCCAGTTCATCCGCTGAGACACGACACGAGGGACGCTCCAGTTCGCTGGCCAAAATGTTGGCATAGAAAACAATCTGCAAAAAGGGAAGGGAGTGAGCAAAGAGCAAAGGGAAGTGGCAGGGAGCCTGTGGTCTTACCTTCAGCACTTTGGTCACGCATTTAATGTGCTCATTCTCGCGCACAGACTCCTCGTCCAGCAGCACCTGCAGCGTAATCTGCTGCTGGCAGGAGGAGACCAACGTTTGCAGCTGATCCGAGCAATGCGCTGCCCAAATGCGTGCCAAACGCGCCTGCGCCTTGACGGACATGGAGGCGGCGGCAAGACACAGCTTGGGCAGCACACGATCCAGATAGTCCATGTTGTTGGCTGCGCAGAAATGGAGGAAAATCAATGGAAAGTGCACCTAGGAAGGGTTGCCTTTTACTCACTATTTGTGGCCAAATCAAAGCAAATAACCAAACAATGGACAACCTTCTCCCAGTCTGGTGTGTAGCGCCGCATGTAGTGAATCCAATCGGCCAGTTGGATGACGCTGCTGGTCAGTTTGTCCGTGACTGTGCGCGATTTGGAGGCAAACAGCAGCCGCTGCACGCGTCGCAGTCCCTCAAAGTCCACCAGCGTGTCGCTGCTCATCGACGGATCCACCGGCTCTGCTTTTGCCTCACATTTGGGTGCTGGCTCCATGGGCACATCCTCGTCGTCGACATCCTCCGGCCCGGCATCATCGTCATTTTCCACTTCTGGCTCCACCGCTGCGGCTGCTGCTGCTGCTGTGTCTGTGCTTGCCACTGCGCCTGCCTGCTGTGTGCTGTCCTCATCCTTGTCGTGCTCGCCCTCCAGTGTGCGCAGCTGCTCTTTGTTTAGGGGCTCCGCAGGCTTGGCTGGGAAGAGCGGCTGGCTAGCTGCTGGCGGCTCCTCCTCCTCTTCAGCGTCGGGAGTACGCACAAAGCTTCTGCTGAGTCGTTCCACGCACGAGAAGACATCCCCCACGGCCTGGTAGAGCTTGTCGTAGCTGTCCTTCTTCACGCACTCCTCGTACAGCGATATCAGACAGCTGGCCTCCAGCGACTTGACTGCTGAAAGATTTGTTGTGCACGCGCCAGACGAGGAGGCGGAGGAGGTGGAGATGGGTGCGGCTGCAGGTGGCGTTGCTCTCGCGCTTGGACTTGCACTTGCACCGGGAACTGAAACCGATTTTGGAGCCGGCACGCTCTGCGATTGTGTGCTGGTTGTTGTTGTGGTGCTGGCGGAGGTAATGGTGCTGGTGGAGCTGTTGCTACTGCTGCTGCTGCTGTTGCTGCTGCTGCTACTGCTATCGTTGGGCGAAAGCATGTCGATATCGAGAGTGCTGTCGGGTGAGGAACGGATTAGGTGGAACAAGCGACTAAATGTGAGGATCCTACCTGATGACAGACACGGGCGCCACCGAGGGTGACGCTTCAGCCTCCGCTTGTCCCAGGTTCTCGCACAGCTGTGCGTCCTGTGAGAATAACTGTAGTGCCCGTGCTGCCACCTCGTTGGGTGTCATGGGTGCCACCTTGCCGCTGGATGCACAGTTAGCATTGGTGCAGGCCGCATTGCCGCATCCGGACTGCAACTGGTGGAAATAACGCTGAATGAGGCTGCGCACTGTCGAGCGTTTCATCTCCGGTGTGGCCCGCCCACCGGGCCCCGTCGAGGCCGATGTCGATGCGCTGCTGCAAACGACAGACGACAGACAAAGAGGAAATTGAACAGTCAAATGGGGTCTGGCATGGTCGCATCGCACACAACTCACCTTGAGACGCCTGGCAACGGCGAAGTTTGCCGTTGCTGTTCGCGTTCCTCCCCACTGCCGCCGCTCATTCTGCGATTCGGCTGAACGTTCCACTAAATATTTCCTACGTTTCGTTTCGTTTCTGTGAACTCTTCTTTGGGTTGCGTGCTACCTGCGCGACGTCTCCTTTGTGTGCTAAAATGCTATGCGAAATTATGCACAAAAAAGGGTGCAAAAAAATCGATGCTGAGGTCCCTGTCCTCCGCTCGCTGCTGCTCTGCTCGAATTGTTTGCTTTGACCTCGTTCCCGACACGCTGCCTCGGCTTGCGGGGCATTGGAAAATTACCTGTTGTGCCTCTTTTCACAGTTCTCACTTTTCACAACATAAATAAGTCAACGAATTTTGACTTTTAACTGAAAGACAAAAGTGTGTTTATAAGTCGCTGGGGCCAAGAAGCAATATTGAAAATCATCAGCGACAAGTGTTTCACAACGCGTGCAGCTGTGTTGCAAAACGCAGAAGGCAGTCGCCCGCCAAGACTATCGACTTATCGAATATGGCTTTGCCGATGGGGAGTAGCAGGCAGCACTTAGTTATCGATTGAGGAAATATATTATTTACATGCACAAATTATGCGAGTGTATCAAAACAGCATTGTATTATTATAAATTTTGAAATATTAAAAAGAGACTACCCTCAAAATTATAGTTTTCCACACACAAATTCGCCTGTATCGACCTATCGGCAAGTGTTGCCAAACACCGCAGTCAGACGGTTTTTATCAGCTGTCGGGTTTCTTCTTCTTCTTACTACTAAAAAAAATAAAAAATAAAACGCAACGGAAAGCAAGGAAAAGCGACGAAAAGCAGAGAGTACCACCCCCAGTGACGAGAATTGTTAAGTGTTTTGCCATGGAATGACTTAATCCACACAAGATGACGGAGAAAGACGAGATGGGTGCCAATGGTGGGGGAGGAGGCAGCAGCAGCAACAGCAATTGCCAGGCCCAACTGCAGCTGTGCGTGCGTGGAAATGTGTCATGGCAGCAGCTGCCCGTACACCTGAGATCCGTGCTGCACAACAATCAGCGCGACTACGAGAAGTTTGTGTTCAACTACAGCCTGAAGAATCAGCTGCGCTATCGCGGCAACCTGGCCTCGAAGGTGTTCCGCCAGGAGCAGCGCTACTACGAGCTGCTCATCCAGAAGAACATCAACGGGCTGGGGTCTTCCCCTACCACCTGGCGGACATTGTGACCAAGGGACTGCGTGTGACGCCCTTCAACTACTATCTGGATGTGCTCAGCCAGCTGCTGCGCAGCGACAAAAGCTACGACACGCTGCCCAACTTCACGGCCGCCGACTGTCTGCGCGTGCTGGGCATTGGCCGGAACGAGTATCTGGCGCTGATTAGCGACCTCAAGACACACACCACACGCACGCTGCTGTTCAGCGCCAAGCCCAATCCGCAGGACTTTCTGCCACGCTTTCCCGTGCTGGTGCACATCGAGCCCTGGTGGCGCCTCGACATTGGCTACGTGCTGGAGTCGGACATACGCTACGTCAGCCCGCCGGAGCGCAGCCTGCTCGATGATCTGATCGATTTTGGTGCCCAGCCAGCGGGCAAATGCGACTACAATGTGGTGCACAGTCTCTACCGCAAGGGACTCATCTACTTGGACGTTCCCATCTGCGGCGAGGATCGCATTTCCATTCCTCCCTTGCGCAACTTTGTCATGAATCGTGTCAGCGGGGACTACTTTGAGAATCTGCTGTACAAGATCTTTGTGAGCGCGGACGAGCACATGACCATCGCTGAGCTGGCGCACATGCTGCAGCTGGAGCTGGACTGCGTGAAGCAGGCGATTTCCTTTATCTGTCGACTGGGATTTGCACATCGCAAGCAGGAGCAGGAGCAGGAGCAGCAGCAGCCAAATCACCCCAGCTGGGAGGGTTACAATCTGCAGCAGCAGCCAGAGACGCCGCAAATAACGCCACTGAACTACAATCTGCATGCGAGCAGCTTTGAGTTTGAGCAGCCGAGTCCCAAGTCCCCGAAGACGCGGGACAAGGACAGCAGCTCCATTGGTTACCTCTCCTCGGATGGCAACACGAGCGACTTTAGTTTTGCCAACTTGAACACCACGCCCACGGGCCCCGACGAGCAAGAGCTCAGCTCCGAGCTGGAGGATGTCAGCGAACGCACCACAAAAACACATTCCAAGACAGCAGCCCCAGTGGCGCCGCCCAAGAGCGGCAAGCGCGTGGGTTTCCTCTTTGACTCCACGCTCACCGCCTTTCTGATGATGGGCAACCTGTCGCCGGGGCTGAAGAACCACGCGGTGACCATGTTCGAGGTGGGCAAGCTCTGCGAGGAGAGCATGGACAGCTTTCTGACCGAACTGGAGCAAGTCTCGCTGCTGGATGCGGAGGGTGAGGGCGATGTCTCCAGGTACTTTGCGCATGCCGTGATCCTACGCTCAACCATCTGCTCGCTGCGCCATTTGCTGCCGGGTGGACTGGACCTGCTGCGACTCGAGTGCCTGGAGGGCTTGGACAGACAGACGCGCGATCGTGTGCTGGAGAAGAAGTACAAGTTTATCATTTCCGCCTCACCGCTGACGGCCGCGCTGAGTCACACATTTAGCATTCCATTTTTTGGGCAATTTCTGCGCAGCTCCGATGTGGCGCCCATGTGGTGCAAGTTGTTCTTCAACCATATCACAGGTGGGGCACGTGCAACAACCAATTGATTGGCTTTAATGAACTCTTAATTCCCAGGCTATGGTCCGCCCAGCTTGCTGCTGTGCCGCGGCACTGTGTTGAAGTCCCTCCCGCGCCTCTTTCTGGGCTATGGCAAGCTGCTGGTCAACATTCTGCACTCAGACGCTTATGTGCTCAACTCCGAGAGCTTTCGCAACCTAAATGAGCAGCTGAAGAACGGCTGCGTGCTGCTGCAAGGCTATGGCATCCGCTCTGCCGGCGCCCTGCACTACGAATCATTTCCATTCCAGCCCACAGATGGGCGGGAAGTCAAGTGGGCGGCACACAGGGCCGTGCAGAAGCTGAACGCGCTGCTGGATCTGCGCCAGCAGTGCGGCTACATCACATTCCTGAACACGGGCGTGCCCGATCTCGGCTGCGAGGAGTACGAGCTGCAGGTGAGGCTGAAGCCGCCGCAGCGTAAACGCTCCTCGCTGCCAGCCAACAAGCTCAGCAATCCAGTGCCAAACAGTGAGGCGACCACACCCGCCACAGAGCTGACCAGCTATCAGCTGAAGTCGCCCGACGAGAATCATTTTGCAGCCACGCCGGAGCATGGACCAGCCAATGAGTTTACGTCGCCCGACTGCAGCCAAGTGCTGGCCAGCGAGCTGGCCAAATGCAGTCAGACTCGCGCTGATTTGCTCTCCCAAAGCTCCGTGGAGATACCCCTGGAGGAAGGCGCTGGCGAGCCAGAAGCCAACACCGAAGAGTGGACCCTCCTGGATGTGAATTTTGGAGTCCCACTCTTCGATGTGGACACCAACACGCGGATCTGCGAGCATCTCGTGCACGGGCTGTGCAGCGACTCGAACCTCGAGGCCCTCTCCGCCTCTGCGCAGCAAACCCGCGCGCTCTTCCTCGAGTTTGTGCGGCAGTGCCTGTACTTTGAGGAGGATACAGCGACGCCACAGCAGCTGCTGGAGCCGCTGCAGGCGGCACGGCCACTGCCACATCCGCGCATTAATCTGGCATTCGAAAACGGACACGTTTGCTATTGGAATGGGCGTTGAGGTAACAGTTTACCGCGATCCCAGTATATGTCCAGTCCAAGAGTATTTATCTGTGCACGTTCCCAAGTCGCTTATCAGTTGAGTTTCTGTACAGTTTCGAGACGAGACGCGATAAAGCTTTTACCCCACACACAACACACACACACCCACAGCCCAGACTATATATCCGATAATACAGTAATAACGATGAGTCAAAGTTAGCGTGACGTCAAGGCCGAACCCGATTTGCCGGCAGATTTTTCGTTTCTTCGCTTTTTTTATTAGTTTTGTAAGTTCTGTAAGCCGGGAAAACAACAAAGATTGGCAATGCATAACTATATATGTAAACACATCCATATAAATGTAATTGTGTATGAATAAATGCAATTTTAAAACAAAAATCCCATGCATAATTTAGCTAAATAGATTTGAATGCCGCGCGCACATTAATCGCTGCATCAACCCTGTCAGTCGAAAACAACAAACACAAGCTGGAAACATCGATAAATGCCACACACATATATCGCAAAAAACACTGGCAGCACTGCACCAGAGAACGGCAATGACACTGAGACTCTCTCTCGCATCGCCCTCTCTCTACTCTTTCTGATTGGCACAACAAAAAAAACCCAAAACCTGCAATTCCTGGCGCTTCGTTTCGCGCTTCTTGCAGCAAGTAAATTAATTATTTTATATTGTGTATTGTGCAAAAATAAAGTTTGAACGGCAAAATGCTCTAGAATACAAAAATGAAACCAATTAAAGTTGAAAAGAGTGAAAAATGTGAAGTGGCAGAGTCAACAATGAACAAGTGCACAGAGGGGCGTTGAAAGAAGAAAAAAATTCATGGGCCCAGCAAATGCCAATACAAAATACAGTTGTGTGAGAGGGGAGTAGGAAGCAAAAACGGGCGAGACAGAGAGAGAGAGAAGCGCGCGCATTCTTTGCTCTCTCTTATCATTTGCGCGGCAATTGTTCTTGTTTCTGCCGTGGACTTTAAATTCCTCTCTCAATCTTTCTTTAATAACTTGACTAAAATTGTTTTTGTGCATTACACCTGTTCTCGAGTGGCAAGTAAGAGCGGCGCGTACAAGTGTTTGATTTATAAATAGCGTAAGCGACGCCAACCGAAGGCCACCACCTGTCGAGTGCAATGCTTACTCGAGCGTGAATTTGCCGTTGCCTTTCGCTTGCATATTTTAAGTTTATATGTTCATGAATATGCATTCGTTCTGTGAACTCTATTCGTCTTGCAACTATCAGTGGGTTAATTATCTTCTATTAGATAGAAGTTTCTAGCCAAAACAATCAATGCTGCTTTTTGAGAGCGTACAGTGAGAGGCAGAGCAGAAATGAGAGGGATTCGTGCTGCCAGACTGTTCAGTTTAGTTTCAGTTTTCAATTCCCAAATTCCCTATTGTTTAACAGGTTTTATAAATAGTAATAAACCCGTTTTAATACTATTTAATATTCCAAAAAAGTCTAACCACTTTTGTGGCCCTCATTTTGTTTGTTTTTGGTGGTAGTCCCAATGCACTTGACTGCTCGACAACTCTAAAGAGTGCTGGCAACCACAGCTGTTTGCTGTTCTCTCTCGGCACCATTCTCGCTTGCTCTCGCTTGTCTCTCCCTCTCTCCATCTCTCTCTACACTTTTGGCCATCACACGTACACACACACTGCCACAGCCCCAGCGACGTTTTGTTGTCTGTGACTCTTTCTGACGCCGTTTCTTTTCAGTCCTAACTGTATTAGCGTGAGTAAGCTTTTGGCCGGACAGACGAGCGCGTGTCTCGAGAATCGCGAATAGGAAAAGTGAAAAACAAAGACAAGAGCCAAAAAGTTCATTATCAAATGCAACAAAATAAGCCAAACGGAAAAGAAGAGTGAAAATTAAAAGTGAAAAAAAAGTGCGAGCGCGGACGCTGCCCTTGAATTCGTGAGTGTGTGTGTGTGTGTGTGTGGTGTACGGTGTGCGTGTGTTCGTGTGTCCGTGCGGTGCGTGCCTTTGCACTATGGGGCATTTGACCACTTTTCCTGGCCGAAACTCATTTGTCAAAAGTCAAAAAAGTAATATTTTTTTAACGGATATTCATAGGGATAACATCAGTCCGTAATGTTACATACCCAGAAAATTAACAGTGCGCACCACTGTTAAGATAACTGCTGTTAAAGTCAGCTGTTTGCTACGAACAATATAAAGTTATCGGAAAACTGATTTTTTTTATGAAGTTTAAAGTGCAAAAATTGCTAAATTTACCAATTTAAGTAAATTTTTTACAACATTCTTGATTCAGACAGGTATTAAAAAGATGTTTGTGAGTTTGAAATTAAAAAATTAACCTCATAATATGTTTAATGGCTAGTTTTTTAACAAGTCCATATTTATGACGAAAATTTGTCTTTGAATAGACTTACAAAGTGTTCGGTTCCCGCCGGAAGCAATAAACTGCATAGATATTGTAGAGTTTTCAATTCTTAATCCAATTTATGTTACTTTTTCTTGCGCTTTTCTGCGTCTTCGGAGATATTTAAGTTTTCGTTACATAACCTAAAGTTTGGAAATTCGGAGTTGTTTGCAATGTTAAACTCAGTGAAGAAGGAAGTTGTGTAAGAAGATGTCGATTTGCATTGCATTTAAGTGGTAATACCTGTCACTAGCTTTGAGACCGATAAGGGATATTTGTAGACCCTTTGAAGAACTTTTTTCACGGTTTGTCGATTAAATTGAACAATTCCACGGAAAAATTGAAAACAAATCGTAAAAACTGTGCAGATTGGATCAATTCGTGCTCAATCGTGCAATTATAATAACGTTGAGACATTTCCAGTATATCTGCACTGACGTGCAGTGCTATTGTGTCCAACATTCAACAAATTAAAGAAAAGAAGCTGCTTGCCGTATACAAGGAAGTCAATGTAAAAATCCGATTATCTTCTACTTTAAAATTTTTTAAAATCCGGGCACAACTTTTTTAGTTGTGCCACGCCCATTTTTCAAATTGTTCAATTATAAAATATAAACAAATTCGATTAAGTTTTTAAAACAAAAGGGTCAAATGCCCCATAGTGAAAAATTGTTCAATGGATTAGCCAAAAAAAGAAGCATCGACAAGCGGGCAGCGCTCTTTCGGCTTTTCGCTTTCGGCGGCTATTTTCGTGTGTGTGAAATGCCTGCCGCTTGGTTCTAAATAGTTTTTCCAATCGGAAAAGTGTTCTCGAGAACAATTGGAAATACACAGCTCGTGGTGCACCTTCCACTCGTTAATATTCCGCGACGGTTGCATCCTGTGTGGAATTGTGTTCTCGCATTTATGTAACGTTCTGTAATTCTCCTGTTCAAAAGGCAACAACTACGTTCAGGAATTCGCTGGAGTCCCCGCACCCCTACACCCACGCACAACAATCTGGTGGTGGTGGCAGCATGGAGTAGCAGACGTGGCACGCCACGCACCGTACACTGGAGCAGGTGTAGACCGGAAAGCGGCACAGGCATGAGACGCTAATGAATTAACTAATTAAAAAGGAGCAAACCGGGCAAAAAAATAGGCGTAAACCCGTCATACAATCCGTTAGAGAGCAAAACCTGAGAGTCTCCTGTTTGAAGCATCGATAGCGCTAGCACAGAATGACATCATACGCAAATGACACAACGACAACCACAACCACAGCAGCGGCAGCAGCTGGAGCCGGAGCAGGAAATGCAGCAGCAGCCGCAGCAGCAATCGGTGGCGCAACCCATGGAGGAGTAGCAGGCGTGGCTGGTGCAGCTGAATCATCGAGAGTCAAGGCCAAGAGCAGGGATACCCTGCACATTGGTGGCCGATACAGCGACGACGACGGCAACAGCTCTGACGGGCGCGAGAAGGCCGATACGACGCCCGAAAACATCAAGAAAATAGCCGAGATCATGGACCAGACTGCGGATAAAGTTGTCTCTGCACCGGCCACGCCCCAAGCGCAGTCGCAGCATCCATCGCCCCGCCATCAGCTGCTGAGTCAGGTGAATCCGGGCTTTGTGGGCCTGGGCGCTGCCATCGATGAGTCAAGCGGCAAGTTCTGTCTTGGCAAGCCGCCGCCATCGCCGGCCGAAAAAGGTGAGCAAATTGAAAGAAGAAAAAGCAACAGCAAAAACAACAACAAAACCACTTTTGACAATTGGCTAATTTGACGCATGTTTTTGTTGTTTTTTGGTCTCTTTTTTTTAGTTTTTAATTTGAATTTTTAATGAAGTTATTTTGCGCGAGGCGAGTCTTTGGCTTTGGCCACAAATATTTATTGCACTAGTCATGCCGCTGCTGCCACACACCTTGCTCTGTCTGTGTGTGTGTGGTGTGTGTGCAAAAATTCTTGTTTCTGGTTTCGGGAGAGTGTGGCATGGGAGCAACAGCCTTCGCCGCACAGCCATGTGACATCAGCTGTGCGCTTTTTATTTTCATTTTAATGAGAATTTATGGCATTTTTGGATGCAAAAGTAAAGGAGTCGTACAACAAGATTGCGCTTAAGTACAGCTCGGTGGTGGGATACTGCTCTGATGAGTGAATGAAGAATCAGAAATGGGCTAGAGGAAGTTTTTTTATTGAGAAGAAACTTCACTGGAGAAGGAAAGGAATTCGTTTTAATAAATATTTGGCCAAAGAATTTTCATATTTATAGAGACTTCAAGGTACCATGGAATCAATTGGGAGCATGCAGAACCTATAGATGTCTACTTAAAGACTAATTTAACTATCAGAAATCATCTGTAAATCCAGAACTTTATTGCTACAGTAGAAGAAAACACTCAGCAGAGCTACAAAATGATTGTTTCAGAGAAAGAAAAAGCACACAAATGGACACTCCGATGTTCCAAGATATAATGAAGCTAACTCCATAGAAAAATCCTCTTCTACTTCTACTAAAACAAGCTGTTCCATTTAAAGTTTTCTTTTGTAGCTCCACCAACTAGCTAAAACTGTGCATGAGCTCATCTAGTTAGTTCTCTGCCAAATCTCCAACGTATTCCCACTCTCTTTTGGGGCCATTTCTGAGCCATTATTTCCTTGTGGCGTGAAAAATTCAACGAGTGCCAAAAGCACTTGCAAATGCATCCACAACACATCCTTAAACAGGCAACGCTGCAATAAAGAAACGCAAAGGTATCCAAGCAGCGCCTGTTAAGGTAAACAATTTCCATAATTTGGTTAAAAATATAAAACGAAAACGAATTTGAATACTGAGCAGATTGCCCGCTCTCATGGCAACATTTGTATACATTTTCTTTGGTTTTGCAATTAAATATTTGTGTGTTAATATTTATAAGGCTGCAACAGGCAGCGTGTCTGTCTCTCTGTCTGTATCTCGGTAACCTCCAATCGATCAATGAACAACGATCAACGACCAGCAGTCTGCTGCTGGCTGAGTCATCCACAACCAGCGACAGGCAGTCCCGCACAAATCTTGTTTTTTGCGTGCATGGAATAATGGAATGAAAATGTTTGCCATGAGATAATGCCTGAAATTGTGTAAGATTTGGCAAGCGCAAAAAAAGAAAATAAACCTCAACTGATAAAAAAAAGAGACACACTCAAAGATTTATGTGAAACAAATTGGAGCGGGCAGAGGTGATCGTTGAGGTGCCCGCTGCTGCTGCCTTGAAGTACGTGTACCGCTGACAATATGTGTGACAAAAAGTGAACCAAAGTGGATTATGTCATGCCGGGAGGCACAAATGATTCAGTGTTGGGCCATGTTTACCAGCTGAAAGCGGGATATCTATGAGGGTCTTTGTTCTTTGGGAAAACATTCAAAACATATTGGAATTGGGCTGTCACTTTGTAATGGATGCCAAACAGATATCTTTGCCTTAGTCTACCATCTATTCAAGAGCAAAACAACTTCAAAAAACTCTGGGAAACTCTTCAGTTATGTTGGGTTATCGACTATCCACAAGTACCTTTGGTAAACTTTTCACTTATGAGCGTTTATCGGTAGCTTTCTGAACTCTTTTTATCTTTTTATTATTCCCCAATTGCTCGCTGCCAAAGTACACACAAAACCAATGATAAGCCCACATGGCTTTAAATATACTATAATATATTTTGTTTATGTTTTCGCTGTACCGCGCCTTACCTCTTAGAACCAAATCTTTATAAATGTGAAACATTAATTCTTGGCAAACCTCCAATGGTTGAGGGGGGGAAAGCAATCCCTCCGCTGTGGCCTGGCCTTGCTCCCAAATTGAATAATGTTTTGGGCAGGCTTAATTGGTTCATCAAAATGTATTATTATATTGGACAGGGAATGTCTTGGGAAATGTGCAGAAATATTCGAAGAATTTTGTTAAGGTGTCACGCAAAATATACATAAAAAGTGTCTCAAAAAAAAGTGTCTCAAAATATAAATAAAAAGTATAAATTTCTATATTTAATTTGATTAGAAGTTGTGTGGGATTTAGGTCTAAATTCCATGCCATACTCTGAACACGTGCTATTTTTTTAACATTTATGTAGAGATGTCTCTGTCAGACTGTGGCAGAACCCATTGAAACACTCTCCAACAATATTCTAGAGCACTCGAGACAGATCTCAAGTGTATAATGAAACACACAAGAGACCAATAGCGTCATCAGCAAAACAATCATCGATAACAATAATCACGACCATAAAGACCACTGCGCGAGTCCGATGACCTCATTCAGAGATGACAGATGATGATGGTGATCGGTGGACGGACGGGGACGCTTTCTCCGCTGGTGTCAGCGGAACAGTCATAAATATACATAAACCAAATAACATTAAACATTTATTTAAATGTGAAAAGTTAATTCATTAAGCGATTGCTTTTTAACAGTCCCACAAAAATCACAACCAAAAAAGTGGAACTAAAAAGCGAAGCAAAATCTTTATGATTTGGCGCTGGGGTCGGGTCGGGCATGACGCAATGCAATTAGCAAAACTAATTAGAAACCAATTGGAACGAACATGTTGCCCCTACGATTAGCAGCGTGTGAAATTGTTATCGAACTGCTCGGCGATTACCGCAGAGTTGCATTCGGAAATTAAATTACAAAAAAAAAAGGGTAAACGATGGAAAAGGCGGCGGGCGGTCGGTCGGAACTCACAGTCGCCACTTTCCAAAACGGCAACAAAATAGCTAAGCGAATAATATCACAAAAAAAAAACGTATTGCACTACGTTTTGCTTTATTTATTGCAAAAAAAAGTAAAAGCGATACACAAAGCGGCAAACAAAATAAAACCTCAACAAAAGACTCGGAACGAGCGACGCCACTTCGCAATACGGACAGACAGCGGCAATGGCCAACAGCAATAATAATAATAATAATAATACTCGCAGTAATAATACTCGACATTTTGTGTACGAAGTTTTGTGCCGTTTGTGGCCAAACAGTTGTTCAATTGTTGTTGCTGCTTGGGCAATAGAGAGGAGAGGACAGCGATAACTCGACTGCGAAGACCATGCACAGTGGGCAGCGTAATTACCGTTAGTCGTTCACCCATTGCGGTCTATTGTCTATCGGTGATTGCTGCTCTTGGGGGGTAACTGTACTTTGTACCATTGTACCAATCGACTCTATACGTATTTCCTGCCAAATTAGATTGCAAATTTTGTGATCTAACAAGCGCATAATGAATGTCGTTCTACTTTAAGTCGGGAAATCGGAGCTAAAAGCGTCTTGGTAATCGAAGACAGAATGGAGGTTCTTTGAGGAAATAATGTATGATTTTAGATGGCATATTTCGAATGTTATTTGGACTGAAAAAAAATGTCTTTTGGTTGTGTTCTAAAACCAGTTGTAATCTTTGGCTATTTCAAGATTATTATTTAGAATCTGCTTTCACAGAAGCACTGGAAATTAATGCCTAGATTCCTTATAATTGTGAATATTTACTGGCAAGTCTTCTATCTATATCTATATTCAAATGCTCGACTGCACACCCATCAAAATGATGACTCAAGAGCCTGAGCTGAGCTTCAAGCAAAACTAATTAATTATAGCCAATTTTTGTTCAATGCTAAGACGGCTATTAATATCCAAGAATCTTTGTTGAGGCTACAATTCATTTAATGATTTAATAGAGGCTTTTAACAGGCAATTGTGAAACCTTTTTCTACATCAATTTTATGTTTTTTAGAAGCATAAAACTTTGAAATTTAATAAAAACAAAAATTACTTCATTTGAGAATGAAAATTGTGCTTTTTAGCCGCATAATTGCATGTCATTAATACTTCAATATGTTTTCGCGCAGTGTCTGTGATTTTTTGCATACTTTTCAAGCACTCCTTAAAGCCGTTTGGCAGACCATGGTCAAGACAATATTAGCTACAAAAAAGCATATAAATTGCTGAAGGCTTTAAGTCGCATAACTTTAAATAATGGCAATTGAATCACTAACATTAAATAGATAATTAATATGCTAAAAATATATCTCTATATAAATTAACGATTTGAGCATTATTTTCCTCACTCTCCCTTAAGCAATAATTATGATATTAGCACCTTGGCTGTACGCTTTGCTGCTCCATCATCTACTTGATGGAATAATGGCCAATGTGCCTTATTTGGATTACCCTGATTATTCGCAACAAATTAACAATTATAATTGGGGTATGTCCGAATATGGTTATTGATATTTTCGTGACCAGAAACTTGACGGACGGAAACACACACACAACACACAACAAACGATTGTGAAGATTGTGAAATTGATTGTTGAAAATGAACATGGACATGTTCCACATATTTCCATTTCGTGGCATACCAAAAACTGTTTCAAACCAAACGGAAGCCACCTGCAAAAGCGGAGCTCAAAAGTTTGCCAGAGCGTGAAGGAAACTTTTGTTTTGTTTCCCGCCACGCACCCCTGTCCCTTACCCTTGCTCGTACAAGTCGAAACCTACAATTGACCGAAATCAGCGAACTCTAACCTTCACTTGGGGGCAGCCCCACATACGAGTATTCCCGCAGACGGACACGGACGGACAGCAAGCCTTAGATCACGATTCTGAGAGGCGGCCCCCTAGATGGTTGCTACCTCGTTTCGCCGTGTGCTGTGTGCCACTTGGCGTGGCAAAACCTGAAAGCAAATTGTTTGATTTTCTTCTTTGCTGCAGCTTTTGCCGCGGAAATGTATAGAAATTTACTGAACGGAAGCAGTGGGGGATCGTTGAGGTCGGGTTTGGGCCCGCAGGTGGGCGTTCGTTCGCTTTTTCCTTTACTATCAGATGAACTTGAGAACGAAAGCATTGTCCATCCGGGGTGTTTATTTCGGTTTCTGTGTTTCTAGCTGAGTTTATGCTGCCCATAAAGAGAGTTAAACAATTAAAAGTGGAACTTAAATGGTTCTAAATTGAAGATATCAAATTTAATTGGAACTCTTCTTATGAAGAAGATATGTGCAAATGGGAAAAAGGTTTTGATATTGCTAATAAGAAATTTATTTCCCTTTAAAATCGTTGATTTCTTCTATATTCTGTCTATAACTTGGAAGTTCTTTCTTTTTTTTGGTTTGTCGAATTATTCTTTCATTTTGAGGCTTTAAATTACTCCAAAACAGTTATAGCTTTCACAAACAGCAGCAAACTTCGCTGGTTTTTGGTTATTTATTTATATGAAAACATTTTCTTTAGGTCTTTTTGACTTTCATTATAATCGCATGTCGTTTAAGGGTTGTTAAACCAAAATAAAGGGGTTTTGAAGAACTAAGAACTAGCTTCAGTTCTACTTTTATGTTTGATGGTTGTTTAGTTTGTCTCTGAAATATTTCTGCACTATTTTTTAATCTTCTTTCAAAGCATAAATACAAAAAATGCGCGGCCCAACCCTCGCTTAAACAGAACCGTTCCTGGTTTTTCCTCAACTTCTTTGCTACGCCCCACTGTGTATCTCTTTTTCTTCTTTGTTGCTCTTGCCACTTAATGTTGCATGGAGCTCCGTTTAATCTTGCAGTCTGTGCCGCTTAGTTTCGTTTTCACCACTCTTAAATTGTAATAAAATTCATCATAATAATAATAATAACTGTGAATTAAATGCTAATTAAATTGTTTGTGTCTGCCTCTGGTCTGATTCTCGCCCCGGAACAATGTAGCGGCGGCAGCACAGAGCAGAGCGAACCATCAGAAGCAGCAGATCGGCAACAACAATCGGTTGATCGCTGGTGAGGCCGAGGAGGAAGACAACTCAACCGAATCCAACTCAACGACGACTGCCACAAAGCAGGCGCTAGCCTTCACCATAGACCACTTTGAGGCCTCGGAGAACGATGCCGCGGCGCAGGCGGCACGCTACAAGAACATGATGGAACGCTTCCAGAACCGCCACAAGCGTGGGGCATCCATGTCCAAGCTGGAGACGGAGAACGCTGGGACCACCACGACGGGCACGAACAGCGGCGGGCGGCAGTCGCAGCGGAGCAGCCTGGACGCAGGCAGCAGCATGGCCGACGACACGCCCAGCTCCGAGCAGGCGCCGCAGGTGCGACTGCGCGTGCGGGAGCGAAGTGCCTCACGGGTGCGAGATGCCTCCAAGCGGCACAGCTGGTCGCCACGCAGCTCAGGGACCAGCGCACCCGAACCCGCGCCAGCGCCCACGAATCGTGCAGCGAGCAGATCGAAGCTGCCACCGCCAGCCGCGGCCAAGGGAGCACCGGCCAAAGGAGCCTCCAATCTGGTGGCCTCTGCCAAAGGAGCTGCGAATCTGGTGGCCAATCGCACCGCCAATCAGTTTACGCCACGATCCACCGCCATGCAGCTGGCCCTGCGGCAGGTGGAGATGCTGTGCCCGCAGCCACCGCTGGCCGATGGCAAGCCGCTGTCGGAGGATGCTGTCAGCGAGGCGGGCACCTACACGCTGGACGGCGACAACTACACGGAGGAGCAAAAGGATCTCATGAATATCGATCGCAATGCAGCAGCAGCGGCAGCCAAAGCCGCAGCAGCAGCAGCAGAAGCCGCAGCGGGCGTCAAAATGCGACCCAAGCAGCTGCCAGTGAAGTCAAATCGTGGCAGCAATGTGCTGGAGGTGAACTTCTATCACGAGACACCGCTGCAGGAGCATCCGACGCAGCAGCAGAAGCAATCGCAGACACAGAAGAGCAGCACGGGCGCGTACTTGGATCAGTTGAAGAGTCGCGTGCTGCGGCAGCAGGCGCCACTGTCGCCACCGACTCCACCCTCGCCGGCTGCGGATGTGGGCTGCTTCACCAGCGTCACCACCAGCGGAGTGCTGGCCAAGCAGCGGGCACTGGACACGCATCCCAACAAGCTGACGCGGCATAGCCACAGCCACAGTCTGTCCACCTCCCAGATCGACAGCTCCGAGTACGTCAGCAACGAGGCCAAGCTGCGGCACACCCAAGCGCTGTCCGGCTCGGCCACGGATCGGCAGAAGGCCGAGTATCGCCTCAATGTGTTCACCACCAGCACCACCCAACAACAGGCACCACATCATCAGCATCAGCACCAGCAGAAACATCAACTGCCAGAGACACCGCCCACGCCCACACAGACCTCGGATACGGCTCTGATGCAAACGGCGCAGACGAAGCAGGATTGGATACAGGAATGGGCGAGGAATGCACGGGCACGCAGCCTGGCACAGGATGTGAGTGGCACGAGCGCCAGTCGACGGCAACAGCAGGCCCAAGCGCAGGCACAAGCACAGGTGAGCGGAGATAAAACAGAGAAATTTGAGGAGAAATTTGAGAAGAAATTCGGGCAGAAATTTGAGGAGCATATCTATGGGGATTATCCCTTGATTTATTGTCGCGAAGAATTCAGTTTTTTTGGCTAACTTTTGGACAGGTCTTAATCATCATTAGCGAGGCTTAAATTTCCATTTATTTGGCATAACTTTGACACTGATTAAGTGGAATATGTCAACTCTAAACTGTGCTTAAAGCCTTCTATACAGGTTCAAGAAATCATCTAATCTTCTGTTCAAAGCCTCTCTCCACGACTGATTCACTTTTAACGATGCAAAATGAACAGCAAATAGATCGTAATCATTATTATATATGTAGCTACTAATGCAATTAGCTGCAGCACATATTCAATAATGATTAGTTTATCGCAATCATTAGATTAGATTGGCAGTTTTATTTCCATGCCTAAAAATTAATTAAAACTAATTTGGAAGTAAAAGTTCTACCAAAAGCTAGCTTTCATAAATGTAGACATTTTCACAGATATTTTCTCTGCCAAATGCAATTTTGAGTCATATTTTTAAGGCCAAGCATACATTTTCCAGAATTGTTGAAACTGCCCCAAAAGTATTTGTCTTTCCATGTAAATTCACCCTTAGCAAAGACACGAACCAATGTACATTCACATGTAAAAGGTGTGTAAAATGTACAGGGAAAGCCGGCAAGCAGCTTGTGGCAATAGATGGGCCAGATTTAGATCAAAATTTAAGTATTTGCATATAGAATATATCAGAAATTATGCATAAAATATTGTATGGAAGATATAACGAAAAAAGACTTACCAAATGTTCAGTTGGATGCGTTAAAGAGTCGAGGTTGTCACCATTTACACATGTAGTTGGCATGTAGATATTGTAGATGCTGAAAACATAAAAACATATTAATGAAGGTTATCTTTTTGGACGAGTTTTCTATAGCTACAAAAAGGACTTTTCATGCCCAAAAATATTCTTCGAATTTCCAACCATTTCCTACGCCTTACAACCCATGATCTCCATCAGTTTCCACTCATTTTCTACCCCCAAACAAACCCTACTAAACACTCTCCTCTTCTAGCAACTGATGACACGCAGCTACAACTGCTCGGACACTGGCGGGGACTCGCTGACCGACGACAGCCTCAGTTTGTACAATCAGCAGCGGCAGTATGCGGCCGCCGCCAAGCTAAATCGGAGTCTAGCGGAGCGCTACCGGCTGTTGGGCGACTGCGACTACGCCAGCGATCCGGCGCTGTGCAGTCACGGAGGAGGAGGAGGAGGACAGGCGGTGGAGCCGCCGTACAAACCGCCCAAGAGTCCCAGCAAGATACCCTCACCGCTGCACACGCTGGGACGTGGGCGCAGTGCCAGTCGCTCGCGGCCACAAACCGATGCCTATCTGGAGCAAACGGTGGCGGCCATCAGCAATCTGCAGCAGTCGCTGTCGCGCAGGAGCTCCGTCAAGTCGCCGGCGCAGAGCAGTCCGCAGCACAGTCTGGAGGCAGGAGCGGGCGGTGGCTATCGCAGATCGCCGCTGCATCGAGCGCTCATGACCAGCAGCATCAACGAGGCACAGCTGCAGCTGCTGACCAGCGGAGAGTATCTGCTCAAGCAGCTGCGGCGCCGCAAGAACTCACTGGACGATGTGGAGCACGTGGAGCATTTGTACGATTACGAGAAGGCGCCTCCCGAGGTGGCTGCCCCGTTGTCGCCGCTGCGTCGTTCGAGCAGCTTTCAGCAACAGCAGGGACAGAGCCAACATCCCGTGCGGCAGGCACGTCCCAACTTCCAAAACTTGTACACGCCGCCCGCGGCACGTCACGCCCACGCGCTGAGCATGGTCCAACAGCTGAAGAAGTCCGCGAGCAGCAACAACTTTGATCAGGCGTACAGCGACTATGACAACGAGCTGCAGTACTACATCAACGATGAGGATGAGCTGGGCACCACTGGCGCCTACTACTCCAGCAACGAGGAGGAGGACGAAGTGGAGCAGTCCCAGGGCTCGGTGCCGCTGACCAATACGCGCATGAACAAGGCGCTGCTGATGCGCATCGAGCGGAGCAAGCAGCGTGTGGCGGGAGCGGGACAAACGCAAGCCAAACCCTCCTCAGCGCCAGCGGGCAAGCTAAGCACAGCTCAGGGACAGGCAGGCGCAGGTCTCGTGGCTTGCCCCAACACGCCCGAGCTGCCGCGACGCGGCATCAGAAGTGCTTCAAGAGCAGCGCCAGGATCGGCGCCCAAAACGCGCCAATCCATGCCACGCGAGACGAGCTTGAGTCGCTTGGCCCAGCAGGTGCCCAGCTCGCTGGCCAATGCCAAGAAGCAGCTGCTGCAAACGGCCAACGCCAGCAGGGAGCAGCGCGTGCAGCCCAAGTACATGGACATATCCAAGTACAAGCCGGCGCAGTCCAACAGTTTTCTGCGCAAAACGATGCCAAGAGCACGCTGAAGCCGGCGGATCAGATGAAACGCAGTCCCAGTGCCAGCTCCATGGGCCTCAGTCGTGGCGAGGGCACACGTGCCAGCAATCGCAGCGTCAGGAGCAATGTCTCCGCCATGAATACGAGTACAACGTCCCTGGGTGGCGGCACTCGTGCCTCATCCGCTGCACGACGCGATGCCTCAGGTTAGTGGTTGGAATTTAGCAATCTCCTTCAATAAATACTCATCAACATCTATCCATCCTGCAGCTAACAAACAAAAGGAGGCAGAGATGGCCATGTGGAAGCGTCGCTCCACCTATGATCCCATGAAAGCGGCTGCCGAGGATCGCCGCAAGAAGGAGGAAGCGCGGCGTGCCCAAAGCCAGTCTCAGAATCAGCAACAAATGAACGATGAGGCGGATGAAACGCCTTTCGAGAGGTAATTTAGATGGTCCACCAAGTGGCAAGGTCTACAAGGGGTGATCTTGCTCTAGAAGAGATCGTTGTAGGTGTTAAAACCCTCTTTTAGTTTTAGTTGTTGCCCCCTGAGTGGTAGAGATTTTTATATTTAAGAATTTTGTTCACAAAGAGACTTTTTTTAATGGAAAACTTTGTTGTTTTCTAAACGTTTAGCTGTCTAGACATAGTTAAGGTTTTAATCTAGGAGATATGTTCATGAAAATTGCTTCAGGAATGAGTTCTCTAGAGTGTGGCATCTAAGACAGTTCTCTAATGCAACTATCCCAAAAGTTTTTAAGACTTTCAGATGTCCCGAAATAATCTTTTGCTAGTTCAGTTTATATTCTATGACAAATAGCAATGAATATGGCACTAGGAATTAGTTATCCGTTAGCTCTAGATAGACTTTTGCTGAGCGAAATATTATTTACAAAACATTACTCAACAGTTTATGCCAGTCAAAGCAAAGAATGTGCATTTAGGGACATAGAAAGCGTCTCAGAGAGACTTTTAAGGCAAATATGTGAATTTAGGGATACGGAAAGCATCTCTCTGCAGTCTCTTAAGGCAAAGAATGTGAGTTTAAGGAACCTTTTGAAGTCTTTTAATCCATTTCCCCCGATTTCTAACAGCTCGATACTCTTTGCCATTGAAGAATTCCTTTAAAAGGTATCAAAGAATAAACATCAAAGTGTTATCCATGAAGTTATAGCTTGAAAAACATTTTTTAGACATATTCCTACGCTCGGTTCATTCAAGAATCTATTAGCTTAGCGCTACAACATCAGTGGCATGTCATTTGGCACCCACTTAAGTGTCAATTGTGGCTGAAACTTTCAAGAGGACATGCATAAAAACATCTCCAATAGCTGCTTAGATTTCACGTCGCGTAGTCATAGCTCTCTGGCAGAGCTTCCGTTTCCTAGTTTCACTTTCTTCATAAATATATTTATAACTATAACTTAAGCTTAAGCAGAACTCTGTTGGTACTTTTATATGTATCTCCATTTGATTTGTAACATTTATTTAATTTTGGTTCTTTTTATTAGCCTAAGGTTGTGGGTAATATCGCGGCTAGAGGTAAAGGTGCGTTTACGGCCATAGCCACAATCAAAGTCACTTAATATACATACGTATAGCTATCAAACTATCTATCTATAAACTACTTTAACTCTCATGAAACACCCTTAGCTGAATAGTTATGATTTTTCCTTTGTGCCTTTGATTTTAAAGTCTGATATTTGAAATCTGTAAGCTAACCATGCTGGAAACGAAGTCTAAACATTTCTGTAATTATTGTTTTGCTAATTGATTTCTTTCTCTTTTAATTTCTGTACACCCCCAACACACCCAAAACCAACACACAACGAAACGGTAGACCCTCACGCTCCCACTATCGCCGTGGACAATTATGACCAGCGATGGGCGTGCTAGTTACCGACTTTTGAGACACATTCAATCAGCTATCTTTCCACCAAAAAACAAAAGAAACTTTCCACTACCAAACAACATGCCACACGATCTAACACACACACACAAATCGGGTGCGAGAAGCAGCAGCAAACAGCAGCCACAACAGATTGGAACCACTAGAGCCAGTTCTAGTGCTTAGAAAACAGTCAACAAAAATCGAAATCGAATTAAAACGAACAACGAAATATAACAAGCCACGAAGCCAACGCTGCCAGCCAGCCAAATGTAATAAGAGAAGAACATTTGTTGTATAAATATGCATAAAATATTCATCATTTAATGTTGCTGTTTTTGTGCAATTGTCTTCAGCAAGTTCTCTGTTCTGTCAGTTCTCGTTAGTTTACTCTTTGTCTTGTGCGCGGCTTTCATTTATAATTATTTGGCTGTTGCAGCAATAAACAAAACTGCATCAAAATATCATTAAAAATCTCTCATGGTTTGATTTCCAATTGGCATGCCACAAGTGGGTTTAAAATTAAACAAAATTAAGACTAAAACTCATCAAAAAATGCGTCATTCAACTGCAAAATATTTGCTGCAACTCTTAACCAGTCAGCCATCTATTTTGTTCTCTAATAATACTAAAAAATTGTTATGTTAATTGCTGAGAAAAAGACTTGTACAAATGTTTGTCCTGTTTGGCATCACATCTAACCCATGACCACAACTCCTAACATACATAATTAAACACTGACTAACAGCCAGTTAACACTCGTAAGCCATAAGCTCCAGTAGATAACAATCACAATACTCTAGAACAACAATTAAAACGCTTTCTTTAGACCGCGACTTACACCCCCAGTCACCCATTCCCAAAAGTTGTTTGCATTTCAAATTGTATAAAATATATATACCAACATTTAGTTCGGCTAAATTATAGTACTCTCCCTTGACTTGTATCCAAATACTAATCCCGAATCCCTCTATGCTCCACAGTGTTCTCCGCCCAACCAACAATATGACTATCACGGGCGGGGGCCACGGCTACAGTCCTCGAAACTCTGTGGAAAACGACGCCTGGACGCTTGGTGAATCCTCCGAATATGGCGAATATATGGATGACTATGATGAGAACGAGGAAGCGGAGGCAGACGAGCAGGAGGAGCACGACTATGTGGGCCAGGAGTCCGATGATGTGTTCGAAACGGAGGCTGCTGAGGCAGCGGCACAGGGCGTCGAGTAACAACAAAAACAACAGCAACACAAAGCGAACCAGCAACAGTGATATATAAATTCGATATATTGTATACATAATAACTATATATATGTACAACATATTGTATGAATTAATCTGCTCTGAGTTGATATCTAAAATATTTCTTTCTGGCCTCTGTTCGATTTATTTGTTTGAAGTTTATAATTTTTGATTAACACAAAGAATCATCGAATAACCCAAATAAACTGAATAATGCTTAGCGATAGATATTGATGATGCTGTCCAAAATGCCATAAACAGAAATGTTTTGTTCAAAGGAGTAAAAAAAAATGTTTAAAAATGATCAAAAAATGTTCAAAAATGATACAGAGAAAAAATGTAATTTTGTCAAAGCAGCAAATTCCAACAGAAAGTTTCTTAATTTCAAAAGAACAACAACATAAATTATAAACCCAATTGATTCAGTTTCTTTCATCATTTTGCCTATGGTGCAAAATCAAACTAATGATAAAAATAATACTCAGTAGTCAGCAGCGGGTTCGAGGCAGAGTTCTGTGAGTTTCGAGTGCTACAAGAATATTTATTTTGTATTGTAAGAAATGATAAAGAAACGGACCACAAGGAATTGAATTAATTTTTAAACTGTGCTACGAACAGTTCTCTCTTTGAACTGACAAAGCGAGGAATTAGTTCTATTTTTTCTTGGTAGTAATTTGTAGTCACTTGTGAACTCATGTCTGTAGGTTTTGGAAGGTAGCTAACATAACATAACATAATTATGATACGAACTAGTTTTATATTATGTACGAAACATGCAATGGAAATACTAGTTGTAGGCTAGCTAACTACAAAGATCTATGTGGTATTTGCTTTTAAAAATGAAACTAAATTGTTTTAAGTATTTCTTTTGAAAACAGCAAAAATGGAATTGGTGTCGGGTGTCCTGTCCATATACAAAAAGTAAACGCAACTGCTCGTTGGATTTTAAACAAATAGAACTGATGGTTTTAGGGCTATAAGGTTTATCCTAAAATTGCAAAAGGACTTACCCGAGCAGTTGCCTGCTTTTAACACACATTTTTATTATTTAATATTTTAAAAACAACAAATTTAATTTGCATACAATGTAGTGGGAAAAACTGATCAAAACAGCCGTCTATAAAAATACATTTTTAACAATTTTTGTATATTTTAAGTATTTAAACCAAACAAATGAAACAAACAAAAATTGTTTACCGTCTTGTGTCCTATTTCTTGTTATTTGATTTCGCGAATATTTTTAGATAAACAAACAAATAAACGAATGAAAAAATACGATACAATGTACAAATGTACAATTTGCATAAATACGTTTTCTGCTACTGAATGAAAACTATTTGGAATGGGAAAGCTCAATGAACTGGCGGCACTACGAGAGGGTTCTAGGACAACAATTTCATGGCTACATGGCTAAAAATACAGCAGGGGTTAGGGAAAGTGCTCTGGGCATACGGGACAAGTGTGTTGGAAATTTAGAAATACTTTTTAAATATTTAATAGATATTCTTCGATGGTTTCCATTAATTTTAATAAGAAGTTCCTTCCATTGAGACACCATAGAGATACTCTCTATAGAATCTAGACTCTCTCTGCCAGATTCACCTTCTACAAGTGGATTTTAGGCTAACATTTCATGACGTAATGGCTACAAATATATTAGAGGGTAGGGAGACTGCTCTAGGGGCAACAAATAAAGCTGATAAAAGTCTGGAATAAGGTTTCAAAGGGGTAGAAATATTTTTAAATATTTAATGAATATTTTTGGTTGTTTTCCAGTAACTATAATAATAAGTTCCTTCCATTTAGACACCATAAACACTCTCTCTATAGTCTCTATATTCGTTCTGCCACCTTCTACGAGAGGGTTTTACAGGGCTAAAAATATATCAGGGGATAGGAATAATAGGAATAATAGGAATATAAATATTTAATTTACTTTTCAGTAACTTTAACAATTAGTTCCTTCCATTAAGTCACAAAAAAAACACTCCATAGTCACTAGTCTCTCTCTTCAACCTTCAATTGTTAATAACATTTCTACCCCAACTTAGTTCAAGGTTAAAAGTGTAACGAATGCACGAAATAGCTACGAGATAATACTCGTAAAAGTATGAATGTGTTTTGGATGAAAGTAAACAACGAAAAGCAAAGCCAAAAGTGGAATTTGTAAAATGCGAGAACGAACGAACAACTTCTCAGAGATAAACAATATTTGAATTTTAATTACAGAACAAAACCAAAGCAAGATTTGTTGTTTGGGGGGAATGTCAGACTGGAGTGTGGGTGCAGGTCTGGGGTCTGGTCTGGGGGCGTGGCGCGGTGGATGTAAAGGAAACGTCAATTAGATTTTGTGTAACAAAAACCAAACCAAAACAAGTGGAAAAAGAATGATGCAATGCCAAGGGAGATGGTACACTGTTGGATACTGCTTAACAGATTTTATGCATAATTAATTGAAGATGATACATGCATGAGAAAGTAGTCTTTAGGTTAAATAAATATAGATGGAAATAATTTAATATTTTTGAAGCGCTGTTTCCTGCTGCTATGTTTCCCTAAAGCCCCAAATACCCCGCTCCAAAACTAAGAGGTAGCAAGTGTGAATAACAAGAATTTCCCCTGACTCTTGGTGTGAGAGTAATGCGCAGACTGGCCGGCCCCCATGATGGATGACTTATATAGAGGGGAGCAAACAGCAAAGGGAAGCGTTAGAGTCCAACAATAAAATGTAGCAAAACTAATTAAATTATATGAAAAAATTTGAAATGAAAACAACGAGCCAATAAAACAACACACAATAAATATTTATCAAAAGGGAGCAACAAAACGAAACAATTTCATGGTGGAAAAATGCAGTTCCAAGGCCCAGAAATAATCAAATTAAAAATATTTTGCAAAGCAAACAATAAATATTTCTAAAAAAAAAAAATGAAAATGCATTGAGGGGAAAAAAAGTATAGGAGAAAATATTTAGAAAATTCGCGGCTTAAAATTATTATGAATAAATGTTTGGGCAAGGTATGGGCATTAATTTTTATGGCAATTGTTAGGATTATTTAAAGGGATTTCATTGGCCAGTGAGCGCATAATGGAGGCAAAAATATTGAATAATGTTGAATAGAAAAATATCCATAAAATCCCAACATTTCTACAGTATTTTCTATATCAAAGACTTTTTTGTAGATAATTTTAGCTACATAAATATATGTGAATTTATGAACGAAAAGACTTACCACGTGAGGAAAATGACAGCATTTAAATTATATTTCCAGCCATAGGTTTGTAGTTCCATAAGTCGGACAAGTAAGGCCAATTGGGAGAAGGACATAGTATATTTTCGATGATGTTCAAGTCCAGCGTTTGAGTGTGCATTTGTTGACCCTTAATCTGTCATCAAGCATCCGCTTAGCTTAACTCTCAAGAGCGCATCAGCTGCTAGTATGTTGTGATCTTCCATTGTTTTTTTTTTTTGGAAAAAAAGAACAAAGAATTATTTTAAAAAGATAGCTCAATAAATGGCCAAACAAATACTTATTAATTATTATGATTGTTGTTAATATTTGGCTTTGTTTATGGTTTAGCACGTCTGGTTTTGTGGCCACACACTCACCATGCTGATTGCCATTACCATTTCGATTCCGCTGCTGATTCCGAATTATGAAGTGCTCCCCAGCCACTCTCCGACGATATCTCCACACAGTTCTGAAGGGGAATCATTTCTGTGTTTGGTGTGTAGAAATGTGTGTTGGGGTCTTTGTCTTAGTTCGCCACTTAAAATCATTTTATTTATGGGCTTTTAGCATTTAGCATCCGATTGCTGCACGAGAATCTCAGGATTTGTGTCGAATCGATGGATTCGATGGCCATAAACAAATAATGCCTAATGTGCATTAAACTCGTAAACAATGCAAATCATTATTTACCACATAAGTTGATTGAAGGCACAACCGAAAAGGCTCTTGGAATTTGTTCACCACATTGCTTTCGGGGGCGGGGGGCTACTTGAGGCCACTTGGGCAACGTCATGATAAATGGCATCACATCTCCGGCCGCTTGCCATTTGCTCGTGGTGCGTCAATGAAGACGCTTTTCAGCTTTTTCGAGTACCCCACGAAAACATTTGTCCTCTGCCGCGGGTAATTATAAGCATTGCGTAAGTGGATTGGATGTCTGTAAATCATTCCTTTATGGGGTGGACGGGGTGCTGGTGCTTGCCTTAATTTATAGTGCATTCCAAAAATGTTGCCCTAATCCGGATAGAGGCGCTTGAAGTTATAGTACAAGCTGGGATTGAGCACATCATACATGGGATGCCTCATAACGATGTGCCTGAAGTGCCAATGCTCCACCAAAAGAGCCAGAATCGAGGCCACATAGCCAATGCCTAGGGCCACAAAGGAGCTCCAGAATTTGGTGAGATTCATGAGCGCTTCCTGTTGGGCAGGCGCCTCCGCAGGCAGTCGTTTCACAGCATCCTTTAGCCATTTGGCTATCAAACCTGTCAAAAAAGAGGTTAAATATTAGTTAACCAGGAGAAAGCATACACTGAGTGCCACTTGCCACCCTCTGTCATGTGCTGCAAGGTGCTATCCACGCGCTGCTTCAGCGCCGAGTTCTTCTCCATGGCCAGCACGACGGGCATGTGCACAATGCAATCCCGCATGATGTGCAGCGCGGAGCCCACGCCACCAGCCTCATCCGCCACGCGCATGTAACGCAGATAGAACTCATTATCGTAGTAGGCGCACTGTCCCTTGGCAATGCGCGCGGTCTGTGAATGAAGAAAGGTTTTACATTTATTCAATTACCCATCACTGAGGTGATCTCATGGCTTTCAGCTAATTTATGAGCGATATTTGTGTCTTGTTTGTGTCTCTGCAAAGTGATTTGTGTGCCAAAAGGCTTTCAACTTTCCTACAACTGATAAGATACGTTAGTGGCTGCCTCAAACTGGTTTTTGTTTAGACAAATTGATAAAAATTAAAGCTGTATATCAAGGGATAGATAGTGTCGCTGCTAAAGCTCAAAGGTGACATGTTTTGGCATCAAAAATCCAATTAGAAATGCAATTTAAATGAACTGCTCACCAGCTCTTCATTGTGTCCGAGTACATCCATTTTGGCGCCCACTTTCTGTGCCACCTCATCGACGGCATCCAGAAAGAATTGCCTGTTCTCGGCTGCGCCAGCTGTGAGCGGTATGCCCGAACGCAGCAGATCCTCCAGCGTGTCGATGGTGACCCTACAAATAGCCAAAAGTTAAACCAATTCGTATTCAGTTCATTCTCTTACCTCGCTGCCGGATTGGCCAATATGGCCGTAAAGCTAGCGCGGTATGTGGCCACCAGCAGTATGCAATAAATCCAGTACCAACCGGTGAGCACACGCAGCGGCCAGTTGCGTGGCATGCGTGGCAGCGCCACGTACAACAGCATGCTGTAGGTGAGCAGAATGCACGTGGCATAATCATCAAAGAGATCGCGATGCTTGCCAGCGCCCAGCGGCGGACGATAGCGGCTCAGGGCCACGCGGAAGCTCAGCCGGCGATAGTGGCTCGGGTCTGGAGGCTCGCCAC
Organism: Drosophila subobscura; assembly: GCF_008121235.1. NCBI lineage: Eukaryota > Metazoa > Arthropoda > Insecta > Diptera > Drosophilidae > Drosophila > Drosophila subobscura. The sequence continues at coordinate 9,923,211 of NC_048532.1, forward strand.
GGCTTGGATGCCTGCGACAGCAGCGGCAGAAGCCAGCATCATGGCCGCTGCCAGTGAGAATGGCATTCAGGAAGCTAATGGCATAGAAGACGCTGCCCACGACGAACAGGGAGAGCAGCACACCAGCCCACATGCCAGCGCTAAAGGGCAGGATGAACGTCTGCCAGGAGTTGTTTGTCGAAGACTCGGGCGTGAGGAAGGTCAGGCACTCGAAATTATGCGGCAAACTGAGCTCCACCAGACGCAGATAAACCTGAAACAGGTGCAGATCGCCAATGGCAAAACGAGCGCCGTGCATGGCCTGCAAGGAACATATTCTAGAGTTAAATCTGATCAGTAAGGAGCACCCGACAGCTGCTTACCACTTCCGCTATGAGCTTGGAGTCTATGTGGGTCTTGTTTTGCACATCTTCAGCGTCATTCTGCTCCCAATCCGTGTCCTCGCTCTCATTTGGCTCATAGTAGTTCGGCTGAAAGTTGAGTGCCTGGCCCAAAGCATTCATAATGTCCACTTCGACGCCCTGGTAGCTGTTTGTTGTGTTGGACCACTGCACCATGGGCACATGCTCGACCACAGCCACGGGCAGTGAGGCGCCTGTGGAATGTTATAAGTAGAAAATGGAACAGAGTTCTCCGCGGCAAACTCACCCTTTAGATCGCTTGTATTGTCCAGGAACAGTAACCTTTCATGGATGGTTTTGCCGCGCTGCCAAGTGGCGAGATTTTTAAGCACCAAAACGCCGCTCAAAATGCCCGGAAAGGCCACAGTGGAAATTTGAAAACTGCAAAAGGAGCAAGCACCAAAATTAAATCAAACATCTAGGAATATTATTGGGTCCCCCACCTGTTATCCAACTGCCGCTTGAGGAACACGCTGCCCACATAGACGCTCCACAGGTGCAGCATGTCCGGCGAGAACAGCCGCGCGTCGTGCAGCAGCAGAAACTTTCGCTGCATATTCAGCGCTCTGTTCTCATAGACGAACTTGAGCAGACCCTGCACCTGCCAGCCATTGAGGATGGTGATCACGTGCAGTTCGCAGTCCCTGGCCTTGATGGCACGCAGCACGAGCTCCACATCGCCGGGCAGTCGGCGGAGATCCTCGCTGTCAGTCACGCGCACCACATAGAACGGCACCAGCTGGCGACCCACCGACTCGAAGAAGCTCCGATCGTAGATGGGATAGTGCAGGTCATCGGTGATGACAGCGAAGCAACGCTTGACGTTTGCCGTCCACAGAATCTTTTGCAGCAGCTCCTTGAGACCAGCCAGATAGCCATCCAGTGGCAGGTTGCTCGATAATCCTGTGCAGCTCGCAGTCAGTGTCGCCAGTCCCAGGAGCCAAAGCCAGAGCCAGCGCCAGCGCATCCTTTCAGCAGTAGACACACGACTGCAACCGGAGCTCCATTCTGACAGTTCGTTAACCTGCTTTTTCGGTACATGAACATGTGCGGGACCGGGACCTTTCATTCCGTATGCAGATCTAATTAAACTTTTGCCGAAACTCTGCCCCCAACTGTCAGTCAGTCAGTGAGTCAGTGGGTCGTCGTCCGTTGTGTAGGGTTGGCTGACCTGATTTACTAACATTTAAACTTGCCACTGAGTTGGGTAATCTAAATACAGTTTGTTTTGTGTGTGTGGTATAGGAAATCACGTGTTCAAGGTTGCTGGCAGTTCTAAGAGTTTATCGTAGCCAAATATCCAACCAAATGAGCGTAAATATAACAAACCGCAACAGCCCTGAGCTACCTGGCCCTACCCACCGTTATCCGCATGTCCGAAAATCTTATCTAACCTCACTCTACGCATGCAAACATAACCTTATCGGAGCGGCACAGACAAACTGCAATAGGAACCCACACACACACACACAAACAACTCCCCCTATACTCACACAAAGAAATGCAAAAATGTGCATTTAATTTAATCACATTTAATGCCCCCTCTGCAGATCTGGCTGCCTCGTTGGTAAGTTGTTGTTGTCTTCGCGTCGTTAGCGTTGCCGGATCTCTGCTGTTGTCACTAATTCGACGACCTGTCCACTGTCCAGTCTGACTGCAGGCAATTGGATCGGGCTAATTTATCATAAGACCATAACTAATTTGTCTGTCCGTCTTCATTAGCTGAAAGACAGACGCAGCCACAGCACACCGTGCCACACCAGACCATACCAGATCGCAGAACGCAGAGCAAAGAGCACTCTCGTTGATGATAGTAGCGACAGCAGGCAGCAGCAGTAAGCAGCGGCGTTGGTCGCGAAATCAGTAAATTGCGATCATCCGCATGGGGCTGACTGAGTCAAGGCCCAGACGCTAATGATAATGTGGACGACGTGTCACCGGGCATCAGTCAAGCAAACCGATTAAACCAGCACCAGCACCAGAAGCCACATTCAAATACACATTAATGTCGGCTTAAGTCGACTCCGAGTCTGAGTCCCGCGTTTTCGTCCGCGCGTTTGAATGCAAAGTGCTCTCCTCCGCCAGTCTTCATTCTCCTTTCTCATCCTCTCTTCAAAGCAATCAACGTACGGATGTTGGCAGGGTTGTTAAGCTGTTTGCGTTGGTGTGCGCAAAATGAGAGACACAAAGAGAAAGAGAGAGAGAGAGCTGAAACTGAAACTGCGACCCAAGACCACTCTTCTGCTCTTTATTGTAGTGTAATTAACTTTTTCCGAATCGTCCGGATTTGGAATTGTTTGCACATAATTGCAATTTAATTATTTCTTTCTCTCTCTCTCTCCCGCGTTTACCTTTTTGTGTGCGTTTTTATGGATTTATGTTGGTCGCGCGGTCTACTGGCCATTAGCTGCAAAAGGGACAGGTACGTACGCTCTTTTCTCTCTCTTTCGTCTCGTTTCGTCCCATCTTGTACGGAACCGATCTGAGACCCGCCGCAGGTAGCAGAAATCGATTTCCACCGTTATCCCATCCCACCGCACCGCTTCCCATGTCCAAGTGTCAGCCGGTGCCGGGGTCTGTGCTCTTAACGAGTGCATTGCATGCGATGGGAACGAGCCGTGTCTATAGAGAGCTGTGCGATAGCGGGAGGGACTGCCAGTGGACCTTTTTATGGCCCAGATTCTCACTTGGTCCACGACCGAGCCGAACCGAACCGATGGCCAAAACCCAACAACAGCGATGAGCCCCTCGTCCCATGCCAGGTTATGGCCAGGTTGCTTTTGTCGCTTGCCTGTTTGCATTGACACATTTTCTATTTTTGTTTTCCCTTTAGCAGGATTTATGGGTTCCTTGAGGTTACTCCAAACGACATACACATGGTGCTCCTTCTCGACTCAAGCATTAGATATGCTTCTGTTCTAATTTCCTCACAATATTTTATGCGAATTTTGCAGTTTATTGTCTTTGGCTTAGAGTGTGAAAATGTGTGTGTCCTGTCCGAGCGTGTGTGCGTGTGCCCTGGGAAATAATTCAACAGTTTTCCCACCTTCTGCTTATCGGCAAGTTTGCCACGGCAACAGTTTTTCCCACTGATTTATGGCCCCAGTTGTGTGTCCCTCGCGCTCTCTGTGTGTGGAGCTTTCCACTTACTTACTTACAGTTTACAGATGCGAAATGTAATATATTTCTATCCAAAGTCTATCCCAAAAGTTTTTTTTGGCTCTTCATTGACAAAGTTCCGTTCACACGCTCCCACCCCAGACAGCCAGTTATTTATCTCCATCGATACCTTCGATTAGTGTATTAATATATGGAACCTGTTTAATATGCAAATCGAATTTGGCCAACTGTATTTTCTGCATATATTTATACAATTTACAATGCATGTTTGTCGCTTGTTAATTTATGGTCTTGTCAGCCCACAATCTATAATTGGATATTATCAAGCCAAATATATGTGTGTAAGCCTCTTAAAATATTAAAATTAATTCTAATTATATTATTGTGGGTCGTCGATATTGTATGCGCCAATTAATGCCCATCAAATATGATTACATTGAATAATGTTTCCGTCTTTGATTGCTCCCCAAAGGCAAGAGAACTTAAGCAAAGTCTTTGCATAATTAAAGATTGTAAAGATCAAAGCGCACCGAGCACACAGAGTGGGTGTAAAAATATTAAATAAATTTGTGGGGCTACATAAATGAAGAAATTAACAGGGAATATTATTAGTTAACATTAAGACATTGTTTGGTTTTGTTGGAAGAATTCTTTTTATCTGATGTAACATTTATTTTGCTAAGGCAAATTTCCTTTGAGAACTTTTTTGTTTAGCAAATATATTGAATGATTAGAATTCGTATAAATACTAGCTTTAATTGTAATTAATGTGCACACATTTCTCAATTAATTTTCGATAAATGATTGCCCAATTCCTGAAGCTGTATGCCAAAACTTGGATGTGTTTCAGTTGAATGAGGAACCCAACTGTCATGCGATATGGCAGTAAATGTATTTATGTACATATGTAAATATGTATTATGTATTTATGTTTATGCAAAGCTTACAAGTTTCTGGAATATAGTTTGTAGAAATGTGAGAACTAAAGAGAGATAAGAGCAGCAGCCTGCAGCTTTAAGCATACGAGGGGAGCATTTATGTACATGGAACGATGCATCTCCATTCATGTTTCCATGTACACCCATTTCTAATCAAAGTCTGTATTGGCCGCAGAGCTATACTATCTGACCATTGGTCCACTGAGCGTTGACTATTTGAACTAATTTCATTATCTTAATGAGAACGTTATTAAATTATTCACGTTTACAAATGCGCCGCAAGCCTGCCGCTCACCGAGCTGCGAGCTGCGAGGCACGTTGTCCCCATATCAATGACTAATCTACGAATCTATGCACGGGGCCACACACATCAGCAGATATCTGTACGTATACGTAATGTTCCTCTGCCATTGTATTATATCTGCCACAACTCTGTATGGGCAAACAGCTTTGTTGTAGCTCCATTGAATAAAACTTAATCAGCATTTAATTAAATGCACAGGGAGAGAGAGGGAGAGAATCAGGCTAAAAGGGGTTGCCTGTTGGGCGGGGGCAGAGCGAAATGAAAAGCGATTTCGTTGATTATGTAAATCAATTGAGCAGCGAGATAAAAACGCGTATTTTTCCCACCCGCTCCCCTCGCCCACAGCCTTTCTCACTGGCTTTTTTTTTTTTTTTTTTGCTGATAAATCGAAATCGTTCTTTGGCATTATTCTGCCTCTGTTTTCTTTTTCCCCTTCTTTGGGTCTTTCTTTCCTTTTTCCCCTTTTTCGCCCAGTTTTTTGTTGCTGCTTTATATTTTATTTTTATTTTGCTCGCGGCTTTGCTGGCCAACGGGCTTTTATATAATCACTTTTCCCAGTTGCTGTTTGCCTATCATTTGATTTTATTTTATTTCACTTTTCCGATACACTCATTATTTCCCAATGTGTGTGTGTGGAGTGGTGTGGTGTGTGTGTGAAAATCATGACAGCGCGAGCCTCTTTTTCATACCCTTACTTAGGACAGGGTTTTTCATTAATATTCAGAGTTTATAGTCTAAAGAAATATATTTTAATTGTTAATTTTTCAATTGGCTTGTTCTGAATATTATTCTATTTTTTACTTAACAAATTGTTTTTTACGATTTTTTACAGCCAGAACAAAAAGATCTTTCAGCTGTTAAATATAAGAAACTTCCAGGACTAAAAACCTACCAAAACTTTGTAGATCCAAGCCTGAGGAGCGCCTGATCTTGTTAGAAATATCTTTGTGGGAGATTTGGGTATTATTTTTCCATAAAAATTTGTTTTTAAAGCTACCCAAACACAGCCTTCACGTGGTATATTTACCTGTTTCTCTATTTCTTCATAATTTCTTGGAAAAAAACACTCACAAATATTATTTCATAAGCACATTTGATCGGCTTACCATCTGCCACTAAATTGTTTTTTTTTAACAGCGAAAACGCACCGATTTTTTTCCGTTTAACTAACTTTAGTTAACATTAATGGATTCTGTTGAAAATTGCAGTGTATTAAGCACATCAGTTTCCATCTGCTGCGTGTTTTTTGTTGCTTTTGCTGTTGTATTAATAGAACCAATAATGGAAACTAGAAAAGCGCTTTGATGTGCAAAATTGAGACGGCTAATATTATGCGCTCTGTGGAACATTAGACAATACATAAAATGTACATACATATGTACATATTTACATATATGTATGTACATATGTATGCATATTTAGTTTTAGTGCTCCAGTGAGCAAAATGTCCACTGCTGGAGGGGTACACTTTCAGGAGAATTGTGCAAATTATACAGTTTAAACAGATCTTTTGATATTGGATAGCCATGAAAACGTGTTGATGTCACTAAAAGAAATGTAATTACCAAAAAATCTCGTCGTTGTAGGAATTTATTAGCGCAAAACTAGATAAATTTTGGGGATTCTTTTGGTAAACATATTTAATTTTTAGCAATTGAAATGTAAATCCTATAAAAAGGAGACTGCAGTCTTTGTATACAAACCTAGGAAGAAATATGTAAATAAATAATAAATAAAGAGAAATTAATATTATGGAAAGCTCAAATGAATCTGCCGATAAGTCAGGTTATTTCTGAAACGCTTTCCCCAGTTTTTCTTACACAGAAAACGTTTCCTCAGACCTCAGCCAGTACAGTTTAATAATTGAATAAAAACATTCATTATTAATAATTGTGAAATCATTATAAATGCGTGTGTAATCGGCACCTAGAATCTGTAATGTGAAATTCAGAATTTTGCAATGGCCCTAAAAAACCATAAGCTGGGGGGAGTGCGAGTATTTCGCACTGAAATCGAGGAATTGAGTCACGAGTGTCAGCTGTTGTTGGCTCCCATTGGCTGTGCTGTGCCTTCGGTAGGTTCTTTCTGTGACTTACGTAAATTAATTTCTTCCCCTCTCTCTCTCTGTCTCTGCCGGACGGGTCGCTGGGTTGACGTGTCCCGCGGCACGGCTGATGAAATACTCAAGCAAAAAGACGGCGCGCAAAAGTCTCCATCCCTCTGTGGGTTGAGTAATGCCAATTGGGTTGCCAAGGGCCCAGAGTTCTGCACCGATCTGGCCACTGGCTTCGCCTTCCTGCTGCGAAACGGAGGCTCGGCGAGCGTGACACACTTTTTGCCGAGTGCAGCCGCTATCAGGCTATCAGGCGACTGGCTATCAGTATTGCGTTTGTTTTTTTTTGCCCAATGATCTAATCGTTGGAGTCTTTGTGCGGGCAGGCAGACGCTTTGTCTGCGCGGGCTGTGTCCTATGGGGGCCACGCCATTTCAGCGTATCTGAAGTGCAAAATTGTTGGCGATAAAACACGCGACCTTGCCCATTCCACACACCGAAGACAAAGGGCCATAAAACTAGGAGTCAGGGGGGAGAGCGAGAGGGAGAGCGAGAGTGCCATATGGGAACGTGACGCATATTTTGCCTAGCACCGTTGAATATTGATTTAATATTCTTTTGATATGTGCACAGACACACAGGCACACCCACCCAACACCCACACACACCTGAAGACACATTTACACGAAATCAGTCAGACGATTCGTCGTCGTTCCAGATATGTACGTTTTTCCTAGAGGGGCTGGGACTGGGACTGGAGCTGGGGGCAAATATTTGTTGCAAAAAACTGTTGACCTGATATTCCAGACAATCGCAAATTGCAGCGTTATCGCTATCGCTATCGTATTTA